>NW_028187581.1:0-600000 GCF_964204655.1 Triturus cristatus
AGGTCTTAACTCTTACTCTGGCCTACTGGTTAAGGTCTTAACTCTTACTCTGGCCTAATAGCTAAGGTCTTAGACTCATGCTCTGGCCTACTGGTTAAGGTCTTAACTCTTACTCTGGCCTACTGGTTAAGGTCTTAACTCTTACTCTGGCCTAATAGCTAAGGTCTTAGACTCGTACTCTGGTCTAATGGTTAAGGTCTTAACTCTTACTCTGGCCTACTGGTTAAGGTCTTAACTCTTACGCTGGCCTACTGGTTAAGGTCTTTACTCTTACTCTGGCCTAATAGCTAAGGTCTTAACTCTTACTCTGGCCTAATAGTTAAGGTCTTAACTCTTACTCTGGCCTAATAGCTAAGGTCTTAACTCTTACTCTGGCCTAATAGCTATGGTCTGAGACTCGTACTCTGGCCTATTGGTTAAGGTCTTAACTCTTACTCTGGCCTAATAGCTAAGGTCTTAACTCTTACTCTGGCCTAATAGCTAAGGTCTTAGACTCGTACTCTGGCCTAATCGTTAAGGTCTTAACTCTTACTCTGGCCTAATAGCTAAGGTCTTAGAATCGTACTCTGACCTACTGGTTAAGGTCTTAACTCTTACTCTGGCCTAATAGCTAAGGTCTTAGACTCGTACTCTGGCCTAATGGTTACGGTTTTAACTCTTACTCTGGCCTAATAGCTAAGGTCTTAGACTCGTACTCTGGCCTACTGGTTAAGGTCTTAACTCTTACTCTGGCCTAATAGCTAAGGTCTTAGACTAGTACTCTGGCCTAATGGTTAAGGACTTAACTCTTACTCTGGCCTAATAGCTAAGGTCTTAGACTCGTACTCTGGCCTAATGGTTAAGGTCTTAACTCTTACTCTGGCCTAATAGCTAAGGTCTTAGACTCGTACTATGGCCTACAAGTTAAGGTCTTAACTCTTACTCTGGCCTACTGGTTAAGGTCTTAACTCTTACTCTGGCCTAATAGCTAAGGTCTTAGACTCATACTCTGGCCTACTGGTTAAGGTCTTAACTCTTACTCTGGCCTAATAGCTAAGGTCTTAGACTCGTACTCTGGTCTAATGGTTAAGGTCTTAACTCTTACTCTGGCCTACTGGTTAAGGTCTTAACTCTTAAGCTGGCCTACTGGTTAAGGTCTTTACTCTTACTCTGGCCTAATAGCTAAGGTCTTAACTCTTACTCTGGCCTAATAGCTAAGGTCTTAATTCTTACTCTGGCCTAATAGCTATGGTCTTAGACTCGTACTCTGGCCTAATGGTTAAGGTCTTAACTCTTACTCTGGCCTAATAGCTAAGGTCTTAAGTCTTACTCTGGCCTAATAGCTAAGGTCTTAGACTCGTACTCTGGCCTAATGGCTAAGGTCTTAACTCTTACTCTGGCCTAATAGCTAAGGTCTTAGACTCGTACTCTGGCCTTCTGGTTAAGGTCTTAACTCTTACTCTGGCCTAATAGCTAAGGTCTTAGACTCGTACTCTGGCCTAATGGTTAAGGTCTTAACTCTTACTCTGGCCTAATAGCTAAGGTCTTAGACTCGTACTCTGGCCTACTGGTTAAGGTCTTAACTCTTACTCTGGCCTAATAGCTAAGGTCTTAGACTCGTACTCTGGCCTAATGGTTAAGGTCTTAACTCTTACTCTGGCCTAATAGCTAAGGTCTTAGACTCGTACTCTGGCCTAATGGTTAAGGTCTTAACTCTTACTCTGGCCTAATAGCTAAGGTCTTAATTCTTACTCTGGCCTAATAGCTAAGGTCTTAGACTCATACTCTGGCCTAATGGTTAAGGTCTTAACTCTTACTCTGGCCTACTGGTTAAGGTCTTAACTCTTACTCTGGCCTAATATCTAAGGTCTTAACTCTTACTCTGGTCTAAGGGTTAAGGTCTTAACTCTTACTCTGGCCTACTGGTTAAGGTCTTAACTCTTACGCTGGCCTACTGGTTAAGGTCTTTACTCTTACTCTGGCCTAATAGCTAAGGTCTTAACTCTTACTCTGGCCTAATAGCTAAGGTCTTAACTCTTACTCTGGCCTAATAGCTATGGTCTTAGACTCGTACTCTGGCCTAATGGTTAAGGTCTTAACTCTTACTCTGGCCTAATAGCTAAGATCTTAAGTCTTACTCTGGCCTAATAGCTAAGGTCTTAGACTCGTACTCTGGCCTAATGGTTAAGGTCTTAACTCTTACTCTGGCCTAATAGCTAAGGTCTTAGACTCGTACTCTGGCCTTCTGGTTAAGGTCTTAACTCTTACTCTGGCCTAATAGCTAAGGTCTTAGACTCGTACTCTGGCCTAATGGTTAAGGTCTTAGACTCGTACTCTGGCCTAATGGTTAAGGTCTTAACTCTTACTCTGGCCTATTAGCTAAGGTCTTAACTCTTACTCTGGCCTAATAGCTAAGGTCTTAGACTCATACTCTGGCCTAATGGTTAAGGTATTAACTCTTACTCTGGCCTAATATCTAAGGTCTTAACTCTTACTCTGGTCTAATAGCTAAGGTCTTAACTCTTACTCTGGCCTAATAGCTAAGGTCTTAGACTCGTACTCTGGCCTAATGGTTAAGGTCTTAACTCTTACTCTGGCCTACTGGTTAAGGTCTTAACTCTTACTCTGGCCTAATAGATAAGGTCTTAGACTCGTACTCTGGCCTAATGGTTAAGGTCTTAACTCTTACTCTGGCCTACTGGTTAAGGTCTTAGCTCTTACTCTAGCCTAATAGCTAAGGTCTTAACTCTTACTCTGGCCTAATAGCTAAGGTCTTTGACTCGTACTCTCGTCTAATGGTTAAGGTCTTAACTCTTACTCTGGCCTAATAGCTAAGGTCTTAACTCTTACTCTGGCCTAATAGCTAAGGTCTTAGATTCGTACTATGGCCTACATGTTAAGGTCTTATCTCTTACTCTGGCCTACTGGTTAAGGTCTTAACTCTTACTCTGGCCTAATAGCTAAGGTCTTAATTCTTACTCTGGCCTAATAGCTAAGGTCTTAGAGTCGTACTCTGGCCTAATGGTTAAGGTCTTAATTCTTACTCTGGCCTAATGGTTAAGGTCTTAGACTCGTACTCTGGCCTAATGGTTAAGGTCTTAACTCTCACTCTGGCCTATTAGCTAAGGTCTTAACTCTTACTCTGGCCTAATAGCTAAGGTCTTAGACTCGTACTCTGGCCTAATGGTTACGGTTTTAACTCTTACTCTGGCCTAATAGCTAAGGTCTTAGACTCGTACTCTGGCCTACTGGTTAAGGTCTTAACTCTTACTCTGGCCTAATAGCTAAGGTCTTAGACTAGTACTCTGGCCTAATGGTTAAGGACTTAACTCTTACTCTGGCCTAATAGCTAAGGTCTTAGACTCGTACTCTGGCCTAATGGTTAAGGTCTTAACTCTTACTCTGGCCTAATAGCTAAGGTCTTAGACTCGTACTATGGCCTACAAGTTAAGGTCTTAACTCTTACTCTGGCCTACTGGTTAAGGTCTTAACTCTTACTCTGGCCTAATAGCTAAGGTCTTAGACTCATGCTCTGGCCTACTGGTTAAGGTCTTAACTCTTACTCTGGCCTACTGGTTAAGGTCTTAACTCTTACTCTGGCCTAATAGCTAAGGTCTTAGACTCGTACTCTGGTCTAATGGTTAAGGTCTTAACTCTTACTCTGGCCTACTGGTTAAGGTCTTAACTCTTACGCTGGCCTACTGGTTAAGGTCTTTACTCTTACTCTGGCCTAATAGCTAAGGTCTTAACTCTTACTCTGGCCTAATAGTTAAGGTCTTAACTCTTACTCTGGCCTAATAGCTAAGGTCTTAGAATCGTACTCTGACCTACTGGTTAAGGTCTTAACTCTTACTCTGGCCTAATATCTAAGGTCTTAACTCTTACTCTGGTCTAAGGGTTAAGGTCTTAACTCTTACTCTGGCCTACTGGTTAAGGTCTTAACTCTTACGCTGGCCTACTGGTTAAGGTCTTTACTCTTACTCTGGCCTAATAGCTAAGGTCTTAACTCTTACTCTGGCCTAATAGCTAAGGTCTTAACTCTTACTCTGGCCTAATAGCTATGGTCTTAGACTCGTACTCTGGCCTAATGGTTAAGGTCTTAACTCTTACTCTGGCCTAATAGCTAAGATCTTAAGTCTTACTCTGGCCTAATAGCTAAGGTCTTAGACTCGTACTCTGGCCTAATGGTTAAGGTCTTAACTCTTACTCTGGCCTAATAGCTAAGGTCTTAGACTCGTACTCTGGCCTTCTGGTTAAGGTCTTAACTCTTACTCTGGCCTAATAGCTAAGGTCTTAGACTCGTACTCTGGCCTAATGGTTAAGGTCTTAGACTCGTACTCTGGCCTAATGGTTAAGGTCTTAACTCTTACTCTGGCCTATTAGCTAAGGTCTTAACTCTTACTCTGGCCTAATAGCTAAGGTCTTAGACTTGTACTCTGGCCTAATGGTTAAGGTATTAACTCTTACTCTGGCCTAATATCTAAGGTCTTAACTCTTACTCTGGTCTAATAGCTAAGGTCTTAACTCTTACTCTGGCCTAATAGCTAAGGTCTTAGACTCATACTCTGGCCTAATGGTTAAGGTCTTAACTCTTACTCTGGCCTACTGGTTAAGGTCTTAACTCTTACTCTGGCCTAATAGATAAGGTCTTAGACTCGTACTCTGGCCTAATGGTTAAGGTCTTAACTCTTACTCTGGCCTACTGGTTAAGGTCTTAGCTCTTACTCTGGCCTAATAGCTAAGGTCTTAACTCTTACTCTGGCCTAATAGCTAAGGTCTTTGACTCGTACTCTCGTCTAATGGTTAAGGTCTTAACTCTTACTCTGGCCTAATAGCTAAGGTCTTAACTCTTACTCTGGCCTAATAGCTAAGGTCTTAGATTCGTACTATGGCCTACATGTTAAGGTCTTATCTCTTACTCTGGCCTACTGGTTAAGGTCTTAACTCTTACTCTGGCCTAATAGCTAAGGTCTTAATTCTTACTCTGGCCTAATAGCTAAGGTCTTAGAGTCGTACTCTGGCCTAATGGTTAAGGTCTTAATTCTTACTCTGGCCTAATGGTTAAGGTCTTAGACTCGTACTCTGGCCTAATGGTTAAGGTCTTAACTCTCACTCTGGCCTATTAGCTAAGGTCTTAACTCTTACTCTGGCCTAATAGCTAAGGTCTTAGACTCGTACTCTGGCCTAATGGTTACGGTTTTAACTCTTACTCTGGCCTAATAGCTAAGGTCTTAGACTCGTACTCTGGCCTACTGGTTAAGGTCTTAACTCTTACTCTGGCCTAATAGCTAAGGTCTTAGACTAGTACTCTGGCCTAATGGTTAAGGACTTAACTCTTACTCTGGCCTAATAGCTAAGGTCTTAGACTCGTACTCTGGCCTAATGGTTAAGGTCTTAACTCTTACTCTGGCCTAATAGCTAAGGTCTTAGACTCGTACTATGGCCTACAAGTTAAGGTCTTAACTCTTACTCTGGCCTACTGGTTAAGGTCTTAACTCTTACTCTGGCCTAATAGCTAAGGTCTTAGACTCATGCTCTGGCCTACTGGTTAAGGTCTTAACTCTTACTCTGGCCTACTGGTTAAGGTCTTAACTCTTACTCTGGCCTAATAGCTAAGGTCTTAGACTCATACTCTGGTCTAATGGTTAAGGTCTTAACTCTTACTCTGGCCTACTGGTTAAGGTCTTAACTCTTACGCTGGCCTACTGGTTAAGGTCTTTACTCTTACTCTGGCCTAATAGCTAAGGTATTAACTCTTACTCTGGCCTAATAGTTAAGGTCTTAACTCTTACTCTGGCCTAATAGCTAAGGTCTTAGAATCGTACTCTGACCTACTGGTTAAGGTCTTAACTCTTACTCTGGCCTAATAGCTAAGGTCTTAGACTCGTACTCTGGCCTAATGGTTACGGTTTTAACTCTTACTCTGGCCTAATAGCTAAGGTCTTATACTCGTACTCTGGCCTACTGGTTAAGGTCTTAACTCTTACTCTGGCCTAATAGCTAAGGTCTTAGACTAGTACTCTGGCCTAATGGTTAAGGACTTAACTCTTACTCTGGCCTAATAGCTAAGGTCTTAGACTCGTACTCTGGCCTAATGGTTAAGGTCTTAACTCTTACTCTGGCCTAATAGCTAAGGTCTTAGACTCGTACTATGGCCTACAAGTTAAGGTCTTAACTCTTACTCTGGCCTACTGGTTAAGGTCTTAACTCTTACTCTGGCCTAATAGCTAAGGTCTTAGACTCATACTCTGGCCTACTGGTTAAGGTCTTAACTCTTACTCTGGCCTACTGGTTAAGGTCTTAACTCTTACTCTGGCCTAATAGCTAAGGTCTTAGACTCGTACTCTGGTCTAATGGTTAAGGTCTTAACTCTTACTCTGGCCTACTGGTTAAGGTCTTAACTCTTAAGCTGGCCTACTGGTTAAGGTCTTTACTCTTACTCTGGCCTAATAGCTAAGGTCTTAACTCTTACTCTGGCCTAATAGCTAAGGTCTTAATTCTTACTCTGGCCTAATAGCTATGGTCTTAGACTCGTACTCTGGCCTAATGGTTAAGGTATTAACTCTTACTCTGGCCTACTGGTTAAGGTCTTAACTCTTACTCTGGCCTAATAGCTAATGTCTTAGACTCGTACTCTGGCCTAATGGTTAAGGTCTTAACTCTTACTCTGGCCTACTGGTTAAGGTCTTAACTCTTACGCTGGCCTACTTGTTAAGGTCTTTACTCTTACTCTGGCCTAATAGCTAAGGTCTTAACTCTTACTCTGGCCTAATAGCTATGGTCTGAGACTCGTACTCTGGCCTATTGGTTAAGGTCTTAACTCTTACTCTGGCCTAATAGCTAAGGTCTTAACTCTTACTCTGGCCTAATAGATAAGGTCTTAGACTCGTACTCTGGCCTAATCGTTAAGGTCTTAACTCTTACTCTGGCCTAATAGCTAAGGTCTTAGAATCGTACTCTGACCTACTGGTTAAGGTCTTAACTCTTACTCTGGCCTAATAGCTAAGGTCTTAGACTCGTACTCTGGCCTAATGGTTACGGTTTTAACTCTTACTCTGGCCTAATAGCTAAGGTCTTAGACTCGTACTCTGGCCTACTGGTTAAGGTCTTAACTCTTACTCTGGCCTAATAGCTAAGGTCTTAGACTAGTACTCTGGCCTAATGGTTAAGGACTTAACTCTTACTCTGGCCTAATAGCTAAGGTCTTAGACTCGTACTCTGGCCTAATGGTTAAGGTCTTAACTCTTACTCTGGCCTAATAGCTAAGGTCTTAGACTCGTACTATGGCCTACAAGTTAAGGTCTTAACTCTTACTCTGGCCTACTGGTTAAGGTCTTAACTCTTACTCTGGCCTAATAGCTAAGGTCTTAGACTCATACTCTGGCCTACTGGTTAAGGTCTTAACTCTTACTCTGGCCTAATAGCTAAGGTCTTAGACTCGTACTCTGGTCTAATGGTTAAGGTCTTAACTCTTACTCTGGCCTACTGGTTAAGGTCTTAACTCTTAAGCTGGCCTACTGGTTAAGGTCTTTACTCTTACTCTGGCCTAATAGCTAAGGTCTTAACTCTTACTCTGGCCTAATAGCTAAGGTCTTAATTCTTACTCTGGCCTAATAGCTATGGTCTTAGACTCGTACTCTGGCCTAATGGTTAAGGTCTTAACTCTTACTCTGGCCTAATAGCTAAGGTCTTAAGTCTTACTCTGGCCTAATAGCTAAGGTCTTAGACTCGTACTCTGGCCTAATGGCTAAGGTCTTAACTCTTACTCTGGCCTAATAGCTAAGGTCTTAGACTCGTACGCTGGCCTTCTGGTTAAGGTCTTAACTCTTACTCTGGCCTAATAGCTAAGGTCTTAGACTCGTACTCTGGCCTAATGGTTAAGGTCTTAACTCTTACTCTGGCCTAATAGCTAAGGTCTTAGACTCGTACTCTGGCCTACTGGTTAAGGTCTTAACTCTTACTCTGGCCTAATAGCTAAGGTCTTAGACTCGTACTCTGGCCTAATGGTTAAGGTCTTAACTCTTACTCTGGCCTAATAGCTAAGGTCTTAGACTCGTACTCTGGCCTAATGGTTAAGGTCTTAACTCTTACTCTGGCCTAATAGCTAAGGTCTTAATTCTTACTCTGGCCTAATAGCTAAGGTCTTAGACTCATACTCTGGCCTAATGGTTAAGGTCTTAACTCTTACTCTGGCCTACTGGTTAAGGTCTTAACTCTTACTCTGGCCTAATATCTAAGGTCTTAACTCTTACTCTGGTCTAATGGTTAAGGTCTTAACTCTTACTCTGGCCTACTGGTTAAGGTCTTAACTCTTACGCTGGCCTACTGGTTAAGGTCTTTACTCTTACTCTGGCCTAATAGCTAAGGTCTTAACTCTTACTCTGGCCTAATAGCTAAGGTCTTAACTCTTACTCTGGCCTAATAGCTATGGTCTTAGACTCGTACTCTGGCCTAATGGTTAAGGTCTTAACTCTTACTCTGGCCTAATAGCTAAGATCTTAAGTCTTACTCTGGCCTAATAGCTAAGGTCTTAGACTCGTACTCTGGCCTAATGGTTAAGGTCTTAACTCTTACTCTGGCCTAATAGCTAAGGTCTTAGACTCGTACTCTGGCCTTCTGGTTAAGGTCTTAACTCTTACTCTGGCCTAATAGCTAAGGTCTTAGACTCGTACTCTGGCCTAATGGTTAAGGTCTTAACTCTTACTCTGGCCTAATAGCTAAGGTCTTAGACTCGTACTCTGGCCTACTGGTTAAGGTCTTAACTCTTACTCTGGCCTAATAGCTAAGGTCTTAGACTCGTACTCTGGCCTAATGGTTAAGGTCTTAGACTCGTACTCTGGCCTAATGGTTAAGGTCTTAACTCTTACTCTGGCCTATTAGCTAAGGTCTTAACTCTTACTCTGGCCTAATAGCTAAGGTCTTAGACTCGTACTCTGGCCTAATGGTTAAGGTATTAACTCTTACTCTGGCCTAATATCTAAGGTCTTAACTCTTACTCTGGTCTAATAGCTAAGGTCTTAACTCTTACTCTGGCCTAATAGCTAAGGTCTTAGACTCGTACTCTGGCCTAATGGTTAAGGTCTTAACTCTTACTCTGGCCTACTGGTTAAGGTCTTAACTCTTACTCTGGCCTAATAGATAAGGTCTTAGACTCGTACTCTGGCCTAATGGTTAAGGTCTTAACTCTTACTCTGGCCTAATAGCTAAGGTCTTAACTCTTACTCTGGCCTAATAGCTAAGGTCTTTGACTCGTACTCTCGTCTAATGGTTAAGGTCTTAACTCTTACTCTGGCCTAATAGCTAAGGTCTTAACTCTTACTCTGGCCTAATAGCTAAGGTCTTAGATTCGTACTATGGCCTACATGTTAAGGTCTTATCTCTTACTCTGGCCTACTGGTTAAGGTCTTAACTCTTACTCTGGCCTAATAGCTAAGGTCTTAATTCTTACTCTGGCCTAATAGCTAAGGTCTTAGAGTCGTACTCTGGCCTAATGGTTAAGGTCTTAATTCTTACTCTGGCCTAATGGTTAAGGTCTTAGACTCGTACTCTGGCCTAATGGTTAAGGTCTTAACTCTCACTCTGGCCTATTAGCTAAGGTCTTAACTCTTACTCTGGCCTAATAGCTAAGGTCTTAGACTCGTACTCTGGCCTAATGGTTACGGTTTTAACTCTTACTCTGGCCTAATAGCTAAGGTCTTAGACTCGTACTCTGGCCTACTGGTTAAGGTCTTAACTCTTACTCTGGCCTAATAGCTAAGGTCTTAGACTAGTACTCTGGCCTAATGGTTAAGGACTTAACTCTTACTCTGGCCTAATAGCTAAGGTCTTAGACTCGTACTCTGGCCTAATGGTTAAGGTCTTAACTCTTACTCTGGCCTAATAGCTAAGGTCTTAGACTCGTACTATGGCCTACAAGTTAAGGTCTTAACTCTTACTCTGGCCTACTGGTTAAGGTCTTAACTCTTACTCTGGCCTAATAGCTAAGGTCTTAGACTCATGCTCTGGCCTACTGGTTAAGGTCTTAACTCTTACTCTGGCCTACTGGTTAAGGTCTTAACTCTTACTCTGGCCTAATAGCTAAGGTCTTAGACTCGTACTCTGGTCTAATGGTTAAGGTCTTAACTCTTACTCTGGCCTACTGGTTAAGGTCTTAACTCTTACGCTGGCCTACTGGTTAAGGTCTTTACTCTTACTCTGGCCTAATAGCTAAGGTCTTAACTCTTACTCTGGCCTAATAGTTAAGGTCTTAACTCTTACTCTGGCCTAATAGTTAAGGTCTTAGAATCGTACTCTGACCTACTGGTTAAGGTCTTAACTCTTACTCTGGCCTAATAGCTAAGGTCTTAGACTCGTACTCTGGCCTAATGGTTACGGTTTTAACTCTTACTCTGGCCTAATAGCTAAGGTCTTAGACTCGTACTCTGGCCTACTGGTTAAGGTCTTAACTCTTACTCTGGCCTAATAGCTAAGGTCTTAGACTAGTACTCTGGCCTAATGGTTAAGGACTTAACTCTTACTCTGGCCTAATAGCTAAGGTCTTAGACTCGTACTCTGGCCTAATGGTTAAGGTCTTAACTCTTACTCTGGCCTAATAGCTAAGGTCTTAGACTCGTACTATGGCCTACAAGTTAAGGTCTTAACTCTTACTCTGGCCTACTGGTTAAGGTCTTAACTCTTACTCTGGCCTAATAGCTAAGGTCTTAGACTCATACTCTGGCCTACTGGTTAAGGTCTTAACTCTTACTCTGGCCTACTGGTTAAGGTCTTAACTCTTACTCTGGCCTAATAGCTAAGGTCTTAGACTCGTACTCTGGTCTAATGGTTAAGGTCTTAACTCTTACTCTGGCCTACTGGTTAAGGTCTTAACTCTTAAGCTGGCCTACTGGTTAAGGTCTTTACTCTTACTCTGGCCTAATAGCTAAGGTCTTAACTCTTACTCTGGCCTAATAGCTAAGGTCTTAATTCTTACTCTGGCCTAATAGCTATGGTCTTAGACTCGTACTCTGGCCTAATGGTTAAGGTCTTAACTCTTACTCTGGCCTAATAGCTAAGGTCTTAAGTCTTACTCTGGCCTAATAGCTAAGGTCTTAGACTCGTACTCTGGCCTAATGGTTAAGGTCTTAACTCTTACTCTGGCCTAATAGCTAAGGTCTTAGACTCGTACTCTGGCCTTCTGGTTAAGGTCTTAACTCTTACTCTGGCCTAATAGCTAAGGTCTTAGACTCGTACTCTGGCCTAATGGTTAAGGTCTTAACTCTTACTCTGGCCTAATAGCTAAGGTCTTAGACTCGTACTCTGGCCTACTGGTTAAGGTCTTAACTCTTACTCTGGCCTAATAGCTAAGGTCTTAGACTCGTACTCTGGCCTAATGGTTAAGGTCTTAACTCTTACTCTGGCCTAATAGCTAAGGTCTTAGACTCGTACTCTGGCCTAATGGTTAAGGTCTTAACTCTTACTCTGGCCTAATAGCTAAGGTCTTAATTCTTACTCTGGCCTAATAGCTAAGGTCTTAGACTCGTACTCTGGCCTAATGGTTAAGGTCTTAACTCTTACTCTGGCCTACTGGTTAAGGTCTTAACTCTTACTCTGGCCTAATATCTAAGGTCTTAACTCTTACTCTGGTCTAATGGTTAAGGTCTTAACTCTTACTCTGGCCTACTGGTTAAGGTCTTAACTCTTACGCTGGCCTACTGGTTAAGGTCTTTACTCTTACTCTGGCCTAATAGCTAAGGTCTTAACTCTTACTCTGGCCTAATAGCTAAGGTCTTAACTCTTACTCTGGCCTAATAGCTATGGTCTTAGACTCGTACTCTGGCCTAATGGTTAAGGTCTTAACTCTTACTCTGGCCTAATAGCTAAGATCTTAAGTCTTACTCTGGCCTAATAGCTAAGGTCTTAGACTCGTACTCTGGCCTAATGGTTAAGGTCTTAACTCTTACTCTGGCCTAATAGCTAAGGTCTTAGACTCGTACTCTGGCCTTCTGGTTAAGGTCTTAACTCTTACTCTGGCCTAATAGCTAAGGTCTTAGACTCGTACTCTGGCCTAATGGTTAAGGTCTTAACTCTTACTCTGGCCTAATAGCTAAGGTCTTAGACTCGTACTCTGGCCTACTGGTTAAGGTCTTAACTCTTACTCTGGCCTAATAGCTAAGGTCTTAGACTCGTACTCTGGCCTAATGGTTAAGGTCTTAGACTCGTACTCTGGCCTAATGGTTAAGGTCTTAACTCTTACTCTGGCCTATTAGCTAAGGTCTTAACTCTTACTCTGGCCTAATAGCTAAGGTCTTAGACTCGTACTCTGGCCTAATGGTTAAGGTATTAACTCTTACTCTGGCCTAATATCTAAGGTCTTAACTCTTACTCTGGTCTAATAGCTAAGGTCTTAACTCTTACTCTGGCCTAATAGCTAAGGTCTTAGACTCGTACTCTGGCCTAATGGTTAAGGTCTTAACTCTTACTCTGGCCTACTGGTTAAGGTCTTAGCTCTTACTCTGGCCTAATAGCTAAGGTCTTAACTCTTACTCTGGCCTAATAGCTAAGGTCTTTGACTCGTACTCTCGTCTAATGGTTAAGGTCTTAACTCTTACTCTGGCCTAATAGCTAAGGTCTTAACTCTTACTCTGGCCTAATAGCTAAGGTCTTAGATTCGTACTATGGCCTACATGTTAAGGTCTTATCTCTTACTCTGGCCTACTGGTTAAGGTCTTAACTCTTACTCTGGCCTAATAGCTAAGGTCTTAATTCTTACTCTGGCCTAATAGCTAAGGTCTTAGAGTCGTACTCTGGCCTAATGGTTAAGGTCTTAATTCTTACTCTGGCCTAATGGTTAAGGTCTTAGACTCGTACTCTGGCCTAATGGTTAAGGTCTTAACTCTTACTCTGGCCTATTAGCTAAGGTCTTAACTCTTACTCTGGCCTAATATCTAAGGTCTTAGACTCGTACTCTGGCCTAATGGTTACGGTTTTAACTCTTACTCTGGCCTAATAGCTAAGGTCTTAGACTCGTACTCTGGCCTACTGGTTAAGGTCTTAACTCTTACTCTGGCCTAATAGCTAAGGTCTTAGACTAGTACTCTGGCCTAATGGTTAAGGACTTAACTCTTACTCTGGCCTAATAGCTAAGGTCTTAGACTCTTACTCTGGCCTAATGGTTAAGGTCTTAACTCTTACTCTGGCCTAATAGCTAAGGTCTTAGACTCGTACTATGGCCTACAAGTTAAGGTCTTAACTCTTACTCTGGCCTACTGGTTAAGGTCTTAACTCTTACTCTGGCCTAATAGCTAAGGTCTTAGACTCATACTCTGGCCTACTGGTTAAGGTCTTAACTCTTACTCTGGCCTACTGGTTAAGGTCTTAACTCTTACTCTGGCCTAATAGCTAAGGTCTTAGACTCGTACTCTGGTCTAATGGTTAAGGTCTTAACTCTTCCTCTGGCCTACTGGTTAAGGTCTTAACTCTTACGCTGGCCTACTGGTTAAGGTCTTTACTCTTACTCTGGCCTAATAGCTAAGGTCTTAACTCTTACTCTGGCCTAATAGCTAAGGTCTTAACTCTTACTCTGGCCTAATAGCTATGGTCTTAGACTCGTACTTTGGCCTAATGGTTAAGGTCTTAACTCTTACTCTGGCCTAATAGCTAAGGTCTTAAGTCTTACTCTGGCCTAATAGCTAAGGTCTTAGACTCGTACTCTGGCCTAATGGTTAAGGTCTTAACTCTTACTCTGGCCTAATAGCTAAGGTCTTAGACTCGTACTCTGGCCTTCTGGTTAAGGTCTTAACTCTTACTCTGGCCTAATAGCTAAGGTCTTAGACTCGTACTCTGGCCTAATGGTTAAGGTCTTAACTCTTACTCTGGCCTAATAGCTAAGGTCTTAGACTCGTACTCTGGCCTACTGGTTAAGGTCTTAACTCTTACTCTGGCCTACTGGTTAATGTCTTAACTCTTACTCTGGCCTAATAGCTAAGGTCTTAGATTCATACTATGGCCTACATGTTAAGGTCTTAACTCTTACTCTGGCCTTCTGGTTAAGGTCTTAACTCTTACTCTGGCCTAATAGCTAAGGTCCTATACTCGTACTCTGGCCTAATGGTTAAGGTCTTAACTCTTACTCTGGCCTAATAACTAAGGTCTGAACTCTTACTCTGGCCTAATAGCTAAGGTCTTAACTCTTACTCTGGCCTAATAGCTAAGGTCTTAGACTCTTACTCTGGCCTAATAGCTAAGGTCTTAACTCTTACTCTGGCCTAATAGCTAAGGTCTTAGACTCGTACTCTGGCCTAATGTTTAAGGATTTAACTCTTACTCTGGCCTAATAGCTAAGGTCTTAGACTCATACTCTGGCCTAATGGTTAAGGCCTTAACTCTTACTCTGGCCTACTGGTTAAGGTCTTAACTCTTACTCTGGCCTAATAGCTAAGGTCTTACACTCGTACTCTGGCCTAATGGTTACGGTCTTAACTCTTACTCTGGCCGAATAGCTAAGGTCTTAAACTCGTACTCTGGCCTACTGGTTAAGGTCTTAACTCTTACTCTGGCCTACTGGTTAAGGTCTTAACTCTTACTCTGGCCTAATAGCTAAGGTCTTAGACTCGTACTCTGACCTAATGGTTAAGGATTTAACTCTTACTCTGGCCTACAGGTTAAGGTCTTAACTCTTACTCTGGCCTACTGGTTAAGGTCTTAACTCTTACTCTGGCCTAATAGCTAAGGTCTTAGACTCGTACTCTGGCCTAATGGTTAAGGCCTTAACTCTTACTCTGGCCTACTGGTTAAGGTCTTAACTCTTACTCTGGCCTAATAGCTAAGGTCTTAGACTCGTACTCTGGCCTAATGGTTACGGTCTTAACTCTTACTCTGGCCAAATAGCTAAGGTCTTAAACTCGTACTCTGGCCTACTGGTTAAGGTCTTAACTCTTACTCTGGCCTACTGGTTAAGGTCTTAACTCTTACTCTGGCCTAATGGCTAAGGTCTTAGACTCGTACTCTGACCTAATGGTTATGGTCTTAACTCTTACTCTGGCCTACTGGTTAAGGTCTTAACTCTTACTCTGGCCTAATAGCTAAGGTCTTAGACTCGTACTCTGGCCTAATGGTTAAGGTCTTAACTCTTACTCTGGCCTACTGGTTAAGGTCTTAGCTCTTACGCTGGCCTACTGGTTAAGGTCTTAACTCTTACTCTGGCCTAATGGTTAAGGTCTTAACTCTTACTCTGGCCTAATAGCTAAGGTCTTAACTCTTACTCTGGCCTAATGGTTAAGGTCTTAACTCTTACTCTGGCCTAATAGCTAAGGTCTTAACTCTTACTCTGGCCTAATAGCTAAGGTCTTAGACTCGTACTATGGCCTACAGGTTAAGGTCTTAACTCTTACTCTGGCCTACTGGTTAAGGTCTTAACTCTTACTCTGGCCTAATAGCTAAGGTCCTAGACTCGTACTCTGGCCTACTGGTTAAGGTCTTAACTCTTACTCTGACCTAATAGCTAAGGTCTTAACTCTTACTCTGGCCTAATAGCTAAGGTCATAGACTCGTACTCTGGCCTAATGGTTAAGGTCTTAACTCTTACTCTGGCCTACTGGTTAAGGTCTTAACTCTTACTCTGGCCTAATAGCTAAGGTCTTAGACTCATACTCTGGCCTAATGGTTAAGGTCTTAACTCTTACTCTGGCCTACTGGTTAAGGTCTTAACTCTTACTCTGGCCTACTGGTAAATGTCTTAACTCTTACTCTGGCCTAATACCTAAGGTCTTAGACTCGTACTCTGGCCTAATGGTTAAGGTCTTAACTCTTACTCTGGCCTACTGGTTAAGGTCTTAACTCTGACGCTGGCCTACTGGTTAAGGTCTTAACTCTTACTCTGGCCTAATAGCTAAGGTCTTAGACTCGTACTCTGGCCTAATGGTTAAGGTCTTAACTCTTACTCTGGCCTACTGGTTAAGGTCTTAACTCTTAATCTGGCCTAATAGCTAAGGTCTTAACTCTTACTCTGGCCTAATAGCTAAGGTCTTAGACTCGTACTCTGACCTAATAGCTAAGGTCTTAGACTCGTACTCTGGCCTAATAGCTAAGGTCTTAGACTCGTACTCTGGCCAACTGGTTAAGGTCTTAACTCTTACTCTGGCCTACTGGTTAAGGTCTTAACTCTTACTCTTGCCTAATAGCTAAGGTCTTAGACTCGTACTCTGGCCTAATGGTTAAGGTCTTAACTCTTACTCTGGCCTAATAGCTAAGGTCTTAGACTCGTACTCTGGCCTAATGGTTAAGGTCTTAACTCTTACTCTGGCCTAATAGCTAAGGTCTTAACTCTTACTCTGGCCTAATAGCTAAGGTCTTAGACTCGTACTATGGCCTACTGGTTAAGGTCTTAACTCTTACTCTGGCCTACTGGTTAAGGTCTTAACTCTTACTCTGGCCTAATAGCTAAGGTGCTAGACTCGTACTCTGGCCTACTGGTTAAGGTCTTAACTCTTACTCTGACCTAATAGCTAAGGTCTTAACTCTTACTCTGGCCTAATAGCTAAGGTCTTAGACTCGTACTCTGGCCTAATGGTTAAGGTCCTAACTCTTACTCTGGCCTACTGGTTAAGGTCTTAACTCTTACTCTGGCCTAATATCTAAGGTCTTAGACTCGTACTCTGGCCTACTGGTTAAGGTCTTAACTCTTACTCTGGCCTACTGGTTAAGGTCTTAACTCTTACTCTGGCCTACTGGTTAAGGTCTTAACTCTTACTCTGGCCTAATAGCTAAGGTCTTAACTCTTACTCTGGCCTAAAAGCTAAGGTCTTAGACTCGTACTCTGGCCAAATGGTTAAGGTCTTAACTCTTACTCTGGCCTAATGGTTAAGGTCTTAACTCTTACTCTGGCCTAGTAGCTAAGGTCTTAACTCTTACTCTGGCCTAATGGTTAAGGTCTTAACTCTTACTCTGGTCAAATAGCTAAGGTCTTAACTCTTACTCTGGCCTAATAGCTAAGGTCTTAGACTCGTACTCTGGTCTACTGGTTAAGGTCTTAACTCTTACTCTGGCCTAATAGCTAAGGTCTTAACTTTTACTCTGGCCTAATAGCTAAGGTCTTAGACTCGTACTCTGGCCAAATGGTTAAGGCCTTAACTCTTACTCTGGCCTAATGGTTAAGGTCTTAACTCTTACTCTGGCCTAGTAGCTAAGGTCTTAACTCTTACTCTGGCCTAATGGTTAAGGTCTTAACTCTTACTCTGGTCAAATAGCTAAGGTCTTAACTATTACTCTGGCCTAATAGCTAAGGTCTTAGACTCGTACTCTGGCCTACTGGTTAAGGTCTTAACTCTTACTCTGGCCTAATAGCTAAGGTATTAGACTCGTACTCTGGCCTAATGGTTAAGGTCTTAACTCTTACTCTGGCCTAATAACTAAGGTCTGAACTCTTACTCTGGCCTAATAGCTAAGGTCTTAACTCTTACTCTGGCCTAATAGCTAAGGTCTTAGACTCTTACTCTGGCCTAATAGCTAAGGTCTTAACTCTTACTCTGGCCTAATAGCTAAGGTCTTAGACTCGTACTCTGGCCTAATGTTTAAGGATTTAACTCATACTCTGGCCTAATGGGTAAGGCCTTAACTCTGACTCTGGCCTACTGGTTAAGGTCTTAACTCTTACTCTGGCCTAATAGCTAAGGTCTTAGACTCGTACTCTGGCCTAATAGCTAAGGTCTTAGACTCGTACTCTGACCTAATGGTTAAGGATTTAACTCTTATTCTGGCCTACAGGTTAAGGTCTTAACTCTTACTCTGGCCTACTGGTTAAGGTCTTAACTCTTACTCTGGCCTAATAGCTAAGGTCTTAGACTCGTACTCTGGCCTAATGGTTAAGGCCTTAACTCTTACTCTGGCCTACTGGTTAAGGTCTTAACTCTTACTCTGGCCTAATAGCTAAGGTCTTAGACTCGTACTCTGGCCTAATGGTTACGGTCTTAACTCTTACTCTGGCCAAATAGCTAAGGTCTTAAACTCATACTCTGGCCTACTGGTTAAGGTCTTAACTCTTACTCTGGCCTACTGGTTAAGGTCTTAACTCTTACTCTGGCCTAATAGCTAAGGTCTTAGACTCGTACTCTGACCTAATGGTTATGGTCTTAACTCTTACTCTGGCCTACTGGTTAAGGTCTTAACTCTTACTCTGGCCTAATAGCTAAGGTCTTAGACTCATACTCTGGCCTAATGGTTAAGGTCTTAACTCTTACTCTGGCCTACTGGTTAAGGTCTTAACTCTTACGCTGGCCAACTGGTTAAGGTCTTAACTCTTACTCTGGCCTAATGGTTAAGGTCTTAACTCTTACTCTGGCCTAATAGCTAAGGTCTTAACTCTTACTCTGGCCTAATGGTTAAGGTCTTAACTCTTACTCTGGCCTAATAGCTAAGGTCTTAACTCTTACTCTGGCCTAATAGCTAAGGTCTTAGACTCGTACTATGGCCTACAGGGTAAGGTCTTAACTCTTACTCTGGCCTACTGGTTAAGGTCTTAACTCTTACTCTGGCCTAATAGCTAAGGTCCTAGACTCGTACTCTGGCCTACTGGTTAAGGTCTTAACTCTTACTCTGACCTAATAGCTAAGGTCTTAACTCTTACTCTGGCCTAATAGCTAAGGTCTTAGACTCGTACTCTGGCCTAATGGTTAAGGTCTTAACTCTTACTCTGGCCTACTGGTTAAGGTCTTAACTCTGATGCTGGCCTACTGGTTAAGGTCTTAACTCTTACTCTGGCCTAATAGCTAAGGTCTTAGACTCGTACTCTGGCCTAATGGTTAAGGTCTTAACTCTTACTCTGGCCTTCTGGTTAAGGTCTTAACTCTTAATCTGGCCTAATAGCTAAGGTCTTAACTCTTACTCTGGCCTAATAGCTAAGGTCTTAGACTCGTACTCTGACCTAATAGCTAAGGTCTTAGACTCGTACTCTGGCCTAATAGCTAAGGTCTTAGACTCGTACTCTGGCCAACTGGTTAAGGTCTTAACTCTTACTCTGGCCTACTGGTTAAGGTCTTAACTCTTACTCTTGCCTAATAGCTAAGGTCTTAGACTCGTACTCTGGCCTAATGGTTAAGGTCTTAACTCTTACTCTGGCCTAATAGCTAAGGTCTTAGACTCGTACTCTGGCCTAATGGTTAAGGTCTTAACTCTTACTCTGGCCTAATAGCTAAGGTCTTAACTCTTACTCTGGCCTAATAGCTAAGGTCTTAGACTCGTACTATGGCCTACTGGTTAAGGTCTTAACTCTTACTCTGGCCTACTGGTTAAGGTCTTAACTCTTACTCTGGCCTAATAGCTAAGGTGCTAGACTCGTACTCTGGCCTACTGGTTAAGGTCTTAACTCTTACTCTGACCTAATAGCTAAGGTCTTAACTCTTACTCTGGCCTAATAGCTAAGGTCTTAGACTCGTACTCTGGCCTAATGGTTAAGGTCCTAACTCTTACTCTGGCCTACTGGTTAAGGTCTTAACTCTTACTCTGGCCTAATATCTAAGGTCTTAGACTCGTACTCTGGCCTACTGGTTAAGGTCTTAACTCTTACTCTGGCCTACTGGTTAAGGTCTTAACTCTTACTCTGGCCTACTGGTTAAGGTCTTAACTCTTACTCTGGCCTAATAGCTAAGGTCTTAACTCTTACTCTGGCCTAAAAGCTAAGGTCTTAGACTCGTACTCTGGCCAAATGGTTAAGGTCTTAACTCTTACTCTGGCCTAATGGTTAAGGTCTTAACTCTTACTCTGGCCTAGTAGCTAAGGTCTTATCTCTTACTCTGGCCTAATGGTTAAGGTCTTAACTCTTACTCTGGTCAAATAGCTAAGGTCTTAACTCTTACTCTGGCCTAATAGCTAAGGTCTTAGACTCGTACTCTGGTCTACTGGTTAAGGTCTTAACTCTTACTCTGGCCTAATAGCTAAGGTCTTAACTTTTACTCTGGCCTAATAGCTAAGGTCTTAGACTCGTACTCTGGCCAAATGGTTAAGGCCTTAACTCTTACTCTGGCCTAATGGTTAAGGTCTTAACTCTTACTCTGGCCTAGTAGCTAAGGTCTTAACTCTTACTCTGGCCTAATGGTTAAGGTCTTAACTCTTACTCTGGTCAAATAGCTAAGGTCTTAACTATTACTCTGGCCTAATAGCTAAGGTCTTAGACTCGTACTCTGGCCTACTGGTTAAGGTCTTAACTCTTACTCTGGCCTAATAGCTAAGGTATTAGACTCGTACTCTGGCCTAATGGTTAAGGTCTTAACTCTTACTCTGGCCTAATAACTAAGGTCTGAACTCTTACTCTGGCCTAATAGCTAAGGTCTTAACTCTTACTCTGGCCTAATAGCTAAGGTCTTAGACTCTTACTCTGGCCTAATAGCTAAGGTCTTAACTCTTACTCTGGCCTAATAGCTAAGGTCTTAGACTCGTACTCTGGCCTAATGTTTAAGGATTTAACTCTTACTCTGGCCTAATAGCTAAGGTCTTAGACTCATACTCTGGCCTAATGGGTAAGGCCTTAACTCTGACTCTGGCCTACTGGTTAAGGTCTTAACTCTTACTCTGGCCTAATAGCTAAGGTCTTAGACTCGTACTCTGGCCTAATAGCTAAGGTCTTAGACTCGTACTCTGACCTAATGGTTAAGGATTTAACTCTTATTCTGGCCTACAGGTTAAGGTCTTAACTCTTACTCTGGCCTACTGGTTAAGGTCTTAACTCTTACTCTGGCCTAATAGCTAAGGTCTTAGACTCGTACTCTGGCCTAATGGTTAAGGCCTTAACTCTTACTCTGGCCTACTGGTTAAGGTCTTAACTCTTACTCTGGCCTAATAGCTAAGGTCTTAGACTCGTACTCTGGCCTAATGGTTACGGTCTTAACTCTTACTCTGGCCAAATAGCTAAGGTCTTAAACTCATACTCTGGCCTACTGGTTAAGGTCTTAACTCTTACTCTGGCCTACTGGTTAAGGTCTTAACTCTTACTCTGGCCTAATAGCTAAGGTCTTAGACTCGTACTCTGACCTAATGGTTATGGTCTTAACTCTTACTCTGGCCTACTGGTTAAGGTCTTAACTCTTACTCTGGCCTAATAGCTAAGGTCTTAGACTCATACTCTGGCCTAATGGTTAAGGTCTTAACTCTTACTCTGGCCTACTGGTTAAGGTCTTAACTCTTACGCTGGCCAACTGGTTAAGGTCTTAACTCTTACTCTGGCCTAATGGTTAAGGTCTTAACTCTTACTCTGGCCTAATAGCTAAGGTCTTAACTCTTACTCTGGCCTAATGGTTAAGGTCTTAACTCTTACTCTGGCCTAATAGCTAAGGTCTTAACTCTTACTCTGGCCTAATAGCTAAGGTCTTAGACTCGTACTATGGCCTACAGGGTAAGGTCTTAACTCTTACTCTGGCCTACTGGTTAAGGTCTTAACTCTTACTCTGGCCTAATAGCTAAGGTCCTAGACTCGTACTCTGGCCTACTGGTTAAGGTCTTAACTCTTACTCTGACCTAATAGCTAAGGTCTTAACTCTTACTCTGGCCTAATAGCTAAGGTCTTAGACTCGTACTCTGGCCTAATGGTTAAGGTCTTAACTCTTACTCTGGCCTACTGGTTAAGGTCTTAACTCTGATGCTGGCCTACTGGTTAAGGTCTTAACTCTTACTCTGGCCTAATAGCTAAGGTCTTAGACTCGTACTCTGGCCTAATGGTTAAGGTCTTAACTCTTACTCTGGCCTACTGGTTAAGGTCTTAACTCTTAATCTGGCCTAATAGCTAAGGTCTTAACTCTTACTCTGGCCTAATAGCTAAGGTCTTAGACTCGTACTCTGACCTAATAGCTAAGGTCTTAGACTCGTACTCTGGTCTAATAGCTAAGGTCTTAGACTCGTACTCTGGCCTAATGGTTAAGGTCTTAACTCTTAATCTGGCCTAATAGCTAAGGTCTTAGACTCATACTCTGGCCTAATAGCTAAGGTCTTAGACTCGTACTCTGGCCAACTGGTTAAGGTCTTAACTCTTACTCTGGCCTACTGGTTAAGGTCTTAACTCTTACTCTTGCCTAATAGCTAAGGTCTTAGACTCGTACTCTGGCCTAATGGTTAAGGTCTTAACTCTTACTCTGGCCTAATAGCTAAGGTCTTAGACTCGTACTCTGGCCTAATGGTTAAGGTCTTAACTCTTACTCTGGCCTAATAGCTAAGGTCTTAACTCTTACTCTGGCCTAATATCTAAGGTCTTAGACTCGTACTATGGCCTACTGGTTAAGGTCTTAACTCTTACTCTGGCCTACTGGTTAAGGTCTTAACTCTTACTCTGGCCTAATAGCTAAGGTGCTAGACTCGTACTCTGGCCTACTGGTTAAGGTCTTAACTCTTACTCTGACCTAATAGCTAAGGTCTTAACTCTTACTCTGGCCTAATAGCTAAGGTCTTAGACTCGTACTCTGGCCTAATGGTTAAGGTCCTAACTCTTACTCTGGCCTACTGGTTAAGGTCTTAACTCTTACTCTGGCCTAATAGCTAAGGTCTTAGACTCGTACTCTGGCCTACTGGTTAAGGTCTTAACTCTCACTCTGGCCTACTGGTTAAGGTCTTAACTCTTACTCTGGCCTACTGGTTAAGGTCTTAACTCTTACTCTGGCCTAATAGCTAAGGTCTTAACTCTTACTCTGGCCTAATAGCTAAGGTCTTAGACTCGTACTCTGGCCAAATGGTTAAGGTCTTAACTCTTACTCTGGCCTAATGGTTAAGGTCTTAACTCTTACTCTGGCCTAGTAGCTAGGGTCTTAACTCTTACTCTGGCCTAATGGTTAAGGTCTTAACTCTTACTCTGGTCAAATAGCTAAGGTCTTAACTCTTACTCTGGCCTAATAGCTAAGGTCTTAGACTCGTACTCTGGTCTACTGGTTAAGGTCTTAACTCTTACTCTGGCCTAATAGCTAAGGTCTTAACTTTTACTCTGGCCTAATAGCTAAGGTCTTAGACTCGTACTCTGGCCAAATGGTTAAGGCCTTAACTCTTACTCTGGCCTAATGGTTAAGGTCTTAACTCTTACTCTGGCCTAGTAGCTAAGGTCTTAACTCTTACTCTGGCCTAATGGTTAAGGTCTTAACTCTTACTCTGGTCAAATAGCTAAGGTCTTAACTCTTACTCTGGCCTAATAGCTAAGGTCTTAGACTCGTACTCTGGCCTACTGGTTAAGGTCTTAACTCTTACTCTGGCCTAATAGCTAAGGTCTTAGACTCGTGCTCTGGCCTAATGGTTAAGGTCTTAACTCTTACTCTGGCCTAATAACTAAGGTCTGAACTCTTACTCTGGCCTAATAGCTAAGGTCTTAACTCTTACTCTGGCCTAATAGCTAAGGTCTTAGACTCTTACTCTGGCCTAATAGCTAAGGTCTTAGACTCGTACTCTGGCCTAATGTTTAAGGATTTAACTCTTACTCTGGCCTAATAGCTAAGGTCTTAGACTCATACTCTGGCCTAATGGTTAAGGCCTTAACTCTTACTCTGGCCTACTGGTTAAGGTCTTAACTCTTACTCTGGCCTAATAGCTAAGGTCTTAGACTCGTACTCTGGCCTAATAGCTAAGGTCTTAGACTCGTACTCTGACCTAATGGTTAAGGATTTAACTCTTACTCTGGCCTACAGGTTAAGGTCTTAACTCTTACTCTGGCCTACTGGTTAAGGTCTTAACTCTTACTCTGGCCTAATAGCTAAGGTCTTAGACTCGTACTCTGGCCTAATGGTTAAGGCCTTAACTCTTACTCTGGCCTACTGGTTAAGGTCTTAACTCTTACTCTGGCCTAATAGCTAAGGTCTTAGACTCGTACTCTGGCCTAATGGTTATGGCCTTAACTCTTACTCTGGCCAAATAGCTAAGGTCTTAAACTCATACTCTGGCCTACTGGTTAAGGTCTTAACTCTTACTCTGGCCTACTGGTTAAGGTCTTAACTCTTACTCTGGCCTAATAGCTAAGGTCTTAGACTTGTACTCTGACCTAATGGTTATGGTCTTAACTCTTACTCTGGCCTACTGGTTAAGGTCTTAACTCTTACTCTGGCCTAATAACTAAGGTCTTAGACTCGTACTCTGGCCTAATGGTTAAGGTCTTAACTCTTACTCTGGCCTACTGGTTAAGGTCTTAACTCTTACGCTGGCCAACTGGTTAAGGTCTTAACTCTTACTCTGGCCTAATGGTTAAGGTCTTAACTCTTACTCTGGCCTAATAGCTAAGGTCTTAACTCTTACTCTGGCCTAATGGTTAAGGTCTTAACTCTTACTCTGGCCTAATAGCTAAGGTCTTAACTCTTACTCTGGCCTAATAGCTAAGGTCTTAGACTCGTACTATGGCCTACAGGTTAAGGTCTTAACTCTTACTCTGGCCTACTGGTTAAGGTCTTAACTCTTACGCTGGCCTAATAGCTAAGGTCCTAGACTCGTACTCTGGCCTACTGGTTAAGGTCTTAACTCTTACTCTGACCTAATAGCTAAGGTCTTAACTCTTACTCTGGCCTAATAGCTAAGGTCTTAGACTCGTACTCTGGCCTAATGGTTAAGGTCTTAACTCTTACTCTGGCCTACTGGTTAAGGTCTTAACTCTGACGCTGAAATACTGGTTAAGGTCTTAACTCTTACTCTGGCCTAATAGCTAAGGTCTTAGACTCGTACTCTGGCCTAATGGTTAAGGTCTTAACTCTTACTCTGGCCTACTGGTTAAGGTCTTAACTCTTAATCTGGCCTAATAGCTAAGGTCTTAACTCTTACTCTGGCCTAATAGCTAAGGTCTTAGACTCGTACTCTGACCTAATAGCTAAGGTCTTAGACTCGTACTCTGGTCTAATAGCTAAGGTCTTAGACTCGTACTCTGGCCTAATGGTTAAGGTCTTAACTCTTAATCTGGCCTAATAGCTAAGGTCTTAGACTCGTACTCTGGCCTAATAGCTAAGGTCTTAGACTCGTACTCTGGCCAACTGGTTAAGGTCTTAACTCTTACTCTGGCCTACTGGTTAAGGTCTTAACTCTTACTCTTGCCTAATAGCTAAGGTCTTAGACTCGTACTCTGGCCTAATGGTTAAGGTCTTAACTCTTACTCTGGCCTAATAGCTAAGGTCTTAGACTCGTACTCTGGCCTAATGGTTAAGGTCTTAACTCTTACTCTGGCCTAATAGCTAAGGTCTTAACTCTTACTCTGGCCTAATAGCTAAGGTCTTAGACTCGTACTATGGCCTACTGGTTAAGGTCTTAACTCTTACTCTGGCCTACAGGTTAGGGTCTTAACTCTTACTCTGGCCTAATAGCTAAGGTGCTAGACTCGTACTCTGGCCTACTGGTTAAGGTCTTAACTCTTACTCTGACCTAATAGCTAAGGTCTTAACGCTTACTCTGGCCTAATAGCTAAGGTCTTAGACTCGTACTCTGGCCTAATGGTTAAGGTCCTAACTCTTACTCTGGCCTACTGGTTAAGGTCTTAACTCTTACTCTGGCCTAATAGCTAAGGTCTTAGACTCGTACTCTGGCCTAATGGTTAAGGTCTTAACTCTTACTCTGGCCTACTGGTTAAGGTCTTAACTCTTAATCTGGCCTAATAGCTAAGGTCTTAACTCTTACTCTGGCCTAATAGCTAAGGTCTTAGACTCGTACTCTGACCTAATAGCTAAGGTCTTAGACTCGTACTCTGGCCTAATAGCTAAGGTCTTAGACTCGTACTCTGGCCAACTGGTTAAGGTCTTAACTCTTACTCTGGCCTACTGGTTAAGGTCTTAACTCTTACTCTTGCCTAATAGCTAAGGTCTTAGACTCGTACTCTGGCCTCATGGTTAAGGTCTTAACTCTTACTCTGGCCTAATAGCTAAGGTCTTAGACTCGTACTCTGGCCTAATGGTTAAGGTCTTAACTCTTACTCTGGCCTACTGGTTAAGGTCTTAACTCTTACGCTGGCCTACTGGTTAAGGTCTTAACTCTTACTCTGGCCTAATGGTTAAGGTCTTAACTCTTACTCTGGCCTAATAGCTAAGGTCTTAACTCTTACTCTGGCCTAATGGTTAAGGTCTTAACTCTTACTCTGGCCTAATAGCTAAGGTCTTAACTCTTACTCTGGCCTAATAGCTAAGGTCTTAGACTCGTACTATGGCCTACAGGTTAAGGTCTTAACTCTTACTCTGGCCTACTGGTTAAGGTCTTAACTCTTACTCTGGCCTAATAGCTAAGGTCCTAGACTCGTACTCTGGCCTACTGGTTAAGGTCTTAACTCTTACTCTGACCTAATAGCTAAGGTCTTAACTCTTACTCTGGCCTAATAGCTAAAGTCATAGACTCGTACTCTGGCCTAATGGTTAAGGTCTTAACTCTTACTCTGGCCTACTGGTTAAGGTCTTAACTCTTACTCTGGCCTAATAGCTAAGGTCTTAGACCCATACTCTGGCCTAATGGTTAAGGTCTTAACTCTTACTCTGGCCTACTGGTTAAGGTCTTAACTCTTACTCTGGCCTACTGGTAAAGGTCTTAACTCTTACTCTGGCCTAATAGCTAAGGTCTTAGACTCGTACTCTGGCCTAATGGTTAAGGCCTTAACTCTTACTCTGGCCTACTGGTTAAGGTCTTAACTCTTACTCTGGCCTAATAGCTAAGGTCTTAGACTCGTACTCTGGCCTAATGGTTACGGTCTTAACTCTTACTCTGGCCGAATAGCTAAGGTCTTAAACTCGTACTCTGGCCTACTGGTTAAGGTCTTAACTCTTACTCTGGCCTACTGGTTAAGGTCTTAACTCTTACTCTGGCCTAATAGCTAAGGTCTTAGACTCGTACTCTGACCTAATGGTTAAGGATTTAACTCTTACTCTGGCCTACAGGTTAAGGTCTTAACTCTTACTCTGGCCTACTGGTTAAGGTCTTAACTCTTACTCTGGCCTAATAGCTAAGGTCTTAGACTCGTACTCTGGCCTAATGGTTAAGGCCTTAACTCTTACTCTGGCCTACTGGTTAAGGTCTTAACTCTTACTCTGGCCTAATAGCTAAGGTCTTAGACTCGTACTCTGGCCTAATGGTTACGGTCTTAACTCTTACTCTGGCCAAATAGCTAAGGTCTTAAACTCGTACTCTGGCCTACTGGTTAAGGTCTTAACTCTTACTCTGGCCTACTGGTTAAGGTCTTAACTCTTACTCTGGCCTAATGGCTAAGGTCTTAGACTCGTGCTCTGACCTAATGGTTATGGTCTTAACTCTTACTCTGGCCTACTGGTTAAGGTCTTAACTCTTACTCTGGCCTAATAGCTAAGGTCTTAGACTCGTACTCTGGCCTAATGGTTAAGGTCTTAACTCTTACTCTGGCCTACTGGTTAAGGTCTTAACTCTTACGCTGGCCTACTGGTTAAGGTCTTAACTCTTACTCTGGCCTAATGGTTAAGGTCTTAACTCTTACTCTGGCCTAATAGCTAAGGTCTTAACTCTTACTCTGGCCTAATGGTTAAGGTCTTAACTCTTACTCTGGCCTAATAGCTAAGGTGTTAACTCTTACTCTGGCCTAATAGCTAAGGTCTTAGACTCGTACTATGGCCTACAGGTTAAGGTCTTAACTCTTACTCTGGCCTACTGGTTAAGGTCTTAACTCTTACTCTGGCCTAATAGCTAAGGTCCTAGACTCGTACTCTGGCCTACTGGTTAAGGTCTTAACTCTTACTCTGACCTAATAGCTAAGGTCTTAACTCTTACTCTGGCCTAATAGCTAAGGTCATAGACTCGTACTCTGGCCTAATGGTTAAGGTCTTAACTCTTACTCTGGCCTACTGGTTAAGATCTTAACTCTTACTCTGGCCTAATAGCTAAGGTCTTAGACTCATACTCTGGCCTAATGGTTAAGGTCTTAACTCTTACTCTGGCCTACTGGTTAAGGTCTTAACTCTTACTCTGGCCTACTGGTAAAGGTCTTAACTCTTACTCTGGCCTAATAGCTAAGGTCTTAGACTCGTACTCTGGCCTAATGGTTAAGGTCTTAACTCTTACTCTGGCCTACTGGTTAAGGTCTTAACTCTGACGCTGGCCTACAGGTTAAGGTCTTAACTCTTACTCTGGCCTAATAGCTAAGGTCTTAGACTCGTACTCTGGCCTAATGGTTAAGGTCTTAACTCTTACTCTGGCCTACTGGTTAAGGTCTTAACTCTTAATCTGGCCTCATAGCTAAGGTCTTAACTCTTACTCTGGCCTAATAGCTAAGGTCTTAGACTCGTACTCTGGCCTAATAGCTAAGGTCTTATACTCGTACTCTGGTCTAATAGCTAAGGTCTTAGACTCGTACTCTGGCCTAATGGTTAAGGTCTTAACTCTTAATCTGGCCTAATAGCTAAGGTCTTAGACTCGTACTCTGGCCTAATAGCTAAGGTCTTAGACTCGTACTCTGGCCAACTGGTTAAGGTCTTAACTCTTACTCTGGCCTACTGGTTAAGGTCTTAACTCTTACTCTTGCCTAATAGCTAAGGTCTTAGACTCGTACTCTGGCCTAATGGTTAAGGTCTTAACTCTTACTCTGGCCTAATAGCTAAGGTCTTAGACTCGTACTCTGGCCTAATGGTTAAGGTCTTAACTCTTACTCTGGCCTAATAGCTAAGGTCTTAACTCTTACTCTGGCCTAATAGCTAAGGTCTTAGACTCGTACTATGGCCTACAGGTAAGGTCTTAACTCTTACTCTGGCCTACTGGTTAAGGTCTTAACTCTTACTCTGGCCTAATAGCTAAGGTCCTATACTCGTACTCTGGCCTAATGGTTAAGGTCTTAACTCTTACTCTGGCCTAATAACTAATGTCTGAACTCTTACTCTGGCCTAATAGCTAAGGTCTTAACTCTTACTCTGGCCTAATAGCTAAGGTCTTAGACTCTTGCTCTGGCCTAATATCTAAGGTCTTAACTCTTACTCTGGCCTAATAGCTAAGGTCTTAGACTCGTACTCTGGCCTAATGTTTAAGGATTTAACTCTTACTCTGGCCTAATAGCTAAGGTCTTAGACTCGTACTCTGGCCTAATGGTTACGGTCTTAACTCTTACTCTGGCCGAATAGCTAAGGTCTTAAACTCGTACTCTGGCCTACTGGTTAAGGTCTTAACTCTTACTCTGGCCTACTAGTTAAGGTCTTAACTCTTACTCTGGCCTAATACCTAAGGTCTTAGACTGGTACTCTGACCTAATGGTTAAGGATTTAACTCTTACTCTGGCCTACAGGTTAAGGTCTTAACTCTTACTCTGGCCTACTGGTTAAGGTCTTAACTCTTACTCTGGCCTAATAGCTAAGGTCTTAGACTCGTACTCTGGCCTAATGGTTAAGGCCTTAACTCTTACTCTGGCCTACTGGTTAAGGTCTTAACTCTTACTCTGGCCTAATAGCTAAGGTCTTAGACTCGTACTCTGGCCTAATGGTTACGGTCTTAACTCTTACTCTGGCCAAATAGCTAAGGTCTTAAACTCGTACTCTGGCCTACTGGTTAAGGTCTTAACTCTTACTCTGGCCTACTGGTTAAGGTCTTAACTCTTACTCTGGCCTAATGGCTAAGGTCTTAGACTCGTACTCTGACCTAATGGTTATGGTCTTAACTCTTACTCTGGCCTACTGGTTAAGGTCTTAACTCTTACTCTGGCCTAATAGCTAAGGTCTTAGACTCGTACTCTGGCCTAATGGTTAAGGTCTTAACTCTTACTCTGGCCTACTGGTTAAGGTCTTAGCTCTTACGCTTGGCTACTGGTTAAGGTCTTAACTCTTACTCTGGCCTAATAGCTAAGGTCTTAACTCTTACTCTGGCCTAATGGTTAAGGTCTTAACTCTTACTCTGGCCTAATAGCTAAGGTCTTAACTCTTACTCTGGCCTAATAGCTAAGGTCTTAGACTCGTACTATGGCCTACAGGTTAAGGTCTTAACTCTTACTCTGGCCTACTGGTTAAGGTCTTAACTCTTACTCTGGCCTAATAGCTAAGGTCCTAGACTCGTACTCTGGCCTACTGGTTAAGGTCTTAACTCTTACTCTGACCTAATAGCTAAGGTCTTAACTCTTACTCTGGCCTAATAGCTAAGGTCATAGACTCGTACTCTGGCCTAATGGTTAAGGTCTTAACTCTTACTCTGGCCTACTGGTTAAGGTCTTAACTCTTACTCTGGCCTAATAGCTAAGGTCTTAGACTCATACTCTGGCCTAATGGTTAAGGTCTTAACTCTTACTCTGGCCTACTGGTTAAGGTCTTAACTCTTACTCTGGCCTACTGGTAAAGGTCTTAACTCTTACTCTGGCCTAATAGCTAAGGTCTTAGACTCGTACTCTGGCCTAATGGTTAAGGTCTTAACTCTTACTCTGGCCTACTGGTTAAGGTCTTAACTCTGACGCTGGCCTACTGGTTAAGGTCTTAACTCTTACTCTGGCCTAATAGCTAAGGTCTTAGACTCGTACTCTGGCCTAATGGTTAAGGTCTTAACTCTTACTCTGGCCTACTGGTTAAGGTCTTAACTCTTAATCTGGCCTAATAGCTAAGGTCTTAACTCTTACTCTGGCCTAATAGCTAAGGTCTTAGACTCGTACTCTGACCTAATAGCTAAGGTCTTAGACTCATACTCTGGCCTAATAGCTAAGGTCTTAGACTCGTACTCTGGCCAACTGGTTAAGGTCTTAACTCTTACTCTGGCCTACTGGTTAAGGTCTTAACTCTTACTCTTGCCTAATAGCTAAGGTCTTAGACTCGTACTCTGGCCTAATGGTTAAGGTCTTAACTCTTACTCTGGCCTAATAGCTAAGGTCTTAGACTCGTACTCTGGCCTAATGGTTAAGGTCTTAACTCTTACTCTGGCCTAATAGCTAAGGTCTTAACTCTTACTCTGGCCTAATAGCTAAGGTCTTAGACTCGTACTATGGCCTACTGGTTAAGGTCTTAACTCTTACTCTGGCCTACTGGTTAAGGTCTTAACTCTTACTCTGGCCTAATAGCTAAGGTGCTAGACTCGTACTCTGGCCTACTGGTTAAGGTCTTAACTCTTACTCTGACCTAATAGCTAAGGTCTTAACTCTTACTCTGGCCTAATAGCTAAGGTCTTAGACTCGTACTCTGGCCTAATGGTTAAGGTCCTAACTCTTACTCTGGCCTACTGGTTAAGGTCTTAACTCTTACTCTGGCCTAATAGCTAAGGTCTTAGACTCGTACTCTGGCCTACTGGTTAAGGTCTTAACTCTTACTCTGGCCTACTGGTTAAGGTCTTAACTCTTACTCTGGCCTAATAGCTAAGGTCTTAACTCTTACTCTGGCCTAAAAGCTAAGGTCTTAGACTCGTACTCTGGCCAAATGGTTAAGGTCTTAACTCTTACTCTGGCCTAATGGTTAAGGTCTTAACTCTTACTCTGGCCTAGTAGCTAAGGTCTTAACTCTTACTCTGGCCTAATGGTTAAGGTCTTAACTCTTACTCTGGTCAAATAGCTAAGGTCTTAACTCTTACTCTGGCCTAATAGCTAAGGTCTTAGACTCGTACTCTGGTCTACTGGTTAAGGTCTTAACTCTTACTCTGGCCTAATAGCTAAGGTCTTAACTTTTACTCTGGCCTAATAGCTAAGGTCTTAGACTCGTACTCTGGCCAAATGGTTAAGGCCTTAACTCTTACTCTGGCCTAATGGTTAAGGTCTTAACTCTTACTCTGGCCTAGTAGCTAAGGTCTTAACTCTTACTCTGGCCTAATGGTTAAGGTCTTAACTCTTACTCTGGTCAAATAGCTAAGGTCTTAACTATTACTCTGGCCTAATAGCTAAGGTCTTAGACTCGTACTCTGGCCTACTGGTTAAGGTCTTAACTCTTCCTCTGGCCTAATAGCTAAGGTATTAGACTCGTACTCTGGCCTAATGGTTAAGGTCTTAACTCTTACTCTGGCCTAATAACTAAGGTCTGAACTCTTACTCTGGCCTAATAGCTAAGGTCTTAACTCTTACTCTGGCCTAATAGCTAAGGTCTTAGACTCTTACTCTGGCCTAATAGCTAAGGTCTTAACTCTTACTCTGGCCTAATAGCTAAGGTCTTAGACTCGTACTCTGGCCTAATGTTTAAGGATTTAACTCTTACTCTGGCCTAATAGCTAAGGTCTTAGACTCATACTCTGGCCTAATGGTTAAGGCCTTAACTCTGACTCTGGCCTACTGGTTAAGGTCTTAACTCTTACTCTGGCCTGATAGCTAAGGTCTTAGACTCGTACTCTGGCCTAATAGCTAAGGTCTTAGACTCGTACTCTGACCTAATGGTTAAGGATTTAACTCTTACTCTGGCCTACAGGTTAAGGTCTTAACTCTTACTCTGGCCTACTGGTTAAGGTCTTAACTCTTACTCTGGCCTAATAGCTAAGGTCTTAGACTCGTACTCTGGCCTAATGGTTAAGGCCTTAACTCTTACTCTGGCCTACTGGTTAAGGTCTTAACTCTTACTCTGGCCTAATAGCTAAGGTCTTAGACTCGTACTCTGGCCTAATGGTTACGGTCTTAACTCTTACTCTGGCCAAATAGCTAAGGTCTTAAACTCATACTCTGGCCTACTGGTTAAGGTCTTAACTCTTACTCTGGCCTACTGGTTAAGGTCTTAACTCTTACTCTGGCCTAATAGCTAAGGTCTTAGACTCGTACTCTGACCTAATGGTTATGGTCTTAACTCTTACTCTGGCCTACTGGTTAAGGTCTTAACTCTTACTCTGGCCTAATAGCTAAGGTCTTAGACTCATACTCTGGCCTAATGGTTAAGGTCTTAACTCTTACTCTGGCCTACTGGTTAAGGTCTTAACTCTTACGCTGGCCAACTGGTTAAGGTCTTAACTCTTACTCTGGCCTAATGGTTAAGGTCTTAACTCTTACTCTGGCCTAATAGCTAAGGTCTTAACTCTTACTCTGGCCTAATGGTTAAGGTCTTAACTCTTACTCTGGCCTAATAGCTAAGGTCTTAACTCTTTCTCTGGCCTAATAGCTAAGGTCTTAGACTCGTACTATGGCCTACAGGGTAAGGTCTTAACACTTACTCTGGCCTACTGGTTAAGGTCTTAACTCTTACTCTGGCCTAATAGCTAAGGTCCTAGACTCGTACTCTGGCCTACTGGTTAAGGTCTTAACTCTTACTCTGACCTAATAGCTAAGGTCTTAACTCTTACTCTGGCCTAATAGCTAAGGTCTTAGACTCGTACTCTGGCCTAATGGTTAAGGTCTTAACTCTTACTCTGGCCTACTGGTTAAGGTCTTAACTCTGATGCTGGCCTACTGGTTAAGGTCTTAACTCTTACTCTGGCCTAATAGCTAAGGTCTTAGACTCGTACTCTGGCCTAATGGTTAAGGTCTTAACTCTTACTCTGGCCTACTGGTTAAGGTCTTAACTCTTAATCTGGCCTAATAGCTAAGGTCTTAACTCTTACTCTGGCCTAATAGCTAAGGTCTTAGACTCGTACTCTGACCTAATAGCTAAGGTCTTAGACTCGTACTCTGGTCTAATAGCTAAGGTCTTAGACTCGTACTCTGGCCTAATGGTTAAGGTCTTAACTCTTAATCTGGCCTAATAGCTAAGGTCTTAGACTCGTACTCTGGCCTAATAGCTAAGGTCTTAGACTCGTACTCTGGCCAACTGGTTAAGGTCTTAACTCTTACTCTGGCCTACTGGTTAAGGTCTTAACTCTTACTCTTGCCTAATAGCTAAGGTCTTAGACTCGTACTCTGGCCTAATGGTTAAGGTCTTAACTCTTACTCTGGCCTAATAGCTAAGGTCTTCGACTCGTACTCTGGCCTAATGGTTAAGGTCTTAACTCTTACTCTGGCCTAATAGCTAAGGTCTTAACTCTTACTCTGGCCTAATATCTAAGGTCTTAGACTCGTACTATGGCCTACTGGTTAAGGTCTTAACTCTTACTCTGGCCTACTGGTTAAGGTCTTAACTCTTACTCTGGCCTAATAGCTAAGGTGCTAGACTCGTACTCTGGCCTACTGGTTAAGGTCTTAACTCTTACTCTGACCTAAAAGCTAAGGTCTTAACTCTTACTCTGGCCTAATAGCTAAGGTCTTAGACTCGTACTCTGGCCTAATGGTTAAGGTCCTAACTCTTACTCTGGCCTACTGGTTAAGGTCTTAACTCTTACTCTGGCCTAATAGCTAAGGTCTTAGACTCGTACTCTGGCCTACTGGTTAAGGTCTTAACTCTCACTCTGGCCTACTGGTTAAGGTCTTAACTCTTACTCTGGCCTACTGGTTAAGGTCTTAACTCTTACTCTGGCCTAATAGCTAAGGTCTTAACTCTTACTCTGGCCTAATAGCTAAGGTCTTAGACTCGTACTCTGGCCAAATGGTTAAGGTCTTAACTCTTACTCTGGCCTAATGGTTAAGGTCTTAACTCTTACTCTGGCCTAGTAGCTAGGGTCTTAACTCTTACTCTGGCCTAATGGTTAAGGTCTTAACTCTTACTCTGGTCAAATAGCTAAGGTCTTAACTCTTACTCTGGCCTAATAGCTAAGGTCTTAGACTCGTACTCTGGTCTACTGGTTAAGGTCTTAACTCTTAATCTGGCCTAATAGCTAAGGTCTTAACTCTTACTCTGGCCTAATAGCTAAGGTCTTAGACTCGTACTCTGACCTAATAGCTAAGGTCTTAGACTCGTACTCTGGCCTAATAGCTAAGGTCTTAGACTCGTACTCTGGCCAACTGGTTAAGGTCTTAACTCTTACTCTGGCCTACTGGTTAAGGTCTTAACTCTTACTCTTGCCTAATAGCTAAGGTCTTAGACTCGTACTCTGGCCTCATGGTTAAGGTCTTAACTCTTACTCTGGCCTAATAGCTGAGGTCTTAGACTCGTACTCTGGCCTAATGGTTAAGGTCTTAACTCTTACTCTGGCCTACTGGTTAAGGTCTTAACTCTTACGCTGGCCTACTGGTTAAGGTCTTAACTCTTACTCTGGCCTAATGGTTAAGGTCTTAACTCTTACTCTGGCCTAATAGCTAAGGTCTTAACTCTTACTCTGGCCTAATGGTTAAGGTCTTAACTCTTACTCTGGCCTAATAGCTAAGGTCTTAACTCTTACTCTGGCCTAATAGCTAAGGTCTTAGACTCGTACTATGGCCTACAGGTTAAGGTCTTAACTCTTACTCTGGCCTACTGGTTAAGGTCTTAACTCTTACTCTGGCCTAATAGCTAAGGTCCTAGACTCGTACTCTGGCCTACTGGTTAAGGTCTTAACTCTTACTCTGACCTAATAGCTAAGGTCTTAACTCTTACTCTGGCCTAATAGCTAAGGTCATAGACTCGTACTCTGGCCTAATGGTTAAGGTCTTAACTCTTACTCTGGCCTACTGGTTAAGGTCTTAACTCTTACTCTGGCCTAATAGCTAAGGTCTTAGACCCATACTCTGGCCTAATGGTTAAGGTCTTAACTCTTACTCTGGCCTACTGGTTAAGGTCTTAACTCTTACTCTGGCCTACTGGTAAAGGTCTTAACTCTTACTCTGGCCTAATAGCTAAGGTCTTAGACTCGTACTCTGGCCTAATGGTTAAGGTCTTAACTCTTACTCTGGCCTACTGGTTAAGGTCTTAACTCTTAATCTGGTCTAATAGCTAAGGTCTTAGACTCGTACTCTGGCCTAATGGTTACGGTCTTAACTCTTACTCTGGCCGAATAGCTAAGGTCTTAAACTCGTACTCTGGCCTACTGGTTAAGGTCTTAACTCTTACTCTGGCCTACTGGTTAAGGTCTTAACTCTTACTCTGGCCTAATAGCTAAGGTCTTAGACTCATACTCTGGCCTAATGGTTAAGGCCTTAACTCTGACTCTGGCCTACTGGTTAAGGTCTTAACTCTTACTCTGGCCTGATAGCTAAGGTCTTAGACTCGTACTCTGGCCTAATAGCTAAGGTCTTAGACTCGTACTCTGACCTAATGGTTAAGGATTTAACTCTTACTCTGGCCTACAGGTTAAGGTCTTAACTCTTACTCTGGCCTACTGGTTAAGGTCTTAACTCTTACTCTGGCCTAATAGCTAAGGTCTTAGACTCATACACTGGCCTAATGGTTAAGGTCTTAACTCTTACTCTGGCCTACTGGTTAAGGTCTTAACTCTTACGCTGGCCAACTGGTTAAGGTCTTAACTCTTACTCTGGCCTAATGGTTAAGGTCTTAACTCTTACTCTGGCCTAATAGCTAAGGTCTTAACTCTTACTCTGGCCTAATGGTTAAGGTCTTAACTCTTACTCTGGCCTAATAGCTAAGGTCTTAACTCTTTCTCTGGCCTAATAGCTAAGGTCTTAGACTCGTACTATGGCCTACAGGGTAAGGTCTTAACTCTTACTCTGGCCTACTGGTTAAGGTCTTAACTCTTACTCTGGCCTAATAGCTAAGGTCCTAGACTCGTACTCTGGCCTACTGGTTAAGGTCTTAACTCTTACTCTGACCTAATAGCTAAGGTCTTAACTCTTACTCTGGCCTAATAGCTAAGGTCTTAGACTCGTACTCTGGCCTAATGGTTAAGGTCTTAACTCTTACTCTGGCCTACTTGTTAAGGTCTTAACTCTGATGCTGGCCTACTGGTTAAGGTCTTAACTCTTACTCTGGCCTAATAGCTAAGGTCTTAGACTCGTACTCTGGCCTAATGGTTAAGGTCTTAACTCTTACTCTGGCCTACTGGTTAAGGTCTTAACTCTTAATCTGGCCTAATAGCTAAGGTCTTAACTCTTACTCTGGCCTAATAGCTAAGGTCTTAGACTCGTACTCTGACCTAATAGCTAAGGTCTTAGACTCGTACTCTGGTCTAATAGCTAAGGTCTTAGACTCGTACTCTGGCCTAATGGTTAAGGTCTTAACTCTTAATCTGGCCTAATAGCTAAGGTCTTAGACTCGTACTCTGGCCTAATAGCTAAGGTCTTAGACTCGTACTCTGGCCAACTGGTTAAGGTCTTAACTCTTACTCTGGCCTACTGGTTAAGGTCTTAACTCTTACTCTTGCCTAATAGCTAAGGTCTTAGACTCGTACTCTGGCCTAATGGTTAAGGTCTTAACTCTTACTCTGGCCTAATAGCTAAGGTCTTCGACTCGTACTCTGGCCTAATGGTTAAGGTCTTAACTCTTACTCTGGCCTAATAGCTAAGGTCTTAACTCTTACTCTGGCCTAATATCTAAGGTCTTAGACTCGTACTATGGCCTACTGGTTAAGGTCTTAACTCTTACTCTGGCCTACTGGTTAAGGTCTTAACTCTTACTCTGGCCTAATAGCTAAGGTGCTAGACTCGTACTCTGGCCTACTGGTTAAGGTCTTAACTCTTACTCTGACCTAAAAGCTAAGGTCTTAACTCTTACTCTGGCCTAATAGCTAAGGTCTTAGACTCGTACTCTGGCCTAATGGTTAAGGTCCTAACTCTTACTCTGGCCTACTGGTTAAGGTCTTAACTCTTACTCTGGCCTAATAGCTAAGGTCTTAGACTCGTACTCTGGCCTACTGGTTAAGGTCTTAACTCTCACTCTGGCCTACTGGTTAAGGTCTTAACTCTTACTCTGGCCTACTGGTTAAGGTCTTAACTCTTACTCTGGCCTAATAGCTAAGGTCTTAACTCTTACTCTGGCCTAATAGCTAAGGTCTTAGACTCGTACTCTGGCCAAATGGTTAAGGTCTTAACTCTTACTCTGGCCTAATGGTTAAGGTCTTAACTCTTACTCTGGCCTAGTAGCTAGGGTCTTAACTCTTACTCTGGCCTAATGGTTAAGGTCTTAACTCTTACTCTGGTCAAATAGCTAAGGTCTTAACTCTTACTCTGGCCTAATAGCTAAGGTCTTAGACTCGTACTCTGGTCTACTGGTTAAGGTCTTAACTCTTAATCTGGCCTAATAGCTAAGGTCTTAACTCTTACTCTGGCCTAATAGCTAAGGTCTTAGACTCGTACTCTGACCTAATAGCTAAGGTCTTAGACTCGTACTCTGGCCTAATAGCTAAGGTCTTAGACTCGTACTCTGGCCAACTGGTTAAGGTCTTAACTCTTACTCTGGCCTACTGGTTAAGGTCTTAACTCTTACTCTTGCCTAATAGCTAAGGTCTTAGACTCGTACTCTGGCCTCATGGTTAAGGTCTTAACTCTTACTCTGGCCTAATAGCTGAGGTCTTAGACTCGTACTCTGGCCTAATGGTTAAGGTCTTAACTCTTACTCTGGCCTACTGGTTAAGGTCTTAACTCTTACGCTGGCCTACTGGTTAAGGTCTTAACTCTTACTCTGGCCTAATGGTTAAGGTCTTAACTCTTACTCTGGCCTAATAGCTAAGGTCTTAACTCTTACTCTGGCCTAATGGTTAAGGTCTTAACTCTTACTCTGGCCTAATAGCTAAGGTCTTAACTCTTACTCTGGCCTAATAGCTAAGGTCTTAGACTCGTACTATGGCCTACAGGTTAAGGTCTTAACTCTTACTCTGGCCTACTGGTTAAGGTCTTAACTCTTACTCTGGCCTAATAGCTAAGGTCCTAGACTCGTACTCTGGCCTACTGGTTAAGGTCTTAACTCTTACTCTGACCTAATAGCTAAGGTCTTAACTCTTACTCTGGCCTAATAGCTAAGGTCATAGACTCGTACTCTGGCCTAATGGTTAAGGTCTTAACTCTTACTCTGGCCTACTGGTTAAGGTCTTAACTCTTACTCTGGCCTAATAGCTAAGGTCTTAGACCCATACTCTGGCCTAATGGTTAAGGTCTTAACTCTTACTCTGGCCTACTGGTTAAGGTCTTAACTCTTACTCTGGCCTACTGGTAAAGGTCTTAACTCTTACTCTGGCCTAATAGCTAAGGTCTTAGACTCGTACTCTGGCCTAATGGTTAAGGTCTTAACTCTTACTCTGGCCTACTGGTTAAGGTCTTAACTCTTAATCTGGTCTAATAGCTAAGGTCTTAGACTCGTACTCTGGCCTAATGGTTACGGTCTTAACTCTTACTCTGGCCGAATAGCTAAGGTCTTAAACTCGTACTCTGGCCTACTGGTTAAGGTCTTAACTCTTACTCTGGCCTACTGGTTAAGGTCTTAACTCTTACTCTGGCCTAATAGCTAAGGTCTTAGACTCATACTCTGGCCTAATGGTTAAGGCCTTAACTCTGACTCTGGCCTACTGGTTAAGGTCTTAACTCTTACTCTGGCCTGATAGCTAAGGTCTTAGACTCGTACTCTGGCCTAATAGCTAAGGTCTTAGACTCGTACTCTGACCTAATGGTTAAGGATTTAACTCTTACTCTGGCCTACAGGTTAAGGTCTTAACTCTTACTCTGGCCTACTGGTTAAGGTCTTAACTCTTACTCTGGCCTAATAGCTAAGGTCTTAGACTCGTACTCTGGCCTAATGGTTAAGGCCTTAACTCTTACTCTGGCCTACTGGTTAAGGTCTTAACTCTTACTCTGGCCTAATAGCTAAGGTCTTAGACTCGTACTCTGGCCTAATGGTTACGGTCTTAACTCTTACTCTGGCCAAATAGCTAAGGTCTTAAACTCATACTCTGGCCTACTGGTTAAGGTCTTAACTCTTACTCTGGCCTACTGGTTAAGGTCTTAACTCTTACTCTGGCCTAATAGCTAAGGTCTTAGACTCGTACTCTGACCTAATGGTTATGGTCTTAACTCTTACTCTGGCCTACTGGTTAAGGTCTTAACTCTTACTCTGGCCTAATAGCTAAGGTCTTAGACTCATACTCTGGCCTAATGGTTAAGGTCTTAACTCTTACTCTGGCCTACTGGTTAAGGTCTTAACTCTTACGCTGGCCAACTGGTTAAGGTCTTAACTCTTACTCTGGCCTAATGGTTAAGGTCTTAACTCTTACTCTGGCCTAATAGCTAAGGTCTTAACTCTTACTCTGGCCTAATGGTTAAGGTCTTAACTCTTACTCTGGCCTAATAGCTAAGGTCTTAACTCTTTCTCTGGCCTAATAGCTAAGGTCTTAGACTCGTACTATGGCCTACAGGGTAAGGTCTTAACTCTTACTCTGGCCTACTGGTTAAGGTCTTAACTCTTACTCTGGCCTAATAGCTAAGGTCCTAGACTCGTACTCTGGCCTACTGGTTAAGGTCTTAACTCTTACTCTGACCTAATAGCTAAGGTCTTAACTCTTACTCTGGCCTAATAGCTAAGGTCTTAGACTCGTACTCTGGCCTAATGGTTAAGGTCTTAACTCTTACTCTGGCCTACTGGTTAAGGTCTTAACTCTGATGCTGGCCTACTGGTTAAGGTCTTAACTCTTACTCTGGCCTAATAGCTAAGGTCTTAGACTCGTACTCTGGCCTAATGGTTAAGGTCTTAACTCTTACTCTGGCCTACTGGTTAAGGTCTTAACTCTTAATCTGGCCTAATAGCTAAGGTCTTAACTCTTACTCTGGCCTAATAGCTAAGGTCTTAGACTCGTACTCTGACCTAATAGCTAAGGTCTTAGACTCGTACTCTGGTCTAATAGCTAAGGTCTTAGACTCGTACTCTGGCCTAATGGTTAAGGTCTTAACTCTTAATCTGGCCTAATAGCTAAGGTCTTAGACTCGTACTCTGGCCTAATAGCTAAGGTCTTAGACTCGTACTCTGGCCAACTGGTTAAGGTCTTAACTCTTACTCTGGCCTACTGGTTAAGGTCTTAACTCTTACTCTTGCCTAATAGCTAAGGTCTTAGACTCGTACTCTGGCCTAATGGTTAAGGTCTTAACTCTTACTCTGGCCTAATAGCTAAGGTCTTAGACTCGTACTCTGGCCTAATGGTTAAGGTCTTAACTCTTACTCTGGCCTAATAGCTAAGGTCTTAACTCTTACTCTGGCCTAATATCTAAGGTCTTAGACTCGTACTATGGCCTACTGGTTAAGGTCTTAACTCTTACTCTGGCCTACTGGTTAAGGTCTTAACTCTTACTCTGGCCTAATAGCTAAGGTGCTAGACTCGTACTCTGGCCTACTGGTTAAGGTCTTAACTCTTACTCTGACCTAATAGCTAAGGTCTTAACTCTTACTCTGGCCTAATAGCTAAGGTCTTAGACTCGTACTCTGGCCTAATGGTTAAGGTCCTAACTCTTACTCTGGCCTACTGGTTAAGGTCTTAACTCTTACTCTGGCCTAATAGCTAAGGTCTTAGACTCGTACTCTGGCCTACTGGTTAAGGTCTTAACTCTCACTCTGGCCTACTGGTTAAGGTCTTAACTCTTACTCTGGCCTACTGGTTAAGGTCTTAACTCTTACTCTGGCCTAATAGCTAAGGTCTTAACTCTTACTCTGGCCTAATAGCTAAGGTCTTAGACTCGTACTCTGGCCAAATGGTTAAGGTCTTAACTCTTACTCTGGCCTAATGGTTAAGGTCTTAAATCTTACTCTGGCCTAGTAGCTAGGGTCTTAACTCTTACTCTTGCCTAATGGTTAAGGTCTTAACTCTTACTCTGGTCAAATAGCTAAGGTCTTAACTCTTACTCTGGCCTAATAGCTAAGGTCTTAGACTCGTACTCTGGTCTACTGGTTAAGGTCTTAACTCTTAATCTGGCCTAATAGCTAAGGTCTTAACTCTTACTCTGGCCTAATAGCTAAGGTCTTAGACTCGTACTCTGACCTAATAGCTAAGGTCTTAGACTCGTACTCTGGCCTAATAGCTAAGGTCTTAGACTCGTACTCTGGCCAACTGGTTAAGGTCTTAACTCTTACTCTGGCCTACTGGTTAAGGTCTTAACTCTTACTCTTGCCTAATAGCTAAGGTCTTAGACTCGTACTCTGGCCTCATGGTTAAGGTCTTAACTCTTACTCTGGCCTAATAGCTGAGGTCTTAGACTCGTACTCTGGCCTAATGGTTAAGGTCTTAACTCTTACTCTGGCCTGCTGGTTAAGGTCTTAACTCTTACGCTGGCCTACTGGTTAAGGTCTTAACTCTTACTCTGGCCTAATGGTTAAGGTCTTAACTCTTACTCTGGCCTAATAGCTAAGGTCTTAACTCTTACTCTGGCCTAATGGTTAAGGTCTTAACTCTTACTCTGGCCTAATAGCTAAGGTCTTAACTCTTACTCTGGCCTAATAGCTAAGGTCTTAGACTCGTACTATGGCCTACAGGTTAAGGTCTTAACTCTTACTCTGGCCTACTGGTTAAGGTCTTAACTCTTACTCTGGCCTAATAGCTAAGGTCCTAGACTCATACTCTGGCCTACTGGTTAAGGTCTTAACTCTTACTCTGACCTAATAGCTAAGGTCTTAACTCTTACTCTGGCCTAATAGCTAAGGTCATAGACTCGTACTCTGGCCTAATGGTTAAGGTCTTAACTCTTACTCTGGCCTACTGGTTAAGGTCTTAACTCTTACTCTGGCCTAATAGCTAAGGTCTTAGACCCATACTCTGGCCTAATGGTTAAGGTCTTAACTCTTACTCTGGCCTACTGGTTAAGGTCTTAACTCTTACTCTGGCCTACTGGTAAAGGTCTTAACTCTTACTCTGGCCTAATAGCTAAGGTCTTAGACTCGTACTCTGGCCTAATGGTTAAGGTCTTAACTCTTACTCTGGCCTACTGGTTAAGGTCTTAACTCTTAATCTGGTCTAATAGCTAAGGTCTTAGACTCGTACTCTGGCCTAATGGTTACGGTCTTAACTCTTACTCTGGCCGAATAGCTAAGGTCTTAAACTCGTACTCTGGCCTACTGGTTAAGGTCTTAACTCTTACTCTGGCCTACTGGTTAAGGTCTTAACTCTTACTCTGGCCTAATAGCTAAGGTCTTAGACTCGTACTCTGACCTAATGGTTAAGGATTTAACTCTTACTCTGGCCTACAGGTTAAGGTCTTAACTCTTACTCTGGCCTACTGGTTAAGGTCTTAACTCTTACTCTGGCCTAATAGCTAAGGTCTTAGACTCGTACTCTGGCCTAATGGTTAAGGCCTTAACTCTTACTCTGGCCTACTGGTTAAGGTCTTAACTCTTACTCTGGCCTAATAGCTAAGGTCTTAGACTCGTACTCTGGCCTAATGGTTACGGTCTTAACTCTTACTCTGGCCAAATAGCTAAGGTCTTAAACTCGTACTCTGGCCTACTGGTTAAGGTCTTAACTCTTACTCTGGCCTACTGGTTAAGGTCTTAACTCTTACTCTGGCCTAATGGCTAAGGTCTTAGACTCGTACTCTGGCCTAATGGTTACGGTCTTAACTCTTACTCTGGCCAAATAGCTAAGGTCTTAAACTCGTACTCTGGCCTACTGGTTAAGGTCTTAACTCTTACTCTGGCCTACTGGTTAAGGTCTTAACTCTTACTCTGGCCTAATAGCTAAGGTCTTAGACTCATACTCTGGCCTACTGGTTAAGGTCTTAACTCTTACGCTGGCCTACTGGTTAAGGTCTTAACTCTTACTCTGGCCTAATGGTTAAGGTCTTAACTCTTACTCTGGCCTAATAGCTAAGGTCTTAACTCTTACTCTGGCCTAATGGTTAAGGTCTTAACTCTTACTCTGGCCTAATAGCTAAGGTGTTAACTCTTACTCTGGCCTAATAGCTAAGGTCTTAGACTCGTACTATGGCCTACAGGTTAAGGTCTTAACTCTTACTCTGGCCTACTGGTTAAGGTCTTAACTCTTACTCTGGCCTAATAGCTAAGGTCCTAGACTCGTACTCTGGCCTACTGGTTAAGGTCTTAACTCTTACTCTGACCTAATAGCTAAGGTCTTAACTCTTACTCTGGCCTAATAGCTAAGGTCATAGACTCGTACTCTGGCCTAATGGTTAAGGTCTTAACTCTTACTCTGGCCTACTGGTTAAGATCTTAACTCTTACTCTGGCCTAATAGCTAAGGTCTTAGACTCATACTCTGGCCTAATGGTTAAGGTCTTAACTCTTACTCTGGCCTACTGGTTAAGGTCTTAACTCTTACTCTGGCCTACTGGTAAAGGTCTTAACTCTTACTCTGGCCTAATAGCTAAGGTCTTAGACTCGTACTCTGGCCTAATGGTTAAGGTCTTAACTCTTACTCTGGCCTACTGGTTAAGGTCTTAACTCTGACGCTGGCCTACAGGTTAAGGTCTTAACTCTTACTCTGGCCTAATAGCTAAGGTCTTAGACTCGTACTCTGGCCTAATGGTTAAGGTCTTAACTCTTACTCTGGCCTACTGGTTAAGGTCTTAACTCTTAATCTGGCCTCATAGCTAAGGTCTTAACTCTTACTCTGGCCTAATAGCTAAGGTCTTAGACTCGTACTCTGGCCTAATAGCTAAGGTCTTATACTCGTACTCTGGTCTAATAGCTAAGGTCTTAGACTCGTACTCTGGCCTAATGGTTAAGGTCTTAACTCTTAATCTGGCCTAATAGCTAAGGTCTTAGACTCGTACTCTGGCCTAATAGCTAAGGTCTTAGACTCGTACTCTGGCCAACTGGTTAAGGTCTTAACTCTTACTCTGGCCTACTGGTTAAGGTCTTAACTCTTACTCTTGCCTAATAGCTAAGGTCTTAGACTCGTACTCTGGCCTAATGGTTAAGGTCTTAACTCTTACTCTGGCCTAATAGCTAAGGTCTTAGACTCGTACTCTGGCCTAATGGTTAAGGTCTTAACTCTTACTCTGGCCTAATAGCTAAGGTCTTAACTCTTACTCTGGCCTAATAGCTAAGGTCTTAGACTCGTACTATGGCCTACAGGTAAGGTCTTAACTCTTACTCTGGCCTACTGGTTAAGGTCTTAACTCTTACTCTGGCCTAATAGCTAAGGTCCTATACTCGTACTCTGGCCTAATGGTTAAGGTCTTAACTCTTACTCTGGCCTAATAACTAAGGTCTGAACTCTTACTCTGGCCTAATAGCTAAGGTCTTAACTCTTACTCTGGCCTAATAGCTAAGGTCTTAGACTCTTGCTCTGGCCTAATAGCTAAGGTCTTAACTCTTACTCTGGCCTAATAGCTAAGGTCTTAGACTCGTACTCTGGCCTAATGTTTAAGGATTTAACTCTTACTCTGGCCTAATAGCTAAGGTCTTAGACTCATACTCTGGCCTAATGGTTAAGGCCTTAACTCTTACTCTGGCCTACTGGTTAAGGTCTTAACTCTTACTCTGGCCTAATAGCTAAGGTCTTAGACTCGTACTCTGGCCTAATGGTTACGGTCTTAACTCTTACTCTGGCCGAATAGCTAAGGTCTTAAACTCGTACTCTGGCCTACTGGTTAAGGTCTTAACTCTTACTCTGGCCTACTGGTTAAGGTCTTAACTCTTACTCTGGCCTAATACCTAAGGTCTTAGACTCGTACTCTGACCTAATGGTTAAGGATTTAACTCTTACTCTGGCCTACAGGTTAAGGTCTTAACTCTTACTCTGGCCTACTGGTTAAGGTCTTAACTCTTACTCTGGCCTAATAGCTAAGGTCTTAGACTCGTACTCTGGCCTAATGGTTAAGGCCTTAACTCTTACTCTGGCCTACTGGTTAAGGTCTTAACTCTTACTCTGGCCTAATAGCTAAGGTCTTAGACTCGTACTCTGGCCTAATGGTTACGGTCTTAACTCTTACTCTGGCCAAATAGCTAAGGTCTTAAACTCGTACTCTGGCCTACTGGTTAAGGTCTTAACTCTTACTCTGGCCTACTGGTTAAGGTCTTAACTCTTACTCTGGCCTAATGGCTAAGGTCTTAGACTCGTACTCTGACCTAATGGTTATGGTCTTAACTCTTACTCTGGCCTACTGGTTAAGGTCTTAACTCCTACTCTGGCCTAATAGCTAAGGTCTTAGACTCGTACTCTGGCCTAATGGTTAAGGTCTTAACTCTTACTCTGGCCTACTGGTTAAGGTCTTAGCTCTTACGCTGGCCTACTGGTTAAGGTCTTAACTCTTACTCTGGCCTAATGGTTAAGGTCTTAACTCTTACTCTGGCCTAATAGCTAAGGTCTTAACTCTTACTCTGGCCTAATGGTTAAGGTCTTAACTCTTACTCTGGCCTAATAGCTAAGGTCTTAACTCTTACTCTGGCCTAATAGCTAAGGTCTTAGACTCGTACTATGGCCTACAGGTTAAGGTCTTAACTCTTACTCTGGCCTACTGGTTAAGGTCTTAACTCTTACTCTGGCCTAATAGCTAAGGTCCTAGACTCGTACTCTGGCCTACTGGTTAAGGTCTTAACTCTTACTCTGACCTAATAGCTAAGGTCTTAACTCTTACTCTGGCCTAATAGCTAAGGTCATAGACTCGTACTCTGGCCTAATGGTTAAGGTCTTAACTCTTACTCTGGCCTACTGGTTAAGGTCTTAACTCTTACTCTGGCCTAATAGCTAAGGTCTTAGACTCATACTCTGGCCTAATGGTTAAGGTCTTAACTCTTACTCTGGCCTACTGGTTAAGGTCTTAACTCTTACTCTGGCCTACTGGTAAAGGTCTTAACTCTTACTCTGGCCTAATAGCTAAGGTCTTAGACTCGTACTCTGGCCTAATGGTTAAGGTCTTAACTCTTACTCTGGCCTACTGGTTAAGGTCTTAACTCTGACGCTGGCCTACTGGTTAAGGTCTTAACTCTTACTCTGGCCTAATAGCTAAGGTCTTAGACTCGTACTCTGGCCTAATGGTTAAGGTCTTAACTCTTACTCTGGCCTACTGGTTAAGGTCTTAACTCTTAATCTGGCCTAATAGCTAAGGTCTTAACTCTTACTCTGGCCTAATAGCTAAGGTCTTAGACTCGTACTCTGACCTAATAGCTAAGGTCTTAGACTCATACTCTGGCCTAATAGCTAAGGTCTTAGACTCGTACTCTGGCCAACTGGTTAAGGTCTTAACTCTTACTCTGGCCTACTGGTTAAGGTCTTAACTCTTACTCTTGCCTAATAGCTAAGGTCTTAGACTCGTACTCTGGCCTAATGGTTAAGGTCTTAACTCTTACTCTGGCCTAATAGCTAAGGTCTTAGACTCGTACTCTGGCCTAATGGTTAAGGTCTTAACTCTTACTCTGGCCTAATAGCTAAGGTCTTAACTCTTACTCTGGCCTAATAGCTAAGGTCTTAGACTCGTACTATGGCCTACTGGTTAAGGTCTTAACTCTTACTCTGGCCTACTGGTTAAGGTCTTAACTCTTACTCTGGCCTAATAGCTAAGGTGCTAGACTCGTACTCTGGCCTACTGGTTAAGGTCTTAACTCTTACTCTGACCTAATAGCTAAGGTCTTAACTCTTACTCTGGCCTAATAGCTAAGGTCTTAGACTCGTACTCTGGCCTAATGGTTAAGGTCCTAACTCTTACTCTGGCCTACTGGTTAAGGTCTTAACTCTTACTCTGGCCTAATAGCTAAGGTCTTAGACTCGTACTCTGGCCTACTGGTTAAGGTCTTAACTCTTACTCTGGCCTACTGGTTAAGGTCTTAACTCTTACTCTGGCCTAATAGCTAAGGTCTTAACTCTTACTCTGGCCTAAAAGCTAAGGTCTTAGACTCGTACTCTGGCCAAATGGTTAAGGTCTTAACTCTTACTCTGGCCTAATGGTTAAGGTCTTAACTCTTACTCTGGCCTAGTAGCTAAGGTCTTAACTCTTACTCTGGCCTAATGGTTAAGGTCTTAACTCTTACTCTGGTCAAATAGCTAAGGTCTTAACTCTTACTCTGGCCTAATAGCTAAGGTCCTAGACTCGTACTCTGGCCTACTGGTTAAGGTCTTAACTCTTACTCTGACCTAATAGCTAAGGTCTTAACTCTTACTCTGGCCTAATAGCTAAGGTCATAGACTCGTACTCTGGCCTAATGGTTAAGGTCTTAACTCTTACTCTGGCCTACTGGTTAAGGTCTTAACTCTTACTCTGGCCTAATAGCTAAGGTCTTAGACCCATACTCTGGCCTAATGGTTAAGGTCTTAACTCTTACTCTGGCCTACTGGTTAAGGTCTTAACTCTTACTCTGGCCTACTGGTAAAGGTCTTAACTCTTACTCTGGCCTAATAGCTAAGGTCTTAGACTCGTACTCTGGCCTAATGGTTAAGGTCTTAACTCTTACTCTGGCCTACTGGTTAAGGTCTTAACTCTTAATCTGGTCTAATAGCTAAGGTCTTAGACTCGTACTCTGGCCTAATGGTTACGGTCTTAACTCTTACTCTGGCCGAATAGCTAAGGTCTTAAACTCGTACTCTGGCCTACTGGTTAAGGTCTTAACTCTTACTCTGGCCTACTGGTTAAGGTCTTAACTCTTACTCTGGCCTAATAGCTAAGGTCTTAGACTCATACTCTGGCCTAATGGTTAAGGCCTTAACTCTGACTCTGGCCTACTGGTTAAGGTCTTAACTCTTACTCTGGCCTGATAGCTAAGGTCTTAGACTCGTACTCTGGCCTAATAGCTAAGGTCTTAGACTCGTACTCTGACCTAATGGTTAAGGATTTAACTCTTACTCTGGCCTACAGGTTAAGGTCTTAACTCTTACTCTGGCCTACTGGTTAAGGTCTTAACTCTTACTCTGGCCTAATAGCTAAGGTCTTAGACTCGTACTCTGGCCTAATGGTTAAGGCCTTAACTCTTACTCTGGCCTACTGGTTAAGGTCTTAACTCTTACTCTGGCCTAATAGCTAAGGTCTTAGACTCGTACTCTGGCCTAATGGTTACGGTCTTAACTCTTACTCTGGCCAAATAGCTAAGGTCTTAAACTCATACTCTGGCCTACTGGTTAAGGTCTTAACTCTTACTCTGGCCTACTGGTTAAGGTCTTAACTCTTACTCTGGCCTAATAGCTAAGGTCTTAGACTCGTACTCTGACCTAATGGTTATGGTCTTAACTCTTACTCTGGCCTACTGGTTAAGGTCTTAACTCTTACTCTGGCCTAATAGCTAAGGTCTTAGACTCATACTCTGGCCTAATGGTTAAGGTCTTAACTCTTACTCTGGCCTACTGGTTAAGGTCTTAACTCTTACGCTGGCCAACTGGTTAAGGTCTTAACTCTTACTCTGGCCTAATGGTTAAGGTCTTAACTCTTACTCTGGCCTAATAGCTAAGGTCTTAACTCTTACTCTGGCCTAATGGTTAAGGTCTTAACTCTTACTCTGGCCTAATAGCTAAGGTCTTAACTCTTTCTCTGGCCTAATAGCTAAGGTCTTAGACTCGTACTATGGCCTACAGGGTAAGGTCTTAACTCTTACTCTGGCCTACTGGTTAAGGTCTTAACTCTTACTCTGGCCTAATAGCTAAGGTCCTAGACTCGTACTCTGGCCTACTGGTTAAGGTCTTAACTCTTACTCTGACCTAATAGCTAAGGTCTTAACTCTTACTCTGGCCTAATAGCTAAGGTCTTAGACTCGTACTCTGGCCTAATGGTTAAGGTCTTAACTCTTACTCTGGCCTACTGGTTAAGGTCTTAACTCTGATGCTGGCCTACTGGTTAAGGTCTTAACTCTTACTCTGGCCTAATAGCTAAGGTCTTAGACTCGTACTCTGGCCTAATGGTTAAGGTCTTAACTCTTACTCTGGCCTACTGGTTAAGGTCTTAACTCTTAATCTGGCCTAATAGCTAAGGTCTTAACTCTTACTCTGGCCTAATAGCTAAGGTCTTAGACTCGTACTCTGACCTAATAGCTAAGGTCTTAGACTCGTACTCTGGTCTAATAGCTAAGGTCTTAGACTCGTACTCTGGCCTAATGGTTAAGGTCTTAACTCTTAATCTGGCCTAATAGCTAAGGTCTTAGACTCGTACTCTGGCCTAATAGCTAAGGTCTTAGACTCGTACTCTGGCCAACTGGTTAAGGTCTTAACTCTTACTCTGGCCTACTGGTTAAGGTCTTAACTCTTACTCTTGCCTAATAGCTAAGGTCTTAGACTCGTACTCTGGCCTAATGGTTAAGGTCTTAACTCTTACTCTGGCCTAATAGCTAAGGTCTTAGACTCGTACTCTGGCCTAATGGTTAAGGTCTTAACTCTTACTCTGGCCTAATAGCTAAGGTCTTAACTCTTACTCTGGCCTAATATCTAAGGTCTTAGACTCGTACTATGGCCTACTGGTTAAGGTCTTAACTCTTACTCTGGCCTACTGGTTAAGGTCTTAACTCTTACTCTGGCCTAATAGCTAAGGTGCTAGACTCGTACTCTGGCCTACTGGTTAAGGTCTTAACTCTTACTCTGACCTAATAGCTAAGGTCTTAACTCTTACTCTGGCCTAATAGCTAAGGTCTTAGACTCGTACTCTGGCCTAATGGTTAAGGTCCTAACTCTTACTCTGGCCTACTGGTTAAGGTCTTAACTCTTACTCTGGCCTAATAGCTAAGGTCTTAGACTCGTACTCTGGCCTACTGGTTAAGGTCTTAACTCTCACTCTGGCCTACTGGTTAAGGTCTTAACTCTTACTCTGGCCTACTGGTTAAGGTCTTAACTCTTACTCTGGCCTAATAGCTAAGGTCTTAACTCTTACTCTGGCCTAATAGCTAAGGTCTTAGACTCGTACTCTGGCCAAATGGTTAAGGTCTTAACTCTTACTCTGGCCTAATGGTTAAGGTCTTAAATCTTACTCTGGCCTCGTAGCTAGGGTCTTAACTCTTACTCTTGCCTAATGGTTAAGGTCTTAACTCTTACTCTGGTCAAATAGCTAAGGTCTTAACTCTTACTCTGGCCTAATAGCTAAGGTCTTAGACTCGTACTCTGGTCTACTGGTTAAGGTCTTAACTCTTAATCTGGCCTAATAGCTAAGGTCTTAACTCTTACTCTGGCCTAATAGCTAAGGTCTTAGACTCGTACTCTGACCTAATAGCTAAGGTCTTAGACTCGTACTCTGGCCTAATAGCTAAGGTCTTAGACTCGTACTCTGGCCAACTGGTTAAGGTCTTAACTCTTACTCTGGCCTACTGGTTAAGGTCTTAACTCTTACTCTTGCCTAATAGCTAAGGTCTTAGACTCGTACTCTGGCCTCATGGTTAAGGTCTTAACTCTTACTCTGGCCTAATAGCTGAGGTCTTAGACTCGTACTCTGGCCTAATGGTTAAGGTCTTAACTCTTACTCTGGCCTGCTGGTTAAGGTCTTAACTCTTACGCTGGCCTACTGGTTAAGGTCTTAACTCTTACTCTGGCCTAATGGTTAAGGTCTTAACTCTTACTCTGGCCTAATAGCTAAGGTCTTAACTCTTACTCTGGCCTAATGGTTAAGGTCTTAACTCTTACTCTGGCCTAATAGCTAAGGTCTTAACTCTTACTCTGGCCTAATAGCTAAGGTCTTAGACTCGTACTATGGCCTACAGGTTAAGGTCTTAACTCTTACTCTGGCCTACTGGTTAAGGTCTTAACTCTTACTCTGGCCTAATAGCTAAGGTCCTAGACTCATACTCTGGCCTACTGGTTAAGGTCTTAACTCTTACTCTGACCTAATAGCTAAGGTCTTAACTCTTACTCTGGCCTAATAGCTAAGGTCATAGACTCGTACTCTGGCCTAATGGTTAAGGTCTTAACTCTTACTCTGGCCTACTGGTTAAGGTCTTAACTCTTACTCTGGCCTAATAGCTAAGGTCTTAGACCCATACTCTGGCCTAATGGTTAAGGTCTTAACTCTTACTCTGGCCTACTGGTTAAGGTCTTAACTCTTACTCTGGCCTACTGGTAAAGGTCTTAACTCTTACTCTGGCCTAATAGCTAAGGTCTTAGACTCGTACTCTGGCCTAATGGTTAAGGTCTTAACTCTTACTCTGGCCTACTGGTTAAGGTCTTAACTCTTAATCTGGTCTAATAGCTAAGGTCTTAGACTCGTACTCTGGCCTAATGGTTACGGTCTTAACTCTTACTCTGGCCGAATAGCTAAGGTCTTAAACTCGTACTCTGGCCTACTGGTTAAGGTCTTAACTCTTACTCTGGCCTACTGGTTAAGGTCTTAACTCTTACTCTGGCCTAATAGCTAAGGTCTTAGACTCGTACTCTGACCTAATGGTTAAGGATTTAACTCTTACTCTGGCCTACAGGTTAAGGTCTTAACTCTTACTCTGGCCTACTGGTTAAGGTCTTAACTCTTACTCTGGCCTAATAGCTAAGGTCTTAGACTCGTACTCTGGCCTAATGGTTAAGGCCTTAACTCTTACTCTGGCCTACTGGTTAAGGTCTTAACTCTTACTCTGGCCTAATAGCTAAGGTCTTAGACTCGTACTCTGGCCTAATGGTTACGGTCTTAACTCTTACTCTGGCCAAATAGCTAAGGTCTTAAACTCGTACTCTGGCCTACTGGTTAAGGTCTTAACTCTTACTCTGGCCTACTGGTTAAGGTCTTAACTCTTACTCTGGCCTAATGGCTAAGGTCTTAGACTCGTACTCTGGCCTAATGGTTACGGTCTTAACTCTTACTCTGGCCAAATAGCTAAGGTCTTAAACTCGTACTCTGGCCTACTGGTTAAGGTCTTAACTCTTACTCTGGCCTACTGGTTAAGGTCTTAACTCTTACTCTGGCCTAATAGCTAAGGTCCTAGACTCATACTCTGGCCTACTGGTTAAGGTCTTAACTCTTACGCTGGCCTACTGGTTAAGGTCTTAACTCTTACTCTGGCCTAATGGTTAAGGTCTTAACTCTTACTCTGGCCTAATAGCTAAGGTCTTAACTCTTACTCTGGCCTAATGGTTAAGGTCTTAACTCTTACTCTGGCCTAATAGCTAAGGTGTTAACTCTTACTCTGGCCTAATAGCTAAGGTCTTAGACTCGTACTATGGCCTACAGGTTAAGGTCTTAACTCTTACTCTGGCCTACTGGTTAAGGTCTTAACTCTTACTCTGGCCTAATAGCTAAGGTCCTAGACTCGTACTCTGGCCTACTGGTTAAGGTCTTAACTCTTACTCTGACCTAATAGCTAAGGTCTTAACTCTTACTCTGGCCTAATAGCTAAGGTCATAGACTCGTACTCTGGCCTAATGGTTAAGGTCTTAACTCTTACTCTGGCCTACTGGTTAAGATCTTAACTCTTACTCTGGCCTAATAGCTAAGGTCTTAGACTCATACTCTGGCCTAATGGTTAAGGTCTTAACTCTTACTCTGGCCTACTGGTTAAGGTCTTAACTCTTACTCTGGCCTACTGGTAAAGGTCTTAACTCTTACTCTGGCCTAATAGCTAAGGTCTTAGACTCGTACTCTGGCCTAATGGTTAAGGTCTTAACTCTTACTCTGGCCTACTGGTTAAGGTCTTAACTCTGACGCTGGCCTACAGGTTAAGGTCTTAACTCTTACTCTGGCCTAATAGCTAAGGTCTTAGACTCGTACTCTGGCCTAATGGTTAAGGTCTTAACTCTTACTCTGGCCTACTGGTTAAGGTCTTAACTCTTAATCTGGCCTCATAGCTAAGGTCTTAACTCTTACTCTGGCCTAATAGCTAAGGTCTTAGACTCGTACTCTGGCCTAATAGCTAAGGTCTTATACTCGTACTCTGGTCTAATAGCTAAGGTCTTAGACTCGTACTCTGGCCTAATGGTTAAGGTCTTAACTCTTAATCTGGCCTAATAGCTAAGGTCTTAGACTCGTACTCTGGCCTAATAGCTAAGGTCTTAGACTCGTACTCTGGCCAACTGGTTAAGGTCTTAACTCTTACTCTGGCCTACTGGTTAAGGTCTTAACTCTTACTCTTGCCTAATAGCTAAGGTCTTAGACTCGTACTCTGGCCTAATGGTTAAGGTCTTAACTCTTACTCTGGCCTAATAGCTAAGGTCTTAGACTCGTACTCTGGCCTAATGGTTAAGGTCTTAACTCTTACTCTGGCCTAATAGCTAAGGTCTTAACTCTTACTCTGGCCTAATAGCTAAGGTCTTAGACTCGTACTATGGCCTACAGGTAAGGTCTTAACTCTTACTCTGGCCTACTGGTTAAGGTCTTAACTCTTACTCTGGCCTAATAGCTAAGGTCCTATACTCGTACTCTGGCCTAATGGTTAAGGTCTTAACTCTTACTCTGGCCTAATAACTAAGGTCTGAACTCTTACTCTGGCCTAATAGCTAAGGTCTTAACTCTTACTCTGGCCTAATAGCTAAGGTCTTAGACTCTTGCTCTGGCCTAATAGCTAAGGTCTTAACTCTTACTCTGGCCTAATAGCTAAGGTCTTAGACTCGTACTCTGGCCTAATGTTTAAGGATTTAACTCTTACTCTGGCCTAATAGCTAAGGTCTTAGACTCATACTCTGGCCTAATGGTTAAGGCCTTAACTCTTACTCTGGCCTACTGGTTAAGGTCTTAACTCTTACTCTGGCCTAATAGCTAAGGTCTTAGACTCGTACTCTGGCCTAATGGTTACGGTCTTAACTCTTACTCTGGCCGAATAGCTAAGGTCTTAAACTCGTACTCTGGCCTACTGGTTAAGGTCTTAACTCTTACTCTGGCCTACTGGTTAAGGTCTTAACTCTTACTCTGGCCTAATACCTAAGGTCTTAGACTCGTACTCTGACCTAATGGTTAAGGATTTAACTCTTACTCTGGCCTACAGGTTAAGGTCTTAACTCTTACTCTGGCCTACTGGTTAAGGTCTTAACTCTTACTCTGGCCTAATAGCTAAGGTCTTAGACTCGTACTCTGGCCTAATGGTTAAGGCCTTAACTCTTACTCTGGCCTACTGGTTAAGGTCTTAACTCTTACTCTGGCCTAATAGCTAAGGTCTTAGACTCGTACTCTGGCCTAATGGTTACGGTCTTAACTCTTACTCTGGCCAAATAGCTAAGGTCTTAAACTCGTACTCTGGCCTACTGGTTAAGGTCTTAACTCTTACTCTGGCCTACTGGTTAAGGTCTTAACTCTTACTCTGGCCTAATGGCTAAGGTCTTAGACTCGTACTCTGACCTAATGGTTATGGTCTTAACTCTTACTCTGGCCTACTGGTTAAGGTCTTAACTCCTACTCTGGCCTAATAGCTAAGGTCTTAGACTCGTACTCTGGCCTAATGGTTAAGGTCTTAACTCTTACTCTGGCCTACTGGTTAAGGTCTTAGCTCTTACGCTGGCCTACTGGTTAAGGTCTTAACTCTTACTCTGGCCTAATGGTTAAGGTCTTAACTCTTACTCTGGCCTAATAGCTAAGGTCTTAACTCTTACTCTGGCCTAATGGTTAAGGTCTTAACTCTTACTCTGGCCTAATAGCTAAGGTCTTAACTCTTACTCTGGCCTAATAGCTAAGGTCTTAGACTCGTACTATGGCCTACAGGTTAAGGTCTTAACTCTTACTCTGGCCTACTGGTTAAGGTCTTAACTCTTACTCTGGCCTAATAGCTAAGGTCCTAGACTCGTACTCTGGCCTACTGGTTAAGGTCTTAACTCTTACTCTGACCTAATAGCTAAGGTCTTAACTCTTACTCTGGCCTAATAGCTAAGGTCATAGACTCGTACTCTGGCCTAATGGTTAAGGTCTTAACTCTTACTCTGGCCTACTGGTTAAGGTCTTAACTCTTACTCTGGCCTAATAGCTAAGGTCTTAGACTCATACTCTGGCCTAATGGTTAAGGTCTTAACTCTTACTCTGGCCTACTGGTTAAGGTCTTAACTCTTACTCTGGCCTACTGGTAAAGGTCTTAACTCTTACTCTGGCCTAATAGCTAAGGTCTTAGACTCGTACTCTGGCCTAATGGTTAAGGTCTTAACTCTTACTCTGGCCTACTGGTTAAGGTCTTAACTCTGACGCTGGCCTACTGGTTAAGGTCTTAACTCTTACTCTGGCCTAATAGCTAAGGTCTTAGACTCGTACTCTGGCCTAATGGTTAAGGTCTTAACTCTTACTCTGGCCTACTGGTTAAGGTCTTAACTCTTAATCTGGCCTAATAGCTAAGGTCTTAACTCTTACTCTGGCCTAATAGCTAAGGTCTTAGACTCGTACTCTGACCTAATAGCTAAGGTCTTAGACTCATACTCTGGCCTAATAGCTAAGGTCTTAGACTCGTACTCTGGCCAACTGGTTAAGGTCTTAACTCTTACTCTGGCCTACTGGTTAAGGTCTTAACTCTTACTCTTGCCTAATAGCTAAGGTCTTAGACTCGTACTCTGGCCTAATGGTTAAGGTCTTAACTCTTACTCTGGCCTAATAGCTAAGGTCTTAGACTCGTACTCTGGCCTAATGGTTAAGGTCTTAACTCTTACTCTGGCCTAATAGCTAAGGTCTTAACTCTTACTCTGGCCTAATAGCTAAGGTCTTAGACTCGTACTATGGCCTACTGGTTAAGGTCTTAACTCTTACTCTGGCCTACTGGTTAAGGTCTTAACTCTTACTCTGGCCTAATAGCTAAGGTGCTAGACTCGTACTCTGGCCTACTGGTTAAGGTCTTAACTCTTACTCTGACCTAATAGCTAAGGTCTTAACTCTTACTCTGGCCTAATAGCTAAGGTCTTAGACTCGTACTCTGGCCTAATGGTTAAGGTCCTAACTCTTACTCTGGCCTACTGGTTAAGGTCTTAACTCTTACTCTGGCCTAATAGCTAAGGTCTTAGACTCGTACTCTGGCCTACTGGTTAAGGTCTTAACTCTTACTCTGGCCTACTGGTTAAGGTCTTAACTCTTACTCTGGCCTAATAGCTAAGGTCTTAACTCTTACTCTGGCCTAAAAGCTAAGGTCTTAGACTCGTACTCTGGCCAAATGGTTAAGGTCTTAACTCTTACTCTGGCCTAATGGTTAAGGTCTTAACTCTTACTCTGGCCTAGTAGCTAAGGTCTTAACTCTTACTCTGGCCTAATGGTTAAGGTCTTAACTCTTACTCTGGTCAAATAGCTAAGGTCTTAACTCTTACTCTGGCCTAATAGCTAAGGTCTTAGACTCGTACTCTGGTCTACTGGTTAAGGTCTTAACTCTTACTCTGGCCTAATAGCTAAGGTCTTAACTTTTACTCTGGCCTAATAGCTAAGGTCTTAGACTCGTACTCTGGCCAAATGGTTAAGGCCTTAACTCTTACTCTGGCCTAATGGTTAAGGTCTTAACTCTTACTCTGGCCTAGTAGCTAAGGTCTTAACTCTTACTCTGGCCTAATGGTTAAGGTCTTAACTCTTACTCTGGTCAAATAGCTAAGGTCTTAACTATTACTCTGGCCTAATAGCTAAGGTCTTAGACTCGTACTCTGGCCTACTGGTTAAGGTCTTAACTCTTCCTCTGGCCTAATAGCTAAGGTATTAGACTCGTACTCTGGCCTAATGGTTAAGGTCTTAACTCTTACTCTGGCCTAATAACTAAGGTCTGAACTCTTACTCTGGCCTAATAGCTAAGGTCTTAACTCTTACTCTGGCCTAATAGCTAAGGTCTTAGACTCTTACTCTGGCCTAATAGCTAAGGTCTTAACTCTTACTCTGGCCTAATAGCTAAGGTCTTAGACTCGTACTCTGGCCTAATGTTTAAGGATTTAACTCTTACTCTGGCCTAATAGCTAAGGTCTTAGACTCGTACTCTGACCTAATGGTTAAGGATTTAACTCTTACTCTGGCCTACAGGTTAAGGTCTTAACTCTTACTCTGGCCTACTGGTTAAGGTCTTAACTCTTACTCTGGCCTAATAGCTAAGGTCTTAGACTCATACTCTGGCCTAATGGTTAAGGTCTTAACTCTTACTCTGGCCTACTGGTTAAGGTCTTAACTCTTACGCTGGCCAACTGGTTAAGGTCTTAACTCTTACTCTGGCCTAATGGTTAAGGTCTTAACTCTTACTCTGGCCTAATAGCTAAGGTCTTAACTCTTACTCTGGCCTAATGGTTAAGGTCTTAACTCTTACTCTGGCCTAATAGCTAAGGTCTTAACTCTTTCTCTGGCCTAATAGCTAAGGTCTTAGACTCGTACTATGGCCTACAGGGTAAGGTCTTAACTCTTACTCTGGCCTACTGGTTAAGGTCTTAACTCTTACTCTGGCCTAATAGCTAAGGTCCTAGACTCGTACTCTGGCCTACTGGTTAAGGTCTTAACTCTTACTCTGACCTAATAGCTAAGGTCTTAACTCTTACTCTGGCCTAATAGCTAAGGTCTTAGACTCGTACTCTGGCCTAATGGTTAAGGTCTTAACTCTTACTCTGGCCTACTGGTTAAGGTCTTAACTCTGATGCTGGCCTACTGGTTAAGGTCTTAACTCTTACTCTGGCCTAATAGCTAAGGTCTTAGACTCGTACTCTGGCCTAATGGTTAAGGTCTTAACTCTTACTCTGGCCTACTGGTTAAGGTCTTAACTCTTAAGCTGGCCTAATAGCTAAGGTCTTAACTCTTACTCTGGCCTAATAGCTAAGGTCTTAGACTCGTACTCTGACCTAATAGCTAAGGTCTTAGACTCGTACTCTGGTCTAATAGCTAAGGTCTTAGACTCGTACTCTGGCCTAATGGTTAAGGTCTTAACTCTTAATCTGGCCTAATAGCTAAGGTCTTAGACTCGTACTCTGGCCTAATAGCTAAGGTCTTAGACTCGTACTCTGGCCAACTGGTTAAGGTCTTAACTCTTACTCTGGCCTACTGGTTAAGGTCTTAACTCTTACTCTTGCCTAATAGCTAAGGTCTTAGACTCGTACTCTGGCCTAATGGTTAAGGTCTTAACTCTTACTCTGGCCTAATAGCTAAGGTCTTAGACTCGTACTCTGGCCTAATGGTTAAGGTCTTAACTCTTACTCTGGCCTAATAGCTAAGGTCTTAACTCTTACTCTGGCCTAATATCTAAGGTCTTAGACTCGTACTATGGCCTACTGGTTAAGGTCTTAACTCTTACTCTGGCCTACTGGTTAAGGTCTTAACTCTTACTCTGGCCTAATAGCTAAGGTGCTAGACTCGTACTCTGGCCTACTGGTTAAGGTCTTAACTCTTACTCTGACCTAATAGCTAAGGTCTTAACTCTTACTCTGGCCTAATAGCTAAGGTCTTAGACTCGTACTCTGGCCTAATGGTTAAGGTCCTAACTCTTACTCTGGCCTACTGGTTAAGGTCTTAACTCTTACTCTGGCCTAATAGCTAAGGTCTTAGACTCGTACTCTGGCCTACTGGTTAAGGTCTTAACTCTCACTCTGGCCTACTGGTTAAGGTCTTAACTCTTACTCTGGCCTACTGGTTAAGGTCTTAACTCTTACTCTGGCCTAATAGCTAAGGTCTTAACTCTTACTCTGGCCTAATAGCTAAGGTCTTAGACTCATACTCTGGCCAAATGGTTAAGGTCTTAACTCTTACTCTGGCCTAATGGTTAAGGTCTTAACTCTTACTCTGGCCTAGTAGCTAGGGTCTTAACTCTTACTCTGGCCTAATGGTTAAGGTCTTAACTCTTACTCTGGTCAAATAGCTAAGGTCTTAACTCTTACTCTGGCCTAATAGCTAAGGTCTTAGACTCGTACTCTGGTCTACTGGTTAAGGTCTTAACTCTTACTCTGGCCTAATAGCTAAGGTCTTAACTTTTACTCTGGCCTAATAGCTAAGGTCTTAGACTCGTACTCTGGCCAAATGGTTAAGGCCTTAACTCTTACTCTGGCCTAATGGTTAAGGTCTTAACTCTTACTCTGGCCTAGTAGCTAAGGTCTTAACTCTTACTCTGGCCTAATGGTTAAGGTCTTACCTCTTACTCTGGTCAAATAGCTAAGGTCTTAACTCTTACTCTGGCCTAATAGCTAAGGTCTTAGACTCGTACTCTGGCCTACTGGTTAAGGTCTTAACTCTTACTCTGGCCTAATAGCTAAGGTCTTAGACTCGTGCTCTGGCCTAATGGTTAAGGTCTTAACTCTTACTCTGGCCTAATAACTAAGGTCTGAACTCTTACTCTGGCCTAATAGCTAAGGTCTTAACTCTTACTCTGGCCTGATAGCTAAGGTCTTAGACTCTTACTCTGGCCTAATAGCTAAGGTCTTAACTCTTACTCTGGCCTAATAGCTAAGGTCTTAGACTCGTACTCTGGCCTAATGTTTAAGGATTTAACTCTTACTCTGGCCTAATAGCTAAGGTCTTAGACTCATACTCTGGCCTAATGGTTAAGGCCTTAACTCTTACTCTGGCCTACTGGTTAAGGTCTTAACTCTTACTCTGGCCTAATAGCTAAGGTCTTAGACTCGTACTCTGGCCTAATAGCTAAGGTCTTAGACTCGTACTCTGACCTAATGGTTAAGGATTTAACTCTTACTCTGGCCTACAGGTTAAGGTCTTAACTCTTACTCTGGCCTACTGGTTAAGGTCTTAACTCTTACTCTGGCCTAATAGCTAAGGTCTTAGACTCGTACTCTGGCCTAATGGTTAAGGCCTTAACTCTTACTCTGGCCTACTGGTTAAGGTCTTAACTCTTACTCTGGCCTAATAGCTAAGGTCTTAGACTCGTACTCTGGCCTAATGGTTATGGCCTTAACTCTTACTCTGGCCAAATAGCTAAGGTCTTAAACTCATACTCTGGCCTACTGGTTAAGGTCTTAACTCTTACTCTGGCCTACTGGTTAAGGTCTTAACTCTTACTCTGGCCTAATAGCTAAGGTCTTAGACTCGTACTCTGACCTAATGGTTATGGTCTTAACTCTTACTCTGGCCTACTGGTTAAGGTCTTAACTCTTACTCTGGCCTAATAGCTAAGGTCTTAGACTCGTACTCTGGCCTAATGGTTAAGGTCTTAACTCTTACTCTGGCCTACTGGTTAAGGTCTTAACTCTTACGCTGGCCAACTGGTTAAGGTCTTAACTCTTACTCTGGCCTAATGGTTAAGGTCTTAACTCTTACTCTGGCCTAATAGCTAAGGTCTTAACTCTTACTCTGGCCTAATAGCTAAGGTCTTAGACTCGTACTATGGCCTACAGGTTAAGGTCTTAACTCTTACTCTGGCCTACTGGTTAAGGTCTTAATTCTTACTCTGGCCTAATAGCTAAGGTCCTAGACTCGTACTCTGGCCTACTGGTTAAGGTCTTAACTCTTACTCTGACCTAATAGCTAAGGTCTTAACTCTTACTCTGGCCTAATAGCTAAGGTCTTAGACTCGTACTCTGGCCTAATGGTTAAGGTCTTAACTCTTACTCTGGCCTACTGGTTAAGGTCTCAACTCTGACGCTGGCCTACTGGTTAAGGTCTTAACTCTTACTCTGGCCTAATAGCTAAGGTCTTAGACTCGTACTCTGGCCTAATGGTTAAGGTCTTAACTCTTACTCTGGCCTACTGGTTAAGGTCTTAACTCTTAATCTGGCCTAATAGCTAAGGTCTTAACTCTTACTCTGGCCTAATAGCTAAGGTCTTAGACTCGTACTCTGACCTAATAGCTAAGGTCTTAGACTCGTACTCTGGTCTAATAGCTAAGGTCTTAGACTCGTACTCTGGCCTAATGGTTAAGGTCTTAACTCTTAATCTGGCCTAATAGCTAAGGTCTTAGACTCGTACTCTGGCCTAATAGCTAAGGTCTTAGACTCGTACTCTGGCCAACTGGTTAAGGTCTTAACTCTTACTCTGGCCTACTGGTTAAGGTCTTAACTCTTACTCTTGCCTAATAGCTAAGGTCTTAGACTCGTACTCTGGCCTAATGGTTAAGGTCTTAACTCTTACTCTGGCCTAATAGCTAAGGTATTAGACTCGTACTCTGGCCTAATGGTTAAGGTCTTAACTCTTACTCTGGCCTAATAGCTAAGGTCTTAACTCTTACTCTGGCCTAATAGCTAAGGTCTTAGACTCGTACTATGGCCTACTGGTTAAGGTCTTAACTCTTACTCTGGCCTACTGGTTAAGGTCTTAACTCTTACTCTGGCCTAATAGCTAAGGTGCTAGACTCGTACTCTGGCCTACTGGTTAAGGTCTTAACTCTTACTCTGACCTAATAGCTAAGGTCTTAACTCTTACTCTGGCCTAATAGCTAAGGTCTTAGACTCGTACTCTGGCCTAATGGTTAAGGTCCTAACTCTTACTCTGGCCTACTGGTTAAGGTCTTAACTCTTACTCTGGCCTAATAGCTAAGGTCTTAGACTCGTACTCTGGCCTACTGGTTAAGGTCTTAACTCTTACTCTGGCCTACTGGTTAAGGTCTTAACTCTTACTCTGGCCTAATAGCTAAGGTCTTAACTCTTACTCTGGCCTAATAGCTAAGGTCTTAGACTCGTACTCTGGCCAAATGGTTAAGGTCTTAACTCTTACTCTGGCCTAATGGTTAAGGTCTTAACTCTTACTCTGGCCTAGTAGCTAAGGTCTTAACTCTTACTCTGGCCTAATGGTTAAGGTCTTAACTCTTACTCTGGTCAAATAGCTAAGGTCTTAACTCTTACTCTGGCCTAATGGCTAAGGTCTTAGACTCGTACTCTGGTCTACTGGTTAAGGTCTTAACTCTTACTCTGGCCTAATAGCTAAGGTCTTAACTTTTACTCTGGCCTAATAGCTAAGGTCTTAGACTCGTACTCTGGCCAAATGGTTAAGGCCTTAACTCTTACTCTGGCCTAATGGTTAAGGTCTTAACTCTTACTCTGGCCTAGTAGCTAAGGTCTTAACTCTTACTCTGGCCTAATGGTTAAGGTCTTAACTCTTACTCTGGTCAAATAGCTAAGGTCTTAACTCTTACTCTGGCCTAATAGCTAAGGTCTTAGACTCGTACTCTGGCCTACTGGTTAAGGTCTTAACTCTTACTCTGGCCTAATAGATAAGGTCTTAGACTCGTACTCTGGCCTAATGGTTAAGGTCTTAACTCTTACTCTGGCCTAATAACTAAGGTCTGAACTCTTACTCTGGCCTAATAGCTAAGATCTTAACTCTTACTCTGGCCTAATAGCTAAGGTCTTAGACTCTTACTCTGGCCTAATAGCTAAGGTCTTAACTCTTACTCTGGCCTAATAGCTAAGGTCTTAGACTCGTACTCTGGCCTAATGTTTAAGGATTTAACTCTTACTCTGGCCTAATAGCTAAGGTCTTAGACTCATACTCTGGCCTAATGGTTAAGGCCTTAACTGTTACTCTGGCCTACTGGTTAAGGTCTTAACTCTTACTCTGGCCTAATAGCTAAGGTCTTAGACTCGTACTCTGGCCTAATAGCTAAGGTCTTAGACTCGTACTCTGACCTAATGGTTAAGGATTTAACTCTTACTCTGGCCTACAGGTTAAGGTCTTAACTCTTACTCTGGCCTACTGGTTAAGGTCTTAACTCTTACTCTGGTCAAATAGCTAAGGTCTTAACTCTTACTCTGGCCTAATAGCTAAGGTCTTAGACTCGTACTCTGGCCTACTGGTTAAGGTCTTAACTCTTACTCTGGCCTAATAGCTAAGGTCTTAACTCTTACTCTGGCCTAATAGCTAAGGTCTTAGACTCGTACTCTGGCCAAATGGTTAAGGTCTTAACTCTTACTCTGGCCTAATGGTTAAGGTCTTAACTCTTACTCTGGCCTAGTAGCTAAGGTCTTAACTCTTACTCTGGCCTAATGGTTAAGGTCTTAACTCTTACTCTGGTCAAATAGCTAAGGTCTTAACTCTTACTCTGGCCTAATAGCTAAGGTCTTAGACTCATACTCTGGCCTACTGGTTAAGGTCTTAACTCTTACTCTGGCCTAATAGCTAAGGTCTTAGACTCGTACTCTGGCCTAATGGTTAAGGTCTTAACTCTTACTCTGGCCTAATAACTAAGGTCTGAACTCTTACTCTGGCCTAATAGCTAAGGTCTTAACTCTTACTCTGGCCTAATAGCTAAGGTCTTAGACTCTTACTCTGGCCTAATAGCTAAGGTCTTAACTCTTACTCTGGCCTAATAGCTAAGGTCTTAGACTTGTACACTGGCCTAATGTTTAAGGATTTAACTCTTACTCTGGCCTAATAGCTAAGGTCTTAGACTCATACTCTGGCCTAATGGTTAAGGCCTTAACTCTTACTCTGGCCTACTGGTTAAGGTCTTAACTCTTACTCTGGCCTAATAGCTAAGGTCTTAGACTCGTACTCTGGCCTAATGGTTACAGTCTTAACTCTTACTCTGGCCGAATAGCTAAGGTCTTAAACTCGTACTCTGGCCTACTGGTTAAGGTCTTAACTCTTACTCTGGCCTACTGGTTAAGGTCTTAACTCTTACTCTGGCCTAATAGCTAAGGTCTTAGACTCGTACTCTGACCTAATGGTTAAGGATTTAACTCTTACTCTGGCCTACAGGTTAAGGTCTTAACTCTTACTCTGGCCTACTGGTTAAGGTCTTAACTCTTACTCTGGCCTAATAGCTAAGGTCTTAGACTCGTACTCTGGCCTAATGGTTAAAGCCTTAACTCTTACTCTGGCCTACTGGTTAAGGTCTTAACTCTTACTCTGGCCTAATAGCTAAGGTCTTAGACTCGTACTCTGGCCTAATGGTTACGGTCTTAACTCTTACTCTGGCCAAATAGCTAAGGTCTTAAACTCGCACTCTGGCCTACTGGTTAAGGTCTTAACTCTTACTCTGGCCTAATAGCTAAGGTCTTAGACTCGTACTCTGACCTAATGGTTATGGTCTTAACTCTTACTCTGGCCTACTGGTTAAGGTCTTAACTCTTACTCTGGCCTAATAGCTAAGGTCTTAGACTCGTACTCTGGCCTAATGGTTAAGGTCTTAACTCTTACTCTGGCCTACTGGTTAAGGTCTTAACTCTTACGCTGGCCTACTGGTTAAGGTCTTAACTCTTACTCTGGCCTAATGGTTAAGGTCTTAACTCTTACTCTGGCCTAATAGCTAAGGTCTTAACTCTTACTCTGGCCTAATAGCTAAGGTCTTAGACTCATACTCTGGCCAAATGGTTAAGGTCTTAACTCTTACTCTGGCCTAATGGTTAAGGTCTTAACTCTTACTCTGGCCTAGTAGCTAAGGTCTTAACTCTTACTCTGGCCTAATGGTTAAGGTCTTAACTCTTACTCTGGTCAAATAGCTAAGGTCTTAACTCTTACTCTGGCCTAATAGCTAAGGTCTTAGACTCGTACTCTGGCCTACTGGTTAAGGTCTTAACTCTTACTCTGGCCTAATAGCTAAGGTCTTAGACTCGTACTCTGGCCTAATGGTTAAGGTCTTAACTCTTACTCTGGCCTAATAACTAAGGTCTGAACTCTTACTCTGGCCTAATAGCTAAGATCTTAACTCTTACTCTGGCCTAATAGCTAAGGTATTAGACTCGTGCTCTGGCCTAATGGTTAAGGTCTTAACTCTTACTCTGGCCTAATAACTAAGGTCTGAACTCTTACTCTGGCCTAATAGCTAAGGTCTTAACTCTTACTCTGGCCTAATAGCTAAGGTCTTAGACTCTTACTCTGGCCTAATAGCTAAGGTCTTAACTCTTACTCTGGCCTAATAGCTAAAGTCTTAGACTCGTACTCTGGCCTAATGTTTAAGGATTTAACTCTTACTCTGGCCTAATAGCTAAGGTCTTAGACTCATACTCTGGCCTAATGGTTAAGGCCTTAACTCTTACTCTGGCCTACTGGTTAAGGTCTTAACTCTTACTCTGGCCTAATAGCTAAGGTCTTAGACTCGTACTCTGGCCTAATAGCTAAGGTCTTAGACTCGTACTCTGACCTAATGGTTAAGGATTTAACTCTTACTCTGGCCTACAGGTTAAGGTCTTAACTCTTACTCTGGCCTACTGGTTAAGGTCTTAACTCTTACTCTGGCCTAATAGCTAAGGTCTTAGACTCGTACTCTGGCCTAATGGTTAAGGCCTTAACTCTTACTCTGGCGTACTGGTTAAGGTCTTAACTCTTACTCTGGCCTAATAGCTAAGGTCTTAGACTCGTACTCTGGCCTAATGGTTATGGCCTTAACTCTTACTCTGGCCAAATAGCTAAGGTCTTAAACTCATACTCTGGCCTACTGGTTAAGGTCTTAACTCTTACTCTGGCCTACTGGTTAAGGTCTTAACTCTTACTCTGGCCTAATAGCTAAGGTCTTAGACTCGTACTCTGACCTAATGGTTATGGTCTTAACTCTTACTCTGGCCTACTGGTTAAGGTCTTAACTCTTACTCTGGCCTAATAGCTAAGGTCTTAGACTCGTACTCTGGCCTAATGGTTAAGGTCTTAACTCTTACTCTGGCCTACTGGTTAAGGTCTTAACTCTTACGCTGGCCAACTGGTTAAGGTCTTAACTCTTACTCTGGCCTAATGGTTAAGGTCTTAACTCTTACTCTGGCCTAATAGCTAAGGTCTTAACTCTTACTCTGGCCTAATAGCTAAGGTCTTAGACTCGTACTATGGCCTACAGGTTAAGGTCTTAACTCTTACTCTGGCCTACTGGTTAAGGTCTTAACTCTTACTCTGGCCTAATAGCTAAGGTCCTAGACTCGTACTCTGGCCTACTGGTTAAGGTCTTAACTCTTACTCTGACCTAATAGCTAAGGTCTTAACTCTTACTCTGGCCTAATAGCTAAGGTCTTAGACTCGTACTCTGGCCTAATGGTTAAGGTCTTAACTCTTACTCTGGCCTACTGGTTAAGGTCTTAACTCTGACGCTGGCCTACTGGTTAAGGTCTTAACTCTTACTCTGGCCTAATAGCTAAGGTCTTAGACTCGTACTCTGGCCTAATGGTTAAGGTCTTAACTCTTACTCTGGCCTACTGGTTAAGGTCTTAACTCTTAATCTGGCCTAATAGCTAAGGTCTTAACTCTTACTCTGGCCTAATAGCTAAGGTCTTAGACTCATACTCTGACCTAATAGCTAAGGTCTTAGACTCGTACTCTGGTCTAATAGCTAAGGTCTTAGACTCGTACTCTGGCCTAATGGTTAAGGTCTTAACTCTTAATCTGGCCTAATAGCTAAGGTCTTAGACTCGTACTCTGGCCTAATAGCTAAGGTCTTAGACTCGTACTCTGGCCAACTGGTTAAGGTCTTAACTCTTACTCTGGCCTACTGGTTAAGGTCTTAACTCTTACTCTTGCCTAATAGCTAAGGTCTTAGACTCGTACTTTGGCCTAATGGTTAAGGTCTTAACTCTTACTCTGGCCTAATAGCTAAGGTATTAGACTCGTACTCTGGCCTAATGGTTAAGGTCTTAACTCTTACTCTGGCCTAATAGCTAAGGTCTTAACTCTTACTCTGGCCTAATAGCTAAGGTCTTAGACTCGTACTATGGCCTACTGGTTAAGGTCTTAACTCCTACTCTGGCCTACTGGTTAAGGTCTTAACTCTTACTCTGGCCTAATAGCTAAGGTGCTAGACTCGTACTCTGGCCTACTGGTTAAGGTCTTAACTCTTACTCTGACCTAATAGCTAAGGTCTTAACTCTTACTCTGGCCTAATAGCTAAGGTCTTAGACTCGTACTCTGGCCTAATGGTTAAGGTCCTAACTCTTACTCTGGCCTACTGGTTAAGGTCTTAACTCTTACTCTGGCCTAATAGCTAAGGTCTTAGACTCGTACTCTGGCCTACTGGTTAAGGTCTTAACTCTTACTCTGGCCTACTGGTTAAGGTCTTAACTCTTACTCTGGCCTAATAGCTAAGGTCTTAACTCTTACTCTGGCCTAATAGCTAAGGTCTTAGACTCGTACTCTGGCCAAATGGTTAAGGTCTTAACTCTTACTCTGGCCTAATGGTTAAGGTCTTAACTCTTACTCTGGCCTAGTAGCTAAGGTCTTAACTCTTACTCTGGCCTAATGGTTAAGGTCTTAACTCTTACTCTGGTCAAATAGCTAAGGTCTTAACTCTTACTCTGGCCTAATAGCTAAGGTCTTAGACTCGTACTCTGGTCTACTGGTTAAGGTCTTAACTCTTACTCTGGCCTAATAGCTAAGGTCTTAACTTTTACTCTGGCCTAATAGCTAAGGTCTTAGACTCGTACTCTGGCCAAATGGTTAAGGCCTTAACTCTTACTCTGGCCTAATGGTTAAGGTCTTAACTCTTACTCTGGCCTAGTAGCTAAGGTCTTAACTCTTACTCTGGCCTAATGGTTAAGGTCTTAACTCTTACTCTGGTCAAATAGCTAAGGTCTTAACTCTTACTCTGGCCTAATAGCTAAGGTCTTAGACTCGTACTCTGGCCTACTGGTTAAGGTCTTAACTCTTACTCTGGCCTAATAGCTAAGGTCTTAGACTCGTACTCTGGCCTAATGGTTAAGGTCTTAACTCTTACTCTGGCCTAATAACTAAGGTCTGAACTCTTACTCTGGCCTAATAGCTAAGATCTTAACTCTTACTCTGGCCTAATAGCTAAGGTCTTAGACTCTTACTCTGGCCTAATAGCTAAGGTCTTAACTCTTACTCTGGCCTAATAGCTAAGGTCTTAGACTCGTACTCTGGCCTAATGTTTAAGGATTTAACTCTTACTCTGGCCTAATAGCTAAGGTCTTAGACTCATACTCTGGCCTAATGGTTAAGGCCTTAACTGTTACTCTGGCCTACTGGTTAAGGTCTTAACTCTTACTCTGGCCTAATAGCTAAGGTCTAAGACTCGTACTCTGGCCTAATAGCTAAGGTCTTAGACTCGTACTCTGACCTAATGGTTAAGGATTTAACTCTTACTCTGGCCTACAGGTTAAGGTCTTAACTCTTACTCTGGCCTACTGGTTAAGGTCTTAACTCTTACTCTGGCCTAATAGCTAAGGTCTTAGACTCGTACTCTGGCCAAATGGTTAAGGTCTTAACTCTTACTCTGGCCTAATGGTTAAGGTCTTAACTCTTACTCTGGCCTAGTAGCTAAGGTCTTAACTCTTACTCTGGCCTAATGGTTAAGGTCTTAACTCTTACTCTGGTCAAATAGCTAAGGTCTTAACTCTTACTCTGGCCTAATAGCTAAGGTCTTAGACTCGTACTCTGGCCTACTGGTTAAGGTCTTAACTCTTACTCTGGCCTAATAGCTAAGGTCTTAACTCTTACTCTGGCCTAATAGCTAAGGTCTTAGACTCGTACTCTGGCCAAATGGTTAAGGTCTTAACTCTTACTCTGGCCTAATGGTTAAGGTCTTAACTCTTACTCTGGCCTAGTAGCTAAGGTCTTAACTCTTACTCTGGCCTAATGGTTAAGGTCTTAACTCTTACTCTGGTCAAATAGCTAAGGTCTTAACTCTTACTCTGGCCTAATAGCTAAGGTCTTAGACTCATACTCTGGCCTACTGGTTAAGGTCTTAACTCTTACTCTGGCCTAATAGCTAAGGTCTTAGACTCGTACTCTGGCCTAATGGTTAAGGTCTTAACTCTTACTCTGGCCTAATAACTAAGGTCTGAACTCTTACTCTGGCCTAATAGCTAAGGTCTTAACTCTTACTCTGGCCTAATAGCTAAGGTCTTAGACTCTTACTCTGGCCTAATAGCTAAGGTCTTAACTCTTACTCTGGCCTAATAGCTAAGGTCTTAGACTTGTACACTGGCCTAATGTTTAAGGATTTAACTCTTACTCTGGCCTAATAGCTAAGGTCTTAGACTCATACTCTGGCCTAATGGTTAAGGCCTTAACTCTTACTCTGGCCTACTGGTTAAGGTCTTAACTCTTACTCTGGCCTAATAGCTAAGGTCTTAGACTCGTACTCTGGCCTAATGGTTACAGTCTTAACTCTTACTCTGGCCGAATAGCTAAGGTCTTAAACTCGTACTCTGGCCTACTGGTTAAGGTCTTAACTCTTACTCTGGCCTACTGGTTAAGGTCTTAACTCTTACTCTGGCCTAATAGCTAAGGTCTTAGACTCGTACTCTGACCTAATGGTTAAGGATTTAACTCTTACTCTGGCCTACAGGTTAAGGTCTTAACTCTTACTCTGGCCTACTGGTTAAGGTCTTAACTCTTACTCTGGCCTAATAGCTAAGGTCTTAGACTCGTACTCTGGCCTAATGGTTAAAGCCTTAACTCTTACTCTGACCTACTGGTTAAGGTCTTAACTCTTACTCTGGCCTAATAGCTAAGGTCTTAGACTCGTACTCTGGCCTAATGGTTACGGTCTTAACTCTTACTCTGGCCAAATAGCTAAGGTCTTAAACTCGCACTCTGGCCTACTGGTTAAGGTCTTAACTCTTACTCTGGCCTAATAGCTAAGGTCTTAGACTCGTACTCTGACCTAATGGTTATGGTCTTAACTCTTACTCTGGCCTACTGGTTAAGGTCTTAACTCTTACTCTGGCCTAATAGCTAAGGTCTTAGACTCGTACTCTGGCCTAATGGTTAAGGTCTTAACTCTTACTCTGGCCTACTGGTTAAGGTCTTAACTCTTACGCTGGCCTACTGGTTAAGGTCTTAACTCTTACTCTGGCCTAATGGTTAAGGTCTTAACTCTTACTCTGGCCTAATAGCTAAGGTCTTAACTCTTACTCTGGCCTAATAGCTAAGGTCTTAGACTCGTACTCTGGCCAAATGGTTAAGGTCTTAACTCTTACTCTGGCCTAATGGATAAGGTCTTAACTCTTACTCTGGCCTAGTAGCTAAGGTCTTAACTCTTACTCTGGCCTAATGGTTAAGGTCTTAACTCTTACTCTGGTCAAATAGCTAAGGTCTTAACTCTTACTCTGGCCTAATAGCTAAGGTCTTAGACTTGTACTCTGGTCTACTGGTTAAGGTCTTAACTCTTACTCTGGCCTAATAGCTAAGGTCTTAACTTTTACTCTGGCCTAATAGCTAAGGTCTTAGACTCGTACTCTGGCCAAATGGTTAAGGCCTTAACTCTTACTCTGGCCTAATGGTTAAGGTCTTAACTCTTACTCTGGCCTAGTAGCTAAGGTCTTAACTCTTACTCTGGCCTAATGGTTAAGGTCTTAACTCTTACTCTGGTCAAATAGCTAAGGTCTTAACTCTTACTCTGGCCTAATAGCTAAGGTCTTAGACTCGTACTCTGGCCTACTGGTTAAGGTCTTAACTCTTACTCTGGCCTAATAGCTAAGGTCTTAGACTCGTACTCTGGCCTAATGGTTAAGGTCTTAACTCTTACTCTGGCCTAATAACTAAGGTCTGAACTCTTACTCTGGCCTAATAGCTAAGATCTTAACTCTTACTCTGGCCTAATAGCTAAGGTCTTAGACTCTTACTCTGGCCTAATAGCTAAGGTCTTAACTCTTACTCTGGCCTAATAGCTAAGGTCTTAGACTCGTACTCTGGCCTAATGTTTAAGGATTTAACTCTTACTCTGGCCTAATAGCTAAGGTCTTAGACTCATACTCTGGCCTAATGGTTAAGGCCTTAACTGTTACTCTGGCCTACTGGTTAAGGTCTTAACTCTTACTCTGGCCTAATAGCTAAGGTCTTAGACTCGTACTCTGGCCTAATAGCTAAGGTCTTAGACTCGTACTCTGACCTAATGGTTAAGGATTTAACTCTTACTCTGGCCTACAGGTTAAGGTCTTAACTCTTACTCTGGCCTACTGGTTAAGGTCTTAACTCTTACTCTGGCCTAATAGCTAAGGTCTTAGACTTGTACTCTGGCCAAATGGTTAAGGTCTTAACTCTTACTCTGGCCTAATGGTTAAGGTCTTAACTCTTACTCTGGCCTAGTAGCTAAGGTCTTAACTCTTACTCTGGCCTAATGGTTAAGGTCTTAACTCTTACTCTGGTCAAATAGCTAAGGTCTTAACTCTTACTCTGGCCTAATAGCTAAGGTCTTAGACTCGTACTCTGGCCTACTGGTTAAGGTCTTAACTCTTACTCTGGCCTAATAGCTAAGGTCTTAGACTCGTACTCTGGCCAAATGGTTAAGGTCTTAACTCTTACTCTGGCCTAATGGTTAAGGTCTTAACTCTTACTCTGGCCTAGTAGCTAGGGTCTTAACTCTTACTCTGGCCTAATGGTTAAGGTCTTAACTCTTACTCTGGTCAAATAGCTAAGGTCTTAACTCTTACTCTGGCCTAATAGCTAAGGTCTTAGACTCGTACTCTGGTCTACTGGTTAAGGTCTTAACTCTTACTCTGGCCTAATAGCTAAGGTCTTAACTTTTACTCTGGCCTAATAGCTAAGGTCTTAGACTCGTACTCTGGCCTAATAGCTAAGGTCTTAGACTCGTACTCTGACCTAATGGTTAAGGATTTAACTCTTACTCTGGCCTACAGGTTAAGGTCTTAACTCTTACTCTGGCCTACTGGTTAAGGTCTTAACTCTTACTCTGGCCTAATAGCTAAGGTCTTAGACTCGTACTCTGGCCTAATGGTTAAGGCCTTAACTCTTACTCTGGCCTACTGGTTAAGGTCTTAACTCTTACTCTGGCCTAATAGCTAAGGTCTTAGACTCGTACTCTGGCCTAATGGTTATGGCCTTAACTCTTACTCTGGCCAAATAGCTAAGGTCTTAAACTCATACTCTGGCCTACTGGTTAAGGTCTTAACTCTTACTCTGGCCTACTGGTTAAGGTCTTAACTCTTACTCTGGCCTAATAGCTAAGGTCTTAGACTCGTACTCTGACCTAATGGTTATGGTCTTAACTCTTACTCTGGCCTACTGGTTAAGGTCTTAACTCTTACTCTGGCCTAATAGCTAAGGTCTTAGACTCGTACTCTGGCCTAATGGTTAAGGTCTTAACTCTTACTCTGGCCTACTGGTTAAGGTCTTAACTCTTACGCTGGCCAACTGGTTAAGGTCTTAACTCTTACTCTGGCCTAATGGTTAAGGTCTTAACTCTTACTCTGGCCTAATAGCTAAGGTCTTAACACTTACTCTGGCCTAATAGCTAAGGTCTTAGACTCGTACTATGGCCTACAGGTTAAGGTCTTAACTCTTACTCTGGCCTACTGGTTAAGGTCTTAACTCTTACTCTGGCCTAATAGCTAAGGTCCTAGACTCGTACTCTGGCCTACTGGTTAAGGTCTTAACTCTTACTCTGACCTAATAGCTAAGGTCTTAACTCTTACTCTGGCCTAATAGCTAAGGTCTTAGACTCGTACTCTGGCCTAATGGTTAAGGTCTTAACTCTTACTCTGGCCTACTGGTTAAGGTCTTAACTCTGACGCTGGCCTACTGGTTAAGGTCTTAACTCTTACTCTGGCCTAATAGCTAAGGTCTTAGACTCGTACTCTGGCCTAATGGTTAAGGTCTTAACTCTTACTCTGGCCTACTGGTTAAGGTCTTAACTCTTAATCTGGCCTAATAGCTAAGGTCTTAACTCTTACTCTGGCCTAATAGCTAAGGTCTTAGACTCGTACTCTGACCTAATAGCTAAGGTCTTAGACTCATACTCTGGCCTAATAGCTAAGGTCTTAGACTCGTACTCTGGCCAACTGGTTAAGGTCTTAACTCTTACTCTGGCCTACTGGTTAAGGTCTTAACTCTTACTCTTGCCTAATAGCTAAGGTCTTAGACTCGTACTCTGGCCTAATGGTTAAGGTCTTAACTCTTACTCTGGCCTAATAGCTAAGGTCTTAGACTCGTACTCTGGCCTAATGGTTAAGGTCTTAACTCTTACTCTGGCCTAATAGCTAAGGTCTTAACTCTTACTCTGGCCTAATAGCTAAGGTCTTAGACTCGTACTATGGCCTACTGGTTAAGGTCTTAACTCTTACTCTGGCCTACTGGTTAAGGTCTTAACTCTTACTCTGGCCTAATAGCTAAGGTGCTAGACTCGTACTCTGGCCTACTGGTTAAGGTCTTAACTCTTACTCTGACCTAATAGCTAAGGTCTTAACTCTTACTCTGGCCTAATAGCTAAGGTCTTAGACTCGTACTCTGGCCTAATGGTTAAGGTCCTAACTCTTACTCTGGCCTACTGGTTAAGGTCTTAACTCTTACTCTGGCCTAATAGCTAAGGTCTTAGACTCGTACTCTGGCCTACTGGTTAAGGTCTTAACTCTTACTCTGGCCTACTGGTTAAGGTCTTAACTCTTACTCTGGCCTAATAGCTAAGGTCTTAACTCTTACTCTGGCCTAAAAGCTAAGGTCTTAGACTCGTACTCTGGCCAAATGGTTAAGGTCTTAACTCTTACTCTGGCCTAATGGTTAAGGTCTTAACTCTTACTCTGGCCTAGTAGCTAAGGTCTTAACTCTTACTCTGGCCTAATGGTTAAGGTCTTAACTCTTACTCTGGTCAAATAGCTAAGGTCTTAACTCTTACTCTGGCCTAATAGCTAAGGTCTTAGACTCGTACTCTGGTCTACTGGTTAAGGTCTTAACTCTTACTCTGGCCTAATAGCTAAGGTCTTAACTTTTACTCTGGCCTAATAGCTAAGGTCTTAGACTCGTACTCTGGCCAAATGGTTAAGGCCTTAACTCTTACTCTGGCCTAATGGTTAAGGTCTTAACTCTTACTCTGGCCTAGTAGCTAAGGTCTTAACTCTTACTCTGGCCTAATGGTTAAGGTCTTAACTCTTACTCTGGTTAAATAGCTAAGGTCTTAACTATTACTCTGGCCTAATAGCTAAGGTCTTAGACTCGTACTCTGGCCTCCTGGTTAAGGTCTTAACTCTTCCTCTGGCCTAATAGCTAAGGTATTAGACTCGTACTCTGGCCTAATGGTTAAGGTCTTAACTCTTACTCTGGCCTAATAACTAAGGTCTGAACTCTTACTCTGGCCTAATAGCTAAGGTCTTAACTCTTACTCTGGCCTAATAGCTAAGGTCTTAGACTCTTACTCTGGCCTAATAGCTAAGGTCTTAACTCTTACTCTGGCCTAATAGCTAAGGTCTTAGACTCGTACTCTGGCCTAATGTTTAAGGATTTAACTCTTACTCTGGCCTAATAGCTAAGGTCTTAGACTCATACTCTGGCCTAATGGTTAAGGCCTTAACTCTGACTCTGGCCTACTGGTTAAGGTCTTAACTCTTACTCTGGCCTGATAGCTAAGGTCTTAGACTCGTACTCTGGCCTAATAGCTAAGGTCTTAGACTCGTACTCTGACCTAATGGTTAAGGATTTAACTCTTACTCTGGCCTACAGGTTAAGGTCTTAACTCTTACTCTGGCCTACTGGTTAAGGTCTTAACTCTTACTCTGGCCTAATAGCTAAGGTCTTAGACTCATACTCTGGCCTAATGGTTAAGGTCTTAACTCTTACTCTGGCCTACTGGTTAAGGTCTTAACTCTTACGCTGGCCAACTGGTTAAGGTCTTAACTCTTACTCTGGCCTAATGGTTAAGGTCTTAACTCTTACTCTGGCCTAATAGCTAAGGTCTTAACTCTTACTCTGGCCTAATGGTTAAGGTCTTAACTCTTACTCTGGCCTAATAGCTAAGGTCTTAACTCTTTCTCTGGCCTAATAGCTAAGGTCTTAGACTCGTACTATGGCCTACAGGGTAAGGTCTTAACTCTTACTCTGGCCTACTGGTTAAGGTCTTAACTCTTACTCTGGCCTAATAGCTAAGGTCCTAGACTCGTACTCTGGCCTACTGGTTAAGGTCTTAACTCTTACTCTGACCTAATAGCTAAGGTCTTAACTCTTACTCTGGCCTAATAGCTAAGGTCTTAGACTCGTACTCTGGCCTAATGGTTAAGGTCTTAACTCTTACTCTGGCCTACTGGTTAAGGTCTTAACTCTGATGCTGGCCTACTGGTTAAGGTCTTAACTCTTACTCTGGCCTAATAGCTAAGGTCTTAGACTCGTACTCTGGCCTAATGGTTAAGGTCTTAACTCTTACTCTGGCCTACTGGTTAAGGTCTTAACTCTTAAGCTGGCCTAATAGCTAAGGTCTTAACTCTTACTCTGGCCTAATAGCTAAGGTCTTAGACTCGTACTCTGACCTAATAGCTAAGGTCTTAGACTCGTACTCTGGTCTAATAGCTAAGGTCTTAGACTCGTACTCTGGCCTAATGGTTAAGGTCTTAACTCTTAATCTGGCCTAATAGCTAAGGTCTTAGACTCGTACTCTGGCCAACTGGTTAAGGTCTTAACTCTTACTCTGGCCTACTGGTTAAGGTCTTAACTCTTACTCTTGCCTAATAGCTAAGGTCTTAGACTCGTACTCTGGCCTAATGGTTAAGGTCTTAACTCTTACTCTGGCCTAATAGCTAAGGTCTTAGACTCGTACTCTGGCCTAATGGTTAAGGTCTTAACTCTTACTCTGGCCTAATAGCTAAGGTCTTAACTCTTACTCTGGCCTAATATCTAAGGTCTTAGACTCGTACTATGGCCTACTGGTTAAGGTCTTAACTCTTACTCTGGCCTACTGGTTAAGGTCTTAACTCTTACTCTGGCCTAATAGCTAAGGTGCTAGACTCGTACTCTGGCCTACTGGTTAAGGTCTTAACTCTTACTCTGACCTAATAGCTAAGGTCTTAACTCTTACTCTGGCCTAATAGCTAAGGTCTTAGACTCGTACTCTGGCCTAATGGTTAAGGTCCTAACTCTTACTCTGGCCTACTGGTTAAGGTCTTAACTCTTACTCTGGCCTAATAGCTAAGGTCTTAGACTCGTACTCTGGCCTACTGGTTAAGGTCTTAACTCTCACTCTGGCCTACTGGTTAAGGTCTTAACTCTTACTCTGGCCTACTGGTTAAGGTCTTAACTCTTACTCTGGCCTAATAGCTAAGGTCTTAACTCTTACTCTGGCCTAATAGCTAAGGTCTTAGACTCATACTCTGGCCAAATGGTTAAGGTCTTAACTCTTACTCTGGCCTAATGGTTAAGGTCTTAACTCTTACTCTGGCCTAGTAGCTAGGGTCTTAACTCTTACTCTGGCCTAATGGTTAAGGTCTTAACTCTTACTCTGGTCAAATAGCTAAGGTCTTAACTCTTACTCTGGCCTAATAGCTAAGGTCTTAGACTCGTACTCTGGTCTACTGGTTAAGGTCTTAACTCTTACTCTGGCCTAATAGCTAAGGTCTTAACTTTTACTCTGGCCTAATAGCTAAGGTCTTAGACTCGTACTCTGGCCAAATGGTTAAGGCCTTAACTCTTACTCTGGCCTAATGGTTAAGGTCTTAACTCTTACTCTGGCCTAGTAGCTAAGGTCTTAACTCTTACTCTGGCCTAATGGTTAAGGTCTTACCTCTTACTCTGGTCAAATAGCTAAGGTCTTAACTCTTACTCTGGCCTAATAGCTAAGGTCTTAGACTCGTACTCTGGCCTACTGGTTAAGGTCTTAACTCTTACTCTGGCCTAATAGCTAAGGTCTTAGACTCGTGCTCTGGCCTAATGGTTAAGGTCTTAACTCTTACTCTGGCCTAATAACTAAGGTCTGAACTCTTACTCTGGCCTAATAGCTAAGGTCTTAACTCTTACTCTGGCCTAATAGCTAAGGTCTTAGGCTCTTACTCTGGCCTAATAGCTAAGGTCTTAACTCTTACTCTGGCCTAATAGCTAAGGTCTTAGACTCGTACTCTGGCCTAATGTTTAAGGATTTAACTCTTACTCTGGCCTAATAGCTAAGGTCTTAGACTCATACTCTGGCCTAATGGTTAAGGCCTTAACTCTTACTCTGGCCTACTGGTTAAGGTCTTAACTCTTACTCTGGCCTAATAGCTAAGGTCTTAGACTCGTACTCTGGCCTAATAGCTAAGGTCTTAGACTCGTACTCTGACCTAATGGTTAAGGATTTAACTCTTACTCTGGCCTACAGGTTAAGGTCTTAACTCTTACTCTGGCCTACTGGTTAAGGTCTTAACTCTTACTCTGGCCTAATAGCTAAGGTCTTAGACTCGTACTCTGGCCTAATGGTTAAGGCCTTAACTCTTACTCTGGCCTACTGGTTAAGGTCTTAACTCTTACTCTGGCCTAATAGCTAAGGTCTTAGACTCGTACTCTGGCCTAATGGTTATGGCCTTAACTCTTACTCTGGCCAAATAGCTAAGGTCTTAAACTCATACTCTGGCCTACTGGTTAAGGTCTTAACTCTTACTCTGGCCTACTGGTTAAGGTCTTAACTCTTACTCTGGCCTAATAGCTAAGGTCTTAGACTCGTACTCTGACCTAATGGTTATGGTCTTAACTCTTACTCTGGCCTACTGGTTAAGGTCTTAACTCTTACTCTGGCCTAATAGCTAAGGTCTTAGACTCGTACTCTGGCCTAATGGTTAAGGTCTTAACTCTTACTCTGGCCTACTGGTTAAGGTCTTAACTCTTACGCTGGCCAACTGGTTAAGGTCTTAACTCTTACTCTGGCCTAATGGTTAAGGTCTTAACTCTTACTCTGGCCTAATAGCTAAGGTCTTAACTCTTACTCTGGCCTAATAGCTAAGGTCTTAGACTCGTACTATGGCCTACAGGTTAAGGTCTTAACTCTTACTCTGGCCTACTGGTTAAGGTCTTAATTCTTACTCTGGCCTAATAGCTAAGGTCCTAGACTCGTACTCTGGCCTACTGGTTAAGGTCTTAACTCTTACTCTGACCTAATAGCTAAGGTCTTAACTCTTACTCTGGCCTAATAGCTAAGGTCTTAGACTCGTACTCTGGCCTAATGGTTAAGGTCTTAACTCTTACTCTGGCCTACTGGTTAAGGTCTCAACTCTGACGCTGGCCTACTGGTTAAGGTCTTAACTCTTACTCTGGCCTAATAGCTAAGGTCTTAGACTCGTACTCTGGCCTAATGGTTAAGGTCTTAACTCTTACTCTGGCCTACTGGTTAAGGTCTTAACTCTTAATCTGGCCTAATAGCTAAGGTCTTAACTCTTACTCTGGCCTAATAGCTAAGGTCTTAGACTCGTACTCTGACCTAATAGCTAAGGTCTTAGACTCGTACTCTGGTCTAATAGCTAAGGTCTTAGACTCGTACTCTGGCCTAATGGTTAAGGTCTTAACTCTTAATCTGGCCTAATAGCTAAGGTCTTAGACTCGTACTCTGGCCTAATAGCTAAGGTCTTAGACTCGTACTCTGGCCAACTGGTTAAGGTCTTAACTCTTACTCTGGCCTACTGGTTAAGGTCTTAACTCTTACTCTTGCCTAATAGCTAAGGTCTTAGACTCGTACTCTGGCCTAATGGTTAAGGTCTTAACTCTTACTCTGGCCTAATAGCTAAGGTATTAGACTCGTACTCTGGCCTAATGGTTAAGGTCTTAACTCTTACTCTGGCCTAATAGCTAAGGTCTTAACTCTTACTCTGGCCTAATAGCTAAGGTCTTAGACTCGTACTATGGCCTACTGGTTAAGGTCTTAACTCTTACTCTGGCCTACTGGTTAAGGTCTTAACTCTTACTCTGGCCTAATAGCTAAGGTGCTAGACTCGTACTCTGGCCTACTGGTTAAGGTCTTAACTCTTACTCTGACCTAATAGCTAAGGTCTTAACTCTTACTCTGGCCTAATAGCTAAGGTCTTAGACTCGTACTCTGGCCTAATGGTTAAGGTCCTAACTCTTACTCTGGCCTACTGGTTAAGGTCTTAACTCTTACTCTGGCCTAATAGCTAAGGTCTTAGACTCGTACTCTGGCCTACTGGTTAAGGTCTTAACTCTTACTCTGGCCTACTGGTTAAGGTCTTAACTCTTACTCTGGCCTAATAGCTAAGGTCTTAACTCTTACTCTGGCCTAATAGCTAAGGTCTTAGACTCGTACTCTGGCCAAATGGTTAAGGTCTTAACTCTTACTCTGGCCTAATGGTTAAGGTCTTAACTCTTACTCTGGCCTAGTAGCTAAGGTCTTAACTCTTACTCTGGCCTAATGGTTAAGGTCTTAACTCTTACTCTGGTCAAATAGCTAAGGTCTTAACTCTTACTCTGGCCTAATGGCTAAGGTCTTAGACTCGTACTCTGGTCTACTGGTTAAGGTCTTAACTCTTACTCTGGCCTAATAGCTAAGGTCTTAACTTTTACTCTGGCCTAATAGCTAAGGTCTTAGACTCGTACTCTGGCCAAATGGTTAAGGCCTTAACTCTTACTCTGGCCTAATGGTTAAGGTCTTAACTCTTACTCTGGCCTAGTAGCTAAGGTCTTAACTCTTACTCTGGCCTAATGGTTAAGGTCTTAACTCTTACTCTGGTCAAATAGCTAAGGTCTTAACTCTTACTCTGGCCTAATAGCTAAGGTCTTAGACTCGTACTCTGGCCTACTGGTTAAGGTCTTAACTCTTACTCTGGCCTAATAGATAAGGTCTTAGACTCGTACTCTGGCCTAATGGTTAAGGTCTTAACTCTTACTCTGGCCTAATAACTAAGGTCTGAACTCTTACTCTGGCCTAATAGCTAAGATCTTAACTCTTACTCTGGCCTAATAGCTAAGGTCTTAGACTCTTACTCTGGCCTAATAGCTAAGGTCTTAACTCTTACTCTGGCCTAATAGCTAAGGTCTTAGACTCGTACTCTGGCCTAATGTTTAAGGATTTAACTCTTACTCTGGCCTAATAGCTAAGGTCTTAGACTCATACTCTGGCCTAATGGTTAAGGCCTTAACTGTTACTCTGGCCTACTGGTTAAGGTCTTAACTCTTACTCTGGCCTAATAGCTAAGGTCTTAGACTCGTACTCTGGCCTAATAGCTAAGGTCTTAGACTCGTACTCTGACCTAATGGTTAAGGATTTAACTCTTACTCTGGCCTACAGGTTAAGGTCTTAACTCTTACTCTGGCCTACTGGTTAAGGTCTTAACTCTTACTCTGGTCAAATAGCTAAGGTCTTAACTCTTACTCTGGCCTAATAGCTAAGGTCTTAGACTCATACTCTGGCCTACTGGTTAAGGTCTTAACTCTTACTCTGGCCTAATAGCTAAGGTCTTAACTCTTACTCTGGCCTAATAGCTAAGGTCTTAGACTCGTACTCTGGCCAAATGGTTAAGGTCTTAACTCTTACTCTGGCCTAATGGTTAAGGTCTTAACTCTTACTCTGGCCTAGTAGCTAAGGTCTTAACTCTTACTCTGGCCTAATGGTTAAGGTCTTAACTCTTACTCTGGTCAAATAGCTAAGGTCTTAACTCTTACTCTGGCCTAATAGCTAAGGTCTTAGACTCATACTCTGGCCTACTGGTTAAGGTCTTAACTCTTACTCTGGCCTAATAGCTAAGGTCTTAGACTCGTACTCTGGCCTAATGGTTAAGGTCTTAACTCTTACTCTGGCCTAATAACTAAGGTCTGAACTCTTACTCTGGCCTAATAGCTAAGGTCTTAACTCTTACTCTGGCCTAATAGCTAAGGTCTTAGACTCTTACTCTGGCCTAATAGCTAAGGTCTTAACTCTTACTCTGGCCTAATAGCTAAGGTCTTAGACTTGTACACTGGCCTAATGTTTAAGGATTTAACTCTTACTCTGGCCTAATAGCTAAGGTCTTAGACTCATACTCTGGCCTAATGGTTAAGGCCTTAACTCTTACTCTGGCCTACTGGTTAAGGTCTTAACTCTTACTCTGGCCTAATAGCTAAGGTCTTAGACTCGTACTCTGGCCTAATGGTTACAGTCTTAACTCTTACTCTGGCCGAATAGCTAAGGTCTTAAACTCGTACTCTGGCCTACTGGTTAAGGTCTTAACTCTTACTCTGGCCTACTGGTTAAGGTCTTAACTCTTACTCTGGCCTAATAGCTAAGGTCTTAGACTCGTACTCTGACCTAATGGTTAAGGATTTAACTCTTACTCTGGCCTACAGGTTAAGGTCTTAACTCTTACTCTGGCCTACTGGTTAAGGTCTTAACTCTTACTCTGGCCTAATAGCTAAGGTCTTAGACTCGTACTCTGGCCTAATGGTTAAAGCCTTAACTCTTACTCTGGCCTACTGGTTAAGGTCTTAACTCTTACTCTGGCCTAATAGCTAAGGTCTTAGACTCGTACTCTGGCCTAATGGTTACGGTCTTAACTCTTACTCTGGCCAAATAGCTAAGGTCTTAAACTCGCACTCTGGCCTACTGGTTAAGGTCTTAACTCTTACTCTGGCCTAATAGCTAAGGTCTTAGACTCGTACTCTGACCTAATGGTTATGGTCTTAACTCTTACTCTGGCCTACTGGTTAAGGTCTTAACTCTTACTCTGGCCTAATAGCTAAGGTCTTAGACTCGTACTCTGGCCTAATGGTTAAGGTCTTAACTCTTACTCTGGCCTACTGGTTAAGGTCTTAACTCTTACGCTGGCCTACTGGTTAAGGTCTTAACTCTTACTCTGGCCTAATGGTTAAGGTCTTAACTCTTACTCTGGCCTAATAGCTAAGGTCTTAACTCTTACTCTGGCCTAATAGCTAAGGTCTTAGACTCATACTCTGGCCAAATGGTTAAGGTCTTAACTCTTACTCTGGCCTAATGGTTAAGGTCTTAACTCTTACTCTGGCCTAGTAGCTAAGGTCTTAACTCTTACTCTGGCCTAATGGTTAAGGTCTTAACTCTTACTCTGGTCAAATAGCTAAGGTCTTAACTCTTACTCTGGCCTAATAGCTAAGGTCTTAGACTCGTACTCTGGCCTACTGGTTAAGGTCTTAACTCTTACTCTGGCCTAATAGCTAAGGTCTTAGACTCGTACTCTGGCCTAATGGTTAAGGTCTTAACTCTTACTCTGGCCTAATAACTAAGGTCTGAACTCTTACTCTGGCCTAATAGCTAAGATCTTAACTCTTACTCTGGCCTAATAGCTAAGGTATTAGACTCGTGCTCTGGCCTAATGGTTAAGGTCTTAACTCTTACTCTGGCCTAATAACTAAGGTCTGAACTCTTACTCTGGCCTAATAGCTAAGGTCTTAACTCTTACTCTGGCCTAATAGCTAAGGTCTTAGACTCTTACTCTGGCCTAATAGCTAAGGTCTTAACTCTTACTCTGGCCTAATAGCTAAAGTCTTAGACTCGTACTCTGGCCTAATGTTTAAGGATTTAACTCTTACTCTGGCCTAATAGCTAAGGTCTTAGACTCATACTCTGGCCTAATGGTTAAGGCCTTAACTCTTACTCTGGCCTACTGGTTAAGGTCTTAACTCTTACTCTGGCCTAATAGCTAAGGTCTTAGACTCGTACTCTGGCCTAATAGCTAAGGTCTTAGACTCGTACTCTGACCTAATGGTTAAGGATTTAACTCTTACTCTGGCCTACAGGTTAAGGTCTTAACTCTTACTCTGGCCTACTGGTTAAGGTCTTAACTCTTACTCTGGCCTAATAGCTAAGGTCTTAGACTCGTACTCTGGCCTAATGGTTAAGGCCTTAACTCTTACTCTGGCCTACTGGTTAAGGTCTTAACTCTTACTCTGGCCTAATAGCTAAGGTCTTAGACTCGTACTCTGGCCTAATGGTTATGGCCTTAACTCTTACTCTGGCCAAATAGCTAAGGTCTTAAACTCATACTCTGGCCTACTGGTTAAGGTCTTAACTCTTACTCTGGCCTACTGGTTAAGGTCTTAACTCTTACTCTGGCCTAATAGCTAAGGTCTTAGACTCGTACTCTGACCTAATGGTTATGGTCTTAACTCTTACTCTGGCCTACTGGTTAAGGTCTTAACTCTTACTCTGGCCTAATAGCTAAGGTCTTAGACTCGTACTCTGGCCTAATGGTTAAGGTCTTAACTCTTACTCTGGCCTACTGGTTAAGGTCTTAACTCTTACGCTGGCCAACTGGTTAAGGTCTTAACTCTTACTCTGGCCTAATGGTTAAGGTCTTAACTCTTACTCTGGCCTAATAGCTAAGGTCTTAACTCTTACTCTGGCCTAATAGCTAAGGTCTTAGACTCGTACTATGGCCTACAGGTTAAGGTCTTAACTCTTACTCTGGCCTACTGGTTAAGGTCTTAACTCTTACTCTGGCCTAATAGCTAAGGTCCTAGACTCGTACTCTGGCCTACTGGTTAAGGTCTTAACTCTTACTCTGACCTAATAGCTAAGGTCTTAACTCTTACTCTGGCCTAATAGCTAAGGTCTTAGACTCGTACTCTGGCCTAATGGTTAAGGTCTTAACTCTTACTCTGGCCTACTGGTTAAGGTCTTAACTCTGACGCTGGCCTACTGGTTAAGGTCTTAACTCTTACTCTGGCCTAATAGCTAAGGTCTTAGACTCGTACTCTGGCCTAATGGTTAAGGTCTTAACTCTTACTCTGGCCTACTGGTTAAGGTCTTAACTCTTAATCTGGCCTAATAGCTAAGGTCTTAACTCTTACTCTGGCCTAATAGCTAAGGTCTTAGACTCATACTCTGACCTAATAGCTAAGGTCTTAGACTCGTACTCTGGTCTAATAGCTAAGGTCTTAGACTCGTACTCTGGCCTAATGGTTAAGGTCTTAACTCTTAATCTGGCCTAATAGCTAAGGTCTTAGACTCTTACTCTGGCCTAATAGCTAAGGTCTTAGACTCGTACTCTGGCCAACTGGTTAAGGTCTTAACTCTTACTCTGGCCTACTGGTTAAGGTCTTAACTCTTACTCTTGCCTAATAGCTAAGGTCTTAGACTCGTACTCTGGCCTAATGGTTAAGGTCTTAACTCTTACTCTGGCCTAATAGCTAAGGTATTAGACTCGTACTCTGGCCTAATGGTTAAGGTCTTAACTCTTACTCTGGCCTAATAGCTAAGGTCTTAACTCTTACTCTGGCCTAATAGCTAAGGTCTTAGACTCGTACTATGGCCTACTGGTTAAGGTCTTAACTCTTACTCTGGCCTACTGGTTAAGGTCTTAACTCTTACTCTGGCCTAATAGCTAAGGTGCTAGACTCGTACTCTGGCCTACTGGTTAAGGTCTTAACTCTTACTCTGACCTAATAGCTAAGGTCTTAACTCTTACTCTGGCCTAATAGCTAAGGTCTTAGACTCGTACTCTGGCCTAATGGTTAAGGTCCTAACTCTTACTCTGGCCTACTGGTTAAGGTCTTAACTCTTACTCTGGCCTAATAGCTAAGGTCTTAGACTCGTACTCTGGCCTACTGGTTAAGGTCTTAACTCTTACTCTGGCCTACTGGTTAAGGTCTTAACTCTTACTCTGGCCTAATAGCTAAGGTCTTAACTCTTACTCTGGCCTAATAGCTAAGGTCTTAGACTCGTACTCTGGCCAAATGGTTAAGGTCTTAACTCTTACTCTGGCCTAATGGTTAAGGTCTTAACTCTTACTCTGGCCTAGTAGCTAAGGTCTTAACTCTTACTCTGGCCTAATGGTTAAGGTCTTAACTCTTACTCTGGTCAAATAGCTAAGGTCTTAACTCTTACTCTGGCCTAATAGCTAAGGTCTTAGACTCGTACTCTGGTCTACTGGTTAAGGTCTTAACTCTTACTCTGGCCTAATAGCTAAGGTCTTAACTTTTACTCTGGCCTAATAGCTAAGGTCTTAGACTCGTACTCTGGCCAAATGGTTAAGGCCTTAACTCTTACTCTGGCCTAATGGTTAAGGTCTTAACTCTTACTCTGGCCTAGTAGCTAAGGTCTTAACTCTTACTCTGGCCTAATGGTTAAGGTCTTAACTCTTACTCTGGTCAAATAGCTAAGGTCTTAACTCTTACTCTGGCCTAATAGCTAAGGTCTTAGACTCGTACTCTGGCCTACTGGTTAAGGTCTTAACTCTTACTCTGGCCTAATAGCTAAGGTCTTAGACTCGTACTCTGGCCTAATGGTTAAGGTCTTAACTCTTACTCTGGCCTAATAACTAAGGTCTGAACTCTTACTCTGGCCTAATAGCTAAGATCTTAACTCTTACTCTGGCCTAATAGCTAAGGTCTTAGACTCTTACTCTGGCCTAATAGCTAAGGTCTTAACTCTTACTCTGGCCTAATAGCTAAGGTCTTAGACTCGTACTCTGGCCTAATGTTTAAGGATTTAACTCTTACTCTGGCCTAATAGCTAAGGTCTTAGACTCATACTCTGGCCTAATGGTTAAGGCCTTAACTGTTACTCTGGCCTACTGGTTAAGGTCTTAACTCTTACTCTGGCCTAATAGCTAAGGTCTAAGACTCGTACTCTGGCCTAATAGCTAAGGTCTTAGACTCGTACTCTGACCTAATGGTTAAGGATTTAACTCTTACTCTGGCCTACAGGTTAAGGTCTTAACTCTTACTCTGGCCTACTGGTTAAGGTCTTAACTCTTACTCTGGCCTAATAGCTAAGGTCTTAGACTCGTACTCTGGCCAAATGGTTAAGGTCTTAACTCTTACTCTGGCCTAATGGTTAAGGTCTTAACTCTTACTCTGGCCTAGTAGCTAAGGTCTTAACTCTTACTCTGGCCTAATGGTTAAGGTCTTAACTCTTACTCTGGTCAAATAGCTAAGGTCTTAACTCTTACTCTGGCCTAATAGCTAAGGTCTTAGACTCGTACTCTGGCCTACTGGTTAAGGTCTTAACTCTTACTCTGGCCTAATAGCTAAGGTCTTAACTCTTACTCTGGCCTAATAGCTAAGGTCTTAGACTCGTACTCTGGCCAAATGGTTAAGGTCTTAACTCTTACTCTGGCCTAATGGTTAAGGTCTTAACTCTTACTCTGGCCTAGTAGCTAAGGTATTAACTCTTACTCTGGCCTAATGGTTAAGGTCTTAACTCTTACTCTGGTCAAATAGCTAAGGTCTTAACTCTTACTCTGGCCTAATAGCTAAGGTCTTAGACTCATACTCTGGCCTACTGGTTAAGGTCTTAACTCTTACTCTGGCCTAATAGCTAAGGTCTTAGACTCGTACTCTGGCCTAATGGTTAAGGTCTTAACTCTTACTCTGGCCTAATAACTAAGGTCTGAACTCTTACTCTGGCCTAATAGCTAAGGTCTTAACTCTTACTCTGGCCTAATAGCTAAGGTCTTAGACTCTTACTCTGGCCTAATAGCTAAGGTCTTAACTCTTACTCTGGCCTAATAGCTAAGGTCTTAGACTTGTACACTGGCCTAATGTTTAAGGATTTAACTCTTACTCTGGCCTAATAGCTAAGGTCTTAGACTCATACTCTGGCCTAATGGTTAAGGCCTTAACTCTTACTCTGGCCTACTGGTTAAGGTCTTAACTCTTACTCTGGCCTAATAGCTAAGGTCTTAGACTCGTACTCTGGCCTAATGGTTACAGTCTTAACTCTTACTCTGGCCGAATAGCTAAGGTCTTAAACTCGTACTCTGGCCTACTGGTTAAGGTCTTAACTCTTACTCTGGCCTACTGGTTAAGGTCTTAACTCTTACTCTGGCCTAATAGCTAAGGTCTTAGACTCGTACTCTGACCTAATGGTTAAGGATTTAACTCTTACTCTGGCCTACAGGTTAAGGTCTTAACTCTTACTCTGGCCTACTGGTTAAGGTCTTAACTCTTACTCTGGCCTAATAGCTAAGGTCTTAGACTCGTACTCTGGCCTAATGGTTAAAGCCTTAACTCTTACTCTGACCTACTGGTTAAGGTCTTAACTCTTACTCTGGCTTAATAGCTAAGGTCTTAGACTCGTACTCAGGCCTAATGGTTACGGTCTTAACTCTTACTCTGGCCAAATAGCTAAGGTCTTAAACTCGCACTCTGGCCTACTGGTTAAGGTCTTAACTCTTACTCTGGCCTAATAGCTAAGGTCTTAGACTCGTACTCTGACCTAATGGTTATGGTCTTAACTCTTACTCTGGCCTACTGGTTAAGGTCTTAACTCTTACTCTGGCCTAATAGCTAAGGTCTTAGACTCGTACTCTGGCCTAATGGTTAAGGTCTTAACTCTTACTCTGGCCTACTGGTTAAGGTCTTAACTCTTACGCTGGCCTACTGGTTAAGGTCTTAACTCTTACTCTGGCCTAATGGTTAAGGTCTTAACTCTTACTCTGGCCTAATAGCTAAGGTCTTAACTCTTACTCTGGCCTAATAGCTAAGGTCTTAGACTCGTACTCTGGCCAAATGGTTAAGGTCTTAACTCTTACTCTGGCCTAATGGATAAGGTCTTAACTCTTACTCTGGCCTAGTAGCTAAGGTCTTAACTCTTACTCTGGCCTAATGGTTAAGGTCTTAACTCTTACTCTGGTCAAATAGCTAAGGTCTTAACTCTTACTCTGGCCTAATAGCTAAGGTCTTAGACTTGTACTCTGGTCTACTGGTTAAGGTCTTAACTCTTACTCTGGCCTAATAGCTAAGGTCTTAACTTTTACTCTGGCCTAATAGCTAAGGTCTTAGACTCGTACTCTGGCCAAATGGTTAAGGCCTTAACTCTTACTCTGGCCTAATGGTTAAGGTCTTAACTCTTACTCTGGCCTAGTAGCTAAGGTCTTAACTCTTACTCTGGCCTAATGGTTAAGGTCTTAACTCTTACTCTGGTCAAATAGCTAAGGTCTTAACTCTTACTCTGGCCTAATAGCTAAGGTCTTAGACTCGTACTCTGGCCTACTGGTTAAGGTCTTAACTCTTACTCTGGCCTAATAGCTAAGGTCTTAGACTCGTACTCTGGCCTAATGGTTAAGGTCTTAACTCTTACTCTGGCCTAATAACTAAGGTCTGAACTCTTACTCTGGCCTAATAGCTAAGATCTTAACTCTTACTCTGGCCTAATAGCTAAGGTCTTAGACTCTTACTCTGGCCTAATAGCTAAGGTCTTAACTCTTACTCTGGCCTAATAGCTAAGGTCTTAGACTCGTACTCTGGCCTAATGTTTAAGGATTTAACTCTTACTCTGGCCTAATAGCTAAGGTCTTAGACTCATACTCTGGCCTAATGGTTAAGGCCTTAACTGTTACTCTGGCCTACTGGTTAAGGTCTTAACTCTTACTCTGGCCTAATAGCTAAGGTCTTAGACTCGTACTCTGGCCTAATAGCTAAGGTCTTAGACTCGTACTCTGACCTAATGGTTAAGGATTTAACTCTTACTCTGGCCTACAGGTTAAGGTCTTAACTCTTACTCTGGCCTACTGGTTAAGGTCTTAACTCTTACTCTGGCCTAATAGCTAAGGTCTTAGACTTGTACTCTGGCCAAATGGTTAAGGTCTTAACTCTTACTCTGGCCTAATGGTTAAGGTCTTAACTCTTACTCTGGCCTAGTAGCTAAGGTCTTAACTCTTACTCTGGCCTAATGGTTAAGGTCTTAACTCTTACTCTGGTCAAATAGCTAAGGTCTTAACTCTTACTCTGGCCTAATAGCTAAGGTCTTAGACTCGTACTCTGGCCTACTGGTTAAGGTCTTAACTCTTACTCTGGCCTAATAGCTAAGGTCTTAGACTCGTACTCTGGCCAAATGGTTAAGGTCTTAACTCTTACTCTGGCCTAATGGTTAAGGTCTTAACTCTTACTCTGGCCTAGTAGCTAGGGTCTTAACTCTTACTCTGGCCTAATGGTTAAGGTCTTAACTCTTACTCTGGTCAAATAGCTAAGGTCTTAACTCTTACTCTGGCCTAATAGCTAAGGTCTTAGACTCGTACTCTGGTCTACTGGTTAAGGTCTTAACTCTTACTCTGGCCTAATAGCTAAGGTCTTAACTTTTACTCTGGCCTAATAGCTAAGGTCTTAGACTCGTACTCTGGCCTAATAGCTAAGGTCTTAGACTCGTACTCTGACCTAATGGTTAAGGATTTAACTCTTACTCTGGCCTACAGGTTAAGGTCTTAACTCTTACTCTGGCCTACTGGTTAAGGTCTTAACTCTTACTCTGGCCTAATAGCTAAGGTCTTAGACTCGTACTCTGGCCTAATGGTTAAGGCCTTAACTCTTACTCTGGCCTACTGGTTAAGGTCTTAACTCTTACTCTGGCCTAATAGCTAAGGTCTTAGACTCGTACTCTGGCCTAATGGTTATGGCCTTAACTCTTACTCTGGCCAAATAGCTAAGGTCTTAAACTCATACTCTGGCCTACTGGTTAAGGTCTTAACTCTTACTCTGGCCTACTGGTTAAGGTCTTAACTCTTACTCTGGCCTAATAGCTAAGGTCTTAGACTCGTACTCTGACCTAATGGTTATGGTCTTAACTCTTACTCTGGCCTACTGGTTAAGGTCTTAACTCTTACTCTGGCCTAATAGCTAAGGTCTTAGACTCGTACTCTGGCCTAATGGTTAAGGTCTTAACTCTTACTCTGGCCTACTGGTTAAGGTCTTAACTCTTACGCTGGCCAACTGGTTAAGGTCTTAACTCTTACTCTGGCCTAATGGTTAAGGTCTTAACTCTTACTCTGGCCTAATAGCTAAGGTCTTAACACTTACTCTGGCCTAATAGCTAAGGTCTTAGACTCGTACTATGGCCTACAGGTTAAGGTCTTAACTCTTACTCTGGCCTACTGGTTAAGGTCTTAACTCTTACTCTGGCCTAATAGCTAAGGTCCTAGACTCGTACTCTGGCCTACTGGTTAAGGTCTTAACTCTTACTCTGACCTAATAGCTAAGGTCTTAACTCTTACTCTGGCCTAATAGCTAAGGTCTTAGACTCATACTCTGGCCTAATGGTTAAGGTCTTAACTCTTACTCTGGCCTACTGGTTAAGGTCTTAACTCTGACGCTGGCCTACTGGTTAAGGTCTTAACTCTTACTCTGGCCTAATAGCTAAGGTCTTAGACTCGTACTCTGGCCTAATGGTTAAGGTCTTAACTCTTACTCTGGCCTACTGGTTAAGGTCTTAACTCTTAATCTGGCCTAATAGCTAAGGTCTTAACTCTTACTCTGGCCTAATAGCTAAGGTCTTAGACTCGTACTCTGACCTAATAGCTAAGGTCTTAGACTCGTACTCTGGTCTAATAGCTAAGGTCTTAGACTCGTACTCTGGCCTAATGGTTAAGGTCTTAACTCTTAATCTGGCCTAATAGCTAAGGTCTTAGACTCGTACTCTGGCCTAATAGCTAAGGTCTTAGACTCGTACTCTGGCCAACTGGTTAAGGTCTTAACTCTTACTCTGGCCTACTGGTTAAGGTCTTAACTCTTACTCTTGCCTAATAGCTAAGGTCTTAGACTCGTACTCTGGCCTAATGGTTAAGGTCTTAACTCTTACTCTGGCCTAATAGCTAAGGTATTAGACTCGTACTCTGGCCTAATGGTTAAGGTCTTAACTCTTACTCTGGCCTAATAGCTAAGGTCTTAACTCTTACTCTGGCCTAATAGCTAAGGTCTTAGACTCGTACTATGGCCTACTGGTTAAGGTCTTAACTCTTACTCTGGCCTACTGGTTAAGGTCTTAACTCTTACTCTGGCCTAATAGCTAAGGTGCTAGACTCGTACTCTGGCCTACTGGTTAAGGTCTTAACTCTTACTCTGACCTAATAGCTAAGGTCTTAACTCTTACTCTGGCCTAATAGCTAAGGTCTTAGACTCGTACTCTGGCCTAATGGTTAAGGTCCTAACTCTTACTCTGGCCTACTGGTTAAGGTCTTAACTCTTACTCTGGCCTAATAGCTAAGGTCTTAGACTCGTACTCTGGCCTACTGGTTAAGGTCTTAACTCTTACTCTGGCCTACTGGTTAAGGTCTTAACTCTTACTCTGGCCTAATAGCTAAGGTCTTAACTCTTACTCTGGCCTAATAGCTAAGGTCTTAGACTCGTACTCTGGCCAAATGGTTAAGGTCTTAACTCTTACTCTGGCCTAATGGTTAAGGTCTTAACTCTTACTCTGGCCTAGTAGCTAAGGTCTTAACTCTTACTCTGGCCTAATGGTTAAGGTCTTAACTCTTACTCTGGTCAAATAGCTAAGGTCTTAACTCTTACTCTGGCCTAATAGCTAAGGTCTTAGACTCGTACTCTGGTCTACTGGTTAAGGTCTTAACTCTTACTCTGGCCTAATAGCTAAGGTCTTAACTTTTACTCTGGCCTAATAGCTAAGGTCTTAGACTCGTACTCTGGCCAAATGGTTAAGGCCTTAACTCTTACTCTGGCCTAATGGTTAAGGTCTTAACTCTTACTCTGGCCTAGTAGCTAAGGTCTTAACTCTTACTCTGGCCTAATGGTTAAGGTCTTAACTCTTACTCTGGTCAAATAGCTAAGGTCTTAACTCTTACTCTGGCCTAATAGCTAAGGTCTTAGACTCGTACTCTGGCCTACTGGTTAAGGTCTTAACTCTTACTCTGGCCTAATAGCTAAGGTCTTAGACTCGTACTCTGGCCTAATGGTTAAGGTCTTAACTCTTACTCTGGCCTAATAACTAAGGTCTGAACTCTTACTCTGGCCTAATAGCTAAGATCTTAACTCTTACTCTGGCCTAATGGTTAAGGTCTTAACTCTTACTCTGGCCTAATAGCTAAGGTATTAGACTCGTACTCTGGCCTAATGGTTAAGGTCTTAACTCTTACTCTGGCCTAATAGCTAAGGTCTTAACTCTTACTCTGGCCTAATAGCTAAGGTCTTAGACTCGTACTATGGCCTACTGGTTAAGGTCTTAACTCTTACTCTGGCCTACTGGTTAAGGTCTTAACTCTTACTCTGGCCTAATAGCTAAGGTGCTAGACTCGTACTCTGGCCTACTGGTTAAGGTCTTAACTCTTACTCTGACCTAATAGCTAAGGTCTTAACTCTTACTCTGGCCTAATAGCTAAGGTCTTAGACTCGTACTCTGGCCTAATGGTTAAGGTCCTAACTCTTACTCTGGCCTACTGGTTAAGGTCTTAACTCTTACTCTGGCCTAATAGCTAAGGTCATAGACTCGTACTCTGGCCTACTGGTTAAGGTCTTAACTCTTACTCTGGCCTACTGGTTAAGGTCTTAACTCTTACTCTGGCCTAATAGCTAAGGTCTTAACTCTTACTCTGGCCTAATAGCTAAGGTCTTAGACTCGTACTCTGGCCAAATGGTTAAGGTCTTAACTCTTACTCTGGCCTAATGGTTAAGGTCTTAACTCTTACTCTGGCCTAGTAGCTAAGGTCTTAACTCTTACTCTGGCCTAATGGTTAAGGTCTTAACTCTTACTCTGGTCAAATAGCTAAGGTCTTAACTCTTACTCTGGCCTAATAGCTAAGGTCTTAGACTCGTACTCTGGTCTACTGGTTAAGGTCTTAACTCTTACTCTGGCCTAATAGCTAAGGTCTTAACTTTTACTCTGGCCTAATAGCTAAGGTCTTAGACTCGTACTCTGGCCAAATGGTTAAGGCCTTAACTCTTACTCTGGCCTAATGGTTAAGGTCTTAACTCTTACTCTGGCCTAGTAGCTAAGGTCTTAACTCTTACTCTGGCCTAATGGTTAAGGTCTTAACTCTTACTCTGGTCAAATAGCTAAGGTCTTAACTCTTACTCTGGCCTAATAGCTAAGGTCTTAGACTCGTACTCTGGCCTACTGGTTAAGGTCTTAACTCTTACTCTGGCCTAATAGCTAAGGTCTTAGACTCGTACTCTGGCCTAATGGTTAAGGTCTTAACTCTTACTCTGGCCTAATAACTAAGGTCTGAACTCTTACTCTGGCCTAATAGCTAAGATCTTAACTCTTACTCTGGCCTAATAGCTAAGGTCTTAGACTCTTACTCTGGCCTAATAGCTAAGGTCTTAACTCTTACTCTGGCCTAATAGCTAAGGTCTTAGACTCGTACTCTGGCCTAATGTTTAAGGATTTAACTCTTACTCTGGCCTAATAGCTAAGGTCTTAGACTCATACTCTGGCCTAATGGTTAAGGCCTTAACTGTTACTCTGGCCTACTGGTTAAGGTCTTAACTCTTACTCTGGCCTAATAGCTAAGGTCTTAGACTCGTACTCTGGCCTAATAGCTAAGGTCTTAGACTCGTACTCTGACCTAATGGTTAAGGATTTAACTCTTACTCTGGCCTACAGGTTAAGGTCTTAACTCTTACTCTGGCCTACTGGTTAAGGTCTTAACTCTTACTCTGGCCTAATAGCTAAGGTCTTAGACTCGTACTCTGGCCAAATGGTTAAGGTCTTAACTCTTACTCTGGCCTAATGGTTAAGGTCTTAACTCTTACTCTGGCCTAGTAGCTAAGGTCTTAACTCTTACTCTGGCCTAATGGTTAAGGTCTTAACTCTTACTCTGGTCAAATAGCTAAGGTCTTAACTCTTACTCTGGCCTAATAGCTAAGGTCTTAGACTCGTACTCTGGCCTACTGGTTAAGGTCTTAACTCTTACTCTGGCCTAATAGCTAAGGTCTTAACTCTTACTCTGGCCTAATAGCTAAGGTCTTAGACTCGTACTCTGGCCAAATGGTTAAGGTCTTAACTCTTACTCTGGCCTAATGGTTAAGGTCTTAACTCTTACTCTGGCCTAGTAGCTAAGGTCTTAACTCTTACTCTGGCCTAATGGTTAAGGTCTTAACTCTTACTCTGGTCAAATAGCTAAGGTCTTAACTCTTACTCTGGCCTAATAGCTAAGGTCTTAGACTCATACTCTGGCCTACTGGTTAAGGTCTTAACTCTTACTCTGGCCTAATAGCTAAGGTCTTAGACTCGTACTCTGGCCTAATGGTTAAGGTCTTAACTCTTACTCTGGCCTAATAACTAAGGTCTGAACTCTTACTCTGGCCTAATAGCTAAGGTCTTAACTCTTACTCTGGCCTAATAGCTAAGGTCTTAGACTCTTACTCTGGCCTAATAGCTAAGGTCTTAACTCTTACTCTGGCCTAATAGCTAAGGTCTTAGACTTGTACACTGGCCTAATGTTTAAGGATTTAACTCTTACTCTGGCCTAATAGCTAAGGTCTTAGACTCATACTCTGGCCTAATGGTTAAGGCCTTAACTCTTACTCTGGCCTACTGGTTAAGGTCTTAACTCTTACTCTGGCCTAATAGCTAAGGTCTTAGACTCGTACTCTGGCCTAATGGTTACAGTCTTAACTCTTACTCTGGCCGAATAGCTAAGGTCTTAAACTCGTACTCTGGCCTACTGGTTAAGGTCTTAACTCTTACTCTGGCCTACTGGTTAAGGTCTTAACTCTTACTCTGGCCTAATAGCTAAGGTCTTAGACTCGTACTCTGACCTAATGGTTAAGGATTTAACTCTTACTCTGGCCTACAGGTTAAGGTCTTAACTCTTACTCTGGCCTACTGGTTAAGGTCTTAACTCTTACTCTGGCCTAATAGCTAAGGTCTTAGACTCGTACTCTGGCCTAATGGTTAAAGCCTTAACTCTTACTCTGGCCTACTGGTTAAGGTCTTAACTCTTACTCTGGCCTAATAGCTAAGGTCTTAGACTCGTACTCTGGCCTAATGGTTACGGTCTTAACTCTTACTCTGGCCAAATAGCTAAGGTCTTAAACTCGCACTCTGGCCTACTGGTTAAGGTCTTAACTCTTACTCTGGCCTAATAGCTAAGGTCTTAGACTCGTACTCTGACCTAATGGTTATGGTCTTAACTCTTACTCTGGCCTACTGGTTAAGGTCTTAACTCTTACTCTGGCCTAATAGCTAAGGTCTTAGACTCGTACTCTGGCCTAATGGTTAAGGTCTTAACTCTTACTCTGGCCTACTGGTTAAGGTCTTAACTCTTACGCTGGCCTACTGGTTAAGGTCTTAACTCTTACTCTGGCCTAATGGTTAAGGTCTTAACTCTTACTCTGGCCTAATAGCTAAGGTCTTAACTCTTACTCTGGCCTAATAGCTAAGGTCTTAGACTCGTACTCTGGCCAAATGGTTAAGGTCTTAACTCTTACTCTGGCCTAATGGTTAAGGTCTTAACTCTTACTCTGGCCTAGTAGCTAAGGTCTTAACTCTTACTCTGGCCTAATGGTTAAGGTCTTAACTCTTACTCTGGTCAAATAGCTAAGGTCTTAACTCTTACTCTGGCCTAATAGCTAAGGTCTTAGACTCGTACTCTGGTCTACTGGTTAAGGTCTTAACTCTTACTCTGGCCTAATAGCTAAGGTCTTAACTTTTACTCTGGCCTAATAGCTAAGGTCTTAGACTCGTACTCTGGCCAAATGGTTAAGGCCTTAACTCTTACTCTGGCCTAATGGTTAAGGTCTTAACTCTTACTCTGGCCTAGTAGCTAAGGTCTTAACTCTTACTCTGGCCTAATGGTTAAGGTCTTAACTCTTACTCTGGTCAAATAGCTAAGGTCTTAACTCTTACTCTGGCCTAATAGCTAAGGTCTTAGACTCGTACTCTGGCCTACTGGTTAAGGTCTTAACTCTTACTCTGGCCTAATAGCTAAGGTCTTAGACTCGTACTCTGGCCTAATGGTTAAGGTCTTAACTCTTACTCTGGCCTAATAACTAAGGTCTGAACTCTTACTCTGGCCTAATAGCTAAGATCTTAACTCTTACTCTGGCCTAATAGCTAAGGTCTTAGACTCTTACTCTGGCCTAATAGCTAAGGTCTTAACTCTTACTCTGGCCTAATAGCTAAGGTCTTAGACTCGTACTCTGGCCTAATGTTTAAGGATTTAACTCTTACTCTGGCATAATAGCTAAGGTCTTAGAATCATACTCTGGCCTAATGGTTAAGGCCTTAACTGTTACTCTGGCCTACTGGTTAAGGTCTTAACTCTTACTCTGGCCTAATAGCTAAGGTCTTAGACTCGTACTCTGGCCTAATAGCTAAGGTCTTAGACTCGTACTCTGACCTAATGGTTAAGGATTTAACTCTTACTCTGGCCTACAGGTTAAGGTCTTAACTCTTACTCTGGCCTACTGGTTAAGGTCTTAACTCTTACTCTGGCCTAATAGCTAAGGTCTTAGACTCGTACTCTGGCCAAATGGTTAAGGTCCTAACTCTTACTCTGGCCTAATGGTTAAGGTCTTAACTCTTACTCTGGCCTAGTAGTTAAGGTCTTAACTCTTACTCTGGCCTAATGGTTAAGGTCTTAACTCTTACTCTGGTCAAATAGCTAAGGTCTTAACTCTTACTCTGGCCTAATAGCTAAGGTCTTAGACTCGTACTCTGGCCTACTGGTTAAGGTCTTAACTCTTACTCTGGCCTAATAGCTAAGGTCTTAACTCTTACTCTGGCCTAATAGCTAAGGTCTTAGACTCGTACTCTGGCCAAATGGTTAAGGTCTTAACTCTTACTCTGGCCTAATGGTTAAGGTCTTAACTCTTACTCTGGCCTAGTAGCTAAGGTCTTAACTCTTACTCTGGCCTAATGGTTAAGGTCTTAACTCTTACTCTGGTCAAATAGCTAAGGTCTTAACTCTTACTCTGGCCTAATAGCTAAGGTCTTAGACTCATACTCTGGCCTACTGGTTAAGGTCTTAACTCTTACTCTGGCCTAATAGCTAAGGTCTTAGACTCGTACTCTGGCCTAATGGTTAAGGTCTGAACTCTTACTCTGGCCTAATAACTAAGGTCTGAACTCTTACTCTGGCCTAATAGCTAAGGTCTTAACTCTTACTCTGGCCTAATAGCTAAGGTCTTAGACTCTTACTCTGGCCTAATAGCTAAGGTCTTAACTCTTACTCTGGCCTAATAGCTAAGGTCTTAGACTTGTACACTGGCCTAATGTTTAAGGATTTAACTCTTACTCTGGCCTAATAGCTAAGGTCTTAGACTCATACTCTGGCCTAATGGTTAAGGCCTTAACTCTTACTCTGGCCTACTGGTTAAGGTCTTAACTCTTACTCTGGCCTAATAGCTAAGGTCTTAGACTCGTACTCTGGCCTAATGGTTACAGTCTTAACTCTTACTCTGGCCGAATAGCTAAGGTCTTAAACTCGTACTCTGGCCTACTGGTTAAGGTCTTAACTCTTACTCTGGCCTACTGGTTAAGGTCTTAACTCTTACTCTGGCCTAATAGCTAAGGTCTTAGATTCGTACTCTGACCTAATGGTTAAGGATTTAACTCTTACTCTGGCCTACAGGTTAAGGTCTTAACTCTTACTCTGGCCTACTGGTTAAGGTCTTAACTCTTACTCTGGCCTAATAGCTAAGGTCTTAGACTCGTACTCTGGCCTAATGGTTAAAGCCTTAACTCTTACTCTGGCCTACTGGTTAAGGTCTTAACTCTTACTCTGGCCTAATAGCTAAGGTCTTAGACTCGTACTCTGGCCTAATGGTTACGGTCTTAACTCTTACTCTGGCCAAATAGCTAAGGTCTTAAACTCGCACTCTGGCCTACTGGTTAAGGTCTTAACTCTTACTCTGGCCTAATAGCTAAGGTCTTAGACTCGTACTCTGACCTAATGGTTATGGTCTTAACTCTTACTCTGGCCTACTGGTTAAGGTCTTAACTCTTACTCTGGCCTAATAGCTAAGGTCTTAGACTCGTACTCTGGCCTAATGGTTAAGGTCTTAACTCTTACTCTGGCCTACTGGTTAAGGTCTTAACTCTTACGCTGGCCTACTGGTTAAGGTCTTAACTCTTACTCTGGCCTAATGGTTAAGGTCTTAACTCTTACTCTGGCCTAATAGCTAAGGTCTTAACTCTTACTCTGGCCTAATAGCTAAGGTCTTAGACTCGTACTCTGGCCAAATGGTTAAGGTCTTAACTCTTACTCTGGCCTAATGGTTAAGGTCTTAACTCTTACTCTGGCCTAGTAGCTAAGGTCTTAACTCTTACTCTGGCCTAATTGTTAAGGTCTTAACTCTTACTCTGGTCAAATAGCTAAGGTCTTAACTCTTACTCTGGCCTAATAGCTACGGTCTTAGACTCGTACTCTGGTCTACTGGTTAAGGTCTTAACTCTTACTCTGGCCTAATAGCTAAGGTCTTAACTTTTACTCTGGCCTAATAGCTAAGGTCTTAGACTCGTACTCTGGCCAAATGGTTAAGGCCTTAACTCTTACTCTGGCCTAATGGTTAAGGTCTTAACTCTTACTCTGGCCTAGTAGCTAAGGTCTTAACTCTTACTCTGGCCTAATGGTTAAGGTCTTAACTCTTACTCTGGTCAAATAGCTAAGGTCTTAACTATTACTCTGGCCTAATAGCTAAGGTCTTAGACTCGTACTCTGGCCTACTGGTTAAGGTCTTAACTCTTACTCTGGCCTAATAGCTAAGGTCTTAGACTCGTACTCTGGCCTAATGGTTAAGGTCTTAACTCTTACTCTGGCCTAATAACTAAGGTCTGAACTCTTACTCTGGCCTAATAGCTAAGGTCTTAACTCTTACTCTGGCCTAATAGCTAAGGTCTTAGACTCTTACTCTGGCCTAATAGCTAAGGTCTTAACTCTTACTCTGGCCTAATAGCTAAGGTCTTAGACTCGTACTCTGGCCTAATGTTTAAGGATTTAACTCTCACTCTGGCCTAATAGCTAAGGTCTTAGACTCATACTCTGGCCTAATGGTTAAGGCCTTAACTCTTACTCTGGCCTACTGGTTACGGTCTTAACTCTTACTCTTTCCTAATAGCTAAGGTCTTAGACTCGTACTCTGGCCTAATAGCTAAGGTCTTAGACTCGTACTCTGACCTAATGGTTAAGGATTTAACTCTTACTCTGGCCTACAGGTTAAGGTCTTAACTCTTACTCTGGCCTACTGGTTAAGGTCTTAACTCTTACTCTGGCCTAATAGCTAAGGTCTTAGACTCGTTCTCTGGCCTAATGGTTAAGCCCTTAACTCTTACTCTGGCCTACTGGTTAAGGTCTTAACTCTTACTCTGGCCTAATAGCTAAGGTCTTAGACTCGTACTCTGGCCTAATGGTTACGGTCTTAACTCTTACTCTGGCCAAATAGCTAAGGTCTTAAACTCATACTCTGGCATACTGGTTAAGGTCTTAACTCTTACTCTGGCCTACTGGTTAAGGTCTTAACTCTTACTCTGGCCTAATAGCTAAGGTCTTAGACTCGTACTCTGACCTAATGGTTATGGTCTTAACTCTTACTCTGGCCTACTGGTTAAGGTCTTAACTCTTACTCTGGCCTAATAGCTAAGGTCTTAGACTCGTACTCTGGCCTAATGGTTAAGGTCTTATCTCTTACTCTGGCCTACTGGTTAAGGTCTTAACTCTTACGCTGGCCAACTGATTAAGGTCTTAACTCTTACTCTGGCCTAATGGTTAAGGTCTTAACTCTTACTCTGGCCTAATAGCTAAGGTCTTAACTCTTACTCTCGCCTAATAGCTAAGGTCTTAGACTCGTACTATGGCCTACAGGTTAAGGTCTTAACTCTTACTCTGGCCTACTGGTTAAGGTCTTAACTCTTACTCTGGCCTAATAGCTAAGGTCCTAGACTCGTACTCTGGCCTACTGGTTAAGGTCTTAACTCTTACTCTGACCTAATAGCAAAGGTCTTAACTCTTACTCTGGCCTAATAGCTAAGGTCTTAGACTCGTACTCTGGCCTAATGGTTAAGGTCTTAACTCTTACTCTGGCCTACTGGTTAAGGTCTTAACTCTGACGCTGGCCTACTGGTTAAGGTCTTAACTCTTACTCTGGCCTAATAGCTAAGGTCTTAGACTCGTACTCTGGCCTAATGGTTAAGGTCTTAACTCTTACTCTGGCCTACTGGTTAAGGTCTTAACTCTTAATCTGGCCTAATAGCTAAGGTCTTAACTCTTACTCTGGCCTAATAGCTAAGGTCTTAGACTCGTACTCTGACCTAATAGCTAAGGTCTTAGACTCGTACTCTGGTCTAATAGCTAAGGTCTTAGACTCGTACTCTGGCCTAATGGTTAAGGTCTTAACTCTTAATCTGGCCTAATAGCTAAGGTCTTAGACTCGTACTCTGGCCTAATAGCTAAGGTCTTAGACTCGTACTCTGGCCAACTGGTTAAGGTCTTAACTCTTACTCTGGCCTACTGGTTAAGGTCTTAACTCTTACTCTTGCCTAATAGCTAAGGTCTTAGACTCGTACTCTGGCCTAATGGTTAAGGTCTTAACTCTTACTCTGGCCTAATAGCTAAGGTCTTAGACTCGTACTCTGGCCTAATGGTTAAGGTCTTAACTCTTACTCTGGCCTAATAGCTAAGGTCTTAACTCTTACTCTGGCCTAATAGCTAAGGTCTTAGACTCGTACTATGGCCTACTGGTTAAGGTCTTAACTCTTACTCTGGCCTACTGGTTAAGGTCTTAACTCTTACTCTGGCCTAATAGCTAAGGTGCTAGACTCGTACTCTGGCCTACTGGTTAAGGTCTTAACTCTTACTCTGACCTAATAGCTAAGGTCTTAACTCTTACTCTGGCCTAATAGCTAAGGTCTTAGACTCGTACTCTGGCCTAATGGTTAAGGTCCTAACTCTTACTCTGGCCTACTGGTTAAGGTCTTAACTCTTACTCTGGCCTAATAGCTAAGGTCTTAGACTCGTACTCTGGCCTAATGGTTAAGGTCTTAACTCTTACTCTGGCCTAATAGCTAAGGTCTTAACTCTTACTCTCGCCTAATAGCTAAGGTCTTAGACTCGTACTATGGCCTACAGGTTAAGGTCTTAACTCTTACTCTGGCCTACTGGTTAAGGTCTTAACTCTTACTCTGGCCTAATAGCTAAGGTCCTAGACTCGTACTCTGGCCTACTGGTTAAGGTCTTAACTCTTACTCTGACCTAATAGCTAAGGTCTTAACTCTTACTCTGGCCTAATAGCTAAGGTCTTAGACTCGTACTCTGGCCTAATGGTTAAGGTCTTAACTCTTACTCTGGCCTACTGGTTAAGGTCTTAACTCTGACGCTGGCCTACTGGTTAAGGTCTTAACTCTTACTCTGGCCTAATAGCTAAGGTCTTAGACTCGTACTCTGGCCTAATGGTTAAGGTCTTAACTCTTACTCTGGCCTACTGGTTAAGGTCTTAACTCTTAATCTGGCCTAATAGCTAAGGTCTTAACTCTTACTCTGGCCTAATAGCTAAGGTCTTAGACTCGTACTCTGACCTAATAGCTAAGGTCTTAGACTCGTACTCTGGTCTAATAGCTAAGGTCTTAGACTCGTACTCTGGCCTAATGGTGAAGGTCTTAACTCTTAATCTGGCCTAATAGCTAAGGTCTTAGACTCGTACTCTGGCCTAATAGCTAAGGTCTTAGACTCGTACTCTGGCCAACTGGTTAAGGTCTTAACTCTTACTCTGGCCTACTGGTTAAGGTCTTAACTCTTACTCTTGCCTAATAGCTAAGGTCTTAGACTCGTACTCTGGCCTAATGGTTAAGGTCTTAACTCTTACTCTGGCCTAATAGCTAAGGTATTAGACTCGTACTCTGGCCTAATGGTTAAGGTCTTAACTCTTACTCTGGCCTAATAGCTAAGGTCTTAACTCTTACTCTGGCCTAATAGCTAAGGTCTTAGACTCGTACTATGGCCTACTGGTTAAGGTCTTAACTCTTACTCTGGCCTACTGGTTAAGGTCTTAACTCTTACTCTGGCCTAATAGCTAAGGTGCTAGACTCGTACTCTGGCCTACTGGTTAAGGTCTTAACTCTTACTCTGACCTAATAGCTAAGGTCTTAACTCTTACTCTGGCCTAATAGCTAAGGTCTTAGACTCGTACTCTGGCCTAATGGTTAAGGTCCTAACTCTTACTCTGGCCTACTGGTTAAGGTCTTAACTCTTACTCTGGCCTAATAGCTAAGGTCTTAGACTCGTACTCTGGCCTACTGGTTAAGGTCTTAACTCTTACTCTGGCCTACTGGTTAAGGTCTTAACTCTTACTCTGGCCTAATAGCTAAGGTCTTAACTCTTACTCTGGCCTAATAGCTAAGGTCTTAGACTCGTACTCTGGCCAAATGGTTAAGGTCTTAACTCTTACTATGGCCTAATGGTTAAGGTCTTAACTCTTACTCTGGCCTAGTAGCTAAGGTCTTAACTCTTACTCTGGCCTAATGGTTAAGGTCTTAACTTTTACTCTGGTCAAATAGCTAAGGTCTTAACTCTTACTCTGGCCTAATAGCTAAGGTCTTAGACTCGTACTCTGGTCTACTGGTTAAGGTCTTAACTCTTACTCTGGCCTAATAGCTAAGGTCTTAACTTTTACTCTGGCCTAATAGCTCAGGTCTTAGACTCGTACTCTGGCCAAATGGTTAAGGCCTTAAATCTTACTCTGGCCTAATGGTTAAGGTCTTAACTCTTACTCTGGCCTAGTAGCTAAGGTCTTAACTCTTACTCTGGCCTAATGGTTAAGGTCTTAACTCTTACTCTGGTCAAATAGCTAAGGTCTTAACTCTTACTCTGGCCTAATAGCTAAGGTCTTAGACTCGTACTCTGGCCTACTGGTTAAGGTCTTAACTCTTACTCTGGCCTAATAGCTAAGGTCTTAGACTCGTACTCTGGCCTAATGGTTAAGGTCTTAACTCTTACTCTGGCCTAATAACTAAGGTCTGAACTCTTACTCTGGCCTAATAGCTAAGGTCTTAACTCTTACTCTGGCCTAATAGCTAAGGTCTTAGACTCTTACTCTGGCCTAATAGCTAAGGTCTTAACTCTTACTCTGGCCTAATAGCTAAGGTCTTAGACTCGTACTCTGGCCTAATGTTTAAGGATTTAACTCTTACTCTGGCCTAATAGCTAAGGTCTTAGACTCATACTCTGGCCTAATGGTTAAGGCCTTAACTCTTACTCTGGCCTACTGGTTAAGGTCTTAACTCTTACTCTGGCCTAATAGCTAAGGTCTTAGACTCGTACTCTGGCCTAATAGCTAAGGTCTTAGACTCGTACTCTGACCTTATGGTTAAGGATTTAACTCTTACTCTGGCCTACAGGTTAAGGTCTTAACTCTTACTCTGGCCTACTGGTTAAGGTCTTAACTCTTACTCTGGCCTAATAGCTAAGGTCTTAGACTCGTACTCTGGCCTAATGGTTAAGGCCTTAACTCTTACTCTGGCCTACTGGTTAAGGTCTTAACTCTTACTCTGGCCTAATAGCTAGGGTCTTAGACTCGTACTCTGGCCTAATGGTTACGGTCTTAACTCTTACTCTGGCCAAATAGCTAAGGACTTAAACTCATACTCTGGCCTTCTGGTTAAGGTCTTAACTCTTACTCTGGCCTACTGGTTAAGGTCTTAACTCTTACTCTGGCCTAATAGCTAAGGTCTTAGACTCGTACTCTGACCTAATGGTTATGGTCTTAACTCTTACTCTGGCCTACTGGTTAAGGTCTTAACTCTTACTCTGGCCTAATAGCTAAGGTCTTAGACTCGTACTCTGGCCTAATGGTTAAGGTCCTAACTCTTACTCTGGCCTACTGGTTAAGGTCTTAACTCTTACGCTTGCCAACTGGTTAAGGTCCTAACTCTTACTCTGGCCTAATGGTTAAGGTCTTAACTCTTACTCTGGCCTAATGGTTAAGGTCTTAACTCTTACTCTGGCCTAATAGCTAAGGTCTTAACTCTTACTCTGGCCTAATAGCTAAGGTCTTAACTCTTACTCTGGCCTAATAGCTAAGGTCTTAGACTCTTACTCTGGCCTAATAGCTAAGGTCTTAACTCTTACTCTGGCCTAATAGCTAAGGTTTCAGACCTGTAACCTGGACTAATGTTTAAGGATTTAACTCTTACTCTGGCCTAATAGCTAAGGTCTTAGACTCATACTCTGGCCTAATGGTTAAGGCCTTAACTCTTACTCTGGCCTACTGGTTAAGGTCTTAACTCTTAGTCTGGCCTAATAGCTAAGGTCTTAGACTCGTACTCTGGCCTAATAGTTACGGTCTTAACTCTTACTCTGGCCGAATAGCTAAGGTCTTAAACTCGTACTCTGGCCTACTGGTTAAGGTCTTAACTCTTACTCTGGCCTACTGGTTAAGGTCTTAACTCTTACTCTGGCCTAATAGCTAAGGTCATAGACTCGTACTCTGGCCTAATGGTTAAGGTCTTAACTCTTACTCTGGCCTACAGGCTAAGGTCTTAGACTCGTACTCTGGCCAAATGGTTAAGGTCTTAACTCTTACTCTGGCCTAATGGTTAAGGTCTTAACTCTTACTCTGGCCTAGTAGCTAAGGTCTTAACTCTTACTCTGGCCTAATGGTTAAGGTCTTAACTCTTACTCTGGTCAAATAGCTAAGGTCTTAACTCTTACTCTGGCCTAATAGCTAAGGTCTTAACTCTTACTCTGGCCTAATGGTTAAGGTCTTAACTCTTACTCTGGCCTAATAGCTAAGGTCTTAACTCTTACTCTGGCCTAATAGCTAAGGTCTTAGACTCGTACTATGGCCTACAGGTTAAGGTCTTAACTCTTACTCTGGCCTACTGGTTAAGGTCTTAACTCTTACTCTGGCCTAATAGCTAAGGTCATAGACTCGTACTCTGGCCTAATGGTTAAGGTCTTAACTCTTACTCTGGCCTACAGGCTAAGGTCTTAACTCTTACTCTGGCCTACTGGTTAAGGTCTTAACTCGTACTCTGGCCTACTGGTTAAGGTCTTAACTCTTACTCTGGCCTAATAGCTAAGGTCTTAGACTCGTACTCTGGCCTAATGGTTAAGGTCTTAACTCTTACTCTGGCCTAATAACTAAGGTCTGAACTCTTACTCTGGCCTAATAGCTAAGGTCTTAACTCTTACTCTGGCCTAATAGCTAAGGTCTTAGACTCTTACACTGGCCTAATAGCTAAGGTCTTAACTCTTACTCTGGCCTAATAGCTAAGGTTTCAGACTTGTAACCTGGACTAATGTTTAAGGATTTAACTCTTACTCTGGCCTAATAGCTAAGGTCTTAGACTCATACTCTGGCCTAATGGTTAAGGCCTTAACTCTTACTCTGGCCTACTGGTTAAGGTCTTAACTCTTACTCTGGCCTAATAGCTAAGGTCTTAGACTCGTACTCTGGCCTAATAGTTACGGTCTTAACTCTTACTCTGGCTGAATAGCTAAGGTCTTAAACTCGTACTCTGGCCTACTGGTTAAGGTCTTAACTCTTACTCTGGCCTACTGGTTAAGGTCTTAACTCTTACTCTGGCCTAATAGCTAAGGTCTTAGACTCGTACTCTGACCTAATGGTTAAGGATTTAACTCTTACTCTGGCCTACTGGTTAAGGTCTTAACTCTTACTCTGGCCTACTGGTTAAGGTCTTAACTCTTACTCTGGCCTAATAGCTAAGGTCTTAGACTCGTACTCTGACCTAATGGTTATGGTCTTAACTCTTACTCTGGCCTACTGGTTAAGGTCTTAACTCTTACTCTGGCCTAATAGCTAAGGTCTTAGACTCGTACTCTGGCCTAATGGTTAAGGTCTTAACTCTTACTCTGGCCTACTGGTTAAGGTCTTAACTCTTACGCTGGCCTACTGGTTAAGGTCTTAACTCTTACTCTGGCCTAATGGTTAAGGTCTTAACTCTTACTCTGGCCTAATAGCTAAGGTCTTAACTCTTACTCTGGCCTAATAGCTAAGGTCTTAGACTCGTACTCTGGCCAAATGGTTAAGGTCTTAACTCTTACTCTGGCCTAATGGTTAAGGTCTTAACTCTTACTCTGGCCTAGTAGCTAAGGTCTTAACTCTTACTCTGGCCTAATGGTTAAGGTCTTAACTCTTACTCTGGTCAAATAGCTAAGGTCTTAACTCTTACTCTGGCCTAATAGCTAAGGTCTTAGATTCGTACTCTGGTCTACTGGTTAAGGTCTTAACTCTTACTCTGGCCTAATAGCTAAGGTCTTAACTTTTACTCTGGCCTAATAGCTAAGGTCTTAGACTCGTACTCTGGCCAAATGGTTAAGGCCTTAACTCTTACTCTGGCCTAATGGTTAAGGTCTTAACTCTTACTCTGGCCTAATAGCTAAGGTCTTAGATTCGTACTCTGGTCTACTGGTTAAGGTCTTAACTCTTACTCTGGCCTAATAGCTAAGGTCTTAGACTCGTACTCTGGCCAAATGGTTAAGGCCTTAACTCTTACTCTGGCCTAATGGTTAAGGTCTTAACTCTTACTCTGGCCTAGTAGCTAAGGTCTTAACTCTTACTCTGGCCTAATGGTTAAGGTCTTAACTCTTACTCTGGTCAAATAGCTAAGGTCTTAACTCTTACTCTGGCCTAATAGCTAAGGTCTTAGACTCGTACTCTGGCCTACTGGTTAAGGTCTTAACTCTTACTCTGGCCTAATAGCTAAGGTCTTAGACTCGTACTCTGGCCTAATAGTTAAGGTCTTAACTCTTACTCTGGCCTAATAACTAAGGTCTGAACTCTTACTCTGGCCTAATAGCTAAGGTCTTAACTCTTACTCTGGCCTAACAGCTAAGGTCTTAGACTCTTACTCTGGCCTAATAGCTAAGGTCTTAACTCTTACTCTGGCCTAATAGCTAAGGTCTTAGACTCGTACTCTGGCCTAATGTTTAAGGATTTAACTCTTACTCTGGCCTAATAGCTAGGTCTTAGACTCATACTCTGGCCTAATGGTTAAGGCCTTAACTCTTACTCTGGCCTACTGGTTAAGGTCTTAACTCTTACTCTGGCCTAATAGCTAAGGTCTTAGACTCGTACTCTGGCCTAATAGCTAAGGTCTTAGACTCGTACTCTGACCTAATGGTTAAGGATTTAACTCTTACTCTGGCCTACAGGTTAAGGTCTTAAATCTTACTCTGGCCTACTGGTTAAGGTCTTAACTCTTACTCTGGCCTAATCGCTAAGGTCTTAGACTCGTACTCTGACCTAATGGTTAAGGCCTTAACTCTTACTCTGGCCTACTGGTTAAGGTCTTAACTCTTACTCTGGCCTAATAGCTAAGGTCTTAGACTCGTACTCTGGCCTAATGGTTACGGTCTTAACTCTTACTCTGGCCAAATAGCTAAGGTCTTAAACTCATACTCTGGCCTACTGGTTAAGGTCTTAACTCTTACTCTGGCCTACTGGTTAAGGTCTTAACTCTTACTCTGGCCTAATAGCTAAGGTCTTAGACTCGTACTCTGACCTAATGGTTATGGTCTTAACTCTTACTCTGGCCTACTGGTTAAGGTCTTAACTCTTACTCTGGCCTAATAGCTAAGGTCTTAGACTCGTACTCTGGCTTAATGGTTAAGGTCTTAACTCTTACTCTGGCCTACTGGTTAAGGTCTTAACTCTTACGCTGGCCAACTGGTTAAGGTCTTAACTCTTACTCTGGCCTTATGGTTAATGTCTTAACTCTTACTCTGGCCTAATAGCTAAGGTCTTAACTCTTACTCTGGCCTAATGGTTAAGGTCTTAACTCTTACTCTGGCCTAATAGCTAAGGTCTTAACTCTTACTCTGGCCTAATAGCTAAGGTCTTAGACTCGTACTATGGCCTACAGGTTAAGGTCTTAACTCTTACTCTGGCCTACTGGTTAAGGTCTTAACTCTTACTCTGGCCTAATAGCTAAGGTCCTAGACTCGTACTCTGGCCTACTGGTTAAGGTCTTAACTCTTACTCTGGCCTACTGGTTAAGGTCTTAACTCTGACGCTGGCCTACTGGTTAAGGTCATAACTCTTACTCTGGCCTAATAGCTAAGGTCTTAGACTCGTACTCTGGCCTAATGGTTAAGGTCTTAACTCTTACTCTGGCCTACTGGTTAAGGTCTTAACTCTTAATCTGGCCTAATAGCTAAGGTCTTAACTCTTACTCTGGCCTAATAGCTAAGGTCTTAGACTCGTACTCTGACCTAATAGCTAAGGTCTTAGACTCGTACTCTGGTCTAATAGCTAAGGTCTTAGACTCGTACTCTGGCCTAATGGTTAAGGTCTTAACTCTTAATCTGGCCTAATAGCTAAGGTCTTAACTCTTACTCTGGCCTAATAGCTAAGGTGCTAGACTCGTACTCTGGCCTACTGGTTAAGGTCTTAACTCTTACTCTGACCTAATAGCTAAGGTCTTAATTCTTACTCTGGCCTAATAGCTAAGGTCTTAGACTCGTACTCTGACCTAATGGTTAAGGATTTAACTCTTACTCTGGCCTACTGGTTAAGGTCTTAACTCTTACTCTGGCCTAATAGCTAAGGTCTTAGACTCGTACTCTGGCCTAATAGCTAAGGTCTTAGACTCGTACTCTGACCTAATGGTTAAGGATTTAACTCTTACTCTGGCCTACAGGTTAAGGTCTTAACTCTTACTCTGGCCTACTGGTTAAGGTCTTAACTCTTACTCTGGCCTAATAGCTAAGGTCTTAGACTCGTACTCTGGCCTAATGGTTAAGGCCTTAACTCTTACTCTGGCCTACTGGTTAAGGTCTTAACTCTTACTCTGGCCTAATAGCTAAGGTCTTAGACTCGTACTCTGGCCTAATAGCTAAGGTCTTAGACTCGTACTCTGACCTTATGGTTAAGGATTTAACTCTTACTCTGGCCTACAGGTTAAGGTCTTAACTCTTACTCTGGCCTACTGGTTAAGGTCTTAACTCTTACTCTGGCCTAATAGCTAAGGTCTTAGACTCGTACTCTGGCCTAATGGTTAAGGCCTTAACTCTTACTCTGGCCTACTGGTTAAGGTCTTAACTCTTACTCTGGCCTAATAGCTAGGGTCTTAGACTCGTACTCTGGCCTAATGGTTACGGTCTTAACTCTTACTCTGGCCAAATAGCTAAGGACTTAAACTCATACTCTGGCCTTCTGGTTAAGGTCTTAACTCTTACTCTGGCCTACTGGTTAAGGTCTTAACTCTTACTCTGGCCTAATAGCTAAGGTCTTAGACTCGTACTCTGACCTAATGGTTATGGTCTTAACTCTTACTCTGGCCTACTGGTTAAGGTCTTAACTCTTACTCTGGCCTAATAGCTAAGGTCTTAGACTCGTACTCTGGCCTAATGGTTAAGGTCCTAACTCTTACTCTGGCCTACTGGTTAAGGTCTTAACTCTTACGCTTGCCAACTGGTTAAGGTCCTAACTCTTACTCTGGCCTAATGGTTAAGGTCTTAACTCTTACTCTGGCCTAATGGTTAAGGTCTTAACTCTTACTCTGGCCTAATAGCTAAGGTCTTAACTCTTACTCTGGCCTAATAGCTAAGGTCTTAACTCTTACTCTGGCCTAATAGCTAAGGTCTTAGACTCTTACTCTGGCCTAATAGCTAAGGTCTTAACTCTTACTCTGGCCTAATAGCTAAGGTTTCAGACCTGTAACCTGGACTAATGTTTAAGGATTTAACTCTTACTCTGGCCTAATAGCTAAGGTCTTAGACTCATACTCTGGCCTAATGGTTAAGGCCTTAACTCTTACTCTGGCCTACTGGTTAAGGTCTTAACTCTTAGTCTGGCCTAATAGCTAAGGTCTTAGACTCGTACTCTGGCCTAATAGTTACGGTCTTAACTCTTACTCTGGCTGAATAGCTAAGGTCTTAAACTCGTACTCTGGCCTACTGGTTAAGGTCTTAACTCTTACTCTGGCCTACTGGTTAAGGTCTTAACTCTTACTCTGGCCTAATAGCTAAGGTCATAGACTCGTACTCTGGCCTAATGGTTAAGGTCTTAACTCTTACTCTGGCCTACAGGCTAAGGTCTTAGACTCGTACTCTGGCCAAATGGTTAAGGTCTTAACTCTTACTCTGGCCTAATGGTTAAGGTCTTAACTCTTACTCTGGCCTAGTAGCTAAGGTCTTAACTCTTACTCTGGCCTAATGGTTAAGGTCTTAACTCTTACTCTGGTCAAATAGCTAAGGTCTTAACTCTTACTCTGGCCTAATAGCTAAGGTCTTAACTCTTACTCTGGCCTAATGGTTAAGGTCTTAACTCTTACTCTGGCCTAATAGCTAAGGTCTTAACTCTTACTCTGGCCTAATAGCTAAGGTCTTAGACTCGTACTATGGCCTACAGGTTAAGGTCTTAACTCTTACTCTGGCCTACTGGTTAAGGTCTTAACTCTTACTCTGGCCTAATAGCTAAGGTCATAGACTCGTACTCTGGCCTAATGGTTAAGGTCTTAACTCTTACTCTGGCCTACAGGCTAAGGTCTTAACTCTTACTCTGGCCTACTGGTTAAGGTCTTAACTCGTACTCTGGCCTACTGGTTAAGGTCTTAACTCTTACTCTGGCCTAATAGCTAAGGTCTTAGACTCGTACTCTGGCCTAATGGTTAAGGTCTTAACTCTTACTCTGGCCTAATAACTAAGGTCTGAACTCTTACTCTGGCCTAATAGCTAAGGTCTTAACTCTTACTCTGGCCTAATAGCTAAGGTCTTAGACTCTTACACTGGCCTAATAGCTAAGGTCTTAACTCTTACTCTGGCCTAATAGCTAAGGTTTCAGACTTGTAACCTGGACTAATGTTTAAGGATTTAACTCTTACTCTGGCCTAATAGCTAAGGTCTTAGACTCATACTCTGGCCTAATGGTTAAGGCCTTAACTCTTACTCTGGCCTACTGGTTAAGGTCTTAACTCTTACTCTGGCCTAATAGCTAAGGTCTTAGACTCGTACTCTGGCCTAATAGTTACGGTCTTAACTCTTACTCTGGCTGAATAGCTAAGGTCTTAAACTCGTACTCTGGCCTACTGGTTAAGGTCTTAACTCTTACTCTGGCCTACTGGTTAAGGTCTTAACTCTTACTCTGGCCTAATAGCTAAGGTCTTAGACTCGTACTCTGACCTAATGGTTAAGGATTTAACTCTTACTCTGGCCTACTGGTTAAGGTCTTAACTCTTACTCTGGCCTACTGGTTAAGGTCTTAACTCTTACTCTGGCCTAATAGCTAAGGTCTTAGACTCGTACTCTGACCTAATGGTTATGGTCTTAACTCTTACTCTGGCCTACTGGTTAAGGTCTTCACTCTTACTCTGGCCTAATAGCTAAGGTCTTAGACTCGTACTCTGGCCTAATGGTTAAGGTCTTAACTCTTACTCTGGCCTACTGGTTAAGGTCTTAACTCTTACGCTGGCCTACTGGTTAAGGTCTTAACTCTTACTCTGGCCTAATGGTTAAGGTCTTAACTCTTACTCTGGCCTAATAGCTAAGGTCTTAACTCTTACTCTGGCCTAATAGCTAAGGTCTTAGACTCGTACTCTGGCCAAATGGTTAAGGTCTTAACTCTTACTCTGGCCTAATGGTTAAGGTCTTAACTCTTACTCTGGCCTAGTAGCTAAGGTCTTAACTCTTACTCTGGCCTAATGGTTAAGGTCTTAACTCTTACTCTGGTCAAATAGCTAAGGTCTTAACTCTTACTCTGGCCTAATAGCTAAGGTCTTAGATTCGTACTCTGGTCTACTGGTTAAGGTCTTAACTCTTACTCTGGCCTAATAGCTAAGGTCTTAACTTTTACTCTGGCCTAATAGCTAAGGTCTTAGACTCGTACTCTGGCCAAATGGTTAAGGCCTTAACTCTTACTCTGGCCTAATGGTTAAGGTCTTAACTCTTACTCTGGCCTAATAGCTAAGGTCTTAGATTCGTACTCTGGTCTACTGGTTAAGGTCTTAACTCTTACTCTGGCCTAATAGCTAAGGTCTTAGACTCGTACTCTGGCCAAATGGTTAAGGCCTTAACTCTTACTCTGGCCTAATGGTTAAGGTCTTAACTCTTACTCTGGCCTAGTAGCTAAGGTCTTAACTCTTACTCTGGCCTAATGGTTAAGGTCTTAACTCTTACTCTGGTCAAATAGCTAAGGTCTTAACTCTTACTCTGGCCTAATAGCTAAGGTCTTAGACTCGTACTCTGGCCTACTGGTTAAGGTCTTAACTCTTACTCTGGCCTAATAGCTAAGGTCTTAGACTCGTACTCTGGCCTAATAGTTAAGGTCTTAACTCTTACTCTGGCCTAATAACTAAGGTCTGAACTCTTACTCTGGCCTAATAGCTAAGGTCTTAACTCTTACTCTGGCCTAACAGCTAAGGTCTTAGACTCTTACTCTGGCCTAATAGCTAAGGTCTTAACTCTTACTCTGGCCTAATAGCTAAGGTCTTAGACTCGTACTCTGGCCTAATGTTTAAGGATTTAACTCTTACTCTGGCCTAATAGCTAGGTCTTAGACTCATACTCTGGCCTAATGGTTAAGGCCTTAACTCTTACTCTGGCCTACTGGTTAAGGTCTTAACTCTTACTCTGGCCTAATAGCTAAGGTCTTAGACTCGTACTCTGGCCTAATAGCTAAGGTCTTAGACTCGTACTCTGACCTAATGGTTAAGGATTTAACTCTTACTCTGGCCTACAGGTTAAGGTCTTAAATCTTACTCTGGCCTACTGGTTAAGGTCTTAACTCTTACTCTGGCCTAATCGCTAAGGTCTTAGACTCGTACTCTGACCTAATGGTTAAGGCCTTAACTCTTACTCTGGCCTACTGGTTAAGGTCTTAACTCTTACTCTGGCCTAATAGCTAAGGTCTTAGACTCGTACTCTGGCCTAATGGTTACGGTCTTAACTCTTACTCTGGCCAAATAGCTAAGGTCTTAAACTCATACTCTGGCCTACTGGTTAAGGTCTTAACTCTTACTCTGGCCTACTGGTTAAGGTCTTAACTCTTACTCTGGCCTAATAGCTAAGGTCTTAGACTCGTACTCTGACCTAATGGTTATGGTCTTAACTCTTACTCTGGCCTACTGGTTAAGGTCTTAACTCTTACTCTGGCCTAATAGCTAAGGTCTTAGACTCGTACTCTGGCCTAATGGTTAAGGTCTTAACTCTTACTCTGGCCTACTGGTTAAGGTCTTAACTCTTACGCTGGCCAACTGGTTAAGGTCTTAACTCTTACTCTGGCCTTATGGTTAATGTCTTAACTCTTACTCTGGCCTAATAGCTAAGGTCTTAACTCTTACTCTGGCCTAATGGTTAAGGTCTTAACTCTTACTCTGGCCTAATAGCTAAGGTCTTAACTCTTACTCTGGCCTAATAGCTAAGGTCTTAGACTCGTACTATGGCCTACAGGTTAAGGTCTTAACTCTTACTCTGGCCTACTGGTTAAGGTCTTAACTCTTACTCTGGCCTAATAGCTAAGGTCCTAGACTCGTACTCTGGCCTACTGGTTAAGGTCTTAACTCTTACTCTGGCCTACTGGTTAAGGTCTTAACTCTGACGCTGGCCTACTGGTTAAGGTCATAACTCTTACTCTGGCCTAATAGCTAAGGTCTTAGACTCGTACTCTGGCCTAATGGTTAAGGTCTTAACTCTTACTCTGGCCTACTGGTTAAGGTCTTAACTCTTAATCTGGCCTAATAGCTAAGGTCTTAACTCTTACTCTGGCCTAATAGCTAAGGTCTTAGACTCGTACTCTGACCTAATAGCTAAGGTCTTAGACTCGTACTCTGGTCTAATAGCTAAGGTCTTAGACTCGTACTCTGGCCTAATGGTTAAGGTCTTAACTCTTAATCTGGCCTAATAGCTAAGGTCTTAACTCTTACTCTGGCCTAATAGCTAAGGTGCTAGACTCGTACTCTGGCCTACTGGTTAAGGTCTTAACTCTTACTCTGACCTAATAGCTAAGGTCTTAATTCTTACTCTGGCCTAATAGCTAAGGTCTTAGACTCGTACTCTGACCTAATGGTTAAGGATTTAACTCTTACTCTGGCCTACTGGTTAAGGTCTTAACTCTTACTCTGGCCTAATAGCTAAGGTCTTAGACTCGTACTCTGGCCTAATAGCTAAGGTCTTAGACTCGTACTCTGACCTAATGGTTAAGGATTTAACTCTTACTCTGGCCTACAGGTTAAGGTCTTAACTCTTACTCTGGCCTACTGGTTAAGGTCTTAACTCTTACTCTGGCCTAATAGCTAAGGTCTTAGACTCGTACTCTGGCCTAATGGTTAAGGCCTTAACTCTTACTCTGGCCTACTGGTTAAGGTCTTAACTCTTACTCTGGCCTAATAGCTAAGGTCTTAGACTCGTACTCTGGCCTAATGGTTACAGTCTTAACTCTTACTCTGGCCAAATAGCTAAGGTCTTAAACTCATACTCTGGCCTACTGGTTAAGGTCTTAACTCTTACTCTGGCCTACTGGTTAAGGTCTTAACTCTTACTCTGGCCTAATAGCTAAGGTCTTAGACTCGTACTCTGACCTAATGGTTATGGTCTTAACTCTTACTCTGGCCTACTGGTTAAGGTCTTAACTCTTACTCTGGCCTAATAGCTAAGGTCTTAGACTCGTACTCTGGCCTAATGGTTAAGGTCTTTACTCTTACTCTGGCCTACTGGTTAAGGTCTTAACTCTTACGCTGGCCAACTGGTTAAGGTCTTAACTCTTACTGTGGCCTAATGGTTAAGGTCTTAACTCTTACTCTGGCCTAATAGCTAAGGTCTTAACTCTTACTCTGGCCTAATGGTTAAGGTCTTAACTCTTACTCTGGCCTAATAGCTAAGGTCTTAACTCTTACTCTGGCCTAATAGCTAAGGTCTTAGACTCGTACTATGGCCTACAGGTTAAGGTCTTAACTCTTACTCTGGCCTACTGGTTAAGGTCTTAACTCTTACTCTGGCCTAATAGCTAAGGTCCTAGACTCGTACTCTGGCCTACTGGTTAAGGTCTTAACTCTTACTCTGGCCTACAGGCTAAGGTCTTAACTCTTACTCTGGCCTACTGGTTAAGGTCTTAACTCTTACTCTTGCCTAATAGCTAAGGTCTTAGACTCGTACTCTGGCCTAATGGTTAAGTTCTTTACTCTTACTCTGGCCTAATAGCTAAGGTCTTAGACTCGTACTCTGGCCTAATGGTTAAGGTCTTAACTCTTACTCTGGCCTAATAGCTAAGGTCTTAACTCTTACTCTGGCCTAATAGCTAAGGTCTTAGACTCGTACTATGGCCTACTGGTTAAGGTCTGAACTCTTACTCTGGCCTACTGGTTAAGGTCTTAACTCTTACTCTGGCCTAATAGCTAAGGTGCGAGACTCGTACTCTGGCCTACTGGTTAAGGTCTTAACTCTTACTCTGACCTAATAGCTAAGGTCTTAACTCTTACTCTGGCCTAATAGCTAAGGTCTTAGACTCGTACTCTGGCCTAATGGTTAAGGTCCCAACTCTTACTCTGGCCTACTGGTTAAGGTCTTAACTCTTACTCTGGCCTAATAGCTAAGGTCTTAGACTCGTACTCTGGCCTACTGGTTAAGGTCTTAACTCTTACTCTGGCCTACTGGTTAAGGTCTTAACTCTTACTCTGGCCTACTGGTTAAGGTCTTAACTCTTACTCTGGCCTAATAGCTAAGGTCTTAACTCTTACTTTGGCCTAATAGCTAAGGTCTTAGACTCGTACTCTGGCCAAATGGTTAAGGTCTTAACTCTTACTCTGGCCTAATGGTTAAGGTCTTAACTCTTACTCTGGCCTAGTAGCTAAGGTCTTAACTCTTACTCTGGCCTAATGGTTAAGGTCTTAACTCTTACTCTGGTCAAATAGCTAAGGTCTTAACTCTTACTCTGGCCTAATAGCTAAGGTCTTAGACTCGTACTCTGGCCTACTGGTTAAGGTCTTAACTCTTACTCTGGCCTAATAGCTAAGGTCTTAACTCTTACTCTGGCCTAATAGCTAAGGTCTTAGACTCGTACTCTGGCCAAATGGTTAAGGTCTTAACTCTTACTCTGGCCTAATGGTTAAGGTCTTAACTCTTACTCTGGCCTAGTAGCTAAGGTCTTAACTCTTACTCTGGCCTAATGGTTAAGGTCTTAACTCTTACTCTGGTCAAATAGCTAAGGTCTTAACTCTTACTCTGGCCTAATAGCTAAGTGTAGGAGAGTGGCATCGACTGCATAGTTGCCCCCAACTTTTTGCTGATGTTTTGACTGTTTTTATGACTTTAGCCAGGCTGTGGCCCTGCTATCCAGGACCCCAGCCTATCTGCTCCCTCTGGTAAACTATGTGAGTACCCTAGGTACCAACCAATTGGATGCTGGGCATGCCCTACCAGTCCCTTGTAGATGGTACCCTAGGTACCCAGGGCATGGGTCCCCCAGTAGGCCTACCAGGGCTGCAGCACTTATTGTGCCACCCTGGGACAGCCACCCAAACTGACACCACCAGGCCACTACTGTAGCCTGGGTAAGGCGGTGCTAGCACCCCTTACAGGGATGTAGGTACCCTATGTCCCATACCATACAACACATATACTCTCATAGGTCTCCCCTATGGCAGGCCCTGGTAATCCTACAGGGCTGGGTGCTGAGGTATGTGTGAGGGGGGACCCCTACGTGAGTAGGACCTCTCTGCAACCTTCGTAAAATCGTTACTGGGTTGTTTGTAGTGTAGCCATACCATATACTCTTAACCGCATTATAAGTTATTGCGTCATCGCTGTAACTTAGGAATGGCTACACAGAACCATATCGTGTTTGGTGTCAAACATGAAGGAATCATACCCCCAGTCCAGCCATGGGCATGGGGGCACGATTCCCCCTTGCTAGGAGGGTGATATGGGAAAAGCGGTAGAATTTAGACACCAATTTAAAAGTGCACATGTACCACAAAATGGCTACTGTTCGCCACCTACACGACTCTGGCTGGCTGTTGCTGGGGAAAACCCCAGCTTCGCCATCTGGACAATAGGGCTCCTGTGGCAGGGAGGTGCCAGCACCTCCCCAGACAGGATATGTGGATTGGAACAGGGTGGGTGCACCAAATGTCCATTCAGAGTTGCACGTAGGCAGCTGCAGAGCCCCAATTCTGCATACACCGCCTGGAACCGGTTCAGGGGCATCCTGCCCCTCGCCCAGGCGGGAAACACACAAAGGGGAGTGGGTGTAGCCACCCTTTCCCGCCTCTACTCTGATTGGTAGGCTCTATTTTGGACCATCCCCTAATCTTGGGGATATATGGGAATAACTTTGCCCTAGAGCCTTAGATTCGTACAGGACTTCACAGAACTGACCTTCGACAAGCTGCTGCCCAGCTGACTGAAGAAATCTCCCTTGGGATAAAGGAGTTATCCCCCTGCTTGGCAGGCACCTAAAAGACTACAAGATACCCGGTTGGAACTTCGTTGCTCTCACGACCTTCGACGCCTTCCAGCAACCTCGTGGTGGGTCTCCAGTGCATCCCAGCGTCCTGTGAGTGTGCCCAGCCAGTCTGAGCACCCTGGACCACGTGGGTGTCGAGATCCCCGCATACCCCGAGACACCAGCCACCTCTTGTCCAGCACACGACCCCGACCAGTGGGGAAGTTGTGCTTTGGCCCATTCTTGAGCCAACCTTCAAGCAGCATTTGTGCCGACTCTCAGCTCCCTGGCCCGCTCCGGTGGCCCGTGGGAGCCCTTTTACGCACTCCATTTTGCTGCCTTCCGCGGTCCCTTGTCTCTCGACTTGTGGGCCCTGACGGAGGACAATCTTCTTTTCTAAGAGTTCCCCTGGTTGCTCCAGGCCTGCTCTACGCTCCCTGCAAAGGAGAGCACCCTCAGACCTCGTGGGTCTGCACCAGCAGCTGCTTTGTTCATCTTGCGTGGGTTGCGGTTGCCAATGCTTAGTGGATCCAATCGGGACACTAACACCGCAGCGACCCTCAGCCGACGTGGGACAGTCGCCCTCCAGAAGCTGGCCTTCCTTGAAGCCTCCCGGAGCCCGTGACTGCAGAGCCCAGCTGTATCTTCCACACCTGAAGCACCCGACATCCACGAGCTCCTTCCTGTGAGCTCCCTGGTCACTGTGCTGTGACCCAGACTCTGTCCCCTCTGCTTTCAGGTTCATCTTTGTCTTTTCTTCAACTTTAATCTTCACGACTTCAACGACACTTCCAGCTAGCAGCAGTTTGGACTCCTTTTCCATAGAAAATCAGCCCGCGACCCGACACCAGAATCGACCTATGCACCCGGCTTCCCTGGGGCAGGTAACAGTGGTACTTCGGTACTTCCGTGGTGGTGGGCTCTCCAAAGCCTTAAGTCTCAAGCCTTAACTTTGTACTGTTGTTAGAAGTGTCCTTAAACCTTAATTATCCAACCGCGACATTCTCCATAGGCTAACATTGCGATCCCGATAGCAACTTCCCGCACTGCACACGCCTCCCGTGGGTCCCCTTCCTCTTAACTGTGGGTGGATTCTTAAGGGGCCAGCGATCCTGAATGCCCTAGGCATTGCCTGTAGAATTGTCGTGGTTCTTATACCACTATTTTAGTATATGGTTTGGTCCCCCCCTGGGGCCCATTGATTTCTGTGCTATATATTGTGTTTATAAATGCTTGTTTGAAGTGTAACTTTGCCACTAGCCACATAAAGTGACTGTGGGATTCTGCCTAGAATAAATACATATATTTTATATATATACCTGTGTGGGCTACTCTTTCATTTGGTTATTCAAGAGGTTATTATGGTAAAACAATAAGCTTAACACTCCTTCAAGACTTAGCCTGAAGGCTGCTCTCCACAGCTACCACTAGGATAGCTTTCTTTAAAGGTTGTCTTAAACCTATCATCAATAGGAGTCGAATTGGACTGGTGCAAGGTGTCCCTATAACTAGGAACAGCATATGCCAGGCCAACTTCTCACATTGGTGTGCAGCGGTTGGATTCAAGCTTGCCATTGTTTTACCAGATAACAAATTGAATTTCTAAAGTTGAAGCCACAAGGTACCAAAGGTACATATAAATTCAAGCTAGAATACAATAAGTTCTACTGAACTTGGAGTTGTGTGTAGAGGGTTTAGCACACCTTGACTACAACTCAAGAGAGGGTTCAGTAGGCCACACTTAGTGTAGGTAGATACATCACTACACTAAACATGTCTTCAGGTGGCACTAAGGCTATGGAAGGACCCCAGAGGGTCCCTATAGATAAGTATGATAATTTCACCTTTGCAGAGCTCAGGGAAATGTGCACCCTTAGGGGACTGAAGACAGAAAGAGGTGCCAAAACAAAACGTCTCAAGGAGATCCTGCTCATAGCAGACTTTATGGAGTCCATAGGATCCAGAGGGACGGACAGAGTGGGTGGGCACCCCTCAGAAGAGGACACTCCCATAGTGGAATCTGATGGGGAACAGGAAGAGGATGAAAATCCTGACCTGGAAGAAACAGACCACTCACAGCATGGAGGTGATGGCTCAAGAGGCACTCCCTCCACCCTTAAAAGGAGAGTGGTGGATCCAAGAAGGAACAGATCCCCCTCAGTGGGATCCAACCATTCTAGGAGATCCAAAGGGTCCTCTGCCTCTTCTCAGAGAAGAGAATCCTCTCATGAGAGGAAATGCAGACTGATCAAATTTGAGCAGGCTAAGCTTGAGCTTAAAAGAGAACAGTTAGCATTGGACAGGGAAACCCTGGAGCTTCAGAAAGCTTCAAGAAAGTGGGGTCTAGAGATCCCTGGTGGCAGTAAGGAAACCCCTAGAGTTAGAGAGAAAATCCCTGACAATAGGAACCTCCACAAGATTGTGCCCCCCTATCAGAATGGGGATGATATCCACAAATGGATATCTGCTCTTGAAAGGGCCTGTAGAGTACAGAGGGTCCCAGTAGAGCAGTGGGCAGCAATCCTGTGGCTCTCCTTTTCAGATAAAGGAAGAGACAAGCTCCTCTCTGTAAGAGAAGAGGATGCTGATGACTATTATATCTTGAAGGATGCTTTAATAGATGGGTTTGGCTTAACCACTGATCAGTACAGACTTAAGTTCAGAGACACCCAGAAAGCACAAAATCAGGATTGGGTAGACTTTGTGGATTGTGCAACCAAGGCACTGGAAGGTTGGTTAACTGGCAGCAAAGTAGATGATTATACAGGATTATACAATCTCATAATGAGGGAGCAGATCCTTAACAATTGTCAGAACCAGCTCTTACATCAGCACCTGGTTGACTCTGATCTGACCTCTCCCCAAGAATTGGGAAAGAAGGCAGACAAATGGGTCAGAACCAGGATTAAGCAAAAGGTCCAGCCCTTGGGAGGTGCAACTAAAAAAGAAGATGCCAAAAACTCTGACAAGGGTGGGGAAAAGGGAAAAGACCAGCAGTCTTCAACAGGCCCCCAAAAAGCAGCATCTGAGACTACCAAGAAAAACAAATCCAAACAACCAAGGAAGCCATGGTGTAAGTACTGTAAACAGACTACCCATTGGACTTCAGACTGTAATAAGGCCAAAGACTCCACAAGCACCACACCTGCCCCTAAGGCTCCTGTTCCCCCTAGTACAGTTACAGGTGTTGGTGCACAGAACAAGGGCATAGTAGGGTTGACCCTGGGATCTGGAGAGGACTCTGGCCTAGTCAGAACTCCTACTCAGGCTGTGCTAGTTTGTGATGGGGACTTGTCCCTGTTTGTGAGCCCCAGTGGTCTGGGCAAATACAGACAACAGCCAACCATAAATGGAAGGGAGTCACTAGCTTACAGGGATACAGCGGCCAGTGTCACTATGGTGACTAAGGACCTTGTGGACCCTGACCAGATCATACTTGGAGAGATATACCAAGTGACCAATGCTAGCAACGTTAGTACAGACGATGCTCTAGCTGTTGTGAACTTCTCCTGGGGAGGGGTAACTGGCCTCAAGAAAGTTGTGGTGAGTGCAGACCTACCTGTTGAATGTTTACTAGGGAATGATTTGGAGACCTCAGCATGGGCTGAGGTGGAGCTAAGTACCCATGCAGCAATGTTGGGTATACCAGCAGAAGTATTTGCCCTGACAAGGTCAAAAGCAAAGCTGACAGGAACTGAACAGGCCTTGGATCCTGGAAAAATGGACCAAGGGCCTTCCAAGAGGAGGAGTAGCAGGGGTAAGGCCGAGCCTTCCCCCCAGGATCAGTCTGTAGAAACTCTTTTAGCAGAAGAGGATCTAGCTCCTGAAGAAGGAACTGCCCCAGAGGAACTGGAACCTGATCAGGTTGAGTTCTTGGGGGCAGGGGGACCTTCTAGGGCAGACTTGAGCCTGGAGCAGCAGAGCTGCCCCACTCTTGAACCCCTCAGACAGCAAGCTGCTGCTGAGGCTGCAGGGGATGCCAGTGGGACCCATAAGATTTATTGGGATGAAGGGCTCCTTTACTCTGAGGGTCGAGACCCCAAGCCTGGTGCAGCCAGGAGGTTGGTCATACCTCAGAAGTTTAGGAGCTTCCTGCTCACACTGGCCCATGATATCCCCTTAGCAGGACACCTGGGCCAAAATAAGACTTGGGACAGAATTGTCCCACACTTTCATTGGCCCCACATGAGTGAAGACTGTAAGAGCTTTTGCAGCTCTTGCATTACCTGCCAAGCAAGTGGCAAGGCAGGTAAATCCACAAAGGCCCCCCTGATACCATTGCCTGTGGTGGGGGTGCCCTTTGAGCGGGTGGGGATTGACATCGTTGGTCCCTTAGACCCACCAACAGCATCTGGGCACAGGTTCATTTTAGTGGTAGTGGATCATGCCACTAGATACCCAGAAGCTATTCCCCTTAGGACCATCACAGCTCCTGTGGTGGCAAGGGCCCTCCTTGGAGTCTTCTCCAGGGTGGGGTTCCCTAAGGAGGTATTGTCTGACAGAGGTACAAACTTTATGAGTAGTTACCTGAAGGCAATGTGGAAGGAGTGTGGGGTTAACTATAAGTTCACCACCCCTTACCATCCTCAATGCAATGGCCTTGTTGAAAGGTTCAACAAGACCTTAAAGGGTATGATTAAAGGACTACCAGAAAAGCTTAGGCGAAAATGGGATGTTCTTCTGCCCTGCCTTCTCTTTGCATACAGAGAGGTGCCACAGAAGGGGGTTGGCTACAGCCCCTTTGAACTTCTGTTTGGCCATCCTGTTAGAGGGCCACTTTGTCTAGTGAAGGAGGGATGGGAGCAACCTCTCAAACCCCCTAAACAGAACATAGTGGACTACGTACTCGGTCTCCGCTCCCGGATGGCTGAGTATATGAAGAAGGCAACTAAAAACCTGGAGGCAAGTCAGGAATTACAGAAAGCCTGGCATGACCAAAAGGCTGTCCTGGTGGTGTACCAGCCAGGACAGAAGGTATGGGTGTTGGAGCCAGTGGCCCCAGCAGCTCTCCAAGATAAGTGGAGTGGACCCCATACCATTTTGGAGAAAAAGGGAGAGGTTACCTACCTGGTAGACCTTGGCACTCCCAGAAGTCCCCACAGGGTACTTCATGTGAATAGATTGAAAGCATATGTGGACAGGGCTGACATGGGCTTGCTCATGGCAACAGATGAGGGACAGGAGGAAGAGAGTGACCCTCTCCCAGACCTGCTCTCTCAGAACCCTGACGATGGGTCAGTTGATGGAGTAGCCTTGGCAGGCAGCCTCACTGACCAGCAGCAAGCAGATTGTAGACAGGTTCTACAAAGATACAGACATATGTTTTCTCTGACTCCTAGTCAGACCACCTGGTGCACTCACGAAGTGGACACTGGGGACAGTCTGCCTGTCAAGAATAAGATCTACAGGCAACCTGACCATGTCAGGGACTGCATACGGGCTGAAGTCCAAAAGATGTTGGAGTTGGGAGTAATTGAGCCCTCAGATAGCCCTTGGGCTAGCCCAGTAGTCCTAGTACCAAAACCTCACACCCAGGGTGGTAAGAGAGAGATGAGGTTCTGTGTAGACTACAGGGGTCTCAATGCAGTCACTAAGACTGATGCTCATCCAATTCCCAGAGCAGATGAGCTCATAGATAGGTTGGCCTCAGCCAAATATCTGAGCACATTTGATCTGACAGCTGGCTACTGGCAGATAAGGTTAGCTGAGTCTGCAAAAGCCAAAACTGCATTTTCTACCCCTAGTGGGCATTATCAATTTATTTGATGCCCTTTGGTTTGAAAAATGCACCTGCCACTTTTCAAAGGTTGGTGAACCAAGTCCTCTCAGGCCTGGAAGACTTTAGTGCAGCATATCTGGATGATATTGCTGTCTTTAGCTCCACCTGGGAAGATCACCTGATCCACCTGAGGGAAGTTTTAGAAGCCCTGCAGAAGGCTGGGCTCACTATCAAGGCTACTAAGTGCCAGATAGGGCAGAGTCAGGTTGTATACCTGGGACACCTTGTAGGAGGAGGCCAGGTTCAACCTTTACAGAGCAAAATCCAGACCATCATGGACTGGGTTGCTCCCACCACCCAGACTCAGGTTCGAGCTTTCTTGGGCCTGACTGGTTATTATAGGAGATTTGTAAAGGGATATGGATCCATAGTGACCCCCTTGAATGATCTCACCTCCAAGAGGATGCCCAAAAAGGTTCAGTGGACTGTCAGCTGTCAGAAAGCTTTTGATGACCTTAAACAGGCAATGTGCTCTGCTCCAGTGCTCCAAAGCCCCAACTACTCCAAAGAATTCATAGTTCAAACTGATGCTTCAGAGGTGGGGGTAGGTGCTGTGTTATCACAACTGAATGAGGAGGGCCAGGATCAGCCAGTAGCTTTTATTAGCAGAAGGCTGACCCCCAGAGAGAAACGTTGGTCAGCCATAGAGAGGGAGGCCTTTGCTGTGGTCTGGGCCCTGAAGAAGCTGAGGCCATACTTGTTTGGTACTCACTTCATTGTTCAGACAGACCATAAGCCCCTCCTATGGCTAAAACAGATGAAGGGTGAAAACCCCAAACTACTCAGGTGGTCCATTTCCCTACAGGGGATGGACTATACAGTGGAACATAGACCTGGGAGCAACCATGCCAATGCAGATGGCCTCTCCAGATATTTCCACTTAGAACATGAAGACTCAACTGGTCAAGGTTAGTTTAATGTCCCTGCGTTTGGGGGGGGGGTTATGTAGGAGAGTGGCATCGACTGCATAGTTGCCCCCAACTTTTTGCTGATGTTTTGACTGTTTTTATGACTTTAGCCAGGCTGTGGCCCTGCTATCCAGGACCCCAGCCTATCTGCTCCCTCTGGTAAACTATGTGAGTACCCTAGGTACCAACCAATTGGATGCTGGGCATGCCCTACCAGTCCCTTGTAGATGGTACCCTAGGTACCCAGGGCATGGGTCCCCCAGTAGGCCTACCAGGGCTGCAGCACTTATTGTGCCACCCTGGGACAGCCACCCAAACTGACACCACCAGGCCACTACTGTAGCCTGGGTAAGGCGGTGCTAGCACCCCTTACAGGGATGTAGGTACCCTATGTCCCATACCATACAACACATATACTCTCATAGGTCACCCCTATGGCAGGCCCTGGTAATCCTACAGGGCTGGGTGCTGAGGTATGTGTGAGGGGGGACCCCTACGTGAGTAGGACCTCTCTGCAACCTTCGTAAAATCGTTACTGGGTTGTTTGTAGTGTAGCCATACCATATACTCTTAACCGCATTATAAGTTATTGCGTCATCGCTGTAACTTAGGAATGGCTACACAGAACCATATCGTGTTTGGTGTCAAACATGAAGGAATCATACCCCCAGTCCAGCCATGGGCATGGGGGCACGATTCCCCCTTGCTAGGAGGGTGATATGGGAAAAGCGGTAGAATTTAGACACCAATTTAAAAGTGCACATGTACCACAAAATGGCTACTGTTCGCCACCTACACGACTCTGGCTGGCTGTTGCTGGGGAAAACCCCAGCCTCGCCATCTGGACAATAGGGCTCCTGTGGCAGGGAGGTGCCAGCACCTCCCCAGACAGGATATGTGGATTGGAACAGGGTGGGTGCACCAAATTTCCATTCAGAGTTGCACGTAGGCAGCTGCAGAGCCCCAATTCTGCATACACCGCCTGGAACCGGTTCAGGGGCATCCTGCCCCTCGCCCAGGCGGGAAACACACAAAGGGGAGTGGGTGTAGCCACCCTTTCCCGCCTCTACTCTGATTGGTAGGCTCTATTTTGGACCATCCCCTAATCTTGGGGATATATGGGAATAACTTTGCCCTAGAGCCTTAGATTCGTACAGGACTTCACAGAACTGACCTTCGACGAGCTGCTGCCCAGCTGACTGAAGAAATCTCCCTTGGGATAAAGGAGTTATCCCCCTGCTTGGCAGGCACCTAAAAGACTACAAGATACCCGGTTGGAACTTCGTTGCTCTCACGACCTTCGACACCTTCCAGCAACCTCGTGGTGGGTCTCCAGTGCATCCCAGCATCCTGTGAGTGTGCCCAGCCAGTCTGAGCACCCTGGACCATGTGGGTGTTGAGATCCCCGCATACCCCGAGACACCGGCCACCTCTTGTCCAGCACACGACCCCGACCAGTGGGGAAGTTGTGCTGTGGACCATTCTTGAGCCAACCTTCAAGCAGCATTTGTGCCGACTCTCAGCTCCCTGGCCCGCTCCGGTGGCCCGTGGGAGCCCTTTTACGCACTCCATTTTGCTGCCTTCCGCGGTCCCTTGTCTCTCGACTTGTGGGCCCTGACGGAGGACAATCTTCTTTTCTAAGAGTTCCCCTGGTTGCTCCAGGCCTGCTCTACGCTCCCTGCAAAGGAGAGCACCCTCAGACCTCGTGGGTCTGCACCAGCAGCTGCTTTGTTCATCTTGCGTGGGTTGCGGTTGCCAATGCTTCGTGGATCCAATCGGGACACTAACACCGCAGCGACCCTCAGCCGATGTGGGACAGTCGCCCTCCAGAAGCTGGCCTTCCTTGAAGCCTCCCGGAGCCCGTGACTGCAGAGCCCAGCTGTACCTTCCACAGCTGAAGCACCCGACATCCACGAGCTCCTTCCTGTGAGCTCCCTGGTCACTGTGCTGTGACCCAGACTCTGTCCCCTCTGCTTTCAGGTTCATCTTTGTCTTTTCTTCAACTTTAATCTTCACGACTTCAACGACACTTCCAGCTAGCAGCAGTTTGGACTCCTTTTCCATAGAAAATCAGCCCGCGACCCGACACCAGAATCGACCTATGCACCCGGCTTCCCTGGGGCAGGTAACAGTGGTACTTCGGTACTTCCGTGGTGGTGGGCTCTCCAAAGCCTTAAGTCTCAAGCCTTAACTTTGTACTGTTGTTAGAAGTGTCCTTAAACCTTAATTATCCAACCGCGACATTCTCCATAGGCTAACATTGCGATCCCGATAGCAACTTCCCGCACTGCACACGCCTCCCGTGGGTCCCCTTCCTCTTAACTGTGGGTGGATTCTTAAGGGGCCAGCGATCCTGAATGCCCTAGGCATTGCCTGTAGAATTGTCGTGGTTCTTATACCATATTTTAGTATATGGTTTGGTCCCCCCCTGGGGCCCATTGATTTCTGTGCTATTTATTGTGTTTATAAATGCTTGTTTGAAGTGTAACTTTGCCACTAGCCACATAAAGTGACTGTGGGATTCTGCCTAGAATAAATACATATATTTTATATATATAGCTGTGTGGGCTACTCTTTCATTTGGTTATTCAAGAGGTTATTATGGTAAAACAATAAGCTTAACACTGCTTCAAGACTTAGCCTGAAGGCTGCTCTCCACAGCTACCACTAGGATAGCTTTCTTTAAAGGTTGTCTTAAACCTATCATCAATAGGAGTCGAATTGGACTGGTGCAAGGTGTCCCTATAACTAGGAACAGCATATGCCAGGCCAACTTCTCACACTAAGGTCTTAGACTCGTACTCTGGCCTACTGGTTAAGGTCTTAACTCTTACTCTGGCCTAATAGCTAAGGTCTTAGACTCGTACTCTGGCCTAATGGTTAAGGTCTTAACTCTTACTCTGGCCTAATAACTAAGGTCTGAACTCTTACTCTGGCCTAATAGCTAAGGTCTTAACTCTTACTCTGGCCTAATAGCTAAGGTCTTAGACTCTTACTCTGGCCTAATAGCTAAGGTCTTAACTCTTACTCTGGCCTAATAGCTAAGGTCTTAGACTTGTACTCTGGCCTAATGTTTAAGGATTTAACTCTTACTCTGGCCTAATAGCTAAGGTCTTAGACTCATACTCTGGCCTAATGGTTAAGGCCTTAACTCTTACTCTGGCCTACTGGTTAAGGTCTTAACTCTTACTCTGGCCTAATAGCTAAGGTCTTAGACTCGTACTCTGGCCTAATGGTTACGGTCTTAACTCTTACTCTGGCCGAATAGCTAAGGTCTTAAACTCGTACTCTGGCCTACTGGTTAAGGTCTTAACTCTTACTCTGGCCTACTGGTTAAGGTCTTAACTCTTACTCTGGCCTAATAGCTAAGGTCTTAGACTCGTACTCTGACCTAATGGTTAAGGATTTAACTCTTACTCTGGCCTACAGGTTAAGGTCTTAACTCTTACTCTGGCCTACTGGTTAAGGTCTTAACTCTTACTCTGGCCTAATAGCTAACGTCTTAGACTCGTACTCTGGCCTAATGGTTAAAGCCTTAACTCTTACTCTGGCCTACTGGTTAAGGTCTTAACTCTTACTCTGGCCTAATAGCTAAGGTCTTAGACTCGTACTCTGGCCTAATGGTTACGGTCTTAACTCTTACTCTGGCCAAATAGCTAAGGTCTTAAACTCGCACTCTGGCCTACTGGTTAAGGTCTTAACTCTTACTCTGGCCTAATAGCTAAGGTCTTAGACTCGTACTCTGACCTAATGGTTATGGTCTTAACTCTTACTCTGGCCTACTGGTTAAGGTCTTAACTCTTACTCTGGCCTAATAGCTAAGGTCTTAGACTCGTACTCTGGCCTAATGGTTAAGGTCTTAACTCTTACTCTGGCCTACTGGTTAAGGTCTTAACTCTTACGCTGGCCTACTGGTTAAGGTCTTAACTCTTACTCTGGCCTAAAGGTTAAGGTCTTAACTCTTACTCTGGCCTAATAGCTAATGTCTTAACTCTTACTCTGGCCTAATAGCTAAGGTCTTAGACTCGTACTATGGCCTACAGGTTAAGGTCTTAACTCTTACTCTGGCCTACTGGTTAAGGTCTTAACTCTTACTCTGGCCTAATAGCTAAGGTCCTAGACTCGTACTCTGGCCTACTGGTTAAGGTCTTAACTCTTACTCTGACCTAATAGCTAAGGTCTTAACTCTTACTCTGGCCTAATAGCTAAGGTCATAGACTTGTACTCTGGCCTAATGGTTAAGGTCTTAACTCTTACTCTGGCCTACTGGTTAAGGTCTTAACTCTTACTCTGGCCTAATAGCTAAGGTCTTAGACTCATACTCTGGCCTAATGGTTAAGGTCTTAACTCTTACTCTGGCCTACTGGTTAAGGTCTTAACTCTTACTCTGGCCTACTGGTAAAGGTCTTAACTCTTACTCTGGCCTAATAGCTAAGGTCTTAGACTCGTACTCTGGCCTTCTGGTTAAGGTCTTAACTCTGATGCTGGCCTACTGGTTAAGGTCTTAACTCTTACTCTGGCCTAATAGCTAAGGTCTTAGACTCATACTCTGGCCTAATGGTTAAGGTCTTAACTCTTACTCTGGCCTACTGGTTAAGGTCTTAACTCTTACTCTGGCCTAATAGCTAAGGTCATAACTCTTACTTTGGCCTAATAGCTAAGGTCTTAGACTCGTACTCTAGCCTAATGGTTAAGGTCTTAACTCTTACTCTGGCCTAATAGCTAAGGTCTTAACTCTTACTCTGGCCAAATAGTTAAGGTCTTAGACTCGTACTATGGCCTACAGGTAAGGTCTTAACTCTTACTCTGGCCTACTGGTTAAGGTCTTAACTCTTACTCTGGCCTAATAGCTAAGGTCCTATACTCGTACTCTGGCCTACTGGTTAAGGTCTTAACTCTTACTCTGACCTAATAGCTAAGGTCTTAGACTCGTACTCTGGCCTAATGGTTAAGGTCTTAACTCTTACTCTGGCCTAATATCTAAGGTCTTAGACTCGTACTCTGGCCTAATGGTTAAGGTCTTAACTCGTACTCTGGCCTACTGGTTAAGGTCTTAACTCGTACTCTAGTCTAATAGCTAAGGTCTTAGACTCGTACTCTGGCCTAATGGTTAAGGTCTTAACACTTAATCTGGCCTAATAGCTAAGGTCTTAGACTCGTACTCTGGCCTAATAGCTAAGGTCTTAGACTCGTACTCTGGCCTACTGGTTAAGGTCTTAACTCTTACTCTGGCCTACTAGTTAAGGTCTTAACTCTTACGCTGGCCTACTGGTTAAGGTCTTAACTCTTACTCTGGCCTAATGGTTAAGGTCTTAACTCTTACTCTGGCCTAATAGCTAAGGTCTTAACTCTTACTCTGGCCTAATGGTTAAGGTCTTAACTCTTACTCTGGCCTAATAGCTAAGGTCTTAACTCTTACTCTGGCCTAATAGCTAAGGTCTTAGACTCGTACTATGGCCTACAGGTTAAGGTCTTAACTCTTACTCTGGCCTACTGGTTAAGGTCTTAACTCTTACTCTGGCCTAATAGCTAAGGTCTTAGACTCTTACTCTGGCCTAATAGCTAAGGTCTTAGACTCGTACTCTGGCCTAATGTTTAAGGATTTAACTCTTACTCTGGCCTAATAGCTAAGGTCTTGGACTCATACTCTGGCCTAATGGTTAAGGCCTTAACTCTTACTCTGGCCTACTGGTTAAGGTCTTAACTCTTACTCTGGCCTAATAGCTAAGGTCTTAGACTCGTACTCTGGCCTAATGGTTACGGTCTTAACTCTTACTCTGGCCGAATACCTAAGGTCTTAACTCTTTCTCTGGCCTAATTGCTAAGGTCTTAGACTCGTACTCTGGCCTAATGGTTAAGGTCTTAACTCTTAATCTGGCCTAATAGATAAGGTCTTAGACTCGTACTCTGGCCTAATGGTTAAGGTCTTAACTCTTACTCTGGCCTAATAACTAAGGTCTGAACTCTTACTCTGGCCTAATAGCTAAGGTCTTAACTCTTACTCTGGCCTAATAGCTAAGGTCTTAGACTCTTACTCTGGCCTAATAGCTAAGGTCTTAACTCTTACTCTGACCTAATAGCTAAGGTCTTAGACTCGTACTCTGGCCTAATGTTTAAGGATTTAACTCTTACTCTGGCCTAATAGCTAAGGTCTTAGACTCGTACTCTGGCCTAATGGTTAAGGCCTTAACTCTTACTCTGGCCTACTGGTTAAGGTCTTAACTCTTACTCCGGCCTAATAGCTAAGGTCTTAGACTCGTACTCTGGCCTAATGGTTACGGTCTTAACTCTTACTCTGGCCAAATAGCTAAGGTCTTAAACTCATACTCTGGCCTAATGGTTAAGGTCTTAACTCTTACTCTGGCCTACTGGTTAAGGTCTTAACTCTTACTCTGGCCTAATAGCTAAGGTCGTAACTCTTACTTTGGCCTAATAGCTAAGGTCTTAGACTCGTACTCTAGCCTAATGGTTAAGGTCTTAACTCTTACTCTGGCCTAATAGCTAAGGTCTTAACTCTTACTCTGGCCAAATAGTTAAGGTCTTAGACTCGTACTATGGCCTACAGGTAAGGTCTTAACTCTTACTCTGGCCTACTGGTTAAGGTCTTAACTCTTACTCTGGCCTAATAGCTAAGGTCCTATACTCGTACTCTGGCCTACTGGTTAAGGTCTTAACTCTTACTCTGACCTAATAGCTAAGGTCTTAACTCTTACTCTGGCCTAATAGCTAAGGTCTTAGACTCGTACTCTGGCCTAATGGTTAAGGTCTTAACTCTTACTCTGGCCTAATATCTAAGGTCTTAGACTCATACTCTGGCCTAATGGTTAAGGTCTTATCTCTTACTCTGGCCTACTGGTTAAGGTCTTAACTCGTACTCTAGTCTAATAGCTAAGGTCTTAGACTCGTACTCTGGCCTAATGGTTAAGGTCTTAACACTTAATCTGGCCTAATAGCTAAGGTCTTAGACTCGTACTCTGGCCTAATAGCTAAGGTCTTAGACTCGTACTCTGGCCTACTGGTTAAGGTCTTAACTCTTACTCTGGCCTACTAGTTAAGGTCTTAACTCTTACGCTGGCCTACTGGTTAAGGTCTTAACTCTTACTCTGGCCTAATGGTTAAGGTCTTAACTCTTACTCTGGCCTAATAGCTAAGGTCTTAACTCTTACTCTGGCCTAATGGTTAAGGTCTTAACTCTTACTCTGGCCTAATAGCTAAGGTCTTAACTCTTACTCTGGCCTAATAGCTAAGGTCTTAGACTCGTACTATGGCCTACAGGTTAAGGTCTTAACTCTTACTCTGGCCTACTGGTTAAGGTCTTAACTCTTACTCTGGCCTAATAGCTAAGGTCTTAGACTCTTACTCTGGCCTAATAGCTAAGGTCTTAGACTCGTACTCTGGCCTAATGTTTAAGGATTTAACTCTTACTCTGGCCTAATAGCTAAGGTCTTGGACTCATACTCTGGCCTAATGGTTAAGGCCTTAACTCTTACTCTGGCCTACTGGTTAAGGTCTTAACTCTTACTCTGGCCTAATAGCTAAGGTCTTAGACTCGTACTCTGGCCTAATGGTTACGGTCTTAACTCTTACTCTGGCCGAATACCTAAGGTCTTAACTCTTTCTCTGGCCTAATTGCTAAGGTCTTAGACTCGTACTCTGGCCTAATGGTTAAGGTCTTAACTCTTAATCTGGCCTAATAGATAAGGTCTTAGACTCGTACCCTGGCCTAATGGTTAAGGTCTTAACTCTTACTCTGGCCTACTGGTTAAGGTCTTAACTCTTACTCTGACCTAATAGCTAAGGTCTTAACTCTTACGCTGGCCTAATAGCTAAGGTCTTAGACTCGTACTCTGGCCTACTTGTTAAGTTCTTAACTCTTACTCTGGCCTACTGGTTAAGGTCTTAACTCTTACTCTGGCCTAATAGCTAAGGTCTTAGACTCGTACTCTGGCCTAATGGTTAAGGTCTTAACCCTTACTCTGGCCTAATAGCTAAGGTCTTAACTCTTACTCTGGCCTAATAGCTAAGGTCTTAGACTCGTACTCTGGCCTAATCGTTAAGGCCTTAACTCTTACTATGGCCTAATAGCTAAGGTCTTAGACTTGTACTCTGGCCTAATGGTTAAGGTCTTAGACTCTTACTCTGGCCTAATAGCTAAGGTCTTAGACTCGTACTCTGGCCTACTGGTTACGGTCTTAACTCTTACTCTGGCCTAATAGCTAAGGTCTTAGACTCGTACTCTGGCCTAATGGTTAAGGTCTTAACTCTTACTCTGGCCTACTGGTTAAGGTCTTAGCTCTTACTCTGGCATAATAGCTAAGGTCTTAACTCTTACTCTGGCCTAATAGCTAAGGTCTTAGACTCGTACTCTGGCCTAATGGTTAAGGTCTTAACTCTTAATCTGGCCTAATAGCTAAGGTCTTAGACTCGTACTCTGGCCTACTGGTTAAGGTCTTAACTCTTACTCTAGCCTAATAGATAAGGTCTTAGACTCGTACTCTGGCCTAATGGTTAAGGTCTTAACTCTTACTCTGGCCTAATAGCTAAGGTCCTAGACTTGTACTCTGGCCTAATGGTTAAGGTCCTAACTCTTACTCTGGCCTAATAGCTAAGGTCTTAGACTCGTACTCTGGCCTAATGGTTACGGTCTTAACTCTTACTCTGGCCGAATAGCTAAGGTCTTAAACTCGTACTCTGGCCTACTGGTTAAGGTCTTAACTCTTACTCTGGCCTACTGGTTAAGGTCTTAACTCTTACTCTGGCCTAATAGCTAAGGTCTTAGACTCGTACTCTAACCTAATGGTTAAGGATTTAACTCTTACTCTGGCCTACAGGTTAAGGTCTTAACTCTTACTCTGGCCTACTGGTTAAGGTCTTAACTCTTACTCTGGCCTAATAGCTAAGGTCTTAGACTCGTACTCTGGCCTAATGGTTAAGGCCTTAACTCTTACTCTGGCCTACTGGTTAAGGTCTTAACTCTTACTCTGGCCTAATAGCTAAGGTCTTAGACTCGTACTCTGGCCTAATGGTTACGGTCTTAACTCTTACTCTGGCCAAATAGCTAAGGTCTTAAACTCGTACTCTGGCCTACTGGTTAAGGCCTTAACTCTTACTATGGCCTAATAGCTACGGTCTTAGACTTGTACTCTGGCCTAATGGTTAAGGTCTTAGACTCTTACTCTGGCCTAATAGCTAAGGTCTTAGACTCGTACTCTGGCCTAATGGTTAATGTCTTAACTCTTACTCTGGCCTAATAGCTAAGGTCTTAACTCTTACTCTGGCCTAATAGCTAAGGTCTTAGACTCGTACTATGGCCTACAGGTTAAGGTCTTAACTCTTACTCTGGCCTACTGGTTAAGGTCTTAACTCTTACTCTGGCCTAATAGCTAAGGTGCTAGACTCGTACTCTGGCCTACTGGTTAAGGTCTTAACTCTTACTCTTACCTAATAGCTAAGGTCTTAACTCTTACTCTGGCCTAATAGCTAAGGTCTTAGATTCGTACTCTGGCCTAATGGTTAAGGTCCTAACTCTTACTCTGGCCTACTGGTTAAGGTCTTAACTCTTACTCTGGCCTAATAGCTAAGGTCTTAGACTCGTACTCTGGCCTACTGGTTAAGGTCTTAACTCTTACTCTGGCCTACTGGTTAAGGTCTTAACTCTTACTCTGGCCTAATAGCTAAGGTCTTAACTCTTACTCTGGCCTAATAGCTAAGGTCTTAGACTCGTACTCTGGCCAAATGGTTAAGGTCTTAACTCTTACTCTGGCCTAATGGTTAAGGTCTTAACTCTTACTCTGGCCTAGTAGCTAAGGTCTTAACTCTTACTCTGGCCTAATAGCTAAGGTCTTAGACTCGTACTCTGGCCTACTGGTTAAGGTCTTAACTCTTACTCTGGCCTAATAGCTAAGGTCTTAACTCTTACTCTGGCCTAATAGCTAAGGTCTTAACTCTAGGTCTTAACTCTTACTCTGGCCTAATGGTTAAGGTCCTAACTCTTACTCTGGTCAAATAGCTAAGGTCTTAACTCTTACTCTGGCCTAATAGCTAAGGTCTTAGACTCGTACTCTGGCCTACTGGATAAGGTCCTAACTCTTACTCTGGTCAAATAGCTAAGGTCTTAACTCTTACTCTGGCCTAATAGCTAAGGTCTTAGACTCGTACTCTGGCCTACTGGATAAGGTCTTAACTCTTACTCTGGCCTAACAGCTAAGGTCTTAACTCTTACTCTGGCCTAATAGCTGAGGTCCTATACTCATACTATGGCCTACAGGTAAGGTCTTAACTCTTACTCTGGCCTACTGGTTAAGGTCTTAACTCTTACTCTGGCCTAATAGCTAAGGTCCTATACTCGTACTCTGGCCTACTGGTTAAGGTCTTAACTCTTACTCTGACCTAATAGCTAAGGTCTTAACTCTTACTCTGGCCTAATAGCTAAGGTCTTAGACTCGTACTCTGGCCTAATGGTTAAGGTCTTAACTCTTACTCTGGCCTACTGGTTAAGGTCTTAACTCGTACTCTGGTCGAATAGCTAAGGTCTTAGACTCGTACTCTGGCCTAATAGCTAAGGTCTAAGACTCGTACTCTGGCCTACTGGTTAAGGTCTTAACTCTTACTCTGGCCTACTGGTTAAGGTCTTAACTCTTACTCTTGCCTAATAGCTAAGGTCTTAGACTCGTACTCTGGCCTAATGGTTAAGGTCTTAACTCTTACTCTGGCCTAATAGCTAAGGTCTTAGACTCGTACTCTGGCCTAATAGCTAAGGTCTTAACTCTTACTCTGGCCTAATAGCTAAGGTCTTAGACTCTTACTCTGGCCTAATAGCTAAGGTCTTAACTCTTACTCTGGCCTAATAGCTAAGGTCTTAGACTCGTACTCTGGCCTAATGGTTAAGGATTTAACTCTTACTCTGGCCTAATAGCTAAGGTCTTAGACTCGTACTCTGGCCTAATAGCTAAGGTCTTAGACTCGTACTCTGGTCTAATAGCTAAGGTCTTAGACTCGTACTCTGGCCTAATGGTTAAGGTCTTAACTCTTAATCTGGCCTAATAGCTAAGGTCTTAGACTCGTACTCTGGCCTAATAGCTAAGGTCTTAGACTCGTACTCTGGCCTACTGGTTAAGGTCTTAACTCTTACTCTGGCCTACTGGTTAAGGTCTTAACTCTTACTCTTGCCTAATAGCTAAGGTCTTAGACTCGTACTCTGGCCTAATGGTTAAGGTCTTAACTCTTACTCTGGCCTAATAGCTAACGTCTTAACTCTTACTCTGGCCTAATAGCTAAGGTCTTAGACTCGTACTATGGCCGACAGGTTAAGGTCTTAACTATTACTCTGGCCTACTGGTTAAGGTCTTAACTCTTACTCTGGCCTAATAGCTAAGGTGCTAGACTCGTACTCTGGCCTACTGGCTAAGGTCTTAACTCTTACTCTGACCTAATAGCTAAGGTCTTAACTCTTACTCTGGAGTAATAGCTAAGGTCTTAAACTCGTACTCTGGCCTAATGGTTAAGGTCCTAACTCTTACTCTGGCCTACTGGTTAAGGTCTTAACTCTTACTCTGGCCTAATAGCTAAGGTCTTAGACTCGTACTCTGGCCTAATGGTTAAGGTCTTAACTCTTACTCTGGCCTACTGGTTAAGGTCTTAACTCTTACTCTGGCCTACTGGTTAAGGTCTTAACTCTTACTCTGGCCTAATAGCTAAGGTCTTAACTCTTACTCTGGCCTAATAGCTAAGGTCTTAGACTCGTACTCTGGCCAAATGGTTAAGGTCTTAACTCTTACTCTGGCCTAATGGTTAAGGTCTTAACTCTTACTCTGGCCTAGTAGCTAAGGTCTTAACTCTTACTCTGGCCTAATAGCTAAGGTCTTAGACTCGTACTCTGGCCTACTGGTTAAGGTCTTAACTCTTACTCTGGCCTAATAGCTAAGGTCTTAACTCTTACTCTGGCCTAATAGCTAAGGTCTTAGACTCGTACTCTGGCCAAATGGTTAAGGTCTTAACTCTTACTCTGGCCTAATGGTTAAGGTCTTAACTCTTACTCTGGCCTAGTAGCTAAGGTCTTAACTCTAGGTCTTAACTCTTACTCTGGCCTAATGGTTAAGGTCCTAACTCTTACTCTGGTCAAATAGCTAAGGTCTTAACTCTTACTCTGGCCTAATAGCTAAGGTCTTAGACTCGTACTCTGGCCTACTGGATAAGGTCTTAACTCTTACTCTGGCCTAACAGCTAAGGTCTTAACTCTTACTCTGGCCTAATAGCTGAGGTCCTATACTCATACTATGGCCTACAGGTAAGGTCTTAACTCTTACTCTGGCCTACTGGTTAAGGTCTTAACTCTTACTATGGCCTAATAGCTAAGGTCCTATACTCGTACTCTGGCCTACTGGTTAAGGTCTTAACTCTTACTCTGACCTAATAGCTAAGGTCTTAACTCTTACTCTGGCCTAATAGCTAAGGTCTTAGACTCGTACTCTGGCCTAATGGTTAAGGTCTTAACTCTTACTCTGGCCTACTGGTTAAGGTCTTAACTCGTACTCTGGTCTAATAGCTAAGGTCTTAGACTCGTACTCTGGCCTAATAGCTAAGGTCTTAGACTCGTACTCTGGCCTACTGGTTAAGGTCTTAACTCTTACTCTGGCCTACTGGTTAAGGTCTTAACTCTTACTCTTGCCTAATAGCTAAGGTCTTAGACTCGTACTCTGGCCTAATGGTTAAGGTCTTAACTCTTACTCTGGCCTAATAGCTAAGGTCTTAGACTCGTACTCTGGCCTAATAGCTAAGGTCTTAACTCTTACTCTGGCCTAATAGCTAAGGTCTTAGACTCTTACTCTGGCCTAATAGCTAAGGTCTTAACTCTTACTCTGGCCTAATAGCTAAGGTCTTAGACTCGTACTCTGGCCTAATGGTTAAGGATTTAACTCTTACTCTGGCCTAATAGCTAAGGTCTTAGACTCGTACTCTGGCCTAATAGCTAAGGTCTTAGACTCGTACTCTGGTCTAATAGCTAAGGTCTTAGACTCGTACTCTGGCCTAATGGTTAAGGTCTTAACTCTTAATCTGGCCTAATAGCTAAGGTCTTAGACTCGTACTCTGGCCTAATAGCTAAGGTCTTAGACTCGTACTCTGGCCTACTGGTTAAGGTCTTAACTCTTACTCTGGCCTACTGGTTAAGGTCTTAACTCTTACTCTTGCCTAATAGCTAAGGTCTTAGACTCGTACTCTGGCCTAATGGTTAAGGTCTTAACTCTTACTCTGGCCTAATAGCTAACGTCTTAACTCTTACTCTGGCCTAATAGCTAAGGTCTTAGACTCGTACTATGGCTGACAGGTTAAGGTCTTAACTATTACTCTGGCCTACTGGTTAAGGTCTTAACTCTTACTCTGGCCTAATAGCTAAGGTGCTAGACTCGTACTCTGGCCTACTGGCTAAGGTCTTAACTCTTACTCTGACCTAATAGCTAAGGTCTTAACTCTTACTCTGGAGTAATAGCTAAGGTCTTAAACTCATACTCTGGCCTAATGGTTAAGGTCCTAACTCTTACTCTGGCCTACTGGTTAAGGTCTTAACTCTTACTCTGGCCTAATAGCTAAGGTCTTAGACTCGTACTCTGGCCTAATGGTTAAGGTCTTAACTCTTACTCTGGCCTACTGGTTAAGGTCTTAACTCTTACTCTGGCCTACTGGTTAAGGTCTTAACTCTTACTCTGGCCTAATAGCTAAGGTCTTAACTCTTACTCTGGCCTAATAGCTAAGGTCTTAGACTCGTACTCTGGCCAAATGGTTAAGGTCTTAACTCTTACTCTGGCCTAATGGTTAAGGTCTTAACTCTTACTCTGGCCTAGTAGCTAAGGTCTTAACTCTTACTCTGGCCTAATGGTTAAGGTCTTAACTCTTACTCTGGTCAAATAGCTGAGGTCTTAACTCTTACTCTGGCCTAATAGCTAAGGTCTTAGACTCGTACTCTGGCCTACTGGATAAGGTCTTAACTCTTACTCTGGCCTAATAGCTAAGGTCTTAACTCTTACTCTGGCCTAATAGCTAAGGTCTTAGACTCGTACTCTGGCCAAATGGTTAAGGTCTTAACTCTTACTCTGGCCTAATGGTTAAGGTCTTAACTCTTACTCTGGCCTAGTAGCTAAGGTCTTAACTCTTACTCTGGCCTTATGGTTAAGGTCTTAACTCTTACTCTGGTCAAATAGCTAAGGTCTTAACTCTTACTCTGGCCTAATAGCTAAGGTCTTAGACTCGTACTCTGGCCTACTGGTTAAGGTCTTAACTCTTACTCTGGCCTAATAGCTAAGGTCTTAGACTCGTACTCTGGCCTAATGGTTAAGGTCTTAACTCTTACTCTGGCCTAATAACTAAGGTCTGAACTCTTACTCTGGCCTAATAGCTAAGGTCTTAACTCTTACTCTGGCCTAATAGCTAAGGTCTTGGACTCTTACTCTGGCCTAATAGCTAAGGTCTTAACTCTTACTCTGGCCTAATAGCTAAGGTCTTAGACTCGTACTCTGGCCTAATGTTTAAGGATTTAACTCTTACTCTGGCCTAATAGCTAAGGTCTTAGACTCATACTCTGGCCTAATGGTTAAGGCCTTAACTCTTACTCTGGCCTACTGGTTAAGGTCTTAACTCTTACTCTGGCCTAATAGCTAAGGTCTTAGACTTGTACTCTGGCCTAATAGTTACGGTCTTAACTCTTACTCTGGCCGAATAGCTAAGGTCTTAAACTCGTACTCTGGCCTACTGGTTAAGGTCTTAACTCTTACTCTGGCCTACTGGTTAAGGTCTTAACTCTTACTCTGGCCTCATAGCTAATTTCTTAGACTCGTACTCTGACCTAATCTTTAAGGATTTAACTCTTACTCTGGCCTACAGGTTAAGGTCTTAACTCTTACTCTGCCCTACTGGTTAAGGTCTTAACTCTTACTCTGGCCTAATAGCTAAGGTCTTAGACTCGTACTCTGGCCTACTCGTTAAGGTCTTAACTCTTGCTCTGGCCTAATAGCTAAGGTCTTAACTCTTACTCTGTCCTAATAGCTAATGTCTTAGACTCGTACTCTGGCCTAATGGTTAAGGTCTTAACTCTTACCCTGGCCTAATAGCTAAGGTCTTAGACTCGTACTCTGGCCTAATAGCTAAGGTCTTAGACTCGTACTCTGGCCAAATGGTTAAGGTCTTAACTCTTACTCTGGCCTAATGGTTAAGGTCTTAACTCTTACTCTGGCCTAGTAGCTAAGGTCTTAACTCTTACTCTGGCCTAATGGTTAAGGTCTTAACTCTTACTCTGGTCAAATAGCTGAGGTCTTAACTCTTACTCTGGCCTAATAGCTAAGGTCTTAGACTCGTACTCTGGCCTACTGGATAAGGTCTTAACTCTTACTCTGGCCTAATAGCTAAGGTCTTAACTCTTACTCTGGCCTAATAGCTAAGGTCTTAGACTCGTACTCTGGCCAAATGGTTAAGGTCTTAACTCTTACTCTGGCCTAATGGTTAAGGTCTTAACTCTTACTCTGGCCTAGTAGCTAAGGTCTTAACTCTTACTCTGGCCTTATGGTTAAGGTCTTAACTCTTACTCTGGTCAAATAGCTAAGGTCTTAACTCTTACTCTGGCCTAATAGCTAAGGTCTTAGACTCGTACTCTGGCCTACTGGTTAAGGTCTTAACTCTTACTCTGGCCTAATAGCTAAGGTCTTAGACTCGTACTCTGGCCTAATGGTTAAGGTCTTAACTCTTACTCTGGCCTAATAACTAAGGTCTGAACTCTTACTCTGGCCTAATAGCTAAGGTCTTAACTCTTACTCTGGCCTAATAGCTAAGGTCTTGGACTCTTACTCTGGCCTAATAGCTAAGGTCTTAACTCTTACTCTGGCCTAATAGCTAAGGTCTTAGACTCGTACTCTGGCCTAATGTTTAAGGATTTAACTCTTACTCTGGCCTAATAGCTAAGGTCTTAGACTCATACTCTGGCCTAATGGTTAAGGCCTTAACTCTTACTCTGGCCTACTGGTTAAGGTCTTAACTCTTACTCTGGCCTAATAGCTAAGGTCTTAGACTTGTACTCTGGCCTAATAGTTACGGTCTTAACTCTTACTCTGGCCGAATAGCTAAGGTCTTAAACTCGTACTCTGGCCTACTGGTTAAGGTCTTAACTCTTACTCTGGCCTACTGGTTAAGGTCTTAACTCTTACTCTGGCCTCATAGCTAATTTCTTAGACTCGTACTCTGACCTAATCTTTAAGGATTTAACTCTTACTCTGGCCTACAGGTTAAGGTCTTAACTCTTACTCTGCCCTACTGGTTAAGGTCTTAACTCTTACTCTGGCCTAATAGCTAAGGTCTTAGACTCGTACTCTGGCCTACTCGTTAAGGTCTTAACTCTTGCTCTGGCCTAATAGCTAAGGTCTTAACTCTTACTCTGTCCTAATAGCTAATGTCTTAGACTCGTACTCTGGCCTAATGGTTAAGGTCTTAACTCTTACCCTGGCCTAATAGCTAAGGTCTTAGACTCGTACTCTGGCCTAATAGCTAAGGTCTTAGACTCGTACTCTGGTCTAATAGCTAAGGTCTTAGACTCGTACTCTGGCCTAATGGTTAAGGTCTTAACTCTTAATCTGGCCTAATAGCTAAGGTCTTAGACTCGTACTCTGGCCTAATAGCTAAGGTCTTAGACTTGTACTCTGGCCAACTGGTTAAGGTCTTAACTCTTACTCTGGCCTACTGGTTAAGGTCTTAACTCTTACTATTGCCTAATAGCTAAGGTCTTAGACTCGTACTCTGGCCTAATGGTTAAGGTCTTAACTCTTACTCTGGCCTAATAGCTAAGGTCTTAGACTCGTACTTTTGCCTAATGGTTAAGGTCTTAACTCTTACTCTGGCCTAATAGCTAAGATCTTAACTCTTACTCTGGCCTAATAGCTAAGGTCTTAGACTCGTACTATGGCCTAGAGGTTAAGGTCTTAACTCTTACTCTGGCCTACTGTTTAAGGTCTTAACTCTTACTCTGGCCTAATAGCTAAGGTGCTAGACTCATACTCTGGCCTACTGGTTAAGGTCTTAACTCTTACTCTGACCTAATAGCTAAGGTCTTAACTCTTACTCTGGCCTAATAGCTAAGGTCTTAGACTCGTACTCTGGCCTAATGGTTAAGGTCCTAACTCTTACTCTGGCCTACTGGTTAAGGTCTTAACTCTTACTCTGGCCTAATAGCTAAGCTCTTAGACTCGTACTCTGGCCTAATGGTTAAGGTCTTAACTCTTACTCTGGCCTACTGGTTAAGGTCTTAACTCTTACTCTGGCCTAATGGTTAAGGTCTTAACTCTTACTCTGGCCTAGTAGCTAAGGTCTTAACTCTTACTCTGGCCTAATGGTTAAGGTCTTAACTCTTACTCTGGTCAAATAGCTAAGGTCTTAACTCTTACTCTGGCCTAATAGCTAAGGTCTTAGACTCGTACTCTGGCCTACTGGTTAAGGTCTTAACTCTTACTCTGGCCTAATAGCTAAGGTCTTAACTCTTACTCTGGCCTAATAGCTAAGGTCTTGGACTCGTACTCTTGCCAAATGGTTAAGGTCTTAACTCTTACTCTGGCCTAATGGTTAAGGTCTTAACTCTTACTCTGGCCTAGTAGCTAAGGTCTTAACTCTTACTCTGGCCTAATGGTTAAGGTCTTAACTCTTACACTGGTCAAATAGCTAAGGTCTTAACTCTTACTCTGGCCTAATAGCTAAGGTCTTAGACTCGTACTCTGGCCAAATGGTTAAGGTCTTAACTCTTACTCTGGCCTAATGGTTAAGGTCTTAACTCTTACTCTGGCCTAGTAGCTAAGGTCTTAACTCTTACTCTGGCCTACTGGTTAAGGTCTTAACTCTTACTCTGGCCTAATAGCTAAGGTGCTAGACTCGTACTCTGGCCTACTGGTTAAGGTCTTAACTCTTACTCTGGCCTAAAAGCTAAGGTCTTAACTCTTACTCTGGCCTACTGGTTAAGGTCTTAACTCTTACTCTTGCCTAATAGCTAAGGTCTTAGACTCGTACTCTGGCCTAATGGTTATGGTCTTAACTCTTACTCTGGCTGAATAGCTAAGGTCTTAAACTCGTACTCTGGCCTACTGGTTAAGGTCTTAACTCTTACTCTGGCCTACTGGTTAAGGTCTTAACTCTTACTCTGGCCTAATAGCTAAGGTCTTAGACTCGTACTCTGACCTAATGGTTAAGGATTTAACTCTTACTCTGGCCTACAGGTTAAGGTCTTAACTCTTACTCTGGCCTACTGGTTAAGGTCTTAACTCTTACTCTGGCCTAATAGCTAAGGTCTTAGACTCGTACTCTGGCCTAATGGTTAAGGCCTTAACTCTTACTCTGGCCTACTGGTTAAGGTCTTAACTCTTACTCTGGCCTAATAGCTAAGGTCTTAGACTCGTACTCTGGCCTAATGGTTACGGTCTTAACTCTTACTCTGGCCAAATAGCTAAGGTCTTAAACTCGTACTCTGGCCTACTGGTTAAGGCCTTAACTCTTACTCTGGCCTAATAGCTAAGGTCTTAGACTTGTACTCTGGCCTAATGGTTAAGGTCTTAGACTCTTACTCTGGCCTAATAGCTAAGGTCTTAGACTCGTACTCTGGCCTAATAGCTAAGGTCTTAACTCTTACTCTGGCCTAATAGCTAAGGTCTTAGACTCATACTATGGCCTACAGGTTATGGTCTTAACTCTTACTCTGGCCTACTGGTTAAGGTCTTAACTCTTACTCTGGCCTAATAGCTAAGGTGCTAGACTCGTACTCTGGCCTACTGGTTAAGGTCTTAACTCTTACTCTGACCTAATAGCTAAGGTCTTAACTCTTACTCTGGCCTAATAGCTAAGGTCTTAGATTCGTACTCTGGCCTAATGGTTAAGGTCCTAACTCTTACTCTGGCCTACTGGTTAAGGTCTTAACTCTTACTCTGGCCTAATAGCTAAGGTCTTAGACTCGTACTCTGGCCTACTGGTTAAGGTCTTAACTCTTACTCTGGCCTACTGGTTAAGGTCTTATCTCTTACTCTGGCCTAATAGCTAAGGTCTTAACTCTTACTCTGGCCTAATAGCTAAGGTCTTAGACTCGTACTCTGGCCAAATGGTTAAGGTCTTAACTCTTACTCTGGCCTAATGGGTAAGGTCTTAACTCTTACTCTGGCCTAGTAGCTAAGGTCTTAACTCTTACTCTGGCCTAATAGCTAAGGTCTTAGACTCGTACTCTGGCCTACTGGTTAAGGTCTTAACTCTTACTCTGGCCTAATAGCTAAGGTCTTAACTCTTACTCTGGCCTAATAGCTAAGGTCTTAGACTCGTACTCTGGCCAAATGGTTAAGGTATTAACTCTTACTCTGGCCTAGTAGCTAAGGTCTTAACTCTTACTCTGGCCTAATGGTTAAGGTCTTAACTCTTACTCTGGTCAAATAGCTAAGGTCTTAACTCTTACTCTGGCCTAATAGCTAAGGTCTTAGACTCGTACTCTGGCCTACTGGATAAGGTCTTAACTCTTACTCTGGCCTAACAGCTAAGGTCTTAACTCTTACTTTGGCCTAATAGCTGAGGTCCTATACTCGTACTATGGCCTACAGGTAAGGTCTTAACTCTTACTCTGGCCTACTGGTTAAGGTCTTAACTCTTACTCTGGCCTAATAGCTAAGGTCCTATACTCGTACTCTGGCCTACTGGTTAAGGTCTTAACTCTTACTCTGACCTAATAGCTAAGGTCTTAACTCTTACTCTGGCCTAATAGCTAAGGTCTTAGACTCGTACTCTGGCCTAATAGCTAAGGTCTTAGACTCGTACTCTGGCCTACTGGTTAAGGTCTTAACTCTTACTCTGGCCTACTGGTTAAGGTCTTAACTCTTACTCTTGCCTAATAGCTAAGGTCTTAGACTCGTACTCTGGCCTAATGGTTAAGGTCTTAACTCTTACTCTGGCCTAATAGCTAAGGTCTTAGACTCGTACTCTGGCCTAATAGCTAAGGTCTTAACTCTTACTCTGGCCTAATAGCTAAGGTCTTAGACTCTTACTCTGGCCTAATAGCTAAGGTCTTAACTCTTACTCTGGCCTAATAGCTAAGGTCTTAGACTCGTACTCTGGCCTAATGGTTAAGGATTTAACTCTTACTCTGGCCTAATAGCTAAGGTCTTAGACTCGTACTCTGGCCTAATAGCTAAGGTCTTAGACTCGTACTCTGGTCTAATAGCTAAGGTCTTAGACTCGTACTCTGGCCTAATGGTTAAGGTCTTAACTCTTAATCTGGCCTAATAGCTAAGGTCTTAGACTCGTACTCTGGCCTAATAGCTAAGGTCTTAGACTCGTACTCTGGCCTACTGGTTAAGGTCTTAACTCTTACTCTGGCCTACTGGTTAAGGTCTTAACTCTTACTCTTGCCTAATAGCTAAGGTCTTAGACTCGTACTCTGGCCTAATGGTTAAGGTCTTAACTCTTACTCTGGCCTAATAGCTAAGGTCTTAGACTCGTACTCTGGCCTAATAGCTAAGGTCTTAGACTCGTACTCTGGTCTAATAGCTAAGGTCTTAGACTCGTACTCTGGCCTAATGGTTAAGGTCTTAACTCTTAATCTGGCCTAATAGCTAAGGTCTTAGACTCGTACTCTGGCCTAATAGCTAAGGTCTTAGACTCGTACTATGGCCGACAGGTTAAGGTCTTAACTATTACTCTGGCCTACTGGTTAAGGTCTTAACTCTTACTCTGGCCTAATAGCTAAGGTGCTAGACTCGTACTCTGGCCTACTGGCTAAGGTCTTAACTCTTACTCTGACCTAATAGCTAAGGTCTTAACTCTTACTCTGGAGTAATAGCTAAGGTCTTAAACTCGTACTCTGGCCTAATGGTTAAGGTTCTAACTCTTACTCTGGCCTACTGGTTAAGGTCTTAACTCTTACTCTGGCCTAATAGCTAAGGTCTTAGACTCGTACTCTGGCCTAATGGTTAAGGTCTTAACTCTTACTCTGGCCTACTGGTTAAGGTCTTAACTCTTACTCTGGCCTACTGGTTAAGGTCTTAACTCTTACTCTGGCCTAATAGCTAAGGTCTTAACTCTTACTCTGGCCTAATAGCTAAGGTCTTAGACTCGTACTCTGGCCAAATGGTTAAGGTCTTAACTCTTACTCTGGCCTAATGGTTAAGGTCTTAACTCTTACTCTGGCCTAGTAGCTAAGGTCTTAACTCTTACTCTGGCCTAATAGCTAAGGTCTTAGACTCGTACTCTGGCCTACTGGTTAAGGTCTTAACTCTTACTCTGGCCTAATAGCTAAGGTCTTAACTCTTACTCTGGCCTAATAGCTAAGGTCTTAGACTCGTACTCTGGCCAAATGGTTAAGGTCTTAACTCTTACTCTGGCCTAATGGTTAAGGTCTTAACTCTTACTCTGGCCTAGTAGCTAAGGTCTTAACTCTAGGTCTTAACTCTTACTCTGGCCTAATGGTTAAGGTCCTAACTCTTACTCTGGCCTAATAGCTAAGGTCTTAACTCTTACTCTGGCCTAATAGCTAAGGTCTTAGACTCTTACTCTTGCCTAATAGCTAAGGTCTTAGACTCGTACTCTGGCCTAATGGTTAAGGTCTTAACTCTTACTCTGGCCTAATAGCTAAGGTCTTAGACTCGTACTCTGGCCTAATAGCTAAGGTCTTAACTCTTACTCTGGCCTAATGTTTAAGGATTTAACTCTTACTCTGGCCTAATAGCTAAGGTCTTAACTCTTACTCTGGCCTAATAGCTAAGGTCTTAACTCTTACTCTGGCCTACTGGTTAAGGTCTTAACTCTTACTCTGGCCTAATAGCTAAGGTCTTAGACTCGTACTCTGGCCTACTGGTTAAGGTCTTAACTCTTACTCTGGCCTACTGGTTAAGGTCTTAACTCTTACTCTGGCCTAATAGCTAAGGTCTTAACTCTTACTCTGGATGAATAGCTAAGGTCTTAGACTCGTACTCTGGCCAAATGGTTAAGGTCTTAACTCTTACTATGGCCTAATGGTTAAGGTCTTAACTCTTACTCTGGCCTAGTAGCTAAGGTCTTAACTCTTACTCTGGCCTAATGGTTAAGGTCTTAACTTTTACTCTGGTCAAATAGCTAAGGTCTTAACTCTTACTCTGGCCTAATAGCTAAGGTCTTAGACTCGTACTCTGGTCTACTGGTTAAGGTCTTAACTCTTACTCTGGCCTAATAGCTAAGGTCTTAACTTTTACTCTGGCCTAATAGCTCAGGTCTTAGACTCGTACTCTGGCCAAATGGTTAAGGCCTTAAATCTTACTCTGGCCTAATGGTTAAGGTCTTAACTCTTACTCTGGCCTAGTAGCTAAGGTCTTAACTCTTACTCTGGCCTAATGGTTAAGGTCTTAACTCTTACTCTGGTCAAATAGCTAAGGTCTTAACTCTTACTCTGGCCTAATAGCTAAGGTCTCAGACTCGTACTCTGGCCTACTGGTTAAGGTCTTAACTCTTACTCTGGCCTAATAGCTAAGGTCTTAGACTCGTACTCTGGCCTAATGGTTAAGGTCTTAACTCTTACTCTGGCCTAATAACTAAGGTCTGAACTCTTACTCTGGCCTAATAGCTAAGGTCTTAACTCTTACTCTGGCCTAATAGCTAAGGTCTTAGACTCTTACTCTGGCCTAATAGCTAAGGTCTTAACTCTTACTCTGGCCTAATAGCTAAGGTCTTAGACTCGTACTCTGGCCTAATGTTTAAGGATTTAACTCTTACTCTGGCCTAATAGCTAAGGTCTTAGACTCATACTCTGGCCTAATGGTTAAGGCCTTAACTCTTACTCTGGCCTACTGGTTAAGGTCTTAACTCTTACTCTGGCCTAATAGCTAAGGTCTTAGACTCGTACTCTGGCCTAATAGCTAAGGTCTTAGACTCGTACTCTGACCTTATGGTTAAGGATTTAACTCTTACTCTGGCCTACAGGTTAAGGTCTTAACTCTTACTCTGGCCTACTGGTTAAGGTCTTAACTCTTACTCTGGCCTAATAGCTAAGGTCTTAGACTCGTACTCTGGCCTAATGGTTAAGGCCTTAACTCTTACTCTGGCCTAATGGTTACGGTCTTAACTCTTACTCTGGCCAAATAGCTAAGGTCTTAAACTCATACTCTGGCCTTCTGGTTAAGGTCTTAACTCTTACTCTGGCCTACTGGTTAAGGTCTTAACTCTTACTCTGGCCTAATAGCTAAGGTCTTAGACTCGTACTCTGACCTAATGGTTATGGTCTTAACTCTTACTCTGGCCTACTGGTTAAGGTCTTAACTCTTACTCTGGCCTAATAGCTAAGGTCTTAGACTCGTACTCTGGCCTAATGGTTAAGGTCCTAACTCTTACTCTGGCCTACTGGTTAAGGTCTTAACTCTTACGCTTGCCAACTGGTTAAGGTCTTAACTCTTACTCTGGCCTAATGGTTAAGGTCTTAACTCTTACTCTGGCCTAATGGTTAAGGTCTTAACTCTTACTCTGGCCTAATAGCTAAGGTCTTAACTCTTACTCTGGCCTAATAGCTAAGGTCTTAACTCTTACTCTGGCCTAATAGCTAAGGTCTTAGACTCGTACTATGGCCTACAGGTTAAGGTCTTAACTCTTACTCTGGCCTACTGGTTAAGGTCTTAACTCTTACTCTGGCCTAATAGCTAAGGTCATAGACTCGTACTCTGGCCTAATGGTTAAGGTCTTAACTCTTACTCTGGCCTACAGGCTAAGGTCTTAGACTCGTACTCTGGCCAAATGGTTAAGGTCTTAACTCTTACTCTGGCCTAGTGGTTAAGGTCTTAACTCTTACTCTGGCCTAGTAGCTAAGGTCTTAACTCTTACTCTGGCCTAATGGTTAAGGTCTTAACTCTTACTCTGGTCAAATAGCTAAGGTCTTAACTCTTACTCTGGCCTAATAGCTAATGTCTTAACTCTTACTCTGGCCTAATGGTTAAGGTCTTAACTCTTACTCTGGCCTAATAGCTAAGGTCTTAACTCTTACTCTGGCCTAATAGCTAAGGTCTTAGACTCGTACTATGGCCTACAGGTTAAGGTCTTAACTCTTACTCTGGCCTACTGGTTAAGGTCTTAACTCTTACTCTGGCCTAATAGCTAAGGTCATAGACTCGTACTCTGGCCTAATGGTTAAGGTCTTAACTCTTACTCTGGCCTACAGGCTAAGGTCTTAACTCTTACTCTGGCCTACTGGTTAAGGTCTTAACTCTTACTCTGGCCTAATAGCTAAGGTCTTAGACTCGTACTCTGGCCTAATGGTTAAGGTCTTAACTCTTACTCTGGCCTAATAACTAAGGTCTGAACTCTTACTCTGGCCTAATAGCTAAGGTCTTAACTCTTACTCTGGCCTAATAGCTAAGGTCTTAGACTCTTACTCTGGCCTAATAGCTAAGGTCTTAACTCTTACTCTGGCCTAATAGCTAAGGTTTCAGACCTGTAACCTGGACTAATGTTTAAGGATTTAACTCTTACTCTGGCCTAATAGCTAAGGTCTTAGACTCATACTCTGGCCTAATGGTTAAGGCCTTAACTCTTACTCTGGCCTACTGGTTAAGGTCTTAACTCTTAGTCTGGCCTAATAGCTAAGGTCTTAGACTCGTACTCTGGCCTAATAGTTACGGTCTTAACTCTTACTCTGGCCGAATAGCTAAGGTCTTAAACTCGTACTCTGGCCTACTGGTTAAGGTCTTAACTCTTACTCTGGCCTACTGGTTAAGGTCTTAACTCTTACTCTGGCCTAATAGCTAAGGTCATAGACTCGTACTCTGGCCTAATGGTTAAGGTCTTAACTCTTACTCTGGCCTACAGGCTAAGGTCTTAGACTCGTACTCTGGCCAAATGGTTAAGGTCTTAACTCTTACTCTGGCCTAATGGTTAAGGTCTTAACTCTTACTCTGGCCTAGTAGCTAAGGTCTTAACTCTTACTCTGGCCTAATGGTTAAGGTCTTAACTCTTACTCTGGCCTAATAGCTAAGGTCTTAACTCTTACTCTGGCCTAATAGCTAAGGTCTTAGACTCGTACTATGGCCTACAGGTTAAGGTCTTAACTCTTACTCTGGCCTACTGGTTAAGGTCTTAACTCTTACTCTGGCCTAATAGCTAAGGTCATAGACTCGTACTCTGGCCTAATGGTTAAGGTCTTAACTCTTACTCTGGCCTACAGGCTAAGGTCTTAACTCTTACTCTGGCCTACTGGTTAAGGTCTTAACTCGTACTCTGGCCTACTGGTTAAGGTCTTAACTCTTACTCTGGCCTAATAGCTAAGGTCTTAGACTCGTACTCTGGCCTAATGGTTAAGGTCTTAACTCTTACTCTGGCCTAATAACTAAGGTCTGAACTCTTACTCTGGCCTAATAGCTAAGGTCTTAACTCTTACTCTGGCCTAATAGCTAAGGTCTTAGACTCTTACTCTGGCCTAATAGCTAAGGTCTTAACTCTTACTCTGGCCTAATAGCTAAGGTTTCAGACTTGTAACCTGGACTAATGTTTAAGGATTTAACTCTTACTCTGGCCTAATAGCTAAGGTCTTAGACTCATACTCTGGCCTAATGGTTAAGGCCTTAACTCTTACTCTGGCCTACTGGTTAAGGTCTTAACTCTTACTCTGGCCTAATAGCTAAGGTCTTAGACTCGTACTCTGGCCTAATAGTTACGGTCTTAACTCTTACTCTGGCCGAATAGCTAAGGTCTTAAACTCGTACTCTGGCCTACTGGTTAAGGTCTTAACTCTTACTCTGGCCTACTGGTTAAGGTCTTAACTCTTACTCTGGCCTAATAGCTAAGGTCTTAGACTCGTACTCTGACCTAATGGTTAAGGATTTAACTCTTACTCTGGCCTACTGGTTAAGGTCTTAACTCTTACTCTGGCCTACTGGTTAAGGTCTTAACTCTTACTCTGGCCTAATAGCTAAGGTCTTAGACTCGTACTCTGACCTAATGGTTATGGTCTTAACTCTTACTCTGGCCTACTGGTTAAGGTCTTAACTCTTACTCTGGCCTAATAGCTAAGGTCTTAGACTCGTACTCTGGCCTAATGGTTAAGGTCTTAACTCTTACTCTGGCCTACTGGTTAAGGTCTTAACTCTTACGCTGGCCTACTGGTTAAGGTCTTAACTCTTACTCTGGCCTAATGGTTAAGGTCTTAACTCTTACTCTGGCCTAATAGCTAAGGTCTTAACTCTTACTCTGGCCTAATAGCTAAGGTCTTAGACTCGTACTCTGGCCAAATGGTTAAGGTCTTAACTCTTACTCTGGCCTAATGGTTAAGGTCTTAACTCTTACTCTGGCCTAGTAGCTAAGGTCTTAACTCTTACTCTGGCCTAATGGTTAAGGTCTTAACTCTTACTCTGGTCAAATAGCTAAGGTCTTAACTCTTACTCTGGCCTAATAGCTAAGGTCTTAGATTCGTACTCTGGTCTACTGGTTAAGGTCTTAACTCTTACTCTGGCCTAATAGCTAAGGTCTTAACTTTTACTCTGGCCTAATAGCTAAGGTCTTAGACTCGTACTCTGGCCAAATGGTTAAGGCCTTAACTCTTACTCTGGCCTAATGGTTAAGGTCTTAACTCTTACTCTGGCCTAATAGCTAAGGTCTTAGATTCGTACTCTGGTCTACTGGTTAAGGTCTTAACTCTTACTCTGGCCTAATAGCTAAGGTCTTAGACTCGTACTCTGGCCAAATGGTTAAGGCCTTAACTCTTACTCTGGCCTAATGGTTAAGGTCTTAACTCTTACTCTGGCCTAGTAGCTAAGGTCTTAACTCTTACTCTGGCCTAATGGTTAAGGTCTTAACTCTTACTCTGGTCAAATAGCTAAGGTCTTAACTCTTACTCTGGCCTAATAGCTAAGGTCTTAGACTCGTACTCTGGCCTACTGGTTAAGGTCTTAACTCTTACTCTGGCCTAATAGCTAAGGTCTTAGACTCGTACTCTGGCCTAATAGTTAAGGTCTTAACTCTTACTTTGGCCTAATAACTAAGGTCTGAACTCTTACTCTGGCCTAATAGCTAAGGTCTTAACTCTTACTCTGGCCTAACAGCTAAGGTCTTAGACTCTTACTCTGGCCTAATAGCTAAGGTCTTAACTCTTACTCTGGCCTAATAGCTAAGGTCTTAGACTCGTACTCTGGCCTAATGTTTAAGGATTTAACTCTTACTCTGGCCTAATAGCTAGGTCTTAGACTCATACTCTGGCCTAATGGTTAAGGCCTTAACTCTTACTCTGGCCTACTGGTTAAGGTCTTAACTCTTACTCTGGCCTAATAGCTAAGGTCTTAGACTCGTACTCTGGCCTAATAGCTAAGGTCTTAGACTCGTACTCTGACCTAATGGTTAAGGATTTAACTCTTACTCTGGCCTACAGGTTAAGGTCTTAACTCTTACTCTGGCCTACTGGTTAAGGTCTTAACTCTTACTCTGGCCTAATCGCTAAGGTCTTAGACTCGTACTCTGACCTAATGGTTAAGGCCTTAACTCTTACTCTGGCCTAATAACTAAGGTCTGAACTCTTACTCTGGCCTAATAGCTAAGGTCTTAACTCTTACTCTGGCCTAATAGCTAAGGTCTTAGACTCTTACTCTGGCCTAATAGCTAAGGTCTTAACTCTTACTCTGGCCTAATAGCTAAGGTTTCAGACTTGTAACCTGGACTAATGTTTAAGGATTTAACTCTTACTCTGGCCTAATAGCTAAGGTCTTAGACTCATACTCTGGCCTAATGGTTAAGGCCTTAACTCTTACTCTGGCCTACTGGTTAAGGTCTTAACTCTTACTCTGGCCTAATAGCTAAGGTCTTAGACTCGTACTCTGGCCTAATAGTTACGGTCTTAACTCTTACTCTGGCCGAATAGCTAAGGTCTTAAACTCGTACTCTGGCCTACTGGTTAAGGTCTTAACTCTTACTCTGGCCTACTGGTTAAGGTCTTAACTCTTACTCTGGCCTAATAGCTAAGGTCTTAGACTCGTACTCTGACCTAATGGTTAAGGATTTAACTCTTACTCTGGCCTACTGGTTAAGGTCTTAACTCTTACTCTGGCCTACTGGTTAAGGTCTTAACTCTTACTCTGGCCTAATAGCTAAGGTCTTAGACTCGTACTCTGACCTAATGGTTATGGTCTTAACTCTTACTCTGGCCTACTGGTTAAGGTCTTAACTCTTACTCTGGCCTAATAGCTAAGGTCTTAGACTCGTACTCTGGCCTAATGGTTAAGGTCTTAACTCTTACTCTGGCCTACTGGTTAAGGTCTTAACTCTTACGCTGGCCTACTGGTTAAGGTCTTAACTCTTACTCTGGCCTAATGGTTAAGGTCTTAACTCTTACTCTGGCCTAATAGCTAAGGTCTTAACTCTTACTCTGGCCTAATAGCTAAGGTCTTAGACTCGTACTCTGGCCAAATGGTTAAGGTCTTAACTCTTACTCTGGCCTAATGGTTAAGGTCTTAACTCTTACTCTGGCCTAGTAGCTAAGGTCTTAACTCTTACTCTGGCCTAATGGTTAAGGTCTTAACTCTTACTCTGGTCAAATAGCTAAGGTCTTAACTCTTACTCTGGCCTAATAGCTAAGGTCTTAGATTCGTACTCTGGTCTACTGGTTAAGGTCTTAACTCTTACTCTGGCCTAATAGCTAAGGTCTTAACTTTTACTCTGGCCTAATAGCTAAGGTCTTAGACTCGTACTCTGGCCAAATGGTTAAGGCCTTAACTCTTACTCTGGCCTAATGGTTAAGGTCTTAACTCTTACTCTGGCCTAATAGCTAAGGTCTTAGATTCGTACTCTGGTCTACTGGTTAAGGTCTTAACTCTTACTCTGGCCTAATAGCTAAGGTCTTAGACTCGTACTCTGGCCAAATGGTTAAGGCCTTAACTCTTACTCTGGCCTAATGGTTAAGGTCTTAACTCTTACTCTGGCCTAGTAGCTAAGGTCTTAACTCTTACTCTGGCCTAATGGTTAAGGTCTTAACTCTTACTCTGGTCAAATAGCTAAGGTCTTAACTCTTACTCTGGCCTAATAGCTAAGGTCTTAGACTCGTACTCTGGCCTACTGGTTAAGGTCTTAACTCTTACTCTGGCCTAATAGCTAAGGTCTTAGACTCGTACTCTGGCCTAATAGTTAAGGTCTTAACTCTTACTTTGGCCTAATAACTAAGGTCTGAACTCTTACTCTGGCCTAATAGCTAAGGTCTTAACTCTTACTCTGGCCTAACAGCTAAGGTCTTAGACTCTTACTCTGGCCTAATAGCTAAGGTCTTAACTCTTACTCTGGCCTAATAGCTAAGGTCTTAGACTCGTACTCTGGCCTAATGTTTAAGGATTTAACTCTTACTCTGGCCTAATAGCTAGGTCTTAGACTCATACTCTGGCCTAATGGTTAAGGCCTTAACTCTTACTCTGGCCTACTGGTTAAGGTCTTAACTCTTACTCTGGCCTAATAGCTAAGGTCTTAGACTCGTACTCTGGCCTAATAGCTAAGGTCTTAGACTCGTACTCTGACCTAATGGTTAAGGATTTAACTCTTACTCTGGCCTACAGGTTAAGGTCTTAACTCTTACTCTGGCCTACTGGTTAAGGTCTTAACTCTTACTCTGGCCTAATCGCTAAGGTCTTAGACTCGTACTCTGACCTAATGGTTAAGGCCTTAACTCTTACTCTGGCCTACTGGTTAAGGTCTTAACTCTTACTCTGGCCTAATAGCTAAGGTCTTAGACTCGTACTCTGGCCTAATGGTTACGGTCTTAACTCTTACTCTGGCCAAATAGCTAAGGTCTTAAACTCATACTCTGGCCTACTGGTTAAGGTCTTAACTCTTACTCTGGCCTACTGGTTAAGGTCTTAACTCTTACTCTGGCCTAATAGCTAAGGTCTTAGACTCGTACTCTGACCTAATGGTTATGGTCTTAACTCTTACTCTGGCCTACTGGTTAAGGTCTTAACTCTTACTCTGGCCTAATAGCTAAGGTCTTAGACTCGTACTCTGGCCTAATGGTTAAGGTCTTAACTCTTACTCTGGCCTACTGGTTAAGGTCTTAACTCTTACGCTGGCCAACTGGTTAAGGTCTTAACTCTTACTCTGGCCTTATGGTTAAGGTCTTAACTCTTACTCTGGCCTAATAGCTAAGGTCTTAACTCTTACTCTGGCCTAATGGTTAAGGTCTTAACTCTTACTCTGGCCTAATAGCTAAGGTCTTAACTCTTACTCTGGCCTAATAGCTAAGGTCTTAGACTCGTACTATGGCCTACAGGTTAAGGTCTTAACTCTTACTCTGGCCTACTGGTTAAGGTCTTAACTCTTACTCTGGCCTAATAGCTAAGGTCCTAGACTCGTACTCTGGCCTACTGGTTAAGGTCTTAACTCTTACTCTGACCTAATAGCTAAGGTCTTAACTCTTACTCTGGCCTAATAGCTAAGGTCTTAGACTCGTACTCTGGCCTAATGGTTAAGGTCTTAACTCTTACTCTGGCCTACTGGTTAAGGTCTTAACTCTGACGCTGGCCTACTGGTTAAGGTCATAACTCTTACTCTGGCCTAATAGCTAAGGTCTTAGACTCGTACTCTGGCCTAATGGTTAAGGTCTTAACTCTTACTCTGGCCTACTGGTTAAGGTCTTAACTCTTAATCTGGCCTAATAGCTAAGGTCTTAACTCTTACTCTGGCCTAATAGCTAAGGTCTTAGACTCGTACTCTGACCTAATAGCTAAGGTCTTAGACTCGTACTCTGGTCTAATAGCTAAGGTCTTAGACTCGTACTCTGGCCTAATGGTTAAGGTCTTAACTCTTAATCTGGCCTAATAGCTAAGGTCTTAGACTCGTACTCTGGCCTAATAGCTAAGGTCTTAGACTCGTACTCTGGCCAACTGGTTAAGGTCTTAACTCTTACTCTGGCCTACTGGTTAAGGTCTTAACTCTTACTCTTGCCTAATAGCTAAGGTCTTAGACTCGTACTCTGGCCTAATGGTTAAGGTCTTAACTCTTACTCTGGCCTAATAGCTAAGGTCTTAACTCTTACTCTGGCCTAATAGCTAAGGTCTTAGACTCGTACTATGGCCTACTGGTTAAGGTCTTAACTCTTACTCTGGCCTACTGGTTAAGGTCTTAACTCTTACTCTGGCCTAATAGCTAAGGTGCTAGACTCGTACTCTGGCCTACTGGTTAAGGTCTTAACTCTTACTCTGACCTAATAGCTAAGGTCTTAATTCTTACTCTGGCCTAATAGCTAAGGTCTTAGACTCGTACTCTGACCTAATGGTTAAGGATTTAACTCTTACTCTGGCCTACTGGTTAAGGTCTTAACTCTTACTCTGGCCTAATAGCTAAGGTCTTAGACTCGTACTCTGGCCTAATAGCTAAGGTCTTAGACTCGTACTCTGACCTAATGGTTAAGGATTTAACTCTTACTCTGGCCTACAGGTTAAGGTCTTAACTCTTACTCTGGCCTACTGGTTAAGGTCTTAACTCTTACTCTGGCCTAATAGCTAAGGTCTTAGACTCGTACTCTGGCCTAATGGTTAAGGCCTTAACTCTTACTCTGGCCTACTGGTTAAGGTCTTAACTCTTACTCTGGCCTAATAGCTAAGGTCTTAGACTCGTACTCTGGCCTAATGGTTACAGTCTTAACTCTTACTCTGGCCAAATAGCTAAGGTCTTAAACTCATACTCTGGCCTACTGGTTAAGGTCTTAACTCTTACTCTGGCCTACTGGTTAAGGTCTTAACTCTTACTCTGGCCTAATAGCTAAGGTCTTAGACTCGTACTCTGACCTAATGGTTATGGTCTTAACTCTTACTCTGGCCTACTGGTTAAGGTCTTAACTCTTACTCTGGCCTAATAGCTAAGGTCTTAGACTCGTACTCTGGCCTAATGGTTAAGGTCTTTACTCTTACTCTGGCCTACTGGTTAAGGTCTTAACTCTTACGCTGGCCAACTGGTTAAGGTCTTAACTCTTACTCTGGCCTAATGGTTAAGGTCTTAACTCTTACTCTGGCCTAATAGCTAAGGTCTTAACTCTTACTCTGGCCTAATGGTTAAGGTCTTAACTCTTACTCTGGCCTAATAGCTAAGGTCTTAACTCTTACTCTGGCCTAATAGCTAAGGTCTTAGACTCGTACTATGGCCTACAGGTTAAGGTCTTAACTCTTACTCTGGCCTACTGGTTAAGGTCTTAACTCTTACTCTGGCCTAATAGCTAAGGTCCTAGACTCGTACTCTGGCCTACTGGTGACGGTCTTAACTCTTACTCTGACCTAATAGCTAAGGTCTTAACTCTTACTCTGGCCTAATAGCTAAGGTCATAGACTCGTACTCTGGCCTAATGGTTAAGGTCTTAACTCTTACTCTGGCCTACAGGCTAAGGTCTTAACTCTTACTCTGGCCTACTGGTTAAGGTCTTAACTCTTACTCTTGCCTAATAGCTAAGGTCTTAGACTCGTACTCTGGCCTAATGGTTAAGGTCTTAACTCTTACTCTGGCCTAATAGCTAAGGTCTTAGACTCATACTCTGGCCTAATGGTTAAGGTCTTAACTCTTACTCTGGCCTAATAGCTAAGGTCTTAACTCTTACTCTGGCCTAATAGCTAAGGTCTTAGACTCGTACTATGGCCTACTGGTTAAGGTCTGAACTCTTTTTCTGGCCTACTGGTTAAGGTCTTAACTCTTACTCTGGCCTAATAGCTAAGGTGCGAGACTCGTACTCTGGCCTACTGGTTAAGGTCTTAACTCTTACTCTGACCTAATAGCTAAGGTCTTAACTCTTACTCTGGCCTAATAGCTAAGGTCTTAGACTCGTACTCTGGCCTAATGGTTAAGGTCCCAACTCTTACTCTGGCCTACTGGTTAAGGTCTTAACTCTTACTCTGGCCTAATAGCTAAGGTCTTAGACTCGTACTCTGGCCTACTGGTTAAGGTCTTAACTCTTACTCTGGCCTACTGGTTAAGGTCTTAACTCTTACTCTGGCCTACTGGTTAAGGTCTTAACTCTTACTCTGGCCTAATAGCTAAGGTCTTAACTCTTACTTTGGCCTAATAGCTAAGGTCTTAGACTCGTACTCTGGCCAAATGGTTAAGGTCTTAACTCTTACTCTGGCCTAATGGTTAAGGTCTTAACTCTTACTCTGGCCTAGTAGCTAAGGTCTTAACTCTTACTCTGGCCTAATGGTTAAGGTCTTAACTCTTACTCTGGTCAAATAGCTAAGGTCTTAACTCTTACTCTGGCCTAATATCTAAGGTCTTAGACTCGTACTCTGGCCTACTGGTTAAGGTCTTAACTCTTACTCTGGCCTAATAGCTAAGGTCTTAACTCTTACTCTGGCCTAATAGCTAAGGTCTTAGACTCGTACTCTGGCCAAATGGTTAAGGTCTTAACTCTTACTCTGGCCTAATGGTTAAGGTCTTAACTCTTACTCTGGCCTAGTAGCTAAGGTCTTAACTCTTACTCTGGCCTAATGGTTAAGGTCTTAACTCTTACTCTGGTCAAATAGCTAAGGTCTTAACTCTTACTCTGGCCTAATAGCTAAGTGTAGGAGAGTGGCATCGACTGCATAGTTGCCCCCAACTTTTTGCTGATGTTTTGACTGTTTTTATGACTTTAGCCAGGCTGTGGCCCTGCTATCCAGGACCCCAGCCTATCTGCTCCCTCTGGTAAACTATGTGAGTACCCTAGGTACCAACCAATTGGATGCTGGGCATGCCCTACCAGTCCCTTGTAGATGGTACCCTAGGTACCCAGGGCATGGGTCCCCCAGTAGGCCTACCAGGGCTGCAGCACTTATTGTGCCACCCTGGGACAGCCACCCAAACTGACACCACCAGGCCACTACTGTAGCCTGGGTAAGGCGGTGCTAGCACCCCTTACAGGGATGTAGGTACCCTATGTCCCATACCATACAACACATATACTCTCATAGGTCACCCCTATGGCAGGCCCTGGTAATCCTACAGGGCTGGGTGCTGAGGTATGTGTGAGGGGGGACCCCTACGTGAGTAGGACCTCTCTGCAACCTTCGTAAAATCGTTACTGGGTTGTTTGTAGTGTAGCCATACCATATACTCTTAACCGCATTATAAGTTATTGCGTCATCGCTGTAACTTAGGAATGGCTACACAGAACCATATCGTGTTTGGTGTCAAACATGAAGGAATCATACCCCCAGTCCAGCCATGGGCATGGGGGCACGATTCCCCCTTGCTAGGAGGGTGATATGGGAAAAGCGGTAGAATTTAGACACCAATTTAAAAGTGCACATGTACCACAAAATGGCTACTGTTCGCCACCTACACGACTCTGGCTGGCTGTTGCTGGGGAAAACCCCAGCCTCGCCATCTGGACAATAGGGCTCCTGTGGCAGGGAGGTGCCAGCACCTCCCCAGACAGGATATGTGGATTGGAACAGGGTGGGTGCACCAAATGTCCATTCAGAGTTGCACGTAGGCAGCTGCAGAGCCCCAATTCTGCATACACCGCCTGGAACCGGTTCAGGGGCATCCTGCCCCTCGCCCAGGCGGGAAACACACAAAGGGGAGTGGGTGTAGCCACCCTTTCCCGCCTCTACTCTGATTGGTAGGCTCTATTTTGGACCATCCCCTAATCTTGGGGATATATGGGAATAACTTTGCCCTAGAGCCTTAGATTCGTACAGGACTTCACAGAACTGACCTTCGACAAGCTGCTGCCCAGCTGACTGAAGAAATCTCCCTTGGGATAAAGGAGTTATCCCCCTGCTTGGCAGGCACCTAAAAGACTACAAGATACCCGGTTGGAACTTCGTTGCTCTCACGACCTTCGACGCCTTCCAGCAACCTCGTGGTGGGTCTCCAGTGCATCCCAGCATCTTGTGAGTGTGCCCAGCCAGTCTGAGCACCCTGGACCACGTGGGTGTCGAGATCCCCGCATACCCCGAGACACCAGCCACCTCTTGTCCAGCACACGACCCCGACCAGTGGGGAAGTTGTGCTTTGGCCCATTCTTGAGCCAACCTTCAAGCAGCATTTGTGCTGACTCTCAGCTCCCTGGCCCGCTCCGGTGGCCCGTGGGAGCCCTTTTACGCACTCCATTTTGCTGCCTTCCGCGGTCCCTTGTCTCTCGACTTGTGGGCCCTGACGGAGGACAATCTTCTTTTCTAAGAGTTCCCCTGGTTGCTCCAGGCCTGCTCTACGCTCCCTGCAAAGGAGAGCACCCTCAGACCTCGTGGGTCTGCACCAGCAGCTGCTTTGTTCATCTTGCGTGGGTTGCGGTTGCCAATGCTTAGTGGATCCAATCGGGACACTAACACCGCAGCGACCCTCAGCCGACGTGGGACAGTCGCCCTCCAGAAGCTGGCCTTCCTTGAAGCCTCCCGGAGCCCGTGACTGCAGAGCCCAGCTGTATCTTCCACACCTGAAGCACCCGACATCCACGAGCTCCTTCCTGTGAGCTCCCTGGTCACTGTGCTGTGACCCAGACTCTGTCCCCTCTGCTTTCAGGTTCATCTTTGTCTTTTCTTCAACTTTAATCTTCACGACTTCAACGACACTTCCAGCTAGCAGCAGTTTGGACTCCTTTTCCATAGAAAATCAGCCCGCGACCCGACACCAGAATCGACCTATGCACCCGGCTTCCCTGGGGCAGGTAACAGTGGTACTTCGGTACTTCCGTGGTGGTGGGCTCTCCAAAGCCTTAAGTCTCAAGCCTTAACTTTGTACTGTTGTTAGAAGTGTCCTTAAACCTTAATTATCCAACCGCGACATTCTCCATAGGCTAACATTGCGATCCCGATAGCAACTTCCCGCACTGCACACGCCTCCCGTGGGTCCCCTTCCTCTTAACTGTGGGTGGATTCTTAAGGGGCCAGCGATCCTGAATGCCCTAGGCATTGCCTGTAGAATTGTCGTGGTTCTTATACCACTATTTTAGTATATGGTTTGGTCCCCCCCTGGGGCCCATTGATTTCTGTGCTATTTATTGTGTTTATAAATGCTTGTTTGAAGTGTAACTTTGCCACTAGCCACATAAAGTGACTGTGGGATTCTGCCTAGAATAAATACATATATTTTATATACATACCTGTGTGGGCTACTCTTTCATTTGGTTATTCAAGAGGTTATTATGGTAAAACAATAAGCTTAACACTCCTTCAAGACTTAGCCTGAAGGCTGCTCTCCACAGCTACCACTAGGATAGCTTTCTCTAAAGGTTGTCTTAAACCTATCATCAATAGGAGTCGAATTGGACTGGTGCAAGGTGTCCCTATAACTAGGAACAGCATATGCCAGGCCAACTTCTCACATTGGTGTGCAGCGGTTGGATTCAAGCTTGCCATTGTTTTACCAGATAACAAATTGAATTTCTAAAGTTGAAGCCACAAGGTACCAAAGGTACATATAAATTCAAGCTAGAATACAATAAGTTCTACTGAACTTGGAGTTGTGTGTAGAGGGTTTAGCACACCTTGACTACAAGTCAAGAGAGGGTTCAGTAGGCCACACTTAGTGTAGGTAGATACATCACTACACTAAACATGTCTTCAGGTGGCACTAAGGCTATGGAAGGACCCCAGAGGGTCCCTATAGATAAGTATGATAATTTCACCTTTGCAGAGCTCAGGGAAATGTGCACCCTTAGGGGACTGAAGAGAGAAAGAGGTGCCAAAACAAAACGTCTCAAGGAGATCCTGCTCATAGCAGACTTTATGGAGTCCATAGGATCCAGAGGGACGGACAGAGTGGGTGGGCACCCCTCAGAAGAGGACACTCCCATAGTGGAATCTGATGGGGAACAGGAAGAGGATGAAAATCCTGACCTGGAAGAAACAGACCACTCACAGCATGGAGGTGATGGCTCAAGAGGCACTCCCTCCACCCTTAAAAGGAGAGTGGTGGATCCAAGAAGGAACAGATCCCCCTCAGTGGGATCCAACCATTCTAGGAGATCCAAAGGGTCCTCTGCCTCTTCTCAGAGAAGAGAATCCTCTCATGAGAGGAAATGCAGACTGATCAAATTTGAGCAGGCTAAGCTTGAGCTTAAAAGAGAACAGTTAGCATTGGACAGGGAAACCCTGGAGCTTCAGAAAGCTTCAAGAAAGTGGGGTCTAGAGATCCCTGGTGGCAGTAAGGAAACCCCTAGAGTTAGAGAGAAAATCCCTGACAATAGGAACCTCCACAAGATTGTGCCCCCCTATCAGAATGGGGATGATATCCACAAATGGATATCTGCTCTTGAAAGGGCCTGTAGAGTACAGAGGGTCCCAGTAGAGCAGTGGGCAGCAATCCTGTGGCTCTCCTTTTCAGATAAAGGAAGAGACAAGCTCCTCTCTGTAAGAGAAGAGGATGCTGATGACTATTATATCTTGAAGGATGCTTTAATAGATGGGTTTGGCTTAACCACTGATCAGTACAGACTTAAGTTCAGAGACACCCAGAAAGCACAAAATCAGGATTGGGTAGACTTTGTGGATTGTGCAACCAAGGCACTGGAAGGTTGGTTAACTGGCAGCAAAGTAGATGATTATACAGGATTATACAATCTCATAATGAGGGAGCAGATCCTTAACAATTGTCAGAACCAGCTCTTACATCAGCACCTGGTTGACTCTGATCTGACCTCTCCCCAAGAATTGGGAAAGAAGGCAGACAAATGGGTCAGAACCAGGATTAAGCAAAAGGTCCAGCCCTTGGGAGGTGCAACTAAAAAAGAAGATGCCAAAAACTCTGACAAGGGTGGGGAAAAGGGAAAAGACCAGCAGTCTTCAACAGGCCCCCAAAAAGCAGCATCTGAGACTACCAAGAAAAACAAATCCAAACAACCAAGGAAGCCATGGTGTAAGTACTGTAAACAGACTACCCATTGGACTTCAGACTGTAATAAGGCCAAAGACTCCACAAGCACCACACCTGCCCCTAAGGCTCCTGTTCCCCCTAGTACAGTTACAGGTGTTGGTGCACAGAACAAGGGCATAGTAGGGTTGACCCTGGGATCTGGAGAGGACTCTGGCCTAGTCAGAACTCCTACTCAGGCTGTGCTAGTTTGTGATGGGGACTTGTCCCTGTTTGTGAGCCCCAGTGGTCTGGGCAAATACAGACAACAGCCAACCATAAATGGAAGGGAGTCACTAGCTTACAGGGATACAGGGGCCAGTGTCACTATGGTGACTAAGGACCTTGTGGACCCTGACCAGATCATACTTGGAGAGATATACCAAGTGACCAATGCTAGCAACGTTAGTACAGACCATGCTCTAGCTGTTGTGAACTTCTCCTGGGGAGGGGTAACTGGCCTCAAGAAAGTTGTGGTGAGTGCAGACCTACCTGTTGAATGTTTACTAGGCAATGATTTGGAGACCTCAGCATGGGCTGAGGTGGAGCTAAGTACCCATGCAGCAATGTTGGGTATACCAGCAGAAGTATTTGCCCTGACAAGGTCAAAAGCAAAGCTGACAGGAACTGAACAGGCCTTGGATCCTGGAAAAATGGACCAAGGGCCTTCCAAGAGGAGGAGTAGCAGGGGTAAGGCCGAGCCTTCCCCCCAGGATCAGTCTGTAGAAACTCTTTTAGCAGAAGAGGATCTAGCTCCTGAAGAAGGAACTGCCCCAGAGGAACTGGAACCTGATCAGGTTGAGTTCTTGGGGGCAGGGGGACCTTCTAGGGCAGACTTGAGCCTGGAGCAGCAGAGCTGCCCCACTCTTGAACCCCTCAGACAGCAAGCTGCTGCTGAGGCTGCAGGGGATGCCAGTGGGACCCATAAGATTTATTGGGATGAAGGGCTCCTTTACTCTGAGGGTCGAGACCCCAAGCCTGGTGCAGCCAGGAGGTTGGTCATACCTCAGAAGTTTAGGAGCTTCCTGCTCACACTGGCCCATGATATCCCCTTAGCAGGACACCTGGGCCAAAATAAGACTTGGGACAGAATTGTCCCACACTTTCATTGGCCCCACATGAGTGAAGACTGTAAGAGCTTTTGCAGCTCTTGCATTACCTGCCAAGCAAGTGGCAAGGCAGGTAAATCCACAAAGGCCCCCCTGATACCATTGCCTGTGGTGGGGGTGCCCTTTGAGCGGGTGGGGATTGACATCGTTGGTCCCTTAGACCCACCAACAGCATCTGGGCACAGGTTCATTTTAGTGGTAGTGGATCATGCCACTAGATACCCAGAAGCTATTCCCCTTAGGACCATCACAGCTCCTGTGGTGGCAAGGGCCCTCCTTGGAGTCTTCTCCAGGGTGGGGTTCCCTAAGGAGGTATTGTCTGACAGAGGTACAAACTTTATGAGTAGTTACCTGAAGGCAATGTGGAAGGAGTGTGGGGTTAACTATAAGTTCACCACCCCTTACCATCCTCAATGCAATGGCCTTGTTGAAAGGTTCAACAAGACCTTAAAGGGTATGATTAAAGGACTACCAGAAAAGCTTAGGCGAAAATGGGATGTTCTTCTGCCCTGCCTTCTCTTTGCATACAGAGAGGTGCCACAGAAGGGGGTTGGCTACAGCCCCTTTGAACTTCTGTTTGGCCATCCTGTTAGAGGGCCACTTTGTCTAGTGAAGGAGGGATGGGAGCAACCTCTCAAACCCCCTAAACAGGACATAGTGGACTACGTACTCGGTCTCCGCTCCCGGATGGCTGAGTATATGAAGAAGGCAACTAAAAACCTGGAGGCAAGTCAGGAATTACAGAAAGCCTGGCATGACCAAAAGGCTGTCCTGGTGGTGTACCAGCCAGGACAGAAGGTATGGGTGTTGGAGCCAGTGGCCCCAGCAGCTCTCCAAGATAAGTGGAGTGGACCCCATACCATTTTGGAGAAAAAGGGAGAGGTTACCTACCTGGTAGACCTTGGCACTCCCAGAAGTCCCCACAGGGTACTTCATGTGAATAGATTGAAAGCATATGTGGACAGGGCTGACATGGGCTTGCTCATGGCAACAGATGAGGGACAGGAGGAAGAGAGTGACCCTCTCCCAGACCTGCTCTCTCAGAACCCTGACGATGGGTCAGTTGATGGAGTAGCCTTGGCAGGCAGCCTCACTGACCAGCAGCAAGCAGATTGTAGACAGGTTCTACAAAGATACAGACATATGTTTTCTCTGACTCCTAGTCAGACCACCTGGTGCACTCACGAAGTGGACACTGGGGACAGTCTGCCTGTCAAGAATAAGATCTACAGGCAACCTGACCATGTCAGGGACTGCATACGGGCTGAAGTCCAAAAGATGTTGGAGTTGGGAGTAATTGAGCCCTCAGATAGCCCTTGGGCTAGCCCAGTAGTCCTAGTACCAAAACCTCACACCCAGGGTGGTAAGAGAGAGATGAGGTTCTGTGTAGACTACAGGGGTCTCAATGCAGTCACTAAGACTGATGCTCATCCAATTCCCAGAGCAGATGAGCTCATAGATAGGTTGGCCTCAGCCAAATATCTGAGCACATTTGATCTGACAGCTGGCTACTGGCAGATAAGGTTAGCTGAGTCTGCAAAAGCCAAAACTGCATTTTCTACCCCTAGTGGGCATTATCAATTTATTTGATGCCCTTTGGTTTGAAAAATGCACCTGCCACTTTTCAAAGGTTGGTGAACCAAGTCCTCTCAGGCCTGGAAGACTTTAGTGCAGCATATCTGGATGATATTGCTGTCTTTAGCTCCACCTGGGAAGATCACCTGATCCACCTGAGGGAAGTTTTAGAAGCCCTGCAGAAGGCTGGGCTCACTATCAAGGCTACTAAGTGCCAGATAGGGCAGAGTCAGGTTGTATACCTGGGACACCTTGTAGGAGGAGGCCAGGTTCAACCTTTACAGAGCAAAATCCAGACCATCATGGACTGGGTTGCTCCCACCACCCAGACTCAGGTTCGAGCTTTCTTGGGCCTGACTGGTTATTATAGGAGATTTGTAAAGGGATATGGATCCATAGTGACCCCCTTGAATGATCTCACCTCCAAGAGGATGCCCAAAAAGGTTCAGTGGACTGTCAGCTGTCAGAAAGCTTTTGATGACCTTAAACAGGCAATGTGCTCTGCTCCAGTGCTCCAAAGCCCCAACTACTCCAAAGAATTCATAGTTCAAACTGATGCTTCAGAGGTGGGGGTAGGTGCTGTGTTATCACAACTGAATGAGGAGGGCCAGGATCAGCCAGTAGCTTTTATTAGCAGAAGGCTGACCCCCAGAGAGAAACGTTGGTCAGCCATAGAGAGGGAGGCCTTTGCTGTGGTCTGGGCCCTGAAGAAGCTGAGGCCATACTTGTTTGGTACTCACTTCATTGTTCAGACAGACCATAAGCCCCTCCTATGGCTAAAACAGATGAAGGGTGAAAACCCCAAACTACTCAGGTGGTCCATTTCCCTACAGGGGATGGACTATACAGTGGAACATAGACCTGGGAGCAACCATGCCAATGCAGATGGCCTCTCCAGATATTTCCACTTAGAACATGAAGACTCAACTGGTCAAGGTTAGTTTAATGTCCCTGCGTTTGGGGGGGGGGGTTATGTAGGAGAGTGGCATCGACTGCATAGTTGCCCCCAACTTTTTGCTGATGTTTTGACTGTTTTTATGACTTTAGCCAGGCTGTGGCCCTGCTATCCAGGACCCCAGCCTATCTGCTCCCTCTGGTAAACTATGTGAGTACCCTAGGTACCAACCAATTGGATGCTGGGCATGCCCTACCAGTCCCTTGTAGATGGTACCCTAGGTACCCAGGGCATGGGTCCCCCAGTAGGCCTACCAGGGCTGCAGCACTTATTGTGCCACCCTGGGACAGCCACCCAAACTGACACCACCAGGCCACTACTGTAGCCTGGGTAAGGCAGTGCTAGCACCCCTTACAGGGATGTAGGTACCCTATGTCCCATACCATACAACACATATACTCTCATAGGTCACCCCTATGGCAGGCCCTGGTAATCCTACAGGGCTGGGTGCTGAGGTATGTGTGAGGGGGGACCCCTACGTGAGTAGGACCTCTCTGCAACCTTCGTAAAATCGTTACTGGGTTGTTTGTAGTGTAGCCATACCATATACTCTTAACCGCATTATAAGTTATTGCGTCATCGCTGTAACTTAGGAATGGCTACACAGAACCATATCGTGTTTGGTGTCAAACATGAAGGAATCATACCCCCAGTCCAGCCATGGGCATGGGGGCACGATTCCCCCTTGCTAGGAGGGTGATATGGGAAAAGCGGTAGAATTTAGACACCAATTTAAAAGTGCACATGTACCACAAAATGGCTACTGTTCGCCACCTACACGACTCTGGCTGGCTGTTGCTGGGGAAAACCCCAGCCTCGCCATCTGGACAATAGGGCTCCTGTGGCAGGGAGGTGCCAGCACCTCCCCAGACAGGATATGTGGATTGGAACAGGGTGGGTGCACCAAATTTCCATTCAGAGTTGCACGTAGGCAGCTGCAGAGCCCCAATTCTGCATACACCGCCTGGAACCGGTTCAGGGGCATCCTGCCCCTCGCCCAGGCGGGAAACACACAAAGGGGAGTGGGTGTAGCCACCCTTTCCCGCCTCTACTCTGATTGGTAGGCTCTATTTTGGACCATCCCCTAATCTTGGGGATATATGGGAATAACTTTGCCCTAGAGCCTTAGATTCGTACAGGACTTCACAGAACTGACCTTCGATGAGCTGCTGCCCAGCTGACTGAAGAAATCTCCCTTGGGATAAAGGAGTTATCCCCCTGCTTGGCAGGCACCTAAAAGACTACAAGATACCCGGTTGGAACTTTGTTGCTCTCACGACCTTCGACGCCTTCCAGCAACCTCGTGGTGGGTCTCCAGTGCATCCCAGCGTCCTGTGAGTGTGTCCAGCCAGTCTGAGCACCCTGGACCACGTGGGTGTTGAGATCCCCGCATACCCCGAGACACCGGCCACCTCTTGTCCAGCACACGACCCCGACCAGTGGGGAAGTTGTGCTGTGGACCATTCTTGAGCCAACCTTCAAGCAGCATTTGTGCCGACTCTCAGCTCCCTGGCCCGCTCCGGTGGCCCGTGGGAGCCCTTTTACGCACTCCATTTTGCTGCCTTCCGCGGTCCCTTGTCTCTCGACTTGTGGGCCCTGACGGAGGACAATCTTCTTTTCTAAGAGTTCCCCTGGTTGCTCCAGGCCTGCTCTACGCTCCCTGCAAAGGAGAGCACCCTCAGACCTCGTGGGTCTGCACCAGCAGCTGCTTTGTTCATCTTGCGTGGGTTGCGGTTGCCAATGCTTCGTGGATCCAATCGGGACACTAACACCGCAGCGACCCTCAGCCGATGTGGGACAGTCGCCCTCCAGAAGCTGGCCTTCCTTGAAGCCTCCCGGAGCCCGTGACTGCAGAGCCCAGCTGTACCTTCCACACCTGAAGCACCCGACATCCACGAGCTCCTTCCTGTGAGCTCCCTGGTCACTGTGCTGTGACCCAGACTCTGTCCCCTCTGCTTTCAGGTTCATCTTTGTCTTTTCTTCAACTTTAATCTTCACGACTTCAACGACACTTCCAGCTAGCAGCAGTTTGGACTCCTTTTCCATAGAAAATCAGCCCGCGACCCGACACCAGAATCGACCTATGCACCCGGCTTCCCTGGGGCAGGTAACAGTGGTACTTCGGTACTTCCGTGGTGGTGGGCTCTCCAAAGCCTTAAGTCTCAAGCCTTAACTTTGTACTGTTGTTAGAAGTGTCCTTAAACCTTAATTATCCAACCGCGACATTCTCCATAGGCTAACATTGCGATCCCGATAGCAACTTCCCGCACTGCACACGCCTCCCGTGGGTCCCCTTCCTCTTAACTGTGGGTGGATTCTTAAGGGGCCAGCGATCCTGAATGCCCTAGGCATTGCCTGTAGAATTGTCGTGGTTCTTATACCATATTTTAGTATATGGTTTGGTCCCCCCCTGGGGCCCATTGATTTCTGTGCTATTTATTGTGTTTATAAATGCTTGTTTGAAGTGTAACTTTGCCACTAGCCACATAAAGTGACTGTGGGATTCTGCCTAGAATAAATACATATATTTTATATATATAGCTGTGTGGGCTACTCTTTCATTTGGTTATTCAAGAGGTTATTATGGTAAAACAATAAGCTTAACACTGCTTCAAGACTTAGCCTGAAGGCTGCTCTCCACAGCTACCACTAGGATAGCTTTCTTTAAAGGTTGTCTTAAACCTATCATCAATAGGAGTCGAATTTGACTGGTGCAAGGTGTCCCTATAACTAGGAACAGCATATGCCAGGCCAACTTCTCACACTAAGGTCTTAGACTCGTACTCTGGCCTACTGGTTAAGGTCTTAACTCTTACTCTGGCCTAATAGCTAAGGTCTTAGACTCGTACTCTGGCCTAATGGTTAAGGTCTTAACTCTTACTCTGGCCTAATAACTAAGGTCTGAACTCTTACTCTGGCCTAATAGCTAAGGTCTTAACTCTTACTCTGGCCTAATAGCTAAGGTCTTAGACTCTTACTCTGGCCTAATAGCTAAGGTCTTAACTCTTACTCTGGCCTAATAGCTAAGGTCTTAGACTTGTACTCTGGCCTAATGTTTAAGGATTTAACTCTTACTCTGGCCTAATAGCTAAGGTCTTAGACTCATACTCTGGCCTAATGGTTAAGGCCTTAACTCTTACTCTGGCCTACTGGTTAAGGTCTTAACTCTTACTCTGGCCTAATAGCTAAGGTCTTAGACTCGTACTCTGGCCTAATGGTTACGGTCTTAACTCTTACTCTGGCCGAATAGCTAAGGTCTTAAACTCGTACTCTGGCCTACTGGTTAAGGTCTTAACTCTTACTCTGGCCTACTGGTTAAGGTCTTAACTCTTACTCTGGCCTAATAGCTAAGGTCTTAGACTCGTACTCTGACCTAATGGTTAAGGATTTAACTCTTACTCTGGCCTACAGGTTAAGGTCTTAACTCTTACTCTGGCCTACTGGTTAAGGTCTTAACTCTTACTCTGGCCTAATAGCTAACGTCTTAGACTCGTACTCTGGCCTAATGGTTAAAGCCTTAACTCTTACTCTGGCCTACTGGTTAAGGTCTTAACTCTTACTCTGGCCTAATAGCTAAGGTCTTAGACTCGTACTCTGGCCTAATGGTTACGGTCTTAACTCTTACTCTGGCCAAATAGCTAAGGTCTTAAACTCGCACTCTGGCCTACTGGTTAAGGTCTTAACTCTTACTCTGGCCTAATAGCTAAGGTCTTAGACTCGTACTCTGACCTAATGGTTATGGTCTTAACTCTTACTCTGGCCTACTGGTTAAGGTCTTAACTCTTACTCTGGCCTAATAGCTAAGGTCTTAGACTCGTACTCTGGCCTAATGGTTAAGGTCTTAACTCTTACTCTGGCCTACTGGTTAAGGTCTTAACTCTTACGCTGGCCTACTGGTTAAGGTCTTAACTCTTACTCTGGCCTAAAGGTTAAGGTCTTAACTCTTACTCTGGCCTAATAGCTAATGTCTTAACTCTTACTCTGGCCTAATAGCTAAGGTCTTAGACTCGTACTATGGCCTACAGGTTAAGGTCTTAACTCTTACTCTGGCCTACTGGTTAAGGTCTTAACTCTTACTCTGGCCTAATAGCTAAGGTCCTAGACTCGTACTCTGGCCTACTGGTTAAGGTCTTAACTCTTACTCTGACCTAATAGCTAAGGTCTTAACTCTTACTCTGGCCTAATAGCTAAGGTCATAGACTTGTACTCTGGCCTAATGGTTAAGGTCTTAACTCTTACTCTGGCCTACTGGTTAAGGTCTTAACTCTTACTCTGGCCTAATAGCTAAGGTCTTAGACTCATACTCTGGCCTAATGGTTAAGGTCTTAACTCTTACTCTGGCCTACTGGTTAAGGTCTTAACTCTTACTCTGGCCTACTGGTAAAGGTCTTAACTCTTACTCTGGCCTAATAGCTAAGGTCTTAGACTCGTACTCTGGCCTTCTGGTTAAGGTCTTAACTCTGACGCTGGCCTACTGGTTAAGGTCTTAACTCTTACTCTGGCCTAATAGCTAAGGTCTTAGACTCATACTCTGGCCTAATGGTTAAGGTCTTAACTCTTACTCTGGCCTACTGGTTAAGGTCTTAACTCTTACTCTGGCCTAATAGCTAAGGTCGTAACTCTTACTTTGGCCTAATAGCTAAGGTCTTAGACTTGTACTCTAGCCTAATGGTTAAGGTCTTAACTCTTACTCTGGCCTAATAGCTAAGGTCTTAACTCTTACTCTGGCCAAATAGTTAAGGTCTTAGACTCGTACTATGGCCTACAGGTAAGGTCTTAACTCTTACTCTGGCCTACTGGTTAAGGTCTTAACTCTTACTCTGGCCTAATAGCTAAGGTCCTATACTCGTACTCTGGCCTACTGGTTAAGGTCTTAACTCTTACTCTGACCTAATAGCTAAGGTCTTAACTCTTACTCTGGCCTAATAGCTAAGGTCTTAGACTCGTACTCTGGCCTAATGGTTAAGGTCTTAACTCTTACTCTGGCCTAATATCTAAGGTCTTAGACTCGTACTCTGGCCTAATGGTTAAGGTCTTAACTCGTACTCTGGCCTACTGGTTAAGGTCTTAACTCGTACTCTAGTCTAATAGCTAAGGTCTTAGACTCGTACTCTGGCCTAATGGTTAAGGTCTTAACACTTAATCTGGCCTAATAGCTAAGGTCTTAGACTCGTACTCTGGCCTAATAGCTAAGGTCTTAGACTCGTACTCTGGCCTACTGGTTAAGGTCTTAACTCTTACTCTGGCCTACTAGTTAAGGTCTTAACTCTTACGCTGGCCTACTGGTTAAGGTCTTAACTCTTACTCTGGCCTAATGGTTAAGGTCTTAACTCTTACTCTGGCCTAATAGCTAAGGTCTTAGACTCGTACTCTGGCCTAATGGTTAAGGTCTTAACACTTAATCTGGCCTAATAGCTAAGGTCTTAGACTCGTACTCTGGCCTAATAGCTAAGGTCTTAGACTCGTACTCTGGCCTACTGGTTAAGGTCTTAACTCTTACTCTGGCCTACTAGTTAAGGTCTTAACTCTTATGCTGGCCTACTGGTTAAGGTCTTAACTCTTACTCTGGCCTAATGGTTAAGGTCTTAACTCTTACTCTGGCCTAATAGCTAAGGTCTTAACTCTTACTCTGGCCTAATGGTTAAGGTCTTAACTCTTACTCTGGCCTAATAGCTAAGGTCTTAACTCTTACTCTGGCCTAATAGCTAAGGTCTTAGACTCGTACTATGGCCTACAGGTTAAGGTCTTAACTCTTACTCTGGCCTACTGGTTAAGGTCTTAACTCTTACTCTGGCCTAATAGCTAAGGTCTTAGACTCTTACTCTGGCCTAATAGCTAAGGTCTTAGACTCGTACTCTGGCCTAATGTTTAAGGATTTAACTCTTACTCTGGCCTAATAGCTAAGGTCTTGGACTCATACTCTGGCCTAATGGTTAAGGCCTTAACTCTTACTCTGGCCTACTGGTTAAGGTCTTAACTCTTACTCTGGCCTAATAGCTAAGGTCTTAGACTCGTACTCTGGCCTAATGGTTACGGTCTTAACTCTTACTCTGGCCGAATACCTAAGGTCTTAACTCTTTCTCTGGCCTAATTGCTAAGGTCTTAGACTCGTACTCTGGCCTAATGGTTAAGGTCTTAACTCTTAATCTGGCCTAATAGATAAGGTCTTAGACTCGTACTCTGGCCTAATGGTTAAGGTCTTAACTCTTACTCTGGCCTAATAACTAAGGTCTGAACTCTTACTCTGGCCTAATAGCTAAGGTCTTAACTCTTACTCTGGCCTAATAGCTAAGGTCTTAGACTCTTACTCTGGCCTAATAGCTAAGGTCTTAACTCTTACTCTGACCTAATAGCTAAGGTCTTAGACTCGTACTCTGGCCTAATGTTTAAGGATTTAACTCTTACTCTGGCCTAATAGCTAAGGTCTTAGACTCGTACTCTGGCCTAATGGTTAAGGCCTTAACTCTTACTCTGGCCTACTGGTTAAGGTCTTAACTCTTACTCCGGCCTAATAGCTAAGGTCTTAGACTCGTACTCTGGCCTAATGGTTACGGTCTTAACTCTTACTCTGGCCTACTGGTTAAGGTCTTAACTCTTACTCTGGCCTAATAGCTAAGGTCGTAACTCTTACTTTGGCCTAATAGCTAAGGTCTTAGACTCGTACTCTAGCCTAATGGTTAAGGTCTTAACTCTTACTCTGGCCTAATAGCTAAGGTCTTAACTCTTACTCTGGCCAAATAGTTAAGGTCTTAGACTCATACTATGGCCTACAGGTAAGGTCTTAACTCTTACTCTGGCCTACTGGTTAAGGTCTTAACTCTTACTCTGGCCTAATAGCTAAGGTCCTATACTCGTACTCTGGCCTACTGGTTAAGGTCTTAACTCTTACTCTGACCTAATAGCTAAGGTCTTAACTCTTACTCTGGCCTAATAGCTAAGGTCTTAGACTCGTACTCTGGCCTAATGGTTAAGGTCTTAACTCTTACTCTGGCCTAATATCTAAGGTCTTAGACTCATACTCTGGCCTAATGGTTAAGGTCTTATCTCTTACTCTGGCCTACTGGTTAAGGTCTTAACTCGTACTCTAGTCTAATAGCTAAGGTCTTAGACTCGTACTCTGGCCTAATGGTTAAGGTCTTAACACTTAATCTGGCCTAATAGCTAAGGTCTTAGACTCGTACTCTGGCCTAATAGCTAAGGTCTTAGACTCGTACTCTGGCCTACTGGTTAAGGTCTTAACTCTTACTCTGGCCTACTAGTTAAGGTCTTAACTCTTACGCTGGCCTACTGGTTAAGGTCTTAACTCTTACTCTGGCCTAATGGTTAAGGTCTTAACTCTTACTCTGGCCTAATAGCTAAGGTCTTAACTCTTACTCTGGCCTAATGGTTAAGGTCTTAACTCTTACTCTGGCCTAATAGCTAAGGTCTTAACTCTTACTCTGGCCTAATAGCTAAGGTCTTAGACTCGTACTATGGCCTACAGGTTAAGGTCTTAACTCTTACTCTGGCCTACTGGTTAAGGTCTTAACTCTTACTCTGGCCTAATAGCTAAGGTCTTAGACTCTTACTCTGGCCTAATAGCTAAGGTCTTAGACTCGTACTCTGGCCTAATGTTTAAGGATTTAACTCTTACTCTGGCCTAATAGCTAAGGTCTTGGACTCATACTCTGGCCTAATGGTTAAGGCCTTAACTCTTACTCTGGCCTACTGGTTAAGGTCTTAACTCTTACTCTGGCCTAATAGCTAAGGTCTTAGACTCGTACTCTGGCCTAATGGATACGGTCTTAACTCTTACTCTGGCCGAATACCTAAGGTCTTAACTCTTTCTCTGGCCTAATTGCTAAGGTCTTAGACTCGTACTCTGGCCTAATGGTTAAGGTCTTAACTCTTAATCTGGCCTAATAGATAAGGTCTTAGACTCGTACCCTGGCCTAATGGTTAAGGTCTTAACTCTTACTCTGGCCTACTGGTTAAGGTCTTAACTCTTACTCTGACCTAATAGCTAAGGTCTTAACTCTTACGCTGGCCTAATAGCTAAGGTCTTAGACTCGTACTCTGGCCTACTTGTTAAGTTATTAACTCTTACTCTGGCCTTCTGGTTAAGGTCTTAACTCTTACTCTGGCCTAATAGCTAAGGTCTTAGACTCGTACTCTGGCCTAATGGTTAAGGTCTTAACCCTTACTCTGGCCTAATAGCTAAGGTCTTAACTCTTACTCTGGCCTAATAGCTAAGGTCTTAGACTCGTACTCTGGCCTAATCGTTAAGGCCTTAACTCTTACTATGGCCTAATAGCTAAGGTCTTAGACTTGTACTCTGGCCTAATGGTTAAGGTCTTAGACTCTTACTCTGGCCTAATAGCTAAGGTCTTAGACTCGTACTCTGGCCTACTGGTTACGGTCTTAACTCTTACTCTGGCCTAATAGCTAAGGTCTTAGACTCGTACTCTGGCCTAATGGTTAAGGTCTTAACTCTTACTCTGGCCTACTGGTTAAGGTCTTAGCTCTTACTCTGGCATAATAGCTAAGGTCTTAACTCTTACTCTGGCCTAATAGCTAAGGTCTTAGACTCGTACTCTGGCCTAATGGTTAAGGTCTTAACTCTTAATCTGGCCTAATAGCTAAGGTCTTAGACTCGTACTCTGGCCTACTGGTTAAGGTCTTAACTCCTACTCTAGCCTAATAGATAAGGTCTTAGACTCGTACTCTGGCCTAATGGTTAAGGTCTTAACTCTTACTCTGGCCTAATAGCTAAGGTCCTAGACTTGTACTCTGGCCTAATGGTTAAGGTCCTAACTCTTACTCTGGCCTAATAGCTAAGGTCTTAGACTCGTACTCTGGCCTAATGGTTACGGTCTTAACTCTTACTCTGGCCGAATAGCTAAGGTCTTAAACTCGTACTCTGGCCTACTGGTTAAGGTCTTAACTCTTACTCTGGCCTACTGGTTAAGGTCTTAACTCTTACTCTGGCCTAATAGCTAAGGTCTTAGACTCGTACTCTAACCTAATGGTTAAGGATTTAACTCTTACTCTGGCCTACAGGTTAAGGTCTTAACTCTTACTCTGGCCTACTGGTTAAGGTCTTAACTCTTACTCTGGCCTAATAGCTAAGGTCTTAGACTCGTACTCTGGCCTAATGGTTAAGGCCTTAACTCTTACTCTGGCCTACTGGTTAAGGTCTTAACTCTTACTCTGGCCTAATAGCTAAGGTCTTAGACTCGTACTCTGGCCTAATGGTTACGGTCTTAACTCTTACTCTGGCCAAATAGCTAAGGTCTTAAACTCGTACTCTGGCCTACTGGTTAAGGCCTTAACTCTTACTATGGCCTAATAGCTAAGGTCTTAGACTTGTACTCTGGCCTAATGGTTAAGGTCTTAGACTCTTACTCTGGCCTAATAGCTAAGGTCTTAGACTCGTACTCTGGCCTAATGGTTAATGTCTTAACTCTTACTCTGGCCTAATAGCTAAGGTCTTAACTCTTACTCTGGCCTAATAGCTAAGGTCTTAGACTCGTACTATGGCCTACAGGTTAAGGTCTTAACTCTTACTCTGGCCTACTGGTTAAGGTCTTAACTCTTACTCTGGCCTAATAGCTAAGGTGCTAGACTCGTACTCTGGCCTACTGGTTAAGGTCTTAACTCTTACTCTGACCTAATAGCTAAGGTCTTAACTCTTACTCTGGCCTAATAGCTAAGGTCTTAGATTCGTACTCTGGCCTAATGGTTAAGGTCCTAACTCTTACTCTGGCCTACTGGTTAAGGTCTTAACTCTTACTCTGGCCTAATAGCTAAGGTCTTAGACTCGTACTCTGGCCTACTGGTTAAGGTCTTAACTCTTACTCTGGCCTACTGGTTAAGGTCTTAACTCTTACTCTGGCCTAATAGCTAAGGTCTTAACTCTTACTCTGGCCTAATAGCTAAGGTCTTAGACTCGTACTCTGGCCAAATGGTTAAGGTCTTAACTCTTACTCTGGCCTAATGGTTAAGGTCTTAACTCTTACTCTGGCCTAGTAGCTAAGGTCTTAACTCTTACTCTGGCCTAATAGCTAAGGTCTTAGACTCGTACTCTGGCCTACTGGTTAAGGTCTTAACTCTTACTCTGGCCTAATAGCTAAGGTCTTAACTCTTACTCTGGCCTAATAGCTAAGGTCTTAGACTCGTACTCTGGCCAAATGGTTAAGGTCTTAACTCTTACTCTGGCCTAATGGTTAAGGTCTTAACTCTTACTCTGGCCTAGTAGCTAAGGTCTTAACTCTAGGTCTTAACTCTTACTCTGGCCTAATGGTTAAGGTCCTAACTCTTACTCTGGTCAAATAGCTAAGGTCTTAACTCTTACTCTGGCCTAATAGCTAAGGTCTTAGACTCGTACTCTGGCCTACTGGATAAGGTCTTAACTCTTACTCTGGCCTAACAGCTAAGGTCTTAACTCTTACTCTGGCCTAATAGCTGAGGTCCTATACTCATACTATGGCCTACAGGTAAGGTCTTAACTCTTACTCTGGCCTACTGGTTAAGGTCTTAACTCTTACTCTGGCCTAATAGCTAAGGTCCTATACTCGTACTCTGGCCTACTGGTTAAGGTCTTAACTCTTACTCTGACCTAATAGCTAAGGTCTTAACTCTTACTCTGGCCTAATAGCTAAGGTCTTAGACTCGTACTCTGGCCTAATGGTTAAGGTCTTAACTCTTACTCTGGCCTACTGGTTAAGGTCTTAACTCGTACTCTGGTCTAATAGCTAAGGTCTTAGACTCGTACTCTGGCCTAATAGCTAAGGTCTTAGACTCGTACTCTGGCCTACTGGTTAAGGTCTTAACTCTTACTCTGGCCTACTGGTTAAGGTCTTAACTCTTACTCTTGCCTAATAGCTAAGGTCTTAGACTCGTACTCTGGCCTAATGGTTAAGGTCTTAACTCTTACTCTGGCCTAATAGCTAAGGTCTTAGACTCGTACTCTGGCCTAATAGCTAAGGTCTTAACTCTTACTCTGGCCTAATAGCTAAGGTCTTAGACTCTTACTCTGGCCTAATAGCTAAGGTCTTAACTCTTACTCTGGCCTAATAGCTAAGGTCTTAGACTCGTACTCTGGCCTAATGGTTAAGGATTTAACTCTTACTCTGGCCTAATAGCTAAGGTCTTAGACTCGTACTCTGGCCTAATAGCTAAGGTCTTAGACTCGTACTCTGGTCTAATAGCTAAGGTCTTAGACTCGTACTCTGGCCTAATGGTTAAGGTCTTAACTCTTAATCTGGCCTAATAGCTAAGGTCTTAGACTCGTACTCTGGCCTAATAGCTAAGGTCTTAGACTCGTACTCTGGCCTACTGGTTAAGGTCTTAACTCTTACTCTGGCCTACTGGTTAAGGTCTTAACTCTTACTCTTGCCTAATAGCTAAGGTCTTAGACTCGTACTCTGGCCTAATGGTTAAGGTCTTAACTCTTACTCTGGCCTAATAGCTAACGTCTTAACTCTTACTCTGGCCTAATAGCTAAGGTCTTAGACTCGTACTATGGCCGACAGGTTAAGGTCTTAACTATTACTCTGGCCTACTGGTTAAGGTCTTAACTCTTACTCTGGCCTAATAGCTAAGGTGCTAGACTCGTACTCTGGCCTACTGGCTAAGGTCTTAACTCTTACTCTGACCTAATAGCTAAGGTCTTAACTCTTACTCTGGAGTAATAGCTAAGGTCTTAAACTCGTACTCTGGCCTAATGGTTAAGGTCCTAACTCTTACTCTGGCCTACTGGTTAAGGTCTTAACTCTTACTCTGGCCTAATAGCTAAGGTCTTAGACTCGTACTCTGGCCTAATGGTTAAGGTCTTAACTCTTACTCTGGCCTACTGGTTAAGGTCTTAACTCTTACTCTGGCCTACTGGTTAAGGTCTTAACTCTTACTCTGGCCTAATAGCTAAGGTCTTAACTCTTACTCTGGCCTAATAGCTAAGGTCTTAGACTCGTACTCTGGCCAAATGGTTAAGGTCTTAACTCTTACTCTGGCCTAATGGTTAAGGTCTTAACTCTTACTCTGGCCTAGTAGCTAAGGTCTTAACTCTTACTCTGGCCTAATAGCTAAGGTCTTAGACTCGTACTCTGGCCTACTGGTTAAGGTCTTAACTCTTACTCTGGCCTAATAGCTAAGGTCTTAACTCTTACTCTGGCCTAATAGCTAAGGTCTTAGACTCGTACTCTGGCCAAATGGTTAAGGTCTTAACTCTTACTCTGGCCTAATGGTTAAGGTCTTAACTCTTACTCTGGCCTAGTAGCTAAGGTCTTAACTCTAGGTCTTAACTCTTACTCTGGCCTAATGGTTAAGGTCCTAACTCTTACTCTGGTCAAATAGCTAAGGTCTTAACTCTTACTCTGGCCTAATAGCTAAGGTCTTAGACTCGTACTCTGGCCTACTGGATAAGGTCTTAACTCTTACTCTGGCCTAACAGCTAAGGTCTTAACTCTTACTCTGGCCTAATAGCTGAGGTCCTATACTCATACTATGGCCTACAGGTAAGGTCTTAACTCTTACTCTGGCCTACTGGTTAAGGTCTTAACTCTTACTATGGCCTAATAGCTAAGGTCCTATACTCGTACTCTGGCCTACTGGTTAAGGTCTTAACTCTTACTCTGACCTAATAGCTAAGGTCTTAACTCTTACTCTGGCCTAATAGCTAAGGTCTTAGACTCGTACTCTTGCCTAATGGTTAAGATCTTAACTCTTACTCTGGCCTACTGGTTAAGGTCTTAACTCGTACTCTGGTCTAATAGCTAAGGTCTTAGACTCGTACTCTGGCCTAATAGCTAAGGTCTTAGACTCGTACTCTGGCCTACTGGTTAAGGTCTTAACTCTTACTCTGGCCTACTGGTTAAGGTCTTAACTCTTACTCTTGCCTAATAGCTAAGGTCTTAGACTCGTACTCTGGCCTAATGGTTAAGGTCTTAACTCTTACTCTGGCCTAATAGCTAAGGTCTTAGACTCGTACTCTGGCCTAATAGCTAAGGTCTTAACTCTTACTCTGGCCTAATAGCTAAGGTCTTAGACTCTTACTCTGGCCTAATAGCTAAGGTCTTAACTCTTACTCTGGCCTAATAGCTAAGGTCTTAGACTCGTACTCTGGCCTAATGGTTAAGGATTTAACTCTTACTCTGGCCTAATAGCTAAGGTCTTAGACTCGTACTCTGGCCTAATAGCTAAGGTCTTAGACTCGTACTCTGGTCTAATAGCTAAGGTCTTAGACTCGTACTCTGGCCTAATGGTTAAGGTCTTAACTCTTAATCTGGCCTAATAGCTAAGGTCTTAGACTCGTACTCTGGCCTAATAGCTAAGGTCTTAGACTCGTACTCTGGCCTACTGGTTAAGGTCTTAACTCTTACTCTGGCCTACTGGTTAAGGTCTTAACTCTTAATCTTGCCTAATAGCTAAGGTCTTAGACTCGTACTCTGGCCTAATGGTTAAGGTCTTAACTCTTACTCTGGCCTAATAGCTAACGTCTTAACTCTTACTCTGGCCTAATAGCTAAGGTCTTAGACTCGTACTATGGCCGACAGGTTAAGGTCTTAACTATTACTCTGGCCTACTGGTTAAGGTCTTAACTCTTACTCTGGCCTAATAGCTAAGGTGCTAGACTCGTACTCTGGCCTACTGGCTAAGGTCTTAACTCTTACTCTGACCTAATAGCTAAGGTCTTAACTCTTACTCTGGAGTAATAGCTAAGGTCTTAAACTCATACTCTGGCCTAATGGTTAAGGTCCTAACTCTTACTCTGGCCTACTGGTTAAGGTCTTAACTCTTACTCTGGCCTAATAGCTAAGGTCTTAGACTCGTACTCTGGCCTAATGGTTAAGGTCTTAACTCTTACTCTGGCCTACTGGTTAAGGTCTTAACTCTTACTCTGGCCTACTGGTTAAGGTCTTAACTCTTACTCTGGCCTAATAGCTAAGGTCTTAACTCTTACTCTGGCCTAATAGCTAAGGTCTTAGACTCGTACTCTGGCCAAATGGTTAAGGTCTTAACTCTTACTCTGGCCTAATGGTTAAGGTCTTAACTCTTACTCTGGCCTAGTAGCTAAGGTCTTAACTCTTACTCTGGCCTAATGGTTAAGGTCTTAACTCTTACTCTGGTCAAATAGCTGAGGTCTTAACTCTTACTCTGGCCTAATAGCTAAGGTCTTAGACTCGTACTCTGGCCTACTGGATAAGGTCTTAACTCTTACTCTGGCCTAATAGCTAAGGTCTTAACTCTTACTCTGGCCTAATAGCTAAGGTCTTAGACTCGTACTCTGGCCAAATGGTTAAGGTCTTAACTCTTACTCTGGCCTAATGGTTAAGGTCTTAACTCTTACTCTGGCCTAGTAGCTAAGGTCTTAACTCTTACTCTGGCCTTATGGTTAAGGTCTTAACTCTTACTCTGGTCAAATAGCTAAGGTCTTAACTCTTACTCTGGCCTAATAGCTAAGGTCTTAGACTCGTACTCTGGCCTACTGGTTAAGGTCTTAACTCTTACTCTGGCCTAATAGCTAAGGTCTTAGACTCGTACTCTGGCCTAATGGTTAAGGTCTTAACTCTTACTCTGGCCTAATAACTAAGGTCTGAACTCTTACTCTGGCCTAATAGCTAAGGTCTTAACTCTTACTCTGGCCTAATAGCTAAGGTCTTGGACTCTTACTCTGGCCTAATAGCTAAGGTCTTAACTCTTACTCTTGCCTAATAGCTAAGGTCTTAGACTCGTACTCTGGCCTAATGTATAAGGATTTAACTCTTACTCTGGCCTAATAGCTAAGGTCTTAGACTCATACTCTGGCCTAATGGTTAAGGCCTTAACTCTTACTCTGGCCTACTGGTTAAGGTCTTAACTCTTACTCTGGCCTAATAGCTAAGGTCTTAGACTTGTACTCTGGCCTAATGGTTACGGTCTTAACTCTTACTCTGGCCGAATAGCTAAGGTCTTAAACTCGTACTCTGGCCTACTGGTTAAGGTCTTAACTCTTACTCTGGCCTACTGGTTAAGGTCTTAACTCTTACTCTGGCCTCATAGCTAATTTCTTAGACTCGTACTCTGACCTAATCTTTAAGGATTTAACTCTTACTCTGGCCTACAGGTTAAGGTCTTAACTCTTACTCTGCCCTACTGGTTAAGGTCTTAACTCTTACTCTGGCCTAATAGCTAAGGTCTTAGACTCGTACTCTGGCCTACTCGTTAAGGTCTTAACTCTTGCTCTGGCCTAATAGCTAAGGTCTTAACTCTTACTCTGTCCTAATAGCTAATGTCTTAGACTCGTACTCTGGCCTAATGGTTAAGGTCTTAACTCTTACCCTGGCCTAATAGCTAAGGTCTTAGACTCGTACTCTGGCCTAATAGCTAAGGTCTTAGACTCGTACTCTGGTCTAATAGCTAAGGTCTTAGACTCGTACTCTGGCCTAATGGTTAAGGTCTTAACTCTTAATCTGGCCTAATAGCTAAGGTCTTAGACTCGTACTCTGGCCTAATAGCTAAGGTCTTAGACTTGTACTCTGGCCAACTGGTTAAGGTCTTAACTCTTACTCTGGCCTACTGGTTAAGGTCTTAACTCTTACTATTGCCTAATAGCTAAGGTCTTAGACTCGTACTCTGGCCTAATGGTTAAGGTCTTAACTCTTACTCTGGCCTAATAGCTAAGGTCTTAGACTCGTACTTTTGCCTAATGGTTAAGGTCTTAACTCTTACTCTGGCCTAATAGCTAAGATCTTAACTCTTACTCTGGCCTAATAGCTAAGGTCTTAGACTCGTACTATGGCCTAGAGGTTAAGGTCTTAACTCTTACTCTGGCCTACTGTTTAAGGTCTTAACTCTTACTCTGGCCTAATAGCTAAGGTGCTAGACTCATACTCTGGCCTACTGGTTAAGGTCTTAACTCTTACTCTGACCTAATAGCTAAGGTCTTAACTCTTACTCTGGCCTAATAGCTAAGGTCTTAGACTCGTACTCTGGCCTAATGGTTAAGGTCCTAACTCTTACTCTGGCCTACTGGTTAAGGTCTTAACTCTTACTCTGGCCTAATAGCTAAGCTCTTAGACTCGTACTCTGGCCTAATGGTTAAGGTCTTAACTCTTACTCTGGCCTACTGGTTAAGGTCTTAACTCTTACTCTGGCCTAATGGTTAAGGTCTTAACTCTTACTCTGGCCTAGTAGCTAAGGTCTTAACTCTTACTCTGGCCTAATGGTTAAGGTCTTAACTCTTACTCTGGTCAAATAGCTAAGGTCTTAACTCTTACTCTGGCCTAATAGCTAAGGTCTTAGACTCGTACTCTGGCCTACTGGTTAAGGTCTTAACTCTTACTCTGGCCTAATAGCTAAGGTCTTAACTCTTACTCTGGCCTAATAGCTAAGGTCTTGGACTCGTACTCTGGCCAAATGGTTAAGGTCTTAACTCTTACTCTGGCCTAATGGTTAAGGTCTTAACTCTTACTCTGGCCTAGTAGCTAAGGTCTTAACTCTTACTCTGGCCTAATGGTTAAGGTCTTAACTCTTACACTGGTCAAATAGCTAAGGTCTTAACTCTTACTCTGGCCTAATAGCTAAGGTCTTAGACTCGTACTCTGGCCAAATGGTTAAGGTCTTAACTCTTACTCTGGCCTAATGGTTAAGGTCTTAACTCTTACTCTGGCCTAGTAGCTAAGGTCTTAACTCTTACTCTGGCCTACTGGTTAAGGTCTTAACTCTTACTCTGGCCTAATAGCTAAGGTGCTAGACTCGTACTCTGGCCTACTGGTTAAGGTCTTAACTCTTACTCTGGCCTAAAAGCTAAGGTCTTAACTCTTACTCTGGCCTACTGGTTAAGGTCTTAACTCTTACTCTTGCCTAATAGCTAAGGTCTTAGACTCGTACTCTGGCCTAATGGTTACGGTCTTAACTCTTACTCTGGCCGAATAGCTAAGGTCTTAAACTCGTACTCTGGCCTACTGGTTAAGGTCTTAACTCTTACTCTGGCCTACTGGTTAAGGTCTTAACTCTTACTCTGGCCTAATAGCTAAGGTCTTAGACTCGTACTCTGACCTAATGGTTAAGGATTTAACTCTTACTCTGGCCTACAGGTTAAGGTCTTAACTCTTACTCTGGCCTACTGGTTAAGGTCTTAACTCTTACTCTGGCCTAATAGCTAAGGTCTTAGACTCGTACTCTGGCCTAATGGTTAAGGCCTTAACTCTTACTCTGGCCTACTGGTTAAGGTCTTAACTCTTACTCTGGCCTAATAGCTAAGGTCTTAGACTCGTACTCTGGCCTAATGGTTACGGTCTTAACTCTTACTCTGGCCAAATAGCTAAGGTCTTAAACTCGTACTCTGGCCTACTGGTTAAGGCCTTAACTCTTACTCTGGCCTAATAGCTAAGGTCTTAGACTTGTACTCTGGCCTAATGGTTAAGGTCTTAGACTCTTACTCTGGCCTAATAGCTAAGGTCTTAGACTCGTACTCTGGCCTAATAGCTAAGGTCTTAACTCTTACTCTGGCCTAATAGCTAAGGTCTTAGACTCATACTATGGCCTACAGGTTATGGTCTTAACTCTTACTCTGGCCTACTGGTTAAGGTCTTAACTCTTACTCTGGCCTACTGGTTAAGGTCTTAACTCTTACTCTGGCCTAATAGCTAAGGTCTTAACTCTTACTCTGGCCTAATAGCTAAGGTCTTAGACTCGTACTCTGGCCAAATGGTTAAGGTCTTAACTCGTACTCTGGCCTAATGGTTAAGGTCCTAACTCTTACTCTGGCCTACTGGTTAAGGTCTTAACTCTTACTCTGGCCTAATAGCTAAGGTCTTAGACTCGTACTCTGGCCTAATGGTTAAGGTCTTAACTCTTTCTCTGGCCTACTGGTTAAGGTCTTAACTCTTACTCTGGCCTACTGGTTAAGGTCTTAACTCTTACTCTGGCCTAATAGCTAAGGTCTTAACTCTTACTCTGGCCTAATAGCTAAGGTCTTAGACTCGTACTCTGGCCAAATGGTTAAGGTCTTAACTCTTACTCTGGCCTAATGGTTAAGGTCTTAACTCTTACTCTGGCCTAGTAGCTAAGGTCTTAACTCTTACTCTGGCCTAATAGCTAAGGTCTTAGACTCGTACTCTGGCCTACTGGTTAAGGTCTTAACTCTTACTCTGGCCTAATAGCTAAGGTCTTAACTCTTACTCTGGCCTAATAGCTAAGGTCTTAGACTCGTACTCTGGCCAAATGGTTAAGGTCTTAACTCTTACTCTGGCCTAATGGTTAAGGTCTTAACTCTTACTCTGGCCTAGTAGCAAAGGTCTTAACTCTAGGTCTTAACTCTTACTCTGGCCTAATGGTTAAGGTCCTAACTCTTACTCTGGTCAAATAGCTAAGGTCTTAACTCTTACTCTGGCCTAATAGCTAAGGTCTTAGACTCGTACTCTGGCCTACTGGATAAGGTCTTAACTCTTACTCTGGCCTAACAGCTAAGGTCTTAACTCTTACTCTGGCCTAATAGCTGAGGTCCTATACTCATACTATGGCCTACAGGTAAGGTCTTAACTCTTACTCTGGCCTACTGGTTAAGGTCTTAACTCTTACTATGGCCTAATAGCTAAGGTCCTATACTCGTACTCTGGCCTACTGGTTAAGGTCTTAACTCTTACTCTGACCTAATAGCTAAGGTCTTAACTCTTACTCTGGCCAAATAGCTAAGGTCTTAGACTCGTACTCTGGCCTAATGGTTAAGGTCTTAACTCTTACTCTGGCCTACTGTTTAAGGTCTTAACTCGTACTCTGGTCTAATAGCTAAGGTCTTAGACTCGTACTCTGGCCTAATGGTTAAGGTCTTAACTCTTACTCTGGCCTAATAACTAAGGTCTGAACTCTTACTCTGGCCTAATAGCTAAGGTCTTAACTCTTACTCTGGCCTAATAGCTAAGGTCTTGGACTCTTACTCTGGCCTAATAGCTAAGGTCTTAACTCTTACTCTGGCCTAATAGCTAAGGTCTTAGACTCGTACTCTGGCCTAATGTTTAAGGATTTAACTCTTACTCTGGCCTAATAGCTAAGGTCTTAGACTCATACTCTGGCCTAATGGTTAAGGCCTTAACTCTTACTCTGGCCTACTGGTTAAGGTCTTAACTCTTACTCTGGCCTAATAGCTAAGGTCTTAGACTTGTACTCTGGCCTAATGGTTACGGTCTTAACTCTTACTCTGGCCGAATAGCTAAGGTCTTAAACTCGTACTCTGGCCTACTGGTTAAGGTCTTAACTCTTACTCTGGCCTACTGGTTAAGGTCTTAACTCTTACTCTGGCCTCATAGCTAATTTCTTAGACTCGTACTCTGACCTAATCTTTAAGGATTTAACTCTTACTCTGGCCTACAGGTTAAGGTCTTAACTCTTACTCTGCCCTACTGGTTAAGGTCTTAACTCTTACTCTGGCCTAATAGCTAAGGTCTTAGACTCGTACTCTGGCCTACTCGTTAAGGTCTTAACTCTTGCTCTGGCCTAATAGCTAAGGTCTTAACTCTTACTCTGTCCTAATAGCTAATGTCTTAGACTCGTACTCTGGCCTAATGGTTAAGGTCTTAACTCTTACCCTGGCCTAATAGCTAAGGTCTTAGACTCGTACTCTGGCCTAATAGCTAAGGTCTTAGACTCGTACTCTGGTCTAATAGCTAAGGTCTTAGACTCGTACTCTGGCCTAATGGTTAAGGTCTTAACTCTTAATCTGGCCTAATAGCTAAGGTCTTAGACTCGTACTCTGGCCTAATAGCTAAGGTCTTAGACTTGTACTCTGGCCAACTGGTTAAGGTCTTAACTCTTACTCTGGCCTACTGGTTAAGGTCTTAACTCTTACTATTGCCTAATAGCTAAGGTCTTAGACTCGTACTCTGGCCTAATGGTTAAGGTCTTAACTCTTACTCTGGCCTAATAGCTAAGGTCTTAGACTCGTACTTTTGCCTAATGGTTAAGGTCTTAACTCTTACTCTGGCCTAATAGCTAAGATCTTAACTCTTACTCTGGCCTAATAGCTAAGGTCTTAGACTCGTACTATGGCCTAGAGGTTAAGGTCTTAACTCTTACTCTGGCCTACTGTTTAAGGTCTTAACTCTTACTCTGGCCTAATAGCTAAGGTGCTAGACTCATACTCTGGCCTACTGGTTAAGGTCTTAACTCTTACTCTGACCTAATAGCTAAGGTCTTAACTCTTACTCTGGCCTAATAGCTAAGGTCTTAGACTCGTACTCTGGCCTAATGGTTAAGGTCCTAACTCTTACTCTGGCCTACTGGTTAAGGTCTTAACTCTTACTCTGGCCTAATAGCTAAGCTCTTAGACTCGTACTCTGGCCTAATGGTTAAGGTCTTAACTCTTACTCTGGCCTACTGGTTAAGGTCTTAACTCTTACTCTGGCCTAATGGTTAAGGTCTTAACTCTTACTCTGGCCTAGTAGCTAAGGTCTTAACTCTTACTCTGGCCTAATGGTTAAGGTCTTAACTCTTACTCTGGTCAAATAGCTAAGGTCTTAACTCTTACTCTGGCCTAATAGCTAAGGTCTTAGACTCGTACTCTGGCCTACTGGTTAAGGTCTTAACTCTTACTCTGGCCTAATAGCTAAGGTCTTAACTCTTACTCTGGCCTAATAGCTAAGGTCTTGGACTCGTACTCTGGCCAAATGGTTAAGGTCTTAACTCTTACTCTGGCCTAATGGTTAAGGTCTTAACTCTTACTCTGGCTTAGTAGCTAAGGTCTTAACTCTTACTCTGGCCTAATGGTTAAGGTCTTAACTCTTACACTGGTCAAATAGCTAAGGTCTTAACTCTTACTCTGGCCTAATAGCTAAGGTCTTAGACTCGTACTCTGGCCAAATGGTTAAGGTCTTAACTCTTACTCTGGCCTAATGGTTAAGGTCTTAACTCTTACTCTGGCCTAGTAGCTAAGGTCTTAACTCTTACTCTGGCCTACTGGTTAAGGTCTTAACTCTTACTCTGGCCTAATAGCTAAGGTGCTAGACTCGTACTCTGGCCTACTGGTTAAGGTCTTAACTCTTACTCTGGCCTAAAAGCTAAGGTCTTAACTCTTACTCTGGCCTACTGGTTAAGGTCTTAACTCTTACTCTTGCCTAATAGCTAAGGTCTTAGACTCGTACTCTGGCCTAATGGTTACGGTCTTAACTCTTACTCTGGCCGAATAGCTAAGGTCTTAAACTCGTACTCTGGCCTACTGGTTAAGGTCTTAACTCTTACTCTGGCCTACTGGTTAAGGTCTTAACTCTTACTCTGGCCTAATAGCTAAGGTCTTAGACTCGTACTCTGACCTAATGGTTAAGGATTTAACTCTTACTCTGGCCTACAGGTTAAGGTCTTAACTCTTACTCTGGCCTACTGGTTAAGGTCTTAACTCTTACTCTGGCCTAATAGCTAAGGTCTTAGACTCGTACTCTGGCCTAATGGTTAAGGCCTTAACTCTTACTCTGGCCTACTGGTTAAGGTCTTAACTCTTACTCTGGCCTAATAGCTAAGGTCTTAGACTCGTACTCTGGCCTAATGGTTACGGTCTTAACTCTTACTCTGGCCAAATAGCTAAGGTCTTAAACTCGTACTCTGGCCTACTGGTTAAGGCCTTAACTCTTACTCTGGCCTAATAGCTAAGGTCTTAGACTTGTACTCTGGCCTAATGGTTAAGGTCTTAGACTCTTACTCTGGCCTAATAGCTAAGGTCTTAGACTCGTACTCTGGCCTAATAGCTAAGGTCTTAACTCTTACTCTGGCCTAATAGCTAAGGTCTTAGACTCATACTATGGCCTACAGGTTATGGTCTTAACTCTTACTCTGGCCTACTGGTTAAGGTCTTAACTCTTACTCTGGCCTACTGGTTAAGGTCTTAACTCTTACTCTGGCCTAATAGCTAAGGTCTTAACTCTTACTCTGGCCTAATAGCTAAGGTCTTAGACTCGTACTCTGGCCAAATGGTTAAGGTCTTAACTCGTACTCTGGCCTAATGGTTAAGGTCCTAACTCTTACTCTGGCCTACTGGTTAAGGTCTTAACTCTTACTCTGGCCTAATAGCTAAGGTCTTAGACTCGTACTCTGGCCTAATGGTTAAGGTCTTAACTCTTACTCTGGCCTACTGGTTAAGGTCTTAACTCTTACTCTGGCCTACTGGTTAAGGTCTTAACTCTTACTCTGGCCTAATAGCTAAGGTCTTAACTCTTACTCTGGCCTAATAGCTAAGGTCTTAGACTCGTACTCTGGCCAAATGGTTAAGGTCTTAACTCTTACTCTGGCCTAATGGTTAAGGTCTTAACTCTTACTCTGGCCTAGTAGCTAAGGTCTTAACTCTTACTCTGGCCTAATAGCTAAGGTCTTAGACTCGTACTCTGGCCTACTGGTTAAGGTCTTAACTCTTACTCTGGCCTAATAGTTAAGGTCTTAACTCTTACTCTGGCCTAATAGCTAAGGTCTTAGACTCGTACTCTGGCCAAATGGTTAAGGTCTTAACTCTTACTCTGGCCTAATGGTTAAGGTCTTAACTCTTACTCTGGCCTAGTAGCTAAGGTCTTAACTCTAGGTCTTAACTCTTACTCTGGCCTAATGGTTAAGGTCCTAACTCTTACTCAGGTCAAATAGCTAAGGTCTTAACTCTTACTCTGGCCTAATAGCTAAGGTCTTAGACTCGTACTCTGGCCTACTGGATAAGGTCTTAACTCTTACTCTGGCCTAACAGCTAAGGTCTTAACTCTTACTCTGGCCTAATAGCTGAGGTCCTATACTCATACTATGGCCTACAGGTAAGGTCTTAACTCTTACTCTGGCCTACTGGTTAAGGTCTTAACTCTTACTATGGCCTAATAGCTAAGGTCCTATACTCGTACTCTGGCCTACTGGTTAAGGTCTTAACTCTTACTCTGACCTAATAGCTAAGGTCTTAACTCTTACTCTGGCCTAATAGCTAAGGTCTTAGACTCGTACTCTGGCCTAATGGTTAAGGTCTTAACTCTTACTCTGGCCTACTGGTTAAGGTCTTAACTCGTACTCTGGTCTAATAGCTAAGGTCTTAGACTCGTACTCTGGCCTAATAGCTAAGGTCTTAGACTCGTACTCTGGCCTACTGGTTAAGGTCTTAACTCTTACTCTGGCCTACTGGTTAAGGTCTTAACTCTTACTCTTGCCTAATAGCTAAGGTCTTAGACTCGTACTCTGGCCTAATGGTTAAGGTCTTAACTCTTACTCTGGCCTAATAGCTAAGGTCTTAGACTCGTACTCTGGCCTAATAGCTAAGGTCTTAACTCTTACTCTGGCCTAATAGCTAAGGTCTTAGACTCTTACTCTGGCCTAATAGCTAAGGTCTTAACTCTTACTCTGGCCTAATAGCTAAGGTCTTAGACTCGTACTCTGGCCTAATGGTTAAGGATTTAACTCTTACTCTGGCCTAATAGCTAAGGTCTTAGACTCGTACTCTGGCCTAATAGCTAAGGTCTTAGACTCGTACTCTGGTCTAATAGCTAAGGTCTTAGACTCGTACTCTGGCCTAATGGTTAAGGTCTTAACTCTTAATCTGGCCTAATAGCTAAGGTCTTAGACTCGTACTCTGGCCTAATAGCTAAGGTCTTAGACTCGTACTCTGGCCTACTGGTTAAGGTCTTAACTCTTACTCTGGCCTACTGGTTAAGGTCTTAACTCTTACTCTTGCCTAATAGCTAAGGTCTTAGACTCGTACTCTGGCCTAATGGTTAAGGTCTTAACTCTTACTCTGGCCTAATAGCTAACGTCTTAACTCTTACTCTGGCCTAATAGCTAAGGTCTTAGACTCGTACTATGGCCGACAGGTTAAGGTCTTAACTATTACTCTGGCCTACTGGTTAAGGTCTTAACTCTTACTCTGGCCTAATAGCTAAGGTGCTAGACTCGTACTCTGGCCTACTGGCTAAGGTCTTAACTCTTACTCTGACCTAATAGCTAAGGTCTTAACTCTTACTCTGGAGTAATAGCTAAGGTCTTAAACTCATACTCTGGCCTAATGGTTAAGGTCCTAACTCTTACTCTGGCCTACTGGTTAAGGTCTTAACTCTTACTCTGGCCTAATAGCTAAGGTCTTAGACTCGTACTCTGGCCTAATGGTTAAGGTCTTAACTCTTACTCTGGCCTACTGGTTAAGGTCTTAACTCTTACTCTGGCCTACTGGTTAAGGTCTTAACTCTTACTCTGGCCTAATAGCTAAGGTCTTAACTCTTACTCTGGCCTAATAGCTAAGGTCTTAGACTCGTACTCTGGCCAAATGGTTAAGGTCTTAACTCTTACTCTGGCCTAATGGTTAAGGTCTTAACTCTTACTCTGGCCTAGTAGCTAAGGTCTTAACTCTTACTCTGGCCTAATGGTTAAGGTCTTAACTCTTACTCTGGTCAAATAGCTGAGGTCTTAACTCTTACTCTGGCCTAATAGCTAAGGTCTTAGACTCGTACTCTGGCCTACTGGATAAGGTCTTAACTCTTACTCTGGCCTAATAGCTAAGGTCTTAACTCTTACTCTGGCCTAATAGCTAAGGTCTTAGACTCGTACTCTGGCCAAATGGTTAAGGTCTTAACTCTTACTCTGGCCTAATGGTTAAGGTCTTAACTCTTACTCTGGCCTAGTAGCTAAGGTCTTAACTCTTACTCTGGCCTTATGGTTAAGGTCTTAACTCTTACTCTGGTCAAATAGCTAAGGTCTTAACTCTTACTCTGGCCTAATAGCTAAGGTCTTAGACTCGTACTCTGGCCTACTGGTTAAGGTCTTAACTCTTACTCTGGCCTAATAGCTAAGGTCTTAGACTCGTACTCTGGCCTAATGGTTAAGGTCTTAACTCTTACTCTGGCCTAATAACTAAGGTCTGAACTCTTACTCTGGCCTAATAGCTAAGGTCTTAACTCTTACTCTGGCCTAATAGCTAAGGTCTTGGACTCTTACTCTGGCCTAATAGCTAAGGTCTTAACTCTTACTCTGGCCTAATAGCTAAGGTCTTAGACTCGTACTCTGGCCTAATGTTTAAGGATTTAACTCTTACTCTGGCCTAATAGCTAAGGTCTTAGACTCATACTCTGGCCTAATGGTTAAGGCCTTAACTCTTACTCTGGCCTACTGGTTAAGGTCTTAACTCTTACTCTGGCCTAATAGCTAAGGTCTTAGACTTGTACTCTGGCCTAATGGTTACGGTCTTAACTCTTACTCTGGCCGAATAGCTAAGGTCTTAAACTCGTACTCTGGCCTACTGGTTAAGGTCTTAACTCTTACTCTGGCCTACTGGTTAAGGTCTTAACTCTTACTCTGGCCTCATAGCTAATTTCTTAGACTCGTACTCTGACCTAATCTTTAAGGATTTAACTCTTACTCTGGCCTACAGGTTAAGGTCTTAACTCTTACTCTGCCCTACTGGTTAAGGTCTTAACTCTTACTCTGGCCTAATAGCTAAGGTCTTAGACTCGTACTCTGGCCTACTCGTTAAGGTCTTAACTCTTGCTCTGGCCTAATAGCTAAGGTCTTAACTCTTACTCTGTCCTAATAGCTAATGTCTTAGACTCGTACTCTGGCCTAATGGTTAAGGTCTTAACTCTTACCCTGGCCTAATAGCTAAGGTCTTAGACTCGTACTCTGGCCTAATAGCTAAGGTCTTAGACTCGTACTCTGGTCTAATAGCTAAGGTCTTAGACTCGTACTCTGGCCTAATGGTTAAGGTCTTAACTCTTAATCTGGCCTAATAGCTAAGGTCTTAGACTCGTACTCTGGCCTAATAGCTAAGGTCTTAGACTTGTACTCTGGCCAACTGGTTAAGGTCTTAACTCTTACTCTGGCCTACTGGTTAAGGTCTTAACTCTTACTATTGCCTAATAGCTAAGGTCTTAGACTCGTACTCTGGCCTAATGGTTAAGGTCTTAACTCTTACTCTGGCCTAATAGCTAAGGTCTTAGACTCGTACTTTTGCCTAATGGTTAAGGTCTTAACTCTTACTCTGGCCTAATAGCTAAGATCTTAACTCTTACTCTGGCCTAATAGCTAAGGTCTTAGACTCGTACTATGGCCTAGAGGTTAAGGTCTTAACTCTTACTCTGGCCTACTGTTTAAGGTCTTAACTCTTACTCTGGCCTAATAGCTAAGGTGCTAGACTCATACTCTGGCCTACTGGTTAAGGTCTTAACTCTTACTCTGACCTAATAGCTAAGGTCTTAACTCTTACTCTGGCCTAATAGCTAAGGTCTTAGACTCGTACTCTGGCCTAATGGTTAAGGTCCTAACTCTTACTCTGGCCTACTGGTTAAGGTCTTAACTCTTACTCTGGCCTAATAGCTAAGCTCTTAGACTCGTACTCTGGCCTAATGGTTAAGGTCTTAACTCTTACTCTGGCCTACTGGTTAAGGTCTTAACTCTTACTCTGGCCTAATGGTTAAGGTCTTAACTCTTACTCTGGCCTAGTAGCTAAGGTCTTAACTCTTACTCTGGCCTAATGGTTAAGGTCTTAACTCTTACTCTGGTCAAATAGCTAAGGTCTTAACTCTTACTCTGGCCTAATAGCTAAGGTCTTAGACTCGTACTCTGGCCTACTGGTTAAGGTCTTAACTCTTACTCTGGCCTAATAGCTAAGGTCTTAACTCTTACTCTGGCCTAATAGCTAAGGTCTTGGACTCGTACTCTGGCCAAATGGTTAAGGTCTTAACTCTTACTCTGGCCTAATGGTTAAGGTCTTAACTCTTACTCTGGCCTAGTAGCTAAGGTCTTAACTCTTACTCTGGCCTAATGGTTAAGGTCTTAACTCTTACACTGGTCAAATAGCTAAGGTCTTAACTCTTACTCTGGCCTAATAGCTAAGGTCTTAGACTCGTACTCTGGCCAAATGGTTAAGGTCTTAACTCTTACTCTGGCCTAATGGTTAAGGTCTTAACTCTTACTCTGGCCTAGTAGCTAAGGTCTTAACTCTTACTCTGGCCTACTGGTTAAGGTCTTAACTCTTACTCTGGCCTAATAGCTAAGGTGCTAGACTCGTACTCTGGCCTACTGGTTAAGGTCTTAACTCTTACTCTGGCCTAAAAGCTAAGGTCTTAACTCTTACTCTGGCCTACTGGTTAAGGTCTTAACTCTTACTCTTGCCTAATAGCTAAGGTCTTAGACTCGTACTCTGGCCTAATGGTTACGGTCTTAACTCTTACTCTGGCCGAATAGCTAAGGTCTTAAACTCGTACTCTGGCCTACTGGTTAAGGTCTTAACTCTTACTCTGGCCTACTGGTTAAGGTCTTAACTCTTACTCTGGCCTAATAGCTAAGGTCTTAGACTCGTACTCTGACCTAATGGTTAAGGATTTAACTCTTACTCTGGCCTACAGGTTAAGGTCTTAACTCTTACTCTGGCCTACTGGTTAAGGTCTTAACTCTTACTCTGGCCTAATAGCTAAGGTCTTAGACTCGTACTCTGGCCTAATGGTTAAGGCCTTAACTCTTACTCTGGCCTACTGGTTAAGGTCTTAACTCTTACTCTGGCCTAATAGCTAAGGTCTTAGACTCGTACTCTGGCCTAATGGTTACGGTCTTAACTCTTACTCTGGCCAAATAGCTAAGGTCTTAAACTCGTACTCTGGCCTACTGGTTAAGGCCTTAACTCTTACTCTGGCCTAATAGCTAAGGTCTTAGACTTGTACTCTGGCCTAATGGTTAAGGTCTTAGACTCTTACTCTGGCCTAATAGCTAAGGTCTTAGACTCGTACTCTGGCCTAATAGCTAAGGTCTTAACTCTTACTCTGGCCTAATAGCTAAGGTCTTAGACTCATACTATGGCCTACAGGTTATGGTCTTAACTCTTACTCTGGCCTACTGGTTAAGGTCTTAACTCTTACTCTGGCCTAATAGCTAAGGTGCTAGACTCGTACTCTGGCCTACTGGTTAAGGTCTTAACTCTTACTCTGACCTAATAGCTAAGGTCTTAACTCTTACTCTGGCCTAATAGCTAAGGTCTTAGATTCGTACTCTGGCCTAATGGTTAAGGTCCTAACTCTTACTCTGGCCTACTGGTTAAGGTCTTAACTCTTACTCTGGCCTAATAGCTAAGGTCTTAGACTCGTACTCTGGCCTACTGGTTAAGGTCTTAACTCTTACTCTGGCCTACTGGTTAAGGTCTTATCTCTTACTCTGGCCTAATAGCTAAGGTCTTAACTCTTACTCTGGCCTAATAGCTAAGGTCTTAGACTCGTACTCTGGCCAAATGGTTAAGGTCTTAACTCTTACTCTGGCCTAATGGTTAAGGTCTTAACTCTTACTCTGGCCTAGTAGCTAAGGTCTTAACTCTTACTCTGGCCTAATAGCTAAGGTCTTAGACTCGTACTCTGGCCTACTGGTTAAGGTCTTAACTCTTACTCTGGCCTAATAGCTAAGGTCTTAACTCTTACTCTGGCCTAATAGCTAAGGTCTTAGACTCGTACTCTGGCCAAATGGTTAAGGTCTTAACTCTTACTCTGGCCTAATGGTTAAGGTATTAACTCTTACTCTGGCCTAGTAGCTAAGGTCTTAACTCTTACTCTGGCCTAATGGTTAAGGTCTTAACTCTTACTCTGGTCAAATAGCTAAGGTCTTAACTCTTACTCTGGCCTAATAGCTAAGGTCTTAGACTCGTACTCTGGCCTAATGTTTAAGGATTTAACTCTTACTCTGGCCTAATAGCTAAGGTCTTAGACTCATACTCTGGCCTAATGGTTAAGGCCTTAACTCTTACTCTGGCCTACTGGTTAAGGTCTTAACTCTTACTCTGGCCTAATAGCTAAGGTCTTAGACTTGTACTCTGGCCTAATGGTTACGGTCTTAACTCTTACTCTGGCCGAATAGCTAAGGTCTTAAACTCGTACTCTGGCCTACTGGTTAAGGTCTTAACTCTTACTCTGGCCTACTGGTTAAGGTCTTAACTCTTACTCTGGCCTCATAGCTAATTTCTTAGACTCGTACTCTGACCTAATCTTTAAGGATTTAACTCTTACTCTGGCCTACAGGTTAAGGTCTTAACTCTTACTCTGCCCTACTGGTTAAGGTCTTAACTCTTACTCTGGCCTAATAGCTAAGGTCTTAGACTCGTACTCTGGCCTACTCGTTAAGGTCTTAACTCTTGCTCTGGCCTAATAGCTAAGGTCTTAACTCTTACTCTGTCCTAATAGCTAATGTCTTAGACTCGTACTCTGGCCTAATGGTTAAGGTCTTAACTCTTACCCTGGCCTAATAGCTAAGGTCTTAGACTCGTACTCTGGCCTAATAGCTAAGGTCTTAGACTCGTACTCTGGTCTAATAGCTAAGGTCTTAGACTCGTACTCTGGCCTAATGGTTAAGGTCTTAACTCTTAATCTGGCCTAATAGCTAAGGTCTTAGACTCGTACTCTGGCCTAATAGCTAAGGTCTTAGACTTGTACTCTGGCCAACTGGTTAAGGTCTTAACTCTTACTCTGGCCTACTGGTTAAGGTCTTAACTCTTACTATTGCCTAATAGCTAAGGTCTTAGACTCGTACTCTGGCCTAATGGTTAAGGTCTTAACTCTTACTCTGGCCTAATAGCTAAGGTCTTAGACTCGTACTTTTGCCTAATGGTTAAGGTCTTAACTCTTACTCTGGCCTAATAGCTAAGATCTTAACTCTTACTCTGGCCTAATAGCTAAGGTCTTAGACTCGTACTATGGCCTAGAGGTTAAGGTCTTAACTCTTACTCTGGCCTACTGTTTAAGGTCTTAACTCTTACTCTGGCCTAATAGCTAAGGTGCTAGACTCATACTCTGGCCTACTGGTTAAGGTCTTAACTCTTACTCTGACCTAATAGCTAAGGTCTTAACTCTTACTCTGGCCTAATAGCTAAGGTCTTAGACTCGTACTCTGGCCTAATGGTTAAGGTCCTAACTCTTACTCTGGCCTACTGGTTAAGGTCTTAACTCTTACTCTGGCCTAATAGCTAAGCTCTTAGACTCGTACTCTGGCCTAATGGTTAAGGTCTTAACTCTTACTCTGGCCTACTGGTTAAGGTCTTAACTCTTACTCTGGCCTAATGGTTAAGGTCTTAACTCTTACTCTGGCCTAGTAGCTAAGGTCTTAACTCTTACTCTGGCCTAATGGTTAAGGTCTTAACTCTTACTCTGGTCAAATAGCTAAGGTCTTAACTCTTACTCTGGCCTAATAGCTAAGGTCTTAGACTCGTACTCTGGCCTACTGGTTAAGGTCTTAACTCTTACTCTGGCCTAATAGCTAAGGTCTTAACTCTTACTCTGGCCTAATAGCTAAGGTCTTGGACTCGTACTCTGGCCAAATGGTTAAGGTCTTAACTCTTACTCTGGCCTAATGGTTAAGGTCTTAACTCTTACTCTGGCCTAGTAGCTAAGGTCTTAACTCTTACTCTGGCCTAATGGTTAAGGTCTTAACTCTTACACTGGTCAAATAGCTAAGGTCTTAACTCTTACTCTGGCCTAATAGCTAAGGTCTTAGACTCGTACTCTGGCCAAATGGTTAAGGTCTTAACTCTTACTCTGGCCTAATGGTTAAGGTCTTAACTCTTACTCTGGCCTAGTAGCTAAGGTCTTAACTCTTACTCTGGCCTACTGGTTAAGGTCTTAACTCTTACTCTGGCCTAATAGCTAAGGTGCTAGACTCGTACTCTGGCCTACTGGTTAAGGTCTTAACTCTTACTCTGGCCTAAAAGCTAAGGTCTTAACTCTTACTCTGGCCTACTGGTTAAGGTCTTAACTCTTACTCTTGCCTAATAGCTAAGGTCTTAGACTCGTACTCTGGCCTAATGGTTACGGTCTTAACTCTTACTCTGGCCGAATAGCTAAGGTCTTAAACTCGTACTCTGGCCTACTGGTTAAGGTCTTAACTCTTACTCTGGCCTACTGGTTAAGGTCTTAACTCTTACTCTGGCCTAATAGCTAAGGTCTTAGACTCGTACTCTGACCTAATGGTTAAGGATTTAACTCTTACTCTGGCCTACAGGTTAAGGTCTTAACTCTTACTCTGGCCTACTGGTTAAGGTCTTAACTCTTACTCTGGCCTAATAGCTAAGGTCTTAGACTCGTACTCTGGCCTAATGGTTAAGGCCTTAACTCTTACTCTGGCCTACTGGTTAAGGTCTTAACTCTTACTCTGGCCTAATAGCTAAGGTCTTAGACTCGTACTCTGGCCTAATGGTTACGGTCTTAACTCTTACTCTGGCCAAATAGCTAAGGTCTTAAACTCGTACTCTGGCCTACTGGTTAAGGCCTTAACTCTTACTCTGGCCTAATAGCTAAGGTCTTAGACTTGTACTCTGGCCTAATGGTTAAGGTCTTAGACTCTTACTCTGGCCTAATAGCTAAGGTCTTAGACTCGTACTCTGGCCTAATAGCTAAGGTCTTAACTCTTACTCTGGCCTAATAGCTAAGGTCTTAGACTCATACTATGGCCTACAGGTTATGGTCTTAACTCTTACTCTGGCCTACTGGTTAAGGTCTTAACTCTTACTCTGGCCTAATAGCTAAGGTGCTAGACTCGTACTCTGGCCTACTGGTTAAGGTCTTAACTCTTACTCTGACCTAATAGCTAAGGTCTTAACTCTTACTCTGGCCTAATAGCTAAGGTCTTAGATTCGTACTCTGGCCTAATGGTTAAGGTCCTAACTCTTACTCTGGCCTACTGGTTAAGGTCTTAACTCTTACTCTGGCCTAATAGCTAAGGTCTTAGACTCGTACTCTGGCCTACTGGTTAAGGTCTTAACTCTTACTCTGGCCTACTGGTTAAGGTCTTATCTCTTACTCTGGCCTAATAGCTAAGGTCTTAACTCTTACTCTGGCCTAATAGCTAAGGTCTTAGACTCGTACTCTGGCCAAATGGTTAAGGTCTTAACTCTTACTCTGGCCTAATGGTTAAGGTCTTAACTCTTACTCTGGCCTAGTAGCTAAGGTCTTAACTCTTACTCTGGCCTAATAGCTAAGGTCTTAGACTCGTACTCTGGCCTACTGGTTAAGGTCTTAACTCTTACTCTGGCCTAATAGCTAAGGTCTTAACTCTTACTCTGGCCTAATAGCTAAGGTCTTAGACTCGTACTCTGGCCAAATGGTTAAGGTCTTAACTCTTACTCTGGCCTAATGGTTAAGGTATTAACTCTTACTCTGGCCTAGTAGCTAAGGTCTTAACTCTTACTCTGGCCTAATGGTTAAGGTCTTAACTCTTACTCTGGTCAAATAGCTAAGGTCTTAACTCTTACTCTGGCCTAATAGCTAAGGTCTTAGACTCGTACTCTGGCCTACTGGATAAGGTCTTAACTCTTACTCTGGCCTAACAGCTAAGGTCTTAACTCTTACTTTGGCCTAATAGCTGAGGTCCTATACTCGTACTATGGCCTACAGGTAAGGTCTTAACTCTTACTCTGGCCTACTGGTTAAGGTCTTAACTCTTACTCTGGCCTAATAGCTAAGGTCCTATACTCGTACTCTGGCCTACTGGTTAAGGTCTTAACTCTTACTCTGACCTAATAGCTAAGGTCTTAACTCTTACTCTGGCCTAATAGCTAAGGTCTTAGACTCGTACTCTGGCCTAATAGCTAAGGTCTTAGACTCGTACTCTGGCCTACTGGTTAAGGTCTTAACTCTTACTCTGGCCTACTGGTTAAGGTCTTAACTCTTACTCTTGCCTAATAGCTAAGGTCTTAGACTCGTACTCTGGCCTAATGGTTAAGGTCTTAACTCTTACTCTGGCCTAATAGCTAAGGTCTTAGACTCATACTCTGGCCTAATAGCTAAGGTCTTAACTCTTACTCTGGCCTAATAGCTAAGGTCTTAGACTCTTACTCTGGCCTAATAGCTAAGGTCTTAACTCTTACTCTGGCCTAATAGCTAAGGTCTTAGACTCGTACTCTGGCCTAATGGTTAAGGATTTAACTCTTACTCTGGCCTAATAGCTAAGGTCTTAGACTCGTACTCTGGCCTAATAGCTAAGGTCTTAGACTCGTACTCTGGTCTAATAGCTAAGGTCTTAGACTCGTACTCTGGCCTAATGGTTAAGGTCTTAACTCTTAATCTGGCCTAATAGCTAAGGTCTTAGACTCGTACTCTGGCCTAATAGCTAAGGTCTTAGACTCGTACTCTGGCCTACTGGTTAAGGTCTTAACTCTTACTCTGGCCTACTGGTTAAGGTCTTAACTCTTACTCTTGCCTAATAGCTAAGGTCTTAGACTCGTACTCTGGCCTAATGGTTAAGGTCTTAACTCTTACTCTGGCCTAATAGCTAACGTCTTAACTCTTACTCTGGCCTAATAGCTAAGGTCTTAGACTCGTACTATGGCCGACAGGTTAAGGTCTTAACTATTACTCTGGCCTACTGGTTAAGGTCTTAACTCTTACTCTGGCCTAATAGCTAAGGTGCTAGACTCGTACTCTGGCCTACTGGCTAAGGTCTTAACTCTTACTCTGACCTAATAGCTAAGGTCTTAACTCTTACTCTGGAGTAATAGCTAAGGTCTTAAACTCGTACTCTGGCCTAATGGTTAAGGTCCTAACTCTTACTCTGGCCTACTGGTTAAGGTCTTAACTCTTACTCTGGCCTAATAGCTAAGGTCTTAGACTCGTACTCTGGCCTAATGGTTAAGGTCTTAACTCTTACTCTGCCCTACTGGTTAAGGTCTTAACTCTTACTCTGGCCTACTGGTTAAGGTCTTAACTCTTACTCTGGCCTAATAGCTAAGGTCTTAACTCTTACTCTGGCCTAATAGCTAAGGTCTTAGACTCGTACTCTGGCCAAATGGTTAAGGTCTTAACTCTTACTCTGGCCTAATGGTTAAGGTCTTAACTCTTACTCTGGCCTAGTAGCTAAGGTCTTAACTCTTACTCTGGCCTAATAGCTAAGGTCTTAGACTCGTACTCTGGCCTACTGGTTAAGGTCTTAACTCTTACTCTGGCCTAATAGCTAAGGTCTTAACTCTTACTCTGGCCTAATAGCTAAGGTCTTAGACTCGTACTCTGGCCAAATGGTTAAGGTCTTAACTCTTACTCTGGCCTAATGGTTAAGGTCTTAACTCTTACTCTGGCCTAGTAGCTAAGGTCTTAACTCTAGGTCTTAACTCTTACTCTGGCCTAATGGTTAAGGTCCTAACTCTTACTCTGGTCAAATAGCTAAGGTCTTAACTCTTACTCTGGCCTAATAGCTAAGGTCTTAGACTCGTACTCTGGCCTACTGGATAAGGTCTTAACTCTTACTCTGGCCTAACAGCTAAGGTCTTAACTCTTACTCTGGCCTAATAGCTGAGGTCCTATACTCATACTATGGCCTACAGGTAAGGTCTTAACTCTTACTCTGGCCTACTGGTTAAGGTCTTAACTCTTACTATGGCCTAATAGCTAAGGTCCTATACTCGTACTCTGGCCTACTGGTTAAGGTCTTAACTCTTATCTGACCTAATAGCTAAGGTCTTAACTCTTACTCTGGCCTAATAGCTAAGGTCTTAGACTCGTACTCTGGCCTAATGGTTAAGGTCTTAACTCTTACTCTGGCCTACTGGTTAAGGTCTTAACTCGTACTCTGGTCTAATAGCTAAGGTCTTAGACTCGTACTCTGGCCTAATAGCTAAGGTCTTAGACTCGTACTCTGGCCTACTGGTTAAGGTCTTAACTCTTACTCTGGCCTACTGGTTAAGGTCTTAACTCTTACTCTTGCCTAATAGCTAAGGTCTTAGACTCGTACTCTGGCCTAATGGTTAAGGTCTTAACTCTTACTCTGGCCTAATAGCTAAGGTCTTAGACTCGTACTCTGGCCTAATAGCTAAGGTCTTAACTCTTACTCTGGCCTAATAGCTAAGGTCTTAGACTCTTACTCTGGCCTAATAGCTATGGTCTTAACTCTTACTCTGGCCTAATAGCTAAGGTCTTAGACTCGTACTCTGGCCTAATGGTTAAGGATTTAACTCTTACTCTGGCCTAATAGCTAAGGTCTTAGACTCGTACTCTGGCCTAATAGCTAAGGTCTTAGACTCGTACTCTGGTCTAATAGCTAAGGTCTTAGACTCGTACTCTGGCCTAATGGTTAAGGTCTTAACTCTTAATCTGGCCTAATAGCTAAGGTCTTAGACTCGTACTCTGGCCTAATAGCTAAGGTCTTAGACTCGTACTCTGGCCTACTGGTTAAGGTCTTAACTCTTACTCTGGCCTACTGGTTAAGGTCTTAACTCTTACTCTTGCCTAATAGCTAAGGTCTTAGACTCGTACTCTGGCCTAATGGTTAAGGTCTTAACTCTTACTCTGGCCTAATAGCTAACGTCTTAACTCTTACTCTGGCCTAATAGCTAAGGTCTTAGACTCGTACTATGGCCGACAGGTTAAGGTCTTAACTATTACTCTGGCCTACTGGTTAAGGTCTTAACTCTTACTCTGGCCTAATAGCTAAGGTGCTAGACTCGTACTCTGGCCTACTGGCTAAGGTCTTAACTCTTACTCTGACCTAATAGCTAAGGTCTTAACTCTTACTCTGGAGTAATAGCTAAGGTCTTAAACTCATACTCTGGCCTAATGGTTAAGGTCCTAACTCTTACTCTGGCCTACTGGTTAAGGTCTTAACTCTTACTCTGGCCTAATAGCTAAGGTCTTAGACTCGTACTCTGGCCTAATGGTTAAGGTCTTAACTCTTACTCTGGCCTACTGGTTAAGGTCTTAACTCTTACTCTGGCCTACTGGTTAAGGTCTTAACTCTTACTCTGGCCTAATAGCTAAGGTCTTAACTCTTACTCTGGCCTAATAGCTAAGGTCTTAGACTCGTACTCTGGCCAAATGGTTAAGGTCTTAACTCTTACTCTGGCCTAATGGTTAAGGTCTTAACTCTTACTCTGGCCTAGTAGCTAAGGTCTTAACTCTTACTCTGGCCTAATGGTTAAGGTCTTAACTCTTACTCTGGTCAAATAGCTGAGGTCTTAACTCTTACTCTGGCCTAATAGCTAAGGTCTTAGACTCGTACTCTGGCCTACTGGATAAGGTCTTAACTCTTACTCTGGCCTAATAGCTAAGGTCTTAACTCTTACTCTGGCCTAATAGCTAAGGTCTTAGACTCGTACTCTGGCCAAATGGTTAAGGTCTTAACTCTTACTCTGGCCTAATGGTTAAGGTCTTAACTCTTACTCTGGCCTAGTAGCTAAGGTCTTAACTCTTACTCTGGCCTTATGGTTAAGGTCTTAACTCTTACTCTGGTCAAATAGCTAAGGTCTTAACTCTTACTCTGGCCTAATAGCTAAGGTCTTAGACTCGTACTCTGGCCTACTGGTTAAGGTCTTAACTCTTACTCTGGCCTAATAGCTAAGGTCTTAGACTCGTACTCTGGCCTAATGGTTAAGGTCTTAACTCTTACTCTGGCCTAATAGCTAAGGTCTTAGACTCGTACTCTGGCCTAATAGCTAAGGTCTTAACTCTTACTCTGGCCTAATAGCTAAGGTCTTAGACTCATACTATGGCCTACAGGTTATGGTCTTAACTCTTACTCTGGCCTACTGGTTAAGGTCTTAACTCTTACTCTGGCCTAATAGCTAAGGTGCTAGACTCGTACTCTGGCCTACTGGTTAAGGTCTTAACTCTTACTCTGACCTAATAGCTAAGGTCTTAACTCTTACTCTGGCCTAATAGCTAAGGTCTTAGATTCGTACTCTGGCCTAATGGTTAAGGTCCTAACTCTTACTCTGGCCTACTGGTTAAGGTCTTAACTCTTACTCTGGCCTAATAGCTAAGGTCTTAGACTCGTACTCTGGCCTACTGGTTAAGGTCTTAACTCTTACTCTGGCCTACTGGTTAAGGTCTTATCTCTTACTCTGGCCTAATAGCTAAGGTCTTAACTCTTACTCTGGCCTAATAGCTAAGGTCTTAGACTCGTACTCTGGCCAAATGGTTAAGGTCTTAACTCTTACTCTGGCCTAATGGTTAAGGTCTTAACTCTTACTCTGGCCTAGTAGCTAAGGTCTTAACTCTTACTCTGGCCTAATAGCTAAGGTCTTAGACTCGTACTCTGGCCTACTGGTTAAGGTCTTAACTCTTACTCTGGCCTAATAGCTAAGGTCTTAACTCTTACTCTGGCCTAATAGCTAAGGTCTTAGACTCGTACTCTGGCCAAATGGTTAAGGTCTTAACTCTTACTCTGGCCTAATGGTTAAGGTATTAACTCTTACTCTGGCCTAGTAGCTAAGGTCTTAACTCTTACTCTGGCCTAATGGTTAAGGTCTTAACTCTTACTCTGGTCAAATAGCTAAGGTCTTAACTCTTACTCTGGCCTAATAGCTAAGGTCTTAGACTCGTACTCTGGCCTACTGGATAAGGTCTTAACTCTTACTCTGGCCTAACAGCTAAGGTCTTAACTCTTACTTTGGCCTAATAGCTGAGGTCCTATACTCGTACTATGGCCTACAGGTAAGGTCTTAACTCTTACTCTGGCCTACTGGTTAAGGTCTTAACTCTTACTCTGGCCTAATAGCTAAGGTCCTATACTCGTACTCTGGCCTACTGGTTAAGGTCTTAACTCTTACTCTGACCTAATAGCTAAGGTCTTAACTCTTACTCTGGCCTAATAGCTAAGGTGTTAGACTCGTACTCTGGCCTAATAGCTAAGGTCTTAGACTCGTACTCTGGCCTACTGGTTAAGGTCTTAACTCTTACTCTGGCCTACTGGTTAAGGTCTTAACTCTTACTCTTGCCTAATAGCTAAGGTCTTAGACTCGTACTCTGGCCTAATGGTTAAGGTCTTAACTCTTACTCTGGCCTAATAGCTAAGGTCTTAGACTCATACTCTGGCCTAATAGCTAAGGTCTTAACTCTTACTCTGGCCTAATAGCTAAGGTCTTAGACTCTTACTCTGGCCTAATAGCTAAGGTCTTAACTCTTACTCTGGCCTAATAGCTAAGGTCTTAGACTCGTACTCTGGCCTAATGGTTAAGGATTTAACTCTTACTCTGGCCTAATAGCTAAGGTCTTAGACTCGTACTCTGGCCTAATAGCTAAGGTCTTAGACTCGTACTCTGGTCTAATAGCTAAGGTCTTAGACTCGTACTCTGGCCTAATGGTTAAGGTCTTAACTCTTAATCTGGCCTAATAGCTAAGGTCTTAGACTCGTACTCTGGCCTAATAGCTAAGGTCTTAGACTCGTACTCTGGCCTACTGGTTAAGGTCTTAACTCTTACTCTGGCCTACTGGTTAAGGTCTTAACTCTTACTCTTGCCTAATAGCTAAGGTCTTAGACTCGTACTCTGGCCTAATGGTTAAGGTCTTAACTCTTACTCTGGCCTAATAGCTAACGTCTTAACTCTTACTCTGGCCTAATAGCTAAGGTCTTAGACTCGTACTATGGCCGACAGGTTAAGGTCTTAACTATTACTCTGGCCTACTGGTTAAGGTCTTAACTCTTACTCTGGCCTAATAGCTAAGGTGCTAGACTCGTACTCTGGCCTACTGGCTAAGGTCTTAACTCTTACTCTGACCTAATAGCTAAGGTCTTAACTCTTACTCTGGAGTAATAGCTAAGGTCTTAAACTCGTACTCTGGCCTAATGGTTAAGGTCCTAACTCTTACTCTGGCCTACTGGTTAAGGTCTTAACTCTTACTCTGGCCTAATAGCTAAGGTCTTAGACTCGTACTCTGGCCTAATGGTTAAGGTCTTAACTCTTACTCTGCCCTACTGGTTAAGGTCTTAACTCTTACTCTGGCCTACTGGTTAAGGTCTTAACTCTTACTCTGGCCTAATAGCTAAGGTCTTAACTCTTACTCTGGCCTAATAGCTAAGGTCTTAGACTCGTACTCTGGCCAAATGGTTAAGGTCTTAACTCTTACTCTGGCCTAATGGTTAAGGTCTTAACTCTTACTCTGGCCTAGTAGCTAAGGTCTTAACTCTTACTCTGGCCTAATAGCTAAGGTCTTAGACTCGTACTCTGGCCTACTGGTTAAGGTCTTAACTCTTACTCTGGCCTAATAGCTAAGGTCTTAACTCTTACTCTGGCCTAATAGCTAAGGTCTTAGACTCGTACTCTGGCCAAATGGTTAAGGTCTTAACTCTTACTCTGGCCTAATGGTTAAGGTCTTAACTCTTACTCTGGCCTAGTAGCTAAGGTCTTAACTCTAGGTCTTAACTCTTACTCTGGCCTAATGGTTAAGGTCCTAACTCTTACTCTGGTCAAATAGCTAAGGTCTTAACTCTTACTCTGGCCTAATAGCTAAGGTCTTAGACTCGTACTCTGGCCTACTGGATAAGGTCTTAACTCTTACTCTGGCCTAACAGCTAAGGTCTTAACTCTTACTCTGGCCTAATAGCTGAGGTCCTATACTCATACTATGGCCTACAGGTAAGGTCTTAACTCTTACTCTGGCCTACTGGTTAAGGTCTTAACTCTTACTATGGCCTAATAGCTAAGGTCCTATACTCGTACTCTGGCCTACTGGTTAAGGTCTTAACTCTTATCTGACCTAATAGCTAAGGTCTTAACTCTTACTCTGGCCTAATAGCTAAGGTCTTAGACTCGTACTCTGGCCTAATGGTTAAGGTCTTAACTCTTACTCTGGCCTACTGGTTAAGGTCTTAACTCGTACTCTGGTCTAATAGCTAAGGTCTTAGACTCGTACTCTGGCCTAATAGCTAAGGTCTTAGACTCGTACTCTGGCCTACTGGTTAAGGTCTTAACTCTTACTCTGGCCTACTGGTTAAGGTCTTAACTCTTACTCTTGCCTAATAGCTAAGGTCTTAGACTCGTACTCTGGCCTAATGGTTAAGGTCTTAACTCTTACTCTGGCCTAATAGCTAAGGTCTTAGACTCGTACTCTGGCCTAATAGCTAAGGTCTTAACTCTTACTCTGGCCTAATAGCTAAGGTCTTAGACTCTTACTCTGGCCTAATAGCTATGGTCTTAACTCTTACTCTGGCCTAATAGCTAAGGTCTTAGACTCGTACTCTGGCCTAATGGTTAAGGATTTAACTCTTACTCTGGCCTAATAGCTAAGGTCTTAGACTCGTACTCTGGCCTAATAGCTAAGGTCTTAGACTCGTACTCTGGTCTAATAGCTAAGGTCTTAGACTCGTACTCTGGCCTAATGGTTAAGGTCTTAACTCTTAATCTGGCCTAATAGCTAAGGTCTTAGACTCGTACTCTGGCCTAATAGCTAAGGTCTTAGACTCGTACTCTGGCCTACTGGTTAAGGTCTTAACTCTTACTCTGGCCTACTGGTTAAGGTCTTAACTCTTACTCTTGCCTAATAGCTAAGGTCTTAGACTCGTACTCTGGCCTAATGGTTAAGGTCTTAACTCTTACTCTGGCCTAATAGCTAACGTCTTAACTCTTACTCTGGCCTAATAGCTAAGGTCTTAGACTCGTACTATGGCCGACAGGTTAAGGTCTTAACTATTACTCTGGCCTACTGGTTAAGGTCTTAACTCTTACTCTGGCCTAATAGCTAAGGTGCTAGACTCGTACTCTGGCCTACTGGCTAAGGTCTTAACTCTTACTCTGACCTAATAGCTAAGGTCTTAACTCTTACTCTGGAGTAATAGCTAAGGTCTTAAACTCATACTCTGGCCTAATGGTTAAGGTCCTAACTCTTACTCTGGCCTACTGGTTAAGGTCTTAACTCTTACTCTGGCCTAATAGCTAAGGTCTTAGACTCGTACTCTGGCCTAATGGTTAAGGTCTTAACTCTTACTCTGGCCTACTGGTTAAGGTCTTAACTCTTACTCTGGCCTACTGGTTAAGGTCTTAACTCTTACTCTGGCCTAATAGCTAAGGTCTTAACTCTTACTCTGGCCTAATAGCTAAGGTCTTAGACTCGTACTCTGGCCAAATGGTTAAGGTCTTAACTCTTACTCTGGCCTAATGGTTAAGGTCTTAACTCTTACTCTGGCCTAGTAGCTAAGGTCTTAACTCTTACTCTGGCCTAATGGTTAAGGTCTTAACTCTTACTCTGGTCAAATAGCTGAGGTCTTAACTCTTACTCTGGCCTAATAGCTAAGGTCTTAGACTCGTACTCTGGCCTACTGGATAAGGTCTTAACTCTTACTCTGGCCTAATAGCTAAGGTCTTAACTCTTACTCTGGCCTAATAGCTAAGGTCTTAGACTCGTACTCTGGCCAAATGGTTAAGGTCTTAACTCTTACTCTGGCCTAATGGTTAAGGTCTTAACTCTTACTCTGGCCTAGTAGCTAAGGTCTTAACTCTTACTCTGGCCTTATGGTTAAGGTCTTAACTCTTACTCTGGTCAAATAGCTAAGGTCTTAACTCTTACTCTGGCCTAATAGCTAAGGTCTTAGACTCGTACTCTGGCCTACTGGTTAAGGTCTTAACTCTTACTCTGGCCTAATAGCTAAGGTCTTAGACTCGTACTCTGGCCTAATGGTTAAGGTCTTAACTCTTACTCTGGCCTAATAACTAAGGTCTGAACTCTTACTCTGGCCTAATAGCTAAGGTCTTAACTCTTACTCTGGCCTAATAGCTAAGGTCTTGGACTCTTACTCTGGCCTAATAGCTAAGGTCTTAACTCTTACTCTGGCCTAATAGCTAAGGTCTTAGACTCGTACTCTGGCCTAATGTTTAAGGATTTAACTCTTACTCTGGCCTAATAGCTAAGGTCTTAGACTCATACTCTGGCCTAATGGTTAAGGCCTTAACTCTTACTCTGGCCTACTGGTTAAGGTCTTAACTCTTACTCTGGCCTAATAGCTAAGGTCTTAGACTTGTACTCTGGCCTAATGGTTACGGTCTTAACTCTTACTCTGGCCGAATAGCTAAGGTCTTAAACTCGTACTCTGGCCTACTGGTTAAGGTCTTAACTCTTACTCTGGCCTACTGGTTAAGGTCTTAACTCTTACTCTGGCCTCATAGCTAATTTCTTAGACTCGTACTCTGACCTAATCTTTAAGGATTTAACTCTTACTCTGGCCTACAGGTTAAGGTCTTAACTCTTACTCTGCCCTACTGGTTAAGGTCTTAACTCTTACTCTGGCCTAATAGCTAAGGTCTTAGACTCGTACTCTGGCCTACTCGTTAAGGTCTTAACTCTTGCTCTGGCCTAATAGCTAAGGTCTTAACTCTTACTCTGTCCTAATAGCTAATGTCTTAGACTCGTACTCTGGCCTAATGGTTAAGGTCTTAACTCTTACCCTGGCCTAATAGCTAAGGTCTTAGACTCGTACTCTGGCCTAATAGCTAAGGTCTTAGACTCGTACTCTGGTCTAATAGCTAAGGTCTTAGACTCGTACTCTGGCCTAATGGTTAAGGTCTTAACTCTTAATCTGGCCTAATAGCTAAGGTCTTAGACTCCTACTCTGGCCTAATAGCTAAGGTCTTAGACTTGTACTCTGGCCAACTGGTTAAGGTCTTAACTCTTACTCTGGCCTACTGGTTAAGGTCTTAACTCTTACTATTGCCTAATAGCTAAGGTCTTAGACTCATACTCTGGCCTAATGGTTAAGGTCTTAACTCTTACTCTGGCCTAATAGCTAAGGTCTTAGACTCGTACTTTTGCCTAATGGTTAAGGTCTTAACTCTTACTCTGGCCTAATAGCTAAGATCTTAACTCTTACTCTGGCCTAATAGCTAAGGTCTTAGACTCGTACTATGGCCTAGAGGTTAAGGTCTTAACTCTTACTCTGGCCTACTGTTTAAGGTCTTAACTCTTACTCTGGCCTAATAGCTAAGGTGCTAGACTCATACTCTGGCCTACTGGTTAAGGTCTTAACTCTTACTCTGACCTAATAGCTAAGGTCTTAACTCTTACTCTGGCCTAATAGCTAAGGTCTTAGACTCGTACTCTGGCCTAATGGTTAAGGTCCTAACTCTTACTCTGGCCTACTGGTTAAGGTCTTAACTCTTACTCTGGCCTAATAGCTAAGGTCTTAGACTCGTACTCTGGCCTAATGGTTAAGGTCTTAACTCTTACTCTGGCCTACTGGTTAAGGTCTTAACTCTTACTCTGGCCTAATGGTTAAGGTCTTAACTCTTACTCTGGCCTAGTAGCTAAGGTCTTAACTCTTACTCTGGCCTAATGGTTAAGGTCTTAACTCTTACTCTGGTCAAATAGCTAAGGTCTTAACTCTTACTCTGGCCTAATAGCTAAGGTCTTAGACTCGTACTCTGGCCTACTGGTTAAGGTCTTAACTCTTACTCTGGCCTAATAGCTAAGGTCTTAACTCTTACTCTGGCCTAATAGCTAAGGTCTTGGACTCGTACTCTGGCCAAATGGTTAAGGTCTTAACTCTTACTCTGGCCTAATGGTTAAGGTCTTAACTCTTACTCTGGCCTAGTAGCTAAGGTCTTAACTCTTACTCTGGCCTAATGGTTAAGGTCTTAACTCTTACACTGGTCAAATAGCTAAGTTCTTAACTCTTACTCTGGCCTAATAGCTAAGGTCTTAGACTCGTACTCTGGCCAAATGGTTAAGGTCTTAACTCTTACTCTGGCCTAATGGTTAAGGTCTTAACTCTTACTCTGGCCTAGTAGCTAAGGTCTTAACTCTTACTCTGGCCTACTGGTTAAGGTCTTAACTCTTACTCTGGCCTCATAGCTAATTTCTTAGACTCGTACTCTGACCTAATCTTTAAGGATTTAACTCTTACTCTGGCCTACAGGTTAAGGTCTTAACTCTTACTCTGCCCTACTGGTTAAGGTCTTAACTCTTACTCTGGCCTAATAGCTAAGGTCTTAGACTCGTACTCTGGCCTACTCGTTAAGGTCTTAACTCTTGCTCTGGCCTAATAGCTAAGGTCTTAACTCTTACTCTGTCCTAATAGCTAATGTCTTAGACTCGTACTCTGGCCTAATGGTTAAGGTCTTAACTCTTACCCTGGCCTAATAGCTAAGGTCTTAGACTCGTACTCTGGCCTAATAGCTAAGGTCTTAGACTCGTACTCTGGTCTAATAGCTAAGGTCTTAGACTCGTACTCTGGCCTAATGGTTAAGGTCTTAACTCTTAATCTGGCCTAATAGCTAAGGTCTTAGACTCGTACTCTGGCCTAATAGCTAAGGTCTTAGACTTGTACTCTGGCCAACTGGTTAAGGTCTTAACTCTTACTCTGGCCTACTGGTTAAGGTCTTAACTCTTACTATTGCCTAATAGCTAAGGTCTTAGACTCGTACTCTGGCCTAATGGTTAAGGTCTTAACTCTTACTCTGGCCTAATAGCTAAGGTCTTAGACTCGTACTTTTGCCTAATGGTTAAGGTCTTAACTCTTACTCTGGCCTAATAGCTAAGATCTTAACTCTTACTCTGGCCTAATAGCTAAGGTCTTAGACTCGTACTATGGCCTAGAGGTTAAGGTCTTAACTCTTACTCTGGCCTACTGTTTAAGGTCTTAACTCTTACTCTGGCCTAATAGCTAAGGTGCTAGACTCATACTCTGGCCTACTGGTTAAGGTCTTAACTCTTACTCTGACCTAATAGCTAAGGTCTTAACTCTTACTCTGGCCTAATAGCTAAGGTCTTAGACTCGTACTCTGGCCTAATGGTTAAGGTCCTAACTCTTACTCTGGCCTACTGGTTAAGGTCTTAACTCTTACTCTGGCCTAATAGCTAAGGTCTTAGACTCGTACTCTGGCCTAATGGTTAAGGTCTTAACTCTTACTCTGGCCTACTGGTTAAGGTCTTAACTCTTACTCTGGCCTAATGGTTAAGGTCTTAACTCTTACTCTGGCCTAGTAGCTAAGGTCTTAACTCTTACTCTGGCCTAATGGTTAAGGTCTTAACTCTTACTCTGGTCAAATAGCTAAGGTCTTAACTCTTACTCTGGCCTAATAGCTAAGGTCTTAGACTCGTACTCTGGCCTACTGGTTAAGGTCTTAACTCTTACTCTGGCCTAATAGCTAAGGTCTTAACTCTTACTCTGGCCTAATAGCTAAGGTCTTGGACTCGTACTCTGGCCAAATGGTTAAGGTCTTAACTCTTACTCTGGCCTAATGGTTAAGGTCTTAACTCTTACTCTGGCCTAGTAGCTAAGGTCTTAACTCTTACTCTGGCCTAATGGTTAAGGTCTTAACTCTTACACTGGTCAAATAGCTAAGTTCTTAACTCTTACTCTGGCCTAATAGCTAAGGTCTTAGACTCGTACTCTGGCCAAATGGTTAAGGTCTTAACTCTTACTCTGGCCTAATGGTTAAGGTCTTAACTCTTACTCTGGCCTAGTAGCTAAGGTCTTAACTCTTACTCTGGCCTACTGGTTAAGGTCTTAACTCTTACTCTGGCCTAATAGATAAGGTGCTAGACTCGTACTCTGGCCTACTGGTTAAGGTCTTAACTCTTACTCTGGCCTAAAAGCTAAGGTCTTAACTCTTACTCTGGCCTACTGGTTAAGGTCTTAACTCTTACTCTTGCCTAATAGCTAAGGTCTTAGACTCGTACTCTGGCCTAATGGTTACGGTCTTAACTCTTACTCTGGCCGAATAGCTAAGGTCTTAAACTCGTACTCTGGCCTACTGGTTAAGGTCTTAACTCTTACTCTGGCCTACTGGATAAGGTCTTAACTCTTACTCTGGCCTAATAGCTAAGGTCTTAGACTCGTACTCTGACCTAATGGTTAAGGATTTAACTCTTACTCTGGCCTACAGGTTAAGGTCTTAACTCTTACTCTGGCCTACTGGTTAAGGTCTTAACACTTACTCTGGCCTAATAGCTAAGGTCTTAGACTCGTACTCTGGCCTAATGGTTAAGGCCTTAACTCTTACTCTGGCCTACTGGTTAAGGTCTTAACTCTTACTCTGGCCTAATAGCTAAGGTCTTAGACTCGTACTCTGGCCTAATGGTTACGGTCTTAACTCTTACTCTGGCCAAATAGCTAAGGTCTTAAACTCGTACTCTGGCCTAATGGTTAAGGTCTTAGACTCTTACTCTGGCCTAATAGCTAAGGTCTTAGACTCGTACTCTGGCCTAATAGCTAAGGTCTTAACTCTTACTCTGGCCTAATGGTTAAGGTCTTAACTCTTACTCTGGCCTAGTAGCTAAGGTCTTAACTCTTACTCTGGCCTAATGGTTAAGGTCTTAACTCTTACACTGGTCAAATAGCTAAGGTCTTAACTCTTACTCTGGCCTAATAGCTAAGGTCTTAGACTTGTACTCTGGCCTAATGGTTAAGGTCTTAGACTCTTACTCTGGCCTAATAGCTAAGGTCTTAGACTCGTACTCTGGCCTAATAGCTAAGGTCTTAACTCTTACTCTGGCCTAATAGCTAAGGTCTTAGACTCATACTATGGCCTACAGGTTATGGTCTTAACTCTTACTCTGGCCTACTGGTTAAGGTCTTAACTCTTACTCTGGCCTAATAGCTAAGGTGCTAGACTCGTACTCTGGCCTACTGGTTAAGGTCTTAACTCTTACTCTGACCTAATAGCTAAGGTCTTAACTCTTACTCTGGCCTAATAGCTAAGGTCTTAGATTCGTACTCTGGCCTAATGGTTAAGGTCCTAACTCTTACTCTGGCCTACTGGTTAAGGTCTTAACTCTTACTCTGGCCTAATAGCTAAGGTCTTAGACTCGTACTCTGGCCTACTGGTTAAGGTCTTAACTCTTACTCTGGCCTACTGGTTAAGGTCTTATCTCTTACTCTGGCCTAATAGCTAAGGTCTTAACTCTTACTCTGGCCTAATAGCTAAGGTCTTAGACTCGTACTCTGGCCAAATGGTTAAGGTCTTAACTCTTACTCTGGCCTAATGGTTAAGGTCTTAACTCTTACTCTGGCCTAGTAGCTAAGGTCTTAACTCTTACTCTGGCCTAATAGCTAAGGTCTTAGACTCGTACTCTGGCCTACTGGTTAAGGTCTTAACTCTTACTCTGGCCTAATAGCTAAGGTCTTAACTCTTACTCTGGCCTAATAGCTAAGGTCTTAACTCTTACTCTGGCCTAATGGTTAAGGTCTTAACTCTTACTCTGGCCTAGTAGCTAAGGTCTTAACTCTTACTCTGGCCTAATGGTTAAGGTCTTAACTCTTACACTGGTCAAATAGCTAAGGTCTTAACTCTTACTCTGGCCTAATAGCTAAGGTCTTAGACTTGTACTCTGGCCTAATGGTTAAGGTCTTAGACTCTTACTCTGGCCTAATAGCTAAGGTCTTAGACTCGTACTCTGGCCTAATAGCTAAGGTCTTAACTCTTACTCTGGCCTAATAGCTAAGGTCTTAGACTCATACTATGGCCTACAGGTTATGGTCTTAACTCTTACTCTGGCCTACTGGTTAAGGTCTTAACTCTTACTCTGGCCTAATAGCTAAGGTGCTAGACTCGTACTCTGGCCTACTGGTTAAGGTCTTAACTCTTACTCTGACCTAATAGCTAAGGTCTTAACTCTTACTCTGGCCTAATAGCTAAGGTCTTAGATTCGTACTCTGGCCTAATGGTTAAGGTCCTAACTCTTACTCTGGCCTACTGGTTAAGGTCTTAACTCTTACTCTGGCCTAATAGCTAAGGTCTTAGACTCGTACTCTGGCCTACTGGTTAAGGTCTTAACTCTTACTCTGGCCTACTGGTTAAGGTCTTATCTCTTACTCTGGCCTAATAGCTAAGGTCTTAACTCTTACTCTGGCCTAATAGCTAAGGTCTTAGACTCGTACTCTGGCCAAATGGTTAAGGTCTTAACTCTTACTCTGGCCTAATGGTTAAGGTCTTAACTCTTACTCTGGCCTAGTAGCTAAGGTCTTAACTCTTACTCTGGCCTAATAGCTAAGGTCTTAGACTCGTACTCTGGCCTACTGGTTAAGGTCTTAACTCTTACTCTGGCCTAATAGCTAAGGTCTTAACTCTTACTCTGGCCTAATAGCTAAGGTCTTAGACTCGTACTCTGGCCAAATGGTTAAGGTCTTAACTCTTACTCTGGCCTAATGGTTAAGGTATTAACTCTTACTCTGGCCTAGTAGCTAAGGTCTTAACTCTTACTCTGGCCTAATGGTTAAGGTCTTAACTCTTACTCTGGTCAAATAGCTAAGGTCTTAACTCTTACTCTGGCCTAATAGCTAAGGTCTTAGACTCGTACTCTGGCCTACTGGATAAGGTCTTAACTCTTACTCTGGCCTAACAGCTAAGGTCTTAACTCTTACTTTGGCCTAATAGCTGAGGTCCTATACTCGTACTATGGCCTACAGGTAAGGTCTTAACTCTTACTCTGGCCTACTGGTTAAGGTCTTAACTCTTACTCTGGCCTAATAGCTAAGGTCCTATACTCGTACTCTGGCCTACTGGTTAAGGTCTTAACTCTTACTCTGACCTAATAGCTAAGGTCTTAACTCTTACTCTGGCCTAATAGCTAAGGTCTTAGACTCGTACTCTGGCCTAATGGTTAAGGTCTTAACTCTTACTCTGGCCTACTGGTTAAGGTCTTAACTCGTACTCTGGTCTAATAGCTAAGGTCTTAGACTCGTACTCTGGCCTAATGGTTAAGGTCTTAACTCTTAATCTGGCCTAATAGCTAAGGTCTTAGACTCGTACTCTGGCCTAACAGCTAAGGTCTTAGACTCGTACTCTGGCCTACTGGTTAAGTTCTTAACTCTTACTCTGGCCTACTGGTTAAGGTCTTAACTCTTACTCTTGCCTAATAGCTAAGGTCTTAGACTCGTACTCTGGCCTAATGGTTAAGGTCTTAACTCTTACTCTGGCCTAATAGCTAAGGTCTTAGACTCGTACTCTGGCCTAATAGCTAAGGTCTTAACTCTTACTCTGGCCTAATAGCTAAGGTCTTAGACTCTTACTCTGGCCTAATAGCTAAGGCCTTAACTCTTACTCTGGCCTAATAGCTAAGGTCTTAGACTCGTACTCTGGCCTAATGGTTAAGGATTTAACTCTTACTCTGGCCTAATAGCTAAGGTCTTAGACTCGTACTCTGGCCTAATAGCTAAGGTCTTAGACTCGTACTCTGGTCTAATAGCTAAGGTCTTAGACTCGTACTCTGGCCTAATGGTTAAGGTCTTAACTCTTAATCTGGCCTAATAGCTAAGGTCTTAGACTCGTACTCTGGCCTAATAGCTAAGGTCTTAGACTCGTACTCTGGCCTACTGGTTAAGGTCTTAACTCTTACTCTGGCCTACTGGTTAAGGTCTTAACTCTTACTCTTGCCTAATAGCTAAGGTCTTAGACTCGTACTCTGGCCTAATGGTTAAGGTCTTAACTCTTACTCTGGCCTAATAGCTAACGTCTTAACTCTTACTCTGGTCTAATAGCTAAGGTCTTAGACTCGTACTATGGCCGACAGGTTAAGGTCTTAACTCTTACTCTGGCCTACTGGTTAAGGTCTTAACTCTTACTCTGGCCTAATAGCTAAGGTGCTAGACTCGTACTCTGGCCTACTGGCTAAGGTCTTAACTCTTACTCTGACCTAATAGCTAAGGTCTTAACTCTTACTCTGGCCTAATAGCTAAGGTCTTAAACTCGTACTCTGGCCTAATGGTTAAGGTCCTAACTCTTACTCTGGCCTACTGGTTAAGGTCTTAACTCTTACTCTGGCCTAATAGCTAAGGTCTTAGACTCGTACTCTGGCCTAATGGTTAAGGTCTTAACTCTTACTCTGGCCTACAGGTTAAGGTCTTAACTCTTACTCTGGCCTACTGGTTAAGGTCTTAACTCTTACTCTGGCCTAATAGCTAAGGTCTTAACTCTTACTCTGGCCTAATAGCTAAGGTCTTAGACTCGTACTCTGGCCAAATGGTTAAGGTCTTAACTCTTACTCTGGCCTAATGGTTAAGGTCTTAACTCTTACTCTGGCCTAGTAGCTAAGGTCTTAACTCTTACTCTGGCCTAATGGTTAAGGTCTTAACTCTTACACTGGTCAAATAGCTAAGGTCTTAACTCTTACTCTGGCCTAATAGCTAAGGTCTTAGACTCGTACTCTGGCCAAATGGTTAAGGTCTTAACTCTTACTCTGGCCTAATGGTTAAGGTCTTAACTCTTACTCTGGCCTAGTAGCTAAGGTCTTAACTCTTACTCTGGCCTTATGGTTAAGGTCTTAACTCTTACTCTGGTCAAATAGCTAAGGTCTTAACTCTTACTCTGGCCTAATAGCTAAGGTCTTAGACTCGTACTCTGGCCTACTGGTTAAGGTCTTAACTCTTACTCTGGCCTAATAGCTAAGGTCTTAGACTCGTACTCTGGCCTAATGGTTAAGGTCTTAACTCTTACTCTTGCCTAATAACTAAGGTCTGAACTCTTACTCTGGCCTAATAGCTAAGGTCTTAGCTCTTACTCTGGCCTAATAGCTAAGGTCTTAGACTCTTACTCCGGCCTAATAGCTAAGGTCTTAACTCTTACTCTGGCCTAATAGCTAAGGTCTTAGACTCGTACTCTGGCCTAATGTTTAAGGATTTAACTCTTACTCTGGCCTAATAGCTAAGGTCTTAGACTCATACTCTGGCCTAATGGTTAAGGCCTTAACTCTTACTCTGGCCTACTGGTTAAGGTCTTAACTCTTACTCTGGCCTAATAGCTAAGGTCTTAGACTTGTACTCTGGCCTAATGGTTACGGTCTTAACTCTTACTCTGGCCGAATAGCTAAGGTCTTAAACTCGTACTCTGGCCTACTGGTTAAGGTCTTAACTCTTACTCTGGCCTACTGGTTAAGGTCTTAACTCTTACTCTGCCCTACTGGTTAAGGTCTTAACTCTTACTCTGGCCTAATAGCTAAGGTCTTAGACTTGTACTCTGGCCTACTCGTTAAGGTCTTAACTCTTGCTCTGGCCTAATAGCTAAGGTCTTAACTCTTACTCTGGCCTAATAGCTAATGTCTTAGACTCGTACTCTGGCCTAATGGTTAAGGTCTTAACTCTTACCCTGGCCTAATAGCTAAGGTCTTAGACTCGTACTCTGGCCTAATAGCTAAGGTCTTAGACTCGTACTCTGGTCTAATAGCTAAGGTCTTAGAATCGTACTCTGGCCTAATGGTTAAGGTCTTAACTCTTAATCTGGCCTAATAGCTAAGGTCTTAGACTCGTACTCTGGCCTAATAGCTAAGGTCTTAGACTTGTACTCTGGCCAACTGGTTAAGGTCTTAACTCTTACTCTGGCCTACTGGTTAAGGTCTTAACTCTTACTATTACCTAATAGCTAAGGTCTTAGACTCGTACTCTGGCCTAATGGTTAAGGTCTTAACTCTTACTCTGGCCTAATAGCTAAGGTCTTAACTCTTACTCTGGCCTAATAGCTAAGGTCTTAGACTCGTACTATGGCCTACAGGTTAAGGTCTTAACTCTTACTCTGGCCTACTGGTTAAGGTCTTAACTCTTACTCTGGCCTAATAGCTAAGGTGCTAGACTCATACTCTGGCCTACTGGTTAAGGTCTTAACTCTTACTCTGACCTAATAGCTAACGTCTTAACTCTTACTCTGGCCTAATAGCTAAGGTCTTAGACTCGTACTCTGGCCTAATGGTTAAGGTCCTAACTCTTACTCTGGCCTACTGGTTAAGGTCTTAACTCTTACTCTGGCCTAATAGCTAAGGTCTTAGACTCGTACTCTGGCCTAATGATTAAGGTCTTAACTCTTACTCTGGCCTACTGGTTAAGGTCTTAACTCTTACTCTGGCCTACTGGTTAAGGTCTTAACTCTTACTCTGGCCTAATAGCTAAGGTCTTAACTCTTACTCTGGCCTAATAGCTAAGGTCTTAGACTCGTACTCTGGCCAAATGGTTAAGGTCTTAACTCTTACTCTGGCCTAATGGTTAAGGTCTTAACTCTTACTCTGGCCTAGTAGCTAAGGTCTTAACTCTTACTCTGGCCTAATGGTTAAGGTCTTAACTCTTACTCTGGTCAAATAGCTAAGGTCTTAACTCTTACTCTGGCCTAATAGCTAAGGTCTTAGACTCGTACTCTGGCCTACTGGTTAAGGTCTTAACTCTTACTCTGGCCTAATAGCTAAGGTCTTAACTCTTACTCTGGCCTAATAGCTAAGGTCTTAGACTCGTACTCTGGCCAAATGGTTAAGGTCTTAACTCTTACTCTGGCCTAATGGTTAAGGTCTTAACTCTTACTCTGGCCTAGTAGCTAAGGTCTTAACTCTTACTCTGGCCTAATGGTTAAGGTCTTAACTCTTACACTGGTCAAATAGCTAAGGTCTTAACTCTTACTCTGGCCTAATAGCTAAGGTCTTAGACTCGTACTCTGGCCTACTGGTTAAGGTCTTAACTCTTACTCTGGCCTAATAGATAAGGTCTTAGACTCGTACTCTGGCCTAATGGTTAAGGTCTTAACTCTTACTCTGGCCTAATAACTAAGGTCTGAACTCTTACTCTGGCCTAATAGCTAAGGTCTTAACTCTTACTCTGGCCTAATAGCTAAGGTCTTAGACTCTTACTCTGGCCTAATAGCTAAGGTCTTAACTCTTACTCTGACCTAATAGCTAAGGTCTTAGACTCGTACTCTGGCCTAATGTTTAAGGATTTAACTCTTACTCTGGCCTAATAGCTAAGGTCTTAGACTCATACTCTGGCCTAATGGTTAAGGCCTTAACTCTTACTCTGGCCTACTGGTTAAGGTCTTAACTCTTACTCTGGCCTAATAGCTAAGGTCTTAGACTCGTACTCTGGCCTAATGGTTACGGTCTTAACTCTTACTCTGGCCGAATAGCTAAGGTCTTAAACTCGTACTCTGGCCTACTGGTTAAGGTCTTAACTCTTACTCTGGCCTACTGGTTAAGGTCTTAACTCTTACTCTGGCCTAATAGCTAAGGTCTTAGACTCGTACTCTGACCTAATGGTTAAGGATTTAACTCTTACTCTGGCCTACAGGTTAAAGTCTTAACTCTTACTCTTGCCTACTGGTTAAGGTCTTAACTCTTACTCTGGCCTAATAGCTAAGGTCTTAGACTCGTACTCTGGCCTAATGGTTAAGGCCTTAACTCTTACTCTGGCCTACTGGTTAAGGTCTTAACTCTTACTCCGGCCTAATAGCTAAGGTCTTAGACTCGTACTCTGACCTAATGGTTATGGTCTTAACTCTTACTCTGGCCTACTGGTTAAGGTCTTAACTCTTACTCTGGCTTAATAGCTAAGGTCTTACACTCGTACTCTGGCCTAATGGTTAAGGTCTTAAGTCTTACTCTGGCCTACTGGTTAAGGTCTTAACTCTTACGCTGGCCTACTGGTTAAGGTCTTAACTCTTACTCTGGCCTAATGGTTAAGGTCTTAACTCTTACTCTGGCCTAATAGCTAAGGTCTTAACTCTTACTCTGGCCTAATGGATAAGGTCTTAACTCTTACTCTGGCCTAATAGCTAATGTCTTAACTCTTACTCTGGCCTAATAGCTAAGGTCTTAGACTCGTACTATGGCCTACAGGTTAAGGTCTTAACTCTTACTCTGGCTTACTGGTTGAGGTCTTAACTATTACTCTGGCCTAATAGCTAAGGTCCTAGACTCGTACTCTGGCCTACTGGTTAAGGTCTTAACTCTTACTCTGACCTAATAGCTAAGGTCTTAACTCTTACTCTGGCCTAATAGCTAAGGTCATAGGCTCGTACTCTGGCCTAATGGTTAAGGTCTTAACTCTTACTCTGGCCTACTGGTTAAGGTCTTAACTCTTACTCTGGCCTAATAGCTAAGGTCTTAGACTCATACTCTGGCCTAATGGTTAAGGTCTTAACTCTTACTCTGGCCTACTGGTTAAGGTCTTAACTCTTACTCTGGCCTACTGGTTAAGGTCTTAACTCTTACTCTGGCCTAATAGCTAAGGTCTTAGACTCGTACTCTGGCCTAATGGTTAAGGTCTTAACTCTTACTCTGGCCTACTGGTTAAGGTCTTAACTCTGACGCTGGCCTACTGGTTAAGGTCTTAACTCTTACTCTGGCCTAATAGCTAAGGTCTTAGACTCGTACTCTGGCCTAATGGTTAAGGTCTTAACTCTTTCTCTGGCCTACTGGTTAAGGTCTTAACTCTTACTCTGGCCTAATAGCTAAGGTCTTAACTCTTACTCTGGCCTAATAGCTAAGGTCTTTAGACTCGTACTCTGGCCTAATGGTTAAGGTCTTAACTCTTACTCTGGCCTAATAGCTAAGGTCTTAACTCTTACTCTGGCCAAACAGCTAAGGTCTTAGACTCGTACTATGGCCTACAGGTTAAGGTTTTAACTCTTACTCTGGCCTACTGGTTAAGGTCTTAACTCTTACTCTGGCCTAATAGCTAAGGTCCTATACTCGTACTCTGGCCTACTGGTTAAGGTCTTAGACTCGTACTCTGGCCTAATGGTTAAGGTCTTAACTCTTACTCTGGCCTACTGGTTAAGGTCTTAACTCTTACTCTGGCCTAATAGCTAAGGTCTTAGACTCGTACTCTGGCCTAATGGTTAAGGTCTTATCTCTTGCTCTGGCCTAATAGCTAAGGTCTTAAGTCTTACTCTGGCCTAATAGCTAAGGTCTTAGACTCGTACTCTGGCCTAATGGTTAAGGTCTTAACTCTCACCCTGGCCTAAAAGCTAAGGTCTTAGACCCGTACTCTGGCCTAATAGCTAAGTTCTTAGACTCGTACTCTGGTCTAATAGCTAAGGTCTTAGACTCGTACTCTGGCCTAATGGATAAGGTCTTAACTCTTAATCTGGCCTAATAGCTAAGGTCTTAGACTCGTACTCTGGCCTAATAGCTATGGTCTTAGACTTGTACTCTGGCCTACTGGTTAAGGTCTTAACTGTTACTCAGTCCTACTGGTTAAGGTCTTAACTCTTACTCTGGCCTACTGGTTAAGGTCTTAACTCTTACTCTTGCCTAATAGCTAAGGTCTTAGACTCGTACTCTGGCCTAATGGTTAAGGTCTTAACTCTTACTCTGGCCTGATAGCTAAGGTCTTAGACTCGTACTCTGTCCTAATAGCTAAGGTCTTAACTCTTACTCTGGCCTAATAGCTAAGGTCTTAGACTCTTACTCTGGCCTAATAGCTAAGGTCTTAACTCTTACTCTGGCCTAATAGCTAAGGTCTTAGACTCGTACTCTGGCCTAATGGTTAAGGATTTAACTCATACTCTGGCCTAATAGCTAAGGTCTTAGACTCGTACTCTGGCCTAATAGCTAAGGTCTTAGACTCGTACTCTGGTCTAATAGCTAAGGTCTTAGACTCGTACTCTGGCCTAATGGTTAAGGTCTTAACTCTTAATCTGGCCTAATAGCTAAGGTCTTAGACTCGTACTCTGGCCTAATAGCTAAGGTCTTAGACTCGTACTCTGGCCTACTGGTTAAGGTCTTAACTCTTACTCTGGCCTACTGGTTAAGGTCTTAACTCTTACTCTTGCCTAATAGCTAAGGTCTTAGACTCGTACTCTGGCCTAATGGTTAAGGTCTTAACTCTTACTCTGGCCTAATAGCTAAGGTCTTAGACTCGTACTCTGGCCTAATGGTTAAGGTCTTAACTCTTACTCTGGCCTAATAGCTAACGTCTTAACTCTTACTCTGGCCTAATAGCTAAGGTCTTAGACTCGTACTATGGCCGACAGGTTAAGGTCTTAACTCTTACTCTGGCCTACTGGTTAAGGTCTTAACTCTTACTCTGGCCTAATAGCTAAGGTGCTAGACTCGTACTCTGGCCTACTGGCTAAGGTCTTAACTCTTACTCTGACCTAATAGCTAAGGTCTTAACTCTTACTCTGGCCTAATAGCTAAGGTCTTAAACTCGTACTCTGGCCTAATGGTTAAGGTCCTAACTCTTACTCTGGCCTACTGGTTAAGGTCTTAACTCTTACTCTGGCCTAATAGCTAAGGTCTTAACTCTTACTCTGGCCTAATAGCTAAGGTCTTAGACTCATACTCTGGCCAAATGGTTAAGGTCTTAACTCTTACTCTGGCCTAATGGTTAAGGTCTTAACTCTTACTCTGGCCTAGTAGCTAAGGTCTTAACTCTTACTCTGGCCTATTGGTTAAGGTCTTAACTCTTACTCTGGTCAAATAGCTAAGGTCTTAACTCCTACTCTGGCCTAATAGCTAAGGTCTTAGACTCGTACTCTGGCCTACTGGATAAGGTCTTAACTCTTACTCTGGCCTAATAGCTAAGGTCTTAACTCTTACTCTGGCCTAATAGCTAAGGTCTTAGACTCGTACTCTGGCCAAATGGTTAAGGTCTTAACTCTTACTCTGGCCTAATGGTTAAGGTCTTAACTCTTACTCTGGCCTAGTAGCTAAGGTCTTAACTCTTACTCTGGCCTTATGGTTAAGGTCTTAACTCTTACTCTGGTCAAATAGCTAAGGTCTTAACTCTTACTCTGGCCTAATAGCTAAGGTCTTAGACTCGTACTCTGGCCTACTGGTTAAGGTCTTAACTCTTACTCTGGCCTAATAGCTAAGGTCTTAACTCTTACTCTGGCCTAATAACTAAGGTCTGAACTCTTACTCTGGCCTAATAGCTAAGGTCTTATCTCTTACTCTGGCCTAATAGCTAAGGTCTTAGACTCTTACTCTGGCCTAATAGCTAAGGTCTTAACTCTTACTCTGGCCTAATAGCTAAGGTCTTAGACTCGTACTCTGGCCTAATGTTTAAGGATTTAACTCTTACTTTGGCCTAATAGCTAAGGTCTTAGACTCATACTCTGGCCTAATGGTTAAGGCCTTAACTCTTACTCTGGCCTACTGGTTAAGGTCTTAACTCTTACTCTGGCCTAATAGCTAAGGTCTTAGACTTGTACTCTGGCCTAATGGTTACGGTCTTAACTCTTACTCTGGCCGAATAGCTAAGGTCTTAACCTCGTACTCTGGCCTACTGGTTAAGGTCTTAACTCTTACTCTGGCCTACTGGTTAAGGTCTTAACTCTTACTCTGGCCTCATAGCTAATTTCTTAGACTCGTACTCTGACCTAATCTTTAAGGATTTAACACTTACTCTGGCCTACAGGTTAAGGTCTTAACTCTTACTCTGGCCTACTGGTTAAGGTCTTAACTCTTACTCTGGCCTAATAGCTAAGGTCTTAGACTCGTACTCTGGCCTACTCGTTAAGGTCTTAACTCTTGCTCTGGCCTAATAGCTAAGGTCTTAACTCTTACTCTGGCCTAATAGCTAATGTCTTAGACTCGTACTCTGGCCTAATGGTTAAGGTCTTAACTCTTACCCTGGCCTAATAGCTAAGGTCTTAGACTCGTACTCTGGCCTAATAGCTAAGGTCTTAGACTCGTACTCTGGTCTAATAGCTAAGGTCTTAGACTCGTACTCTGGCCTAATGGTTAAGGTCTTAACTCTTAATCTGGCCTAATAGCTAAGGTCTTAGACTCGTACTCTGGCCTAATAGCTAAGGTCTTAGACTTGTACTCTGGCAAACTGGTTAAGGTCTTAACTCTTACTCTGGCCTACTGGTTAAGGTCTTAACTCTTACTATTGCCTAATAGCTAAGGTCTTAGACTCGTACTCTGGCCTAATGGTTAAGGTCTTAACTCTTACTCTGGCCTAATAGCTAAGGTCTTAGACTCGTACTTTTGCCTAATGGTTAAGGTCTTAACTCTTACTCTGGCCTAATAGCTAAGGTCTTAACTCTTACTCTGGCCTAATAGCTAAGGTCTTAGACTCGTACTATGGCCTACAGGTTAAGGTCTTAACTCTTACTCTGGCCTACTGGTTAAGGTCTTAACTCTTACTCTGGCCTAATAGCTAAGGTGCTAGACTCATACTCTGGCCTACTGGTTAAGGTCTTAACTCTTACTCTGACCTAATAGCTAAAGTCTTAACTCTTACTCTGGCCTAATAGCTAAGGTCTTAGACTCGTACTCTGGCCTAATGGTTAAGGTCCTAACTCTTACTCTGGCCTACTGGTTAAGGTCTTAACTCTTACTCTGGCCTAATAGCTAAGGTCTTAGACTCGTACTCTGGCCTAATGGTTAAGGTCTTAACTCTTACTCTGGCCTACTGGTTAAGGTCTTAACTCTTACTCTGGCCTACTGGTTAAGGTCTTAACTCTTACTCTGGCCTAATAGCTAAGGTCTTAACTCTTACTCTGGCCTAATTGCTAAGGTCTTAGACTCGTACTCTGGCCAAATGGTTAAGGTCTTAACTCTTACTCTGGCCTAATGGTTAAGGTCTTAACTCTTACTCTGGCCTAGTAGCTAAGGTCTTAACTCTTACTCTGGCCTAATGGTTAAGGTCTTAACTCTTACTCTGGTCAAATAGCTAAGGTCTTAACTCTTACTCTGGCCTAATAGCTAAGGTCTTAGACTCGTACTCTGGCCTACTGGTTAAGGTCTTAACTCTTACTCTGGCCTAATAGCTAAGGTCTTAACTCTTACTTCGGCCTAATAGCTAAGGTCTTAGACTCGTACTCTGGCCAAATGGTTAAGGTCTTAACTCTTACTCTGGCCTAATGGTTAAGGTCTTAACTCTTACTCTGGCCTAGTAGCTAAGGTCTTAACTCTTACTCTGGCCTAATGGTTAAGGTCTTAACTCTTACACTGGTCAAATAGCTAAGGTCTTAACTCTTACTCTGGCCTAATAGCTAAGGTCTTAGACTCGTACTCTGGCCTACTGGTTAAGGTCTTAACTCTTACTCTGGCCTAATAGCTAAGGTCTTAGACTCGTACTCTGGCCTAATGGTTAAGGTCTTAACTCTTACTCTGGCCTAATAACTAAGGTCTGAACTCTTACTCTGGCCTAATAGCTAAGGTCTTAACTCTTACTCTGGCCTAATAGCTAAGGTCTTAGACTCTTACTCTGGCCTAATAGCTAAGGTCTTAACTCTTACTCTGACCTAATAGCTAAGGTCTTAGACTCGTACTCTGGCCTAATGTTTAAGGATTTAACTCTTACTCTGGCCTAATAGCTAAGGTCTTAGACTCGTACTCTGGCCTAATGGTTAAGGCCTTAACTCTTACTCTGGCCTACTGGTTAAGGTCTTAACTCTTACTCCGGCCTAATAGCTAAGGTCTTAGACTCGTACTGTGGCCTAATGGTTACGGTCTTAACTCTTACTCTGGCCAAATAGCTAAGGTCTTAAACTCGTAATCTGGCCTTCTGGTTAAGGTCTTAACTCTTACTCTGGCCTACTGGTTAAGGTCTTAACTCTTACTCTGGCCTAATAGCTAAGGTCTTAGACTCGTACTCTGACCTAATGGTTATGGTCTTAACTCTTACTCTGGCCTACTGGTTAAGGTCTTAACTCTTACTCTGGCTTAATAGCTAAGGTCTTACACTCGTACTCTGGCCTAATGGTTAAGGTCTTAAGTCTTACTCTGGCCTACTGGTTAAGGTCTTAACTCTTACGCTGGCCTACTGGTTAAGGTCTTAACTCTTACTCTGGCCTAATGGTTAAGGTCTTAACTCTTACTCTGGCCTAATAGCTAAGGTCTTAACTCTTACTCTGGCCTAATGGATAAGGTCTTAACTCTTACTCTGGCCTAATAGCTAATGTCTTAACTCTTACTCTGGCCTAATAGCTAAGGTCTTAGACTCGTACTATGGCCTACAGGTTAAGGTCTTAACTCTTACTCTGGCCTACTGGTTGAGGTCTTAACTATTACTCTGGCCTAATAGCTAAGGTCCTAGACTCGTACTCTGGCCTACTGGTTAAGGTCTTAACTCTTACTCTGACCTAATAGCTAAGGTCTTAACTCTTACTCTGGCCTAATAGCCAAGGTCATAGACTCGTACTCTGGCCTAATGGTTAAGGTCTTAACTCTTACTCTGGCCTACTGGTTAAGGTCTTAACTCTTACTCTGGCCTAATAGCTAAGGTCTTAGACTCATACTCTGGCCTAATGGTTAAGGTCTTAACTCTTACTCTGGCCTACTGGTTAAGGTCTTAACTCTTACGCTGGCCTACTGGTTAAGGTCTTAACTCTTACTCTGGCCTAATGGTTAAGGTCTTAACTCTTACTCTGGCCTAATAGCTAAGGTCTTAACTCTTACTCTGGCCTAATGGATAAGGTCTTAACTCTTACTCTGGCCTAATAGCTAATGTCTTAACTCTTACTCTGGCCTAATAGCTAAGGTCTTAGACTCGTACTATGGCCTACAGGTTAAGGTCTTAACTCTTACTCTGGCCTACTGGTTGAGGTCTTAACTATTACTCTGGCCTAATAGCTAAGGTCCTAGACTCGTACTCTGGCCTACTGGTTAAGGTCTTAACTCTTACTCTGACCTAATAGCTAAGGTCTTAACTCTTACTCTGGCCTAATAGCCAAGGTCATAGACTCGTACTCTGGCCTAATGGTTAAGGTCTTAACTCTTACTCTGGCCTACTGGTTAAGGTCTTAACTCTTACTCTGGCCTAATAGCTAAGGTCTTAGACTCATACTCTGGCCTAATGGTTAAGGTCTTAACTCTTACTCTGGCCTACTGGTTAAGGTCTTAACTCTTACTCTGGCCTACTGGTTAAGGTCTTAACTCTTACTCTGGCCTAATAGCTAAGGTCTTAGACTCGTACTCTGGCCTAATGGTTAAGGTCTTAACTCTTACTCTGGCCTACTGGTTAAGGTCTTAACTCTGATGCTGGCCTACTGGTTAAGGTCTTAACTCTTACTCTGGCCTAATAGCTAAGGTCTTAGACTCGTACTCTGGCCTAATGGTTAAGGTCTTAACTCTTTCTCTGGCCTACTGGTTAAGGTCTTAACTCTTACTCTGGCCTAATAGCTAAGGTCTTAACTCTTACTCTGGCCTAATAGCTAAGGTCTTTAGACTCGTACTCTGGCCTAATGGTTAAGGTCTTAACTCTTACTCTGGCCTAATAGCTAAGGTCTTAACTCTTACTCTGGCCAAATAGCTAAGGTCTTAGACTCGTACTATGGCCTACAGGTTAAGGTTTTAACTCTTACTCTGGCCTACTGGTTAAGGTCTTAACTCTTACTCTGGCCTAATAGCTAAGGTCCTATACTCGTACTCTGGCCTACTGGTTAAGGTCTTAGACTCGTACTCTGGCCTAATGGTTAAGGTCTTAACTCTTACTCTGGCCTACTGGTTAAGGTCTTAACTCTTACTCTGGCCTAATAGCTAAGGTCTTAGACTCGTACTCTGGCCTAATGGTTAAGGTCTTATCTCTTGCTCTGGCCTAATAGCTAAGGTCTTAAGTCTTACTCTGGCCTAATAGCTAAGGTCTTAGACTCGTACTCTGGCCTAATGGTTAAGGTCTTAAGTCTTACCCTGGCCTAAAAGCTAAGGTCTTAGACCCGTACTCTGGCCTAATAGCTAAGTTCTTAGACTCGTACTCTGGTCTAATAGCTAAGGTCTTAGACTCGTACTCTGGCCTAATGGATAAGGTCTTAACTCTTAATCTGGCCTAATAGCTAAGGTCTTAGACTCGTACTCTGGCCTAATAGCTATGGTCTTAGACTTGTACTCTGGCCTACTGGTTAAGGTCTTAACTCTTACTCAGTCCTACTGGTTAAGGTCTTAACTCTTACTCTTGCCTAATAGCTAAGGTCTTAGACTCGTTGTAGGAGAGTGGAATCTGACTAATGGTTGCCCCCAACTTTTTGCCTGGTATTTAAGTGGTTTTTGACTAGTCTGGCTGGGATCCTGCTATCCAGGACCCCAGCCTATCTGCTTTCTCCCTAAAACTGTTGTGAGTACTCTAGGTACAAACATAATTGGATGCTGGGCATGCCCATCCAGTCCCTTGTAGATGGTACCCTAGGTACCCAGGGCATGGGTCCCCCAGTAGGCCTACCAGGGCTGCAGCACTTATTGTGCCACCCTGGGACAGCCACCCAAACTGACACCACCAGGCCACTACTGTAGCCTGGGTAAGGTGGTGCTAGCACCCCTTACAGGGATGTAGGTACCCTATGTCCCATACAATTACAACACATATACTCTCATAGGTCACCCCTATGGCAGGCCCTGGTAATCCTGCAGGGCTGGGTGCTGAGGTATGTGTGAGGGGGGACCCCTACGTGAGTAGGACCTCTCTGCAGCCTTCGTAAAATCGTTACTGGGTTGTTTGTAGTGTAGCCATACCATATACTCTTAACCGCATTATAAGTTATTGCGTCATCGCTGTAACTTGGGACTGGCTACACAGAACCATATCGTGTTTGGTGTCAAACATGAAGGAATCATACCCCCAGTCCAGCCATGGGCAGGGGGGCACGATTCCCCCTTGCTAGGAGGGTGATATGGGAAAAGCGGTAGAATTTGGAAACCAATTTAAAAGTGCACATGTACCACAAAATGGCTACTGTTCGCCACCTACACGACTCTGGCTGGCTGTTGCTGGGGAAAACCCCAGCCTCGCCATCTGGACAATAGGGCTCCTGTGGCAGGGAGGTGCCAGCACCTCCCCAGACAGGATATGTGGATTGGAACAGGGTGGGTGCACCAAAAGTCCATTCAGAGTTGCACGTAGGCAGCTGCAGAGCCCCAATTCTGCATACACCGCCTGGAACCGGTTCAGGGGCATCCTGCCCCTCGCCCAGGCGGGAAACACACAAAGGGGAGTGGGTGTAGCCACCCTTTCCCGCCTCTACTCTGATTGGTAGGCTCTATTTTGGACCATCCCCTAATCTTGGGGATATATGGGAATAACTTTGCCCTAGAGCCTTAGATTCGTACAGGACTTCACAGAACTGACCTTCGACGAGCTGCTGCCCAGCTGACTGAAGAAATCTCCCTTGGGATAAAGGAGTTATCCCCCTGCTTGGCAGGCACCTAAAAGACTACAAGATACCCGGTTGGAACTTCGTTGCTCTCACGACCTTCGACGCCTTCCAGCAACCTCGAGGTGGGTCTCCAGTGCATCCCAGCGTCCTGTGAGTGTGCCCAGCAAGTCTGAGCACCCTGGACCACGTGGGTGTCGAGATCCCCGCATACCCCGAGACACCGGCCACCTCTTGTCCAGCACACGACCCCAACCAGTGGGGAAGTTGTGCTTTGGCCCATTCTTGAGCCAACCTTCAAGCAGCATTTGTGCCGACTCTCAGCTCCCTGGCCCGCTCCGGTGGCCCGTGGGAGCACTTTTACGCACTCCATTTTGCTGCCTTCCGCGGTCCCTTGTCTCTCGACTTGTGGGCCCTGACGGAGGACAATCTTCCTTTCTAAGAGTTCCCCTGGTTGCTTCAGGCCTGCTCTACGCTCCCTGCAAAGGAGAGCACCCTCAGACCTCGTGGGTCTGCACCAGCAGCTGCTTTGTTCATCTTGCGTGGGTTGCGGTTGCCAATGCTTAGTGGATCCAATCGGGACACTAACACCGCAGCGACCCTCAGCCGACGTGGGACAGTCGCCCTCCAGAAGCTGGCCTTCCTTGAAGCCTCCCGGAGCCCGTGACTGCAGAGCCCAGCTGTACCTTCCACACCTGAAGCACCCGACATCCACGAGCTCCTTCCTGTGAGCTCCCTGGTCACTGTGCTGTGACCCAGACTCTGTCCCCTCTGCTTTCAGGTTCATCTTTGTCTTTTCTTCAACTTTAATCTTCACGACTTCAGCGACACTTCCAGCTAGCAGCAGTTTGGACTCCTTTTCCATAGAAAATCAGCCCGCGACCCGACACCAGAATCGACCTATGCACCCGGCTTCCCTGGGGCAGGTAACAGTGGTACTTCGGTACTCCCGTGGTGGTGGGCTCTCCAAAGCCTTAAGTCTCAAGCCTTAACTTTGTACTGTTGTTAGAAGTGTCCTTAAACCTTAATTATTCAACCGCGACATTCTCCATAGGCTAACATTGCGATCCCGACAGCAGCTTCTCGCACTGCACACGCCTCCCGTGGGTCCCCTTCCTCTTAACTGTGGGTGGATTCTTAAGGGGCCAGCGATCCTGAATGCCCTAGGCATTGCCTGTAGAATTGTCGTGGTTCTTATACCACTATTTTAGTATATGGTTTGGTCCCCCCCTGGGGCCCATTGATTTCTGTGCTATTTATTGTGTTTAGAAATGCTTGTTTGAATTGTAACTTTGCCACTAGCCACAGAAAGTGACTGTGGGATTCTGTCTAGAATAAATACATATATTTTATATATATACCTGTGTGGGCTACTCTTTCATTTGGTTATTCAAGAGGTTATTATGGTAAAACAATAAGCTTAACACTCCTTCAAGACTTAGCCTGAAGGCTGCTCTCCACAGCTACCACTAGGATAGCTTTCTTTAAAGGTTGTCTTAAACCTACCATCAATAAGAGTCGAATTGGACTGGTGCAAGGTGTCCCTATAACTAGGAACAGCATATGCCAGGCCAACTTCTCACATTGGTGTGCAGCGGTTGGATTCAAGCTTGCCATTGTTTTACCAGATAACAAATTGAATTTCTAAAGTGAAAGCCACAAGGTACCAAAGGTACATATAAATTCAAGCTAGAATACAATAAGTTCTACTGAACTTGGAGTTGTGTGTAGAGGGTTTAGCACACCTTGACTACAACTCAAGAGAGGGTTCAGTAGGCCACACTTAGTGTAGGTAGATACATCACTACACTAAACATGTCTTCCAGTGGCACTAAGGCTATGGAAGGACCCCAGAGGGTCCCAGTAGATAAGTATGATAATTTCACCTTTGCTGAGCTCAGGGAAATGTGCACCCTTAGGAAACTGAAGACAGAAAGAGGTGCCAACACAAAACGTCTCAAAGAGATCCTGCTCATAGCAGACTTTATGGAGTCCATAGGATCCAGAGGGATGGACAACGTGGGTGGGCACCCCTCAGAAGAGGACACTCCCAGAGTGGAATCTGAAGAGGAACAGGAAGAGGATGAAAATCCTGACCTGGAAGAAACAAACCACTCACAGCATGGAGGTGATGGCCCAAGAGGCACTCCCTCCACCCTTAAAAGGGGAGTGGTGGGTCCAAGAAGGAACAGATCCCCCTCAGTGGGATCCAACCATTCTAAGGGATCCAAAGGGTCCTCTGCCTCTTCTCAGAGAAGAGAAACCTCTCATGAGAGGAAATGCAGACTGATCAAATTTGAGCAGGCTAAGCTTGAGCTTAAAAGAGAACAGTTAGCATTAGACAGGGAAACCCTGGAGCTTCAGAAAGCTTCAAGAAAGTGGGGTCTAGAGATCCCTGGTGGCAGTAATGAAACCCCTAGAGTTAGAGAGAGAGTCCCTGACAATAGGAACCTCCACAAGATTGTGCCCCCCTATCAGAATGGGGATGATATCCACAAATGGATATCTGCTCTTGAAAGGGCCTGTAGAGTACAGAGGGTCCCTGTAGAGCAGTGGGCAGCAATCCTGTGGCTCTCCTTTTCAGATAAAGGGAGAGACAAGCTCCTCTCTGTAAGAGAAGAGGATGCTGATGATTATTATATCTTGAAAGCTGCTTTAATAGATGGGTTTGGCTTAACCACTGATCAATACAGACTTAAGTTCAGAGACACCCAGAAAGCACAGAATCAAGATTGGGTAGACTTTGTGGATTGTGCAACCAAGGCACTGGAAGGTTGGTTAAATGGCAGTAAAGTTAATGATTATCAAGGATTGTATAATCTCATTATGAGGGAGCAGATTCTTAATAATTGTCAGAACCAACTTTTACACCAGCACCTGGTGGACTCTGATCTGACCTCTCCCCAAGAATTGGGAAAGAAGGCAGACAAATGGGTCAGAACCAGGATTAGGCCTAAGAACCAAGTTGGTGACCAGAAGAAGGATTCCACTAAGCCCAAAGAGAAAGGTGGGGATGATAAACAAGAAAAGTCCTCTGAAGGGCCCCAACAAACCAGTGCTGGGGGTGGGTCCCAAAATCCTTCCTCTAATAACAAGAAGCCCTATTGCCATGTCTGTAAGAAACCTGGCCACTGGAAAACTGACTCCAGCTGTCCTAAAAATGGCAATAAAGAAAATGTTCCTCCAAAACCTGCTCCAACACCTCCTGTTACTACTAGTAGTAATCCCCCAGGTGGTGGGAGTGCACCCAAAAACTTAGTTGGGTTCTCTTTGGGGACACCAGTGGACTCTGGCCTAGCCAGGTCCCCTGCATTAGCAACAATGGTCTGTGATGGTGGCATGGGGTTTGCCAACTTTACCATGAGCCCCAGTATTCTGGGCAGGTACAGACAAGAACCAATAATCAATGGTCAGAAGGCTGTGGCCTATAAGGACACAGGGGCCACTGTCACCATGGTGACCAAGAGGCTAGTGCCCCTAGATCAGCTTTTACCTGGGTTTAGCTATCAGGTGACCAACATTGATGGAATCAGGACAGATCATCCCATGGCAGTGATAAATCTCAGCTGGGGAGGAGTCACTGGCCCCAAGAGAGTGGCAGTGTCCCCAAACTTGCCTGTAGATTGTCTACTGGGGAATGATCTAGAAATCTCAGCCTGGGCTGAGGTTGACCACAAGGCCCATTTGAAAATGGTAGGAATTCCTGAGAGAGTGGATGAGACCCTGAGGGCCTCACCTCCACCCCAGGAGGAAATAGAAAGAGTGAAGCCTGAAACTATGGATCACTCTACACAAACAGAGAGCATAGGGGAGGAAGAGCAGTCTTCCCCCCACCAGACTACAGGTAAAGGTCCAGTTTCTCAGGGAACTGACCCTGCCCCTTGTGAAGTAACTGCCCCAGAAGTGGACAGGCTTGGCCTGCCCACCTCTCTGATGGCAGGGGATCCTTACAAGGTGGTACCCAGTCTGGAGCAGGTATCCTGCCCCTCTCTACCCTGCCTCAGTCAGCCCAGGGCTGCAGAGGTCAGGGAGGTCAGTGGACCCTTATTGGGCCCCTGCCCAGAGGAACCCCCTCATCAACAGATTAGGGACACCCAGCAGAGTAGTTTCAGCCAGGTGAATATTCCTCTACAAACTGAGGGATCCCCCTTACCCCTAGGTATAGGCACCCCTCAAATGGATGTTGTTGAGCACAGGGAAACCTGGGGCCTAGCTGCCCCAAACCTTCCAGTGCCCTCCACTATTCCAGCCAAAGGGATCCAACCCCCAGCTGTAGGCAGCCAGAGGTTGACCCTTAGGGCCAGATATGACACCGTCCTGGGCAGAAAGGCTTCCATAGTGGCCAGTGATCTGAGGAGGTTGAGACCAACCCAAGTAGGGTCTCACTTCCAGACTCAGACACCCCACCAGCCCACCTCTGACCCAAAAACCAATACAGGTAATTTCCCTAGACTTTGGAGAAACTCTAGAACCCCTTGGGGTAGGATTTCCCAAGTGGACCATGACACAGGGAGCAACCATGTTAGTACAGGTTCTTCCTTATATGGCCACTCAGGAAATAAAGGCTTATCTGGACAAGGTTAGCCTTATCTCCTTTCGTTTGGGGGGGGGTTATGTAGGAGAGTGGAATCTGACTAATGGTTGCCCCCAACTTTTTGCCTGGTATTTAAGTGGTTTTTGACTAGTCTGGCTGGGATCCTGCTATCCAGGACCCCAGCCTATCTGCTTTCTCCCTAAAACTGTTGTGAGTACTCTAGGTACAAACATAATTGGATGCTGGGCATGCCCATCCAGTCCCTTGTAGATGGTACCCTAGGTACCCAGGGCATGGGTCCCCCAGTAGGCCTACCAGGGCTGCAGCACTTATTGTGCCACCCTGGGACAGCCACCCAAACTGACACCACCAGGCCACTACTGTAGCCTGGGTAAGGTGGTGCTAGCACCCCTTACAGGGATGTAGGTACCCTATGTCCCATACAATTACAACACATATACTCTCATAGGTCACCCCTATGGCAGGCCCTGGTAATCCTGCAGGGCTGGGTGCTGAGGTATGTGTGAGGGGGGACCCCTACGTGAGTAGGACCTCTCTGCAGCCTTCGTAAAATCGTTACTGGGTTGTTTGTAGTGTAGCCATACCATATACTCTTAACCGCATTATAAGTTATTGCGTCATCGCTGTAACTTGGGACTGGCTACACAGAACCATATCGTGTTTGGTGTCAAACATGAAGGAATCATACCCCCAGTCCAGCCATGGGCAGGGGGGCACGATTCCCCCTTGCTAGGAGGGTGATATGGGAAAAGCGGTAGAATTTGGAAACCAATTTAAAAGTGCACATGTACCACAAAATGGCTACTGTTCGCCACCTACACGACTCTGGCTGGCTGTTGCTGGGGAAAACCCCAGCCTCGCCATCTGGACAATAGGGCTCCTGTGGCAGGGAGGTGCCAGCACCTCCCCAGACAGGATATGTGGATTGGAACAGGGTGGGTGCACCAAAAGTCCATTCAGAGTTGCACGTAGGCAGCTGCAGAGCCCCAATTCTGCATACACCGCCTGGAACCGGTTCAGGGGCATCCTGCCCCTCGCCCAGGCGGGAAACACACAAAGGGGAGTGGGTGTAGCCACCCTTTCCCGCCTCTACTCTGATTGGTAGGCTCTATTTTGGACCATCCCCTAATCTTGGGGATATATGGGAATAACTTTGCCCTAGAGCCTTAGATTCGTACAGGACTTCACAGAACTGACCTTCGACGAGCTGCTGCCCAGCTGACTGAAGAAATCTCCCTTGGGATAAAGGAGTTATCCCCCTGCTTGGCAGGCACCTAAAAGACTACAAGATACCCAGTTGGAACTTCGTTGCTCTCACGACCTTCGACGCCTTCCAGCAACCTCGAGGTGGGTCTCCAGTGCATCCCAGCGTCCTGTGAGTGTGCCCAGCAAGTCTGAGCACCCTGGACCACGTGGGTGTTGAGATCCCCGCATACCCCGAGACACCGGCCACCTCTTGTCCAGCACACGACCCCGACCAGTGGGGAAGTTGTGCTTTGGCCCATTCTTGAGCCAACCTTCAAGCAGCATTTGTGCCGACTCTCAGCTCCCTGGCCCGCTCCGGTGGCCCGTGGGAGCACTTTTACGCACTCCATTTTGCTGCCTTCCGCGGTCCCTTGTCTCTCGACTTGTGGGCCCTGACGGAGGACAATCTTCCTTTCTAAGAGTTCCCCTGGTTGCTCCAGGCCTGCTCTACGCTCCCTGCAAAGGAGAGCACCCTCAGACCTCGTGGGTCTGCACCAGCAGCTGCTTTGTTCATCTTGCGTGGGTTGCGGTTGCCAATGCTTAGTGGATCCAATCGGGACACTAACACCGCAGCGACCCTCAGCCGACGTGGGACAGTCGCCCTCCAGAAGCTGGCCTTCCTTGAAGCCTCCCGGAGCCCGTGACTGCAGAGCCCAGCTGTACCTTCCACACCTGAAGCACCCGACATCCACGAGCTCCTTCCTGTGAGCTCCCTGGTCACTGTGCTGTGACCCAGACTCTGTCCCCTCTGCTTTCAGGTTCATCTTTGTCTTTTCTTCAACTTTAATCTTCACGACTTCAGCGACACTTCCAGCTAGCAGCAGTTTGGACTCCTTTTCCATAGAAAATCAGCCCGCGACCCGACACCAGAATCGACCTATGCACCCGGCTTCCCTGGGGCAGGTAACAGTGGTACTTCGGTACTCCCGTGGTGGTGGGCTCTCCAAAGCCTTAAGTCTCAAGCCTTAACTTTGTACTGTTGTTAGAAGTGTCCTTAAACCTTAATTATTCAACCGCGACATTCTCCATAGGCTAACATTGCGATCCCGACAGCAGCTTCTCGCACTGCACACGCCTCCCGTGGGTCCCCTTCCTCTTAACTGTGGGTGGATTCTTAAGGGGCCAGCGATCCTGAATGCCCTAGGCATTGCCTGTAGAATTGTCGTGGTTCTTATACCACTATTTTAGTATATGGTTTGGTCCCCCCCTGGGGCCCATTGATTTCTGTGCTATTTATTGTGTTTAGAAATGCTTGTTTGAATTGTAACTTTGCCACTAGCCACAGAAAGTGACTGTGGGATTCTGTCTAGAATAAATACATATATTTTATATATATACCTGTGTGGGCTACTCTTTCATTTGGTTATTCAAGAGGTTATTATGGTAAAACAATAAGCTTAACACTCCTTCAAGACTTAGCCTGAAGGCTGCTCTCCACAGCTACCACTAGGATAGCTTTCTTTAAAGGTTGTCTTAAACCTACCATCAATAAGAGTCGAATTGGACTGGTGCAAGGTGTCCCTATAACTAGGAACAGCATATGCCAGGCCAACTTCTCACATTGGTGTGCTGCGGTTGGATTCAAGCTTGCCATTGTTTTACCAGATAACAAATTGAATTTCTAAAGTGAAAGCCACAAGGTACCAAAGGTACATATAAATTCAAGCTAGAATACAATAAGTTCTACTGAACTTGGAGTTGTGTGTAGAGGGTTTAGCACACCTTGACTACAACTCAAGAGAGGGTTCAGTAGGCCACACTTAGTGTAGGTAGATACATCACTACACTAAACATGTCTTCCAGTGGCACTAAGGCTATGGAAGGACCCCAGAGGGTCCCAGTAGATAAGTATGATAATTTCACCTTTGCTGAGCTCAGGGAAATGTGCACCCTTAGGAAACTGAAGACAGAAAGAGGTGCCAACACAAAACGTCTCAAAGAGATCCTGCTCATAGCAGACTTTATGGAGTCCATAGGATCCAGAGGGATGGACAACGTGGGTGGGCACCCCTCAGAAGAGGACACTCCCAGAGTGGAATCTGAAGAGGAACAGGAAGAGGATGAAAATCCTGACCTGGAAGAAACAAACCACTCACAGCATGGAGGTGATGGCCCAAGAGGCACTCCCTCCACCCTTAAAAGGGGAGTGGTGGGTCCAAGAAGGAACAGATCCCCCTCAGTGGGATCCAACCATTCTAAGGGATCCAAAGGGTCCTCTGCCTCTTCTCAGAGAAGAGAAACCTCTCATGAGAGGAAATGCAGACTGATCAAATTTGAGCAGGCTAAGCTTGAGCTTAAAAGAGAACAGTTAGCATTAGACAGGGAAACCCTGGAGCTTCAGAAAGCTTCAAGAAAGTGGGGTCTAGAGATCCCTGGTGGCAGTAATGAAACCCCTAGAGTTAGAGAGAGAGTCCCTGACAATAGGAACCTCCACAAGATTGTGCCCCCCTATCAGAATGGGGATGATATCCACAAATGGATATCTGCTCTTGAAAGGGCCTGTAGAGTACAGAGGGTCCCTGTAGAGCAGTGGGCAGCAATCCTGTGGCTCTCCTTTTCAGATAAAGGGAGAGACAAGCTCCTCTCTGTAAGAGAAGAGGATGCTGATGATTATTATATCTTGAAAGCTGCTTTAATAGATGGGTTTGGCTTAACCACTGATCAATACAGACTTAAGTTCAGAGACACCCAGAAAGCACAGAATCAAGATTGGGTAGACTTTGTGGATTGTGCAACCAAGGCACTGGAAGGTTGGTTAAATGGCAGTAAAGTTAATGATTATCAAGGATTGTATAATCTCATTATGAGGGAGCAGATTCTTAATAATTGTCAGAACCAACTTTTACACCAGCACCTGGTGGACTCTGATCTGACCTCTCCCCAAGAATTGGGAAAGAAGGCAGACAAATGGGTCAGAACCAGGATTAGGCCTAAGAACCAAGTTGGTGACCAGAAGAAGGATTCCACTAAGCCCAAAGAGAAAGGTGGGGATGATAAACAAGAAAAGTCCTCTGAAGGGCCCCAACAAACCAGTGCTGGGGGTGGGTCCCAAAATCCTTCCTCTAATAACAAGAAGCCCTATTGCCATGTCTGTAAGAAACCTGGCCACTGGAAAACTGACTCCAGCTGTCCTAAAAATGGCAATAAAGAAAATGTTCCTCCAAAACCTGCTCCAACACCTCCTGTTACTACTAGTAGTAATCCCCCAGGTGGTGGGAGTGCACCCAAAAACTTAGTTGGGTTCTCTTTGGGGACACCAGTGGACTCTGGCCTAGCCAGGTCCCCTGCATTAGCAACAATGGTCTGTGATGGTGGCATGGGGTTTGCCAACTTTACCATGAGCCCCAGTATTCTGGGCAGGTACAGACAAGAACCAATAATCAATGGTCAGAAGGCTGTGGCCTATAAGGACACAGGGGCCACTGTCACCATGGTGACCAAGAGGCTAGTGCCCCTAGATCAGCTTTTACCTGGGTTTAGCTATCAGGTGACCAACATTGATGGAATCAGGACAGATCATCCCATGGCAGTGATAAATCTCAGCTGGGGAGGAGTCACTGGCCCCAAGAGAGTGGCAGTGTCCCCAAACTTGCCTGTAGATTGTCTACTGGGGAATGATCTAGAAATCTCAGCCTGGGCTGAGGTTGACCACAAGGCCCATTTGAAAATGGTAGGAATTCCTGAGAGAGTGGATGAGACCCTGAGGGCCTCACCTCCACCCCAGGAGGAAATAGAAAGAGTGAAGCCTGAAACTATGGATCACTCTACACAAACAGAGAGCATAGGGGAGGAAGAGCAGTCTTCCCCCCACCAGACTACAGGTAAAGGTCCAGTTTCTCAGGGAACTGACCCTGCCCCTTGTGAAGTAACTGCCCCAGAAGTGGACAGGCTTGGCCTGCCCACCTCTCTGATGGCAGGGGATCCTTACAAGGTGGTACCCAGTCTGGAGCAGGTATCCTGCCCCTCTCTACCCTGCCTCAGTCAGCCCAGGGCTGCAGAGGTCAGGGAGGTCAGTGGACCCTTATTGGGCCCCTGCCCAGAGGAACCCCCTCATCAACAGATTAGGGACACCCAGCAGAGTAGTTTCAGCCAGGTGAATATTCCTCTACAAACTGAGGGATCCCCCTTACCCCTAGGTATAGGCACCCCTCAAATGGATGTTGTTGAGCACAGGGAAACCTGGGGCCTAGCTGCCCCAAACCTTCCAGTGCCCTCCACTATTCCAGCCAAAGGGATCCAACCCCCAGCTGTAGGCAGCCAGAGGTTGACCCTTAGGGCCAGATATGACACCGTCCTGGGCAGAAAGGCTTCCATAGTGGCCAGTGATCTGAGGAGGTTGAGACCAACCCAAGTAGGGTCTCACTTCCAGACTCAGACACCCCACCAGCCCACCTCTGACCCAAAAACCAATACAGGTAATTTCCCTAGACTTTGGAGAAACTCTAGAACCCCTTGGGGTAGGATTTCCCAAGTGGACCATGACACAGGGAGCAACCATGTTAGTACAGGTTCTTCCTTATATGGCCACTCAGGAAATAAAGGCTTATCTGGACAAGGTTAGCCTTATCTCCTTTCGTTTGGGGGGGGGTTATGTAGGAGAGTGGAATCTGACTAATGGTTGCCCCCAACTTTTTGCCTGGTATTTAAGTGGTTTTTGACTAGTCTGGCTGGGATCCTGCTATCCAGGACCCCAGCCTATCTGCTTTCTCCCTAAAACTGTTGTGAGTACTCTAGGTACAAACATAATTGGATGCTGGGCATGCCCATCCAGTCCCTTGTAGATGGTACCCTAGGTACCCAGGGCATGGGTCCCCCAGTAGGCCTACCAGGGCTGCAGCACTTATTGTGCCACCCTGGGACAGCCACCCAAACTGACACCACCAGGCCACTACTGTAGCCTGGGTAAGGTGGTGCTAGCACCCCTTACAGGGATGTAGGTACCCTATGTCCCATACAATTACAACACATATACTCTCATAGGTCACCCCTATGGCAGGCCCTGGTAATCCTGCAGGGCTGGGTGCTGAGGTATGTGTGAGGGGGGACCCCTACGTGAGTAGGACCTCTCTGCAGCCTTCGTAAAATCGTTACTGGGTTGTTTGTAGTGTAGCCATACCATATACTCTTAACCGCATTATAAGTTATTGCGTCATCGCTGTAACTTGGGACTGGCTACACAGAACCATATCGTGTTTGGTGTCAAACATGAAGGAATCATACCCCCAGTCCAGCCATGGGCAGGGGGGCACGATTCCCCCTTGCTAGGAGGGTGATATGGGAAAAGCGGTAGAATTTGGAAACCAATTTAAAAGTGCACATGTACCACAAAATGGCTACTGTTCGCCACCTACACGACTCTGGCTGGCTGTTGCTGGGGAAAACCCCAGCCTCGCCATCTGGACAATAGGGCTCCTGTGGCAGGGAGGTGCCAGCACCTCCCCAGACAGGATATGTGGATTGGAACAGGGTGGGTGCACCAAAAGTCCATTCAGAGTTGCACGTAGGCAGCTGCAGAGCCCCAATTCTGCATACACCGCCTGGAACCGGTTCAGGGGCATCCTGCCCCTCGCCCAGGCGGGAAACACACAAAGGGGAGTGGGTGTAGCCACCCTTTCCCGCCTCTACTCTGATTGGTAGGCTCTATTTTGGACCATCCCCTAATCTTGGGGATATATGGGAATAACTTTGCCCTAGAGCCTTAGATTCGTACAGGACTTCACAGAACTGACCTTCGACGAGCTGCTGCCCAGCTGACTGAAGAAATCTCCCTTGGGATAAAGGAGTTATCCCCCTGCTTGGCAGGCACCTAAAAGACTACAAGATACCCGGTTGGAACTTCGTTGCTCTCACGACCTTCGACGCCTTCCAGCAACCTCGAGGTGGGTCTCCAGTGCATCCCAGCGTCCTGTGAGTGTGCCCAGCAAGTCTGAGCACCCTGGACCACGTGGGTGTCGAGATCCCCGCATACCCCGAGACACCGGCCACCTCTTGTCCAGCACACGACCCCGACCAGTGGGGAAGTTGTGCTTTGGCCCATTCTTGAGCCAACCTTCAAGCAGCATTTGTGCCGACTCTCAGCTCCCTGGCCCGCTCCGGTGGCCCGTGGGAGCACTTTTACGCACTCCATTTTGCTGCCTTCCGCGGTCCCTTGTCTCTCGACTTGTGGGCCCTGACGGAGGACAATCTTCCTTTCTAAGAGTTCCCCTGGTTGCTCCAGGCCTGCTCTACGCTCCCTGCAAAGGAGAGCACCCTCAGACCTCGTGGGTCTGCACCAGCAGCTGCTTTGTTCATCTTGCGTGGGTTGCGGTTGCCAATGCTTAGTGGATCCAATCGGGACACTAACACCGCAGCGACCCTCAGCCGACGTGGGACAGTCGCCCTCCAGAAGCTGGCCTTCCTTGAAGCCTCCCGGAGCCCGTGACTGCAGAGCCCAGCTGTACCTTCCACACCTGAAGCACCCGACATCCACGAGCTCCTTCCTGTGAGCTCCCTGGTCACTGTGCTGTGACCCAGACTCTGTCCCCTCTGCTTTCAGGTTCATCTTTGTCTTTTCTTCAACTTTAATCTTCACGACTTCAGCGACACTTCCAGCTAGCAGCAGTTTGGACTCCTTTTCCATAGAAAATCAGCCCGCGACCCGACACCAGAATCGACCTATGCACCCGGCTTCCCTGGGGCAGGTAACAGTGGTACTTCGGTACTCCCGTGGTGGTGGGCTCTCCAAAGCCTTAAGTCTCAAGCCTTAACTTTGTACTGTTGTTAGAAGTGTCCTTAAACCTTAATTATTCAACCGCGACATTCTCCATAGGCTAACATTGCGATCCCGACAGCAGCTTCTCGCACTGCACACGCCTCCCGTGGGTCCCCTTCCTCTTAACTGTGGGTGGATTCTTAAGGGGCCAGCGATCCTGAATGCCCTAGGCATTGCCTGTAGAATTGTCGTGGTTCTTATACCACTATTTTAGTATATGGTTTGGTCCCCCCCTGGGGCCCATTGATTTCTGTGCTATTTATTGTGTTTAGAAATGCTTGTTTGAATTGTAACTTTGCCACTAGCCACAGAAAGTGACTGTGGGATTCTGTCTAGAATAAATACATATATTTTATATATATACCTGTGTGGGCTACTCTTTCATTTGGTTATTCAAGAGGTTATTATGGTAAAACAATAAGCTTAACACTCCTTCAAGACTTAGCCTGAAGGCTGCTCTCCACAGCTACCACTAGGATAGCTTTCTTTAAAGGTTGTCTTAAACCTACCATCAATAAGAGTCGAATTGGACTGGTGCAAGGTGTCCCTATAACTAGGAACAGCATATGCCAGGCCAACTTCTCACACTCGTACTCTGGCCTAATGGTTAAGGTCTTAACTCTTACTCTGGCCTAATAGCTAAGGTCTTAGACTCGTACTCTGGCCTAATGGTTAAGGTCTTAACTCTTACTCTGGCCTAATAGCTAAGGTCTTAACTCTTACTCTGGCCTAATAGCCAAGGTCTTAGACTTGTACTCTGGCCTAATGGTTAAGGTCTTAACTCTTACTCTGGCCTACTGGTTAAGGTCTTAACTCTTACGCTGGCCTACTGGTTAAGGTCTTAACTCTTACTCTGGCATAATAGCTAAGGTCTTAGACTCGTACTCTGGCCTAATGGTTAAGGTCTTAACTCTTACTCTGGCCTACTGGTTAAGGTCTTAACTCTTACTCTGGCCTAATAGCTAAGGTCTTAACTCTTACTCTGGCCTAATAGCTAAGGTCTTAGACTCGTACTCTGGCCTAATGGTTAAGGTCTTAACTCTTACTCTGGCCTAATAGCTAAGGTCTTAACTCTTACTCTGGCCAAATAGCTAAGAACTTAGACTCGTACTATGGTCTACAGGTTAAGGTCTTAACTCTTACTCTGGCCTACTGGTTAAGGTCTTAACTCTTACTCTGGCCTAATAGCTAAGGTCCTATACTCATACTCTGGCCTACTGGTTAAGGTCTTAACTCTTACTCTGACCTAATAGCTAAGGTCTTAACTCTTACTCTGGCCTAATAGCTAAGGTCTTAACTCGTACTCTGGCCTAATGGTTAAGGTCTTAACTCTTGCTCTGGCCTAATAGCTAAGGTTTTAACTCTTACTCTGGCCTAATAGCTAAGGTCTTAGACTCGTACTCTGGCCTAATGGTTAAGGTCTTAACTCTTACCCTGGCCTAAAAGCTAAGGTCTTAGACTCGTACTCTGGCCTAATAGCTAAGTTCTTAGACTCGTACTCTGGTCTAACAGCTAAGGTCTTAGACTCGTACTCTGGCCTAATGGTTAAGGTCTTAACTCTTAATCTGGCCTAATAGCTAAGGTCTTAGACTCGTACTCTGGCCTAATAGCTATGGTCTTAGACTCAAACTCTGGCCTACTGGTTAAGATCTTAACTCTTACTCTGGCCTACTGGTTAAGGTCTTAACTCTTACTCTTGCCTAATAGCTAAGGTCTTAGACTCGTACTCTGGCCTAATGGTTAAGGTCTTAACTCTTACTCTGGCCTAATAGCTAAGGTCTTAGACTCGTACTCTGGCCTAATGGTTAAGGTCTTAACTCTTACTCTGGCCTAATAGCTAAGGTCTTAACTCTTACTCTGGCCTAATAGCAAAGGTCTTAACTCTTGATCTGGCCTAATAGCTAAGGTCTTAGACTCGTACTATGGCCTACAGGTTAAGGTCTTAACTCTTACTCTGGCCTACTGGTTAAGGTCTTAACTCTTACTCTGGCCTAATAGCTAAGGTCCTAGACTCGTACTCTGGCCTACTGGTTAAGGTCTTAACTCTTACTCTGACCTAATAGCTAAGGTCTTAACTCTTACTCTGGCCTAATAGCTAAGGTCTTAGACTCGTACTCTGGCCTAATGGTTAAGGTCCTAACTCTTACTCTGGCCTACTGGTTAAGGTCTTAACTCTTACTCTGACCTAATAGCTAAGGTCTTAACTCTTACTCTGGCCTAATAGCTAAGGTCTTAGACTCGTACTCTGGCCTAATGGTTAAGGTCTTAACTCTTACTCTGGCCTACTGGTTAAGGTCTTAACTCTTACTCTGGCCTAATAGCTAAGGTCTTAGACTCGTACTCTGACCTAATGGTTATGGTCTTAACTCTTACTCTGGCCTACTGGTTAAGGTCTTAACTCTTACTCTGGCTTAATAGCTAAGGTCTTACACTCGTACTCTGGCCTAATGGTTAAGGTCTTAAGTCTTACTCTGGCCTACTGGTTAAGGTCTTAACTCTTACGCTGGCCTACTGGTTAAGGTCTTAACTCTTACTCTGGCCTAATGGTTAAGGTCTTAACTCTTACTCTGGCCTAATAGCTAAGGTCTTAACTCTTACTCTGGCCTAATGGATAAGGTCTTAACTCTTACTCTGGCCTAATAGCTAATGTCTTAACTCTTACTCTGGCCTAATAGCTACGGTCTTAGACTCGTACTATGGCCTACAGGTTAAGGTCTTAACTCTTACTCTGGCCTACTGGTTGAGGTCTTAACTATTACTCTGGCCTAATAGCTAAGGTCCTAGAGTCGTACTCTGGCCTACTGGTTAAGGTCTTAACTCTTACTCTGACCTAATAGCTAAGGTCTTAACTCTTACTCTGGCCTAATAGCTAAGGTCATAGACTCGTACTCTGGCCTAATGGTTAAGGTCTTAACTCTTACTCTGGCCTACTGGTTAAGGTCTTAACTCTTACTCTGGCCTAATAGCTAAGGTCTTAGACTCATACTCTGGCCTAATGGTTAAGGTCTTAACTCTTACTCTGGCCTACTGGTTAAGGTCTTAACTCTTACTCTTGCCTACTGGTTAAGGTCTTAACTCTTACTCTGGCCTAATAGCTAAGGTCTTAGACTCGTACTCTGGCCTAATGGTTAAGGTCTTAACTCTTACTCTGGCCTACTGGTTAAGGTCTTAACTCTGACGCTGGCCTACTGGTTAAGGTCTTAACTCTTACTCTGGCCTAATAGCTAAGGTCTTAGACTCGTACTCTGGCCTAATAGCTAAGGTCTTAGACTTGTACTCTGGCAAACTGGTTAAGGTCTTAACTCTTACTCTGGCCTACTGGTTAAGGTCTTAACTCTTACTATTGCCTAATAGCTAAGGTCTTAGACTCGTACTCTGGCCTAATGGTTAAGGTCTTAACTCTTACTCTGGCCTAATAGCTAAGGTCTTAGACTCGTACTTTTGCCTAATGGTTAAGGTCTTAACTCTTACTCTGGCCTAATAGCTAAGGTCTTAACTCTTACTCTGGCCTAATAGCTAAGGTCTTAGACTCGTACTATGGCCTACAGGTTAAGGTCTTAACTCTTACTCTGGCCTACTGGTTAAGGTCTTAACTCTTACTCTGGCCTAATAGCTAAGGTGCTAGACTCATACTCTGGCCTACTGGTTAAGGTCTTAACTCTTACTCTGACCTAATAGCTAAGGTCTTAACTCTTACTCTGGCCTAATAGCTAAGGTCTTAGACTCGTACTCTGGCCTAATGGTTAAGGTCCTAACTCTTACTCTGGCCTACTGGTTAAGGTCTTAACTCTTACTCTGGCCTAATAGCTAAGGTCTTAGACTCGTACTCTGGCCTAATGGTTAAGGTCTTAACTCTTACTCTGGCCTACTGGTTAAGGTCTTAACTCTTACTCTGGCCTACTGGTTAAGGTCTTAACTCTTACTCTGGCCTAATAGCTAAGGTCTTAACTCTTACTCTGGCCTAATTGCTAAGGTCTTAGACTCGTACTCTGGCCAAATGGTTAAGGTCTTAACTCTTACTCTGGCCTAATGGTTAAGGTCTTAACTCTTACTCTGGCCTAGTAGCTAAGGTCTTAACTCTTACTCTGGCCTAATGGTTAAGGTCTTAACTCTTACTCTGGTCAAATAGCTAAGGTCTTAACTCTTACTCTGGCCTAATAGCTAAGGTCTTAGACTCGTACTCTGGCCTACTGGTTAAGGTCTTAACTCTTACTCTGGCCTAATAGCTAAGGTCTTAACTCTTACTTCGGCCTAATAGCTAAGGTCTTAGACTCGTACTCTGGCCAAATGGTTAAGGTCTTAACTCTTACTCTGGCCTAATGGTTAAGGTCTTAACTCTTACTCTGGCCTAGTAGCTAAGGTCTTAACTCTTACTCTGGCCTAATGGTTAAGGTCTTAACTCTTACACTGGTCAAATAGCTAAGGTCTTAACTCTTACTCTGGCCTAATAGCTAAGGTCTTAGACTCGTACTCTGGCCTACTGGTTAAGGTCTTAACTCTTACTCTGGCCTAATAGCTAAGGTCTTAGACTCGTACTCTGGCCTAATGGTTAAGGTCTTAACTCTTACTCTGGCCTAATAACTAAGGTCTGAACTCTTACTCTGGCCTAATAGCTAAGGTCTTAACTCTTACTCTGGCCTAATAGCTAAGGTCTTAGACTCTTACTCTGGCCTAATAGCTAAGGTCTTAACTCTTACTCTGACCTAATAGCTAAGGTCTTAGACTCGTACTCTGGCCTAATGTTTAAGGATTTAACTCTTACTCTGGCCTAATAGCTAAGGTCTTAGACTCGTACTCTGGCCTAATGGTTAAGGCCTTAACTCTTACTCTGGCCTACTGGTTAAGGTCTTAACTCTTACTCCGGCCTAATAGCTAAGGTCTTAGACTCGTACTCTGGCCTAATGGTTACGGTCTTAACTCTTACTCTGGCCAAATAGCTAAGGTCTTAAACTCGTAATCTGGCCTTCTGGTTAAGGTCTTAACTCTTACTCTGGCCTACTGGTTAAGGTCTTAACTCTTACTCTGGCCTAATAGCTAAGGTCTTAGACTCGTACTCTGACCTAATGGTTATGGTCTTAACTCTTACTCTGGCCTACTGGTTAAGGTCTTAACTCTTACTCTGGCTTAATAGCTAAGGTCTTACACTCGTACTCTGGCCTAATGGTTAAGGTCTTAAGTCTTACTCTGGCCTACTGGTTAAGGTCTTAACTCTTACGCTGGCCTACTGGTTAAGGTCTTAACTCTTACTCTGGCCTAATGGTTAAGGTCTTAACTCTTACTCTGGCCTAATAGCTAAGGTCTTAACTCTTACTCTGGCCTAATGGATAAGGTCTTAACTCTTACTCTGGCCTAATAGCTAATGTCTTAACTCTTACTCTGGCCTAATAGCTAAGGTCTTAGACTCGTACTATGGCCTACAGGTTAAGGTCTTAACTCTTACTCTGGCCTACTGGTTGAGGTCTTAACTATTACTCTGGCCTAATAGCTAAGGTCCTAGACTCGTACTCTGGCCTACTGGTTAAGGTCTTAACTCTTACTCTGACCTAATAGCTAAGGTCTTAACTCTTACTCTGGCCTAATAGCCAAGGTCATAGACTCGTACTCTGGCCTAATGGTTAAGGTCTTAACTCTTACTCTGGCCTACTGGTTAAGGTCTTAACTCTTACTCTGGCCTAATAGCTAAGGTCTTAGACTCATACTCTGGCCTAATGGTTAAGGTCTTAACTCTTACTCTGGCCTACTGGTTAAGGTCTTAACTCTTACTCTGGCCTACTGGTTAAGGTCTTAACTCTTACTCTGGCCTAATAGCTAAGGTCTTAGACTCGTACTCTGGCCTAATGGTTAAGGTCTTAACTCTTACTCTGGCCTACTGGTTAAGGTCTTAACTCTGATGCTGGCCTACTGGTTAAGGTCTTAACTCTTACTCTGGCCTAATAGCTAAGGTCTTAGACTCGTACTCTGGCCTAATGGTTAAGGTCTTAACTCTTTCTCTGGCCTACTGGTTAAGGTCTTAACTCTTACTCTGGCCTAATAGCTAAGGTCTTAACTCTTACTCTGGCCTAATAGCTAAGGTCTTTAGACTCGTACTCTGGCCTAATGGTTAAGGTCTTAACTCTTACTCTGGCCTAATAGCTAAGGTCTTAACTCTTACTCTGGCCAAATAGCTAAGGTCTTAGACTCGTACTATGGCCTACAGGTTAAGGTTTTAACTCTTACTCTGGCCTACTGGTTAAGGTCTTAACTCTTACTCTGGCCTAATAGCTAAGGTCCTATACTCGTACTCTGGCCTACTGGTTAAGGTCTTAGACTCGTACTCTGGCCTAATGGTTAAGGTCTTAACTCTTACTCTGGCCTACTGGTTAAGGTCTTAACTCTTACTCTGGCCTAATAGCTAAGGTCTTAGACTCGTACTCTGGCCTAATGGTTAAGGTCTTATCTCTTGCTCTGGCCTAATAGCTAAGGTCTTAAGTCTTACTCTGGCCTAATAGCTAAGGTCTTAGACTCGTACTCTGGCCTAATGGTTAAGGTCTTAAGTCTTACCCTGGCCTAAAAGCTAAGGTCTTAGACCCGTACTCTGGCCTAATAGCTAAGTTCTTAGACTCGTACTCTGGTCTAATAGCTAAGGTCTTAGACTCGTACTCTGGCCTAATGGATAAGGTCTTAACTCTTAATCTGGCCTAATAGCTAAGGTCTTAGACTCGTACTCTGGCCTAATAGCTATGGTCTTAGACTTGTACTCTGGCCTACTGGTTAAGGTCTTAACTCTTACTCAGTCCTACTGGTTAAGGTCTTAACTCTTACTCTTGCCTAATAGCTAAGGTCTTAGACTCATACTCTGGCCTAATGGTTAAGGTCTTAACTCTTACTCTGGCCTAATAGCTAAGGTCTTAGACTCGTACTCTGGCCTAATGGTTAAGGTCTTAACTCTTACTCTGGCCTAATAGCTAAGGTCTTAACTCTTACTCTGGCCTAATAGCCAAGGTCTTAGACTTGTACTCTGGCCTAATGGTTAAGGTCTTAACTCTTACTCTGGCCTACTGGTTAAGGTCTTAACTCTTACGCTGGCCTACTGGTTAAGGTCTTAACTCTTACTCTGGCATAATAGCTAAGGTCTTAGACTCGTACTCTGGCCTAATGGTTAAGGTCTTAACTCTTACTCTGGCCTACTGGTTAAGGTCTTAACTCTTACTCTGGCCTAATAGCTAAGGTCTTAACTCTTACTCTGGCCTAATAGCTAAGGTCTTAGACTCGTACTCTGGCCTAATGGTTAAGGTCTTAACTCTTACTCTGGCCTAATAGCTAAGGTCTTAACTCTTACTCTGGCCAAATAGCTAAGAACTTAGACTCGTACTATGGTCTACAGGTTAAGGTCTTAACTCTTACTCTGGCCTACTGGTTAAGGTCTTAACTCTTACTCTGGCCTAATAGCTAAGGTCCTATACTCGTACTCTGGCCTACTGGTTAAGGTCTTAACTCTTACTCTGACCTAATAGCTAAGGTCTTAACTCTTACTCTGGCCTAATAGCTAAGGTCTTAACTCGTACTCTGGCCTAATGGTTAAGGTCTTAACTCTTGCTCTGGCCTAATAGCTAAGGTTTTAACTCTTACTCTGGCCTAATAGCTAAGGTCTTAGACTCGTACTCTGGCCTAATGGTTAAGGTCTTAACTCTTACCCTGGCCTAAAAGCTAAGGTCTTAGACTCGTACTCTGGCCTAATAGCTAAGTTCTTAGACTCGTACTCTGGTCTAACAGCTAAGGTCTTAGACTCGTACTCTGGCCTAATGGTTAAGGTCTTAACTCTTAATCTGGCCTAATAGCTAAGGTCTTAGACTCGTACTCTGGCCTAATAGCTATGGTCTTAGACTCGAACTCTGGCCTACTGGTTAAGATCTTAACTCTTACTCTGGCCTACTGGTTAAGGTCTTAACTCTTACTCTTGCCTAATAGCTAAGGTCTTAGACTCGTACTCTGGCCTAATGGTTAAGGTCTTAACTCTTACTCTGGCCTAATAGCTAAGGTCTTAGACTCGTACTCTGGCCTAATGGTTAAGGTCTTAACTCTTACTCTGGCCTAATAGCTAAGGTCTTAACTCTTACTCTGGCCTAATAGCAAAGGTCTTAACTCTTGATCTGGCCTAATAGCTAAGGTCTTAGACTCGTACTATGGCCTACAGGTTAAGGTCTTAACTCTTACTCTGGCCTACTGGTTAAGGTCTTAACTCTTACTCTGGCCTAATAGCTAAGGTCCTAGACTCGTACTCTGGCCTACTGGTTAAGGTCTTAACTCTTACTCTGACCTAATAGCTAAGGTCTTAACTCTTACTCTAGCCTAATAGCTAAGGTCTTAGACTCGTACTCTGGCCTAATGGTTAAGGTCCTAACTCTTACTCTGGCCTACTGGTTAAGGTCTTAACTCTTACTCTGACCTAATAGCTAAGGTCTTAACTCTTACTCTGGCCTAATAGCTAAGGTCTTAGACTCGTACTCTGGCCTAATGGTTAAGGTCTTAACTCTTACTCTGGCCTACTGGTTAAGGTCTTAACTCTTACTCTGGCCTAATAGCTAAGGTCTTAGACTCGTACTCTGACCTAATGGTTATGGTCTTAACTCTTACTCTGGCCTACTGGTTAAGGTCTTAACTCTTACTCTGGCTTAATAGCTAAGGTCTTACACTCGTACTCTGGCCTAATGGTTAAGGTCTTAAGTCTTACTCTGGCCTACTGGTTAAGGTCTTAACTCTTACGCTGGCCTACTGGTTAAGGTCTTAACTCTTACTCTGGCCTAATGGTTAAGGTCTTAACTCTTACTCTGGCCTAATAGCTAAGGTCTTAACTCTTACTCTGGCCTAATGGATAAGGTCTTAACTCTTACTCTGGCCTAATAGCTAATGTCTTAACTCTTACTCTGGCCTAATAGCTACGGTCTTAGACTCGTACTATGGCCTACAGGTTAAGGTCTTAACTCTTACTCTGGCCTACTGGTTGAGGTCTTAACTATTACTCTGGCCTAATAGCTAAGGTCCTAGAGTCGTACTCTGGCCTACTGGTTAAGGTCTTAACTCTTACTCTGACCTAATAGCTAAGGTCTTAACTCTTACTCTGGCCTAATAGCTAAGGTCATAGACTCGTACTCTGGCCTAATGGTTAAGGTCTTAACTCTTACTCTGGCCTACTGGTTAAGGTCTTAACTCTTACTCTGGCCTAATAGCTAAGGTCTTAGACTCATACTCTGGCCTAATGGTTAAGGTCTTAACTCTTACTCTGGCCTACTGGTTAAGGTCTTAACTCTTACTCTGGCCTACTGGTTAAGGTCTTAACTCTTACTCTGGCCTAATAGCTAAGGTCTTAGACTCGTACTCTGGCCTAATGGTTAAGGTCTTAACTCTTACTCTGGCCTACTGGTTAAGGTCTTAACTCTGACGCTGGCCTACTGGTTAAGGTCTTAACTCTTACTCTGGCCTAATAGCTAAGGTCTTAGACTCGTACTCTGGCCTAATGGTTAAGGTCTTAACTCTTTCTCTGGCCTACTGGTTAAGGTCTTAACTCTTACTCTGGCCTAATAGCTAAGGTCTTAACTCTTACTCTGGCCTAATAGCTAAGGTCTTTAGACTCGTACTCTGGCCTAATGGTTAAGGTCTTAACTCTTACTCTGGCCTAATAGCTAAGGTCGTAGACTCGTAATCTGGCCTAATGGTTAAGGTCTTAACTCTTACTCTGGCCTACTGGTTAAGGTCTTAACTCTTACTCTGGCCTAATAGCTAAGGTGTTAACTATTACTCTGGCCTAATAGCTAAGGTCTTAAATCTTACTCTGGCCTAATAGCTAAGGTCTTAACTCTTACTCTGGCCAAATAGCTAAGGTCTTAGACTCGTACTATGGCCTACAGGTTAAGGTTTTAACTCTTACTCTGGCCTACTGGTTAAGGTCTTAACTCTTACTCTGGCCTAATAGCTAAGGTCCTATACTCGTACTCTGGCCTACTGGTTAAGGTCTTAGACTCATACTCTGGCCTAATGGTTAAGGTCTTAACTCTTACTCTGGCCTACTGGTTAAGGTCTTAACTCTTACTCTGGCCTAATAGCTAAGGTCTTAGACTCGTACTCTGGCCTAATGGTTAAGGTCTTATCTCTTGCTCTGGCCTAATAGCTAAGGTCTTAAGTCTTACTCTGGCCTAATAGCTAAGGTCTTAGACTCGTACTCTGGCCTAATGGTTAAGGTCTTAACTCTTACCCTGGCCTAAAAGCTAAGGTCTTAGACCCGTACTCTGGCCTAATAGCTAAGTTCTTAGACTCGTACTCTGGTCTAATAGCTAAGGTCTTAGACTCGTACTCTGGCCTAATGGATAAGGTCTTAACTCTTAATCTGGCCTAACAGCTAAGGTCTTAGACTCATACTCTGGCCTAATAGCTATGGTCTTAGACTTGTACTCTGGCCTACTGGTTAAGGTCTTAACTCTTACTCAGTCCTACTGGTTAAGGTCTTAACTCTTACTCTTGCCTAATAGCTAAGGTCTTAGACTCGTACTCTGGCCTAATGGTTAAGGTCTTAACTCTTACTCTGGCCTAATAGCTAAGGTCTTAGACTCGTACTCTGGCCTAATGGTTAAGGTCTTAACTCTTACTCTGGCCTAATAGCTAAGGTCTTAACTCTTACTCTGGCCTAATAGCCAAGGTCTTAGACTTGTACTCTGGCCTAATGGTTAAGGTCTTAACTCTTACTCTGGCCTACTGGTTAAGGTCTTAACTCTTACGCTGGCCTACTGGTTAAGGTCTTAACTCTTACTCTGGCATAATAGCTAAGGTCTTAGACTCGTACTCTAGCCTAATGGTTAAGGTCTTAACTCTTACTCTGGCCTACTGGTTAAGGTCTTAACTCTTACTCTGGTCTAATAGCTAAGGTCTTAACTCTTACTCTGGCCTAATAGCTAAGGTCTTAGACTCGTACTCTTGCCTAATGGTTAAGGTCTTAACTCTTACTCTGGCCTAATAGCTAAGGTCTTAACTCTTACTCTGGCCAAATAGCTAAGAACTTAGACTCGTACTATGGCCTACAGGTTAAGGTCTTAACTCTTACTCTGGCCTACTGGTTAAGGTCTTAACTCTTACTCTGGCCTAATAGCTAAGGTCCTATACTCGTACTCTGGCCTACTGGTTAAGGTCTTAACTCTTACTCTGACCTAATAGCTAAGGTCTTAACTCTTACTCTGGCCTAATAGCTAAGGTCTTAACTCGTACTCTGGCCTAATGGTTAAGGTCTTAACTCTTGCTCTGGCCTAATAGCTAAGGTCTTAAATCTTACTCTGGCCTAATAGCTAAGGTCTTAGACTCATACTCTGGCCTAATGGTTAAGGTCTTAACTCTTACCCTGGCCTAAAAGCTAAGGTCTTAGACTCGTACTCTGGCCTAATAGCTAAGTTCTTAGACTCGTACTCTGGTCTAATAGCTAAGGTCTTAGACTCGTACTCTGGCCTAATGGTTAAGGTCTTAACTCTTAATCTGGCCTAATAGCTAAGGTCTTAGACTCGTACTCTGGCCTAATAGCTATGGTCTTAGACTCGAACTCTGGCCTACTGGTTAAGATCTTAACTCTTACTCTGGCCTACTGGTTAAGGTCTTAACTCTTACTCTTGCCTAATAGCTAAGGTCTTAGACTCGTACTCTGGCCTAATGGTTAAGGTCTTAACTCTTACTCTGGCCTAATAGCTAAGGTCTTAGACTCGTACTCTGGCCTAATGGTTAAGGTCTTAACTCTTACTCTGGCCTAATAGCTAAGGTCTTAACTCTTACTCTGGCCTAATAGCAAAGGTCTTAACTCTTGATCTGGCCTAATAGCTAAGGTCTTAGACTCGTACTATGGCCTACAGGTTAAGGTCTTAACTCTTACTCTGGCCTACTGGATAAGGTCTTAACTCTTACTCTGGCCTAATAGCTAAGGTCTTAGACTCGTACTCTGGCCTACTGGTTAAGGTCTTAACTCTTACTCTGACCTAATAGCTAAGGTCTTAACTCTTACTCTGGCCTAATAGCTAAGGTCTTAGACTCGTACTCTGGCCTAATGGTTAAGGTCCTAACTCTTACTCTGGCCTACTGGTTAAGGTCTTAACTCTTACACTGGCCTAATAGCTAAGGTCTTAACTCTTACTCTGGCCTACTGGTTAAGGTCTTAACTCTTACTCTGGCCTAATAGCTAAGGACTTAACTCTTACTCTGGCCTAATAGCTAAGGTCTTAACTCCTACTCTGGCCTAATAGCTAAAGTCTTAGACTCGTACTCTGGCCAAATGGTTAAGGTCTTAACTCTTACTCTGGCCTAATGGTTAAGGTCTTAACTCTTACTCTGGCCTAATAGCTAAGGTCTTAGACTCGTACTCTGACCTAATGGTTATGGTCTTAACTCTTACTCTGGCCTACTGGTTAAGGTCTTAACTCTTACTCTGGCTTAATAGCTAAGGTCTTACACTCGTACTCTGGCCTAATGGTTAAGGTCTTAAGTCTTACTCTGGCCTACTGGTTAAGGTCTTAACTCTTACGCTGGCCTACTGGTTAAGGTCTTAACTCTTACTCTGGCCTAATGGTTAAGGTCTTAACTCTTACTCTGGCCTAATAGCTAAGGTCTTAACTCTTACTCTGGCCTAATGGATAAGGTCTTAACTCTTACTCTGGCCTAATAGCTAAGGTCTTAACTCTTACTCTGGCCTAATAGCTAAGGTCTTAGACTCGTACTATGGCCTACAGGTTAAGGTCTTAACTCTTACTCTGGCCTACTGGTTGAGGTCTTAACTATTACTCTGGCCTAATAGCGAAGGTCCTAGACTCGTACTCTGGCCTACTGGTTAAGGTCTTAACTCTTACTCTGACCTAATAGCTAAGGTCTTAACTCTTACTCTGGCCTAATAGCTAAGGTCATAGACTCGTACTCTGGCCTAATGGTTAAGGTCTTAACTCTTACTCTGGCCTACTGGTTAAGGTCTTAACTCTTACTCTGGCCTAAAAGCTAAGGTCTTAGACTCATACTCTGGCCTAATGGTTAAGGTCTTAACTGTTACTCTGGCCTACTGGTTAAGGTCTTAACTCTTACTCTGGCCTAATAGCTAAGGTCTTAGACTCGTACTCTGGCCTAATGGTTAAGGTCTTAACTCTTACTCTGGCCTACTGGTTAAGGTCTTAACTCTGACGCTGGCCTACTGGTTAAGGTCTTAACTCTTACTCTGGCCTAATAGCTAAGGTCTTAGACTCGTACTCTGGCCTAATGGTTAAGGTCTTAACTCTTTCTCTGGCCTACTGGTTAAGGTCTTAACTCTTACTCTGGCTTAATAGCTAAGGTCTTACACTCGTACTCTGGCCTAATGGTTAAGGTCTTAAGTCTTACTCTGGCCTACTGGTTAAGGTCTTAACTCTTACGCTGGCCTACTGGTTAAGGTCTTAACTCTTACTCTGGCCTAATGGTTAAGGTCTTAACTCTTACTCTGGCCTAATAGCTAAGGTCTTAACTCTTACTCTGGCCTAATGGATAAGGTCTTAACTCTTACTCTGGCCTAATAGCTAATGTCTTAACTCTTACTCTGGCCTAATAGCTACGGTCTTAGACTCGTACTATGGCCTACAGGTTAAGGTCTTAACTCTTACTCTGGCCTACTGGTTGAGGTCTTAACTATTACTCTGGCCTAATAGCTAAGGTCCTAGAGTCGTACTCTGGCCTACTGGTTAAGGTCTTAACTCTTACTCTGACCTAATAGCTAAGGTCTTAACTCTTACTCTGGCCTAATAGCTAAGGTCATAGACTCGTACTCTGGCCTAATGGTTAAGGTCTTAACTCTTACTCTGGCCTACTGGTTAAGGTCTTAACTCTTACTCTGGCCTAATAGCTAAGGTCTTAGACTCATACTCTGGCCTAATGGTTAAGGTCTTAACTCTTACTCTGGCCTACTGGATAAGGTCTTAACTCTTACTCTGGCCTACTGGTTAAGGTCTTAACTCTTACTCTGGCCTAATAGCTAAGGTCTTAGACTCGTACTCTGGCCTAATGGTTAAGGTCTTAACTCTTACTCTGGCCTACTGGTTAAGGTCTTAACTCTGACGCTGGCCTACTGGTTAAGGTCTTAACTCTTACTCTGGCCTAATAGCTAAGGTCTTAGACTCGTACTCTGGCCTAATGGTTAAGGTCTTAACTCTTTCTCTGGCCTACTGGTTAAGGTCTTAACTCTTACTCTGGCCTAATAGCTAAGGTCTTAACTCTTACTCTGGCCTAATAGCTAAGGTCTTTAGACTCGTACTCTGGCCTAATGGTTAAGGTCTTAACTCTTACTCTGGCCTAATAGCTAAGGTCTTAACTCTTACTCTGGCCAAATAGCTAAGGTCTTAGACTCGTACTATGGCCTACAGGTTAAGGTTTTAACTCTTACTCTGGCCTACTGGTTAAGGTCTTAACTCTTACTCTGGCCTAATAGCTAAGTTCCTATACTCGTACTCTGGGCTACTGGTTAAGGTCTTAGACTCGTACTCTGGCCTAATGGTTAAGGTCTTAACTCTTACTCTGGCCTACTGGTTAAGGTCTTAACTCTTACTCTGGCCTAATAGCTAAGGTCTTAGACTCGTACTCTGGCCTAATGGTTAAGGTCTTATCTCTTGCTCTGGCCTAATAGCTAAGGTCTTAAGTCTTACTCTGGCCTAATAGCTAAGGTCTTAGACTCGTACTCTGGCCTAATGGTTAAGGTCTTAACTCTTACCCTGGCCTAAAAGCTAAGGTCTTAGACCCGTACTCTGGCCTAATAGCTAAGTTCTTAGACTCGTACTCTGGTCTAATAGCTAAGGTCTTAGACTCGTACTCTGGCCTAATGGATAAGGTCTTAACTCTTAATCTGGCCTAATAGCTAAGGTCTTAGACTCATACTCTGGCCTAATAGCTATGGTCTTAGACTTGTACTCTGGCCTACTGGTTAAGGTCTTAACTCTTACTCAGTCCTACTGGTTAAGGTCTTAACTCTTACTCTTGCCTAATAGCTAAGGTCTTAGACTCGTACTCTGGCCTAATGGTTAAGGTCTTAACTCTTACTCTGGCCTAATAGCTAAGGTCTTAGACTCGTACTCTGGCCTAATGGTTAAGGTCTTAACTCTTACTCTGGCCTAATAGCTAAGGTCTTAACTCTTACTCTGGCCTAATAGCCAAGGTCTTAGACTTGTACTCTGGCCTAATGGTTAAGGTCTTAACTCTTACTCTGGCCTACTGGTTAAGGTCTTAACTCTTACGCTGGCCTACTGGTTAAGGTCTTAACTCTTACTCTGGCATAATAGCTAAGGTCTTAGACTCGTACTCTAGCCTAATGGTTAAGGTCTTAACTCTTACTCTGGCCTACTGGTTAAGGTCTTAACTCTTACTCTGGCCTAATAGCTAAGGTCTTAACTCTTACTCTGGCCTAATAGCTAAGGTCTTAGACTCGTACTCTTGCCTAATGGTTAAAGTCTTAACTCTTACTCTGGCCTAATAGCTAAGGTCTTAACTCTTACTCTGGCCAAATAGCTAAGAACTTAGACTCGTACTATGGCCTACAGGTTAAGGTCTTAACTCTTACTCTGGCCTACTGGTTAAGGTCTTAACTCTTACTCTGGCCTAATAGCTAAGGTCCTATACTCGTACTCTGGCCTACTGGTTAAGGTCTTAACTCTTACTCTGACCTAATAGCTAAGGTCTTAACTCTTACTCTGGCCTAATAGCTAAGGTCTTAACTCGTACTCTGGCCTAATGGTTAAGGTCTTAACTCTTGCTCTGGCCTAATAGCTAAGGTCTTAAATCTTACTCTGGCCTAATAGCTAAGGTCTTAGACTCGTACTCTGGCCTAATGGTTAAGGTCTTAACTCTTACCCTGGCCTAAAAGCTAAGGTCTTAGACTCGTACTCTGGCCTAATAGCTAAGTTCTTAGACTCGTACTCTGGTCTAATAGCTAAGGTCTTAGACTCGTACTCTGGCCTAATGGTTAAGGTCTTAACTCTTAATCTGGCCTAATAGCTAAGGTCTTAGACTCGTACTCTGGCCTAATAGCTATGGTCTTAGACTCGAACTCTGGCCTACTGGTTAAGATCTTAACTCTTACTCTGGCCTACTGGTTAAGGTCTTAACTCTTACTCTTGCCTAATAGCTAAGGTCTTAGACTCGTACTCTGGCCTAATGGTTAAGGTCTTAACTCTTACTCTGGCCTAATAGCTAAGGTCTTAGACTCGTACTCTGGCCTAATGGTTAAGGTCTTAACTCTTACTCTGGCCTAATAGCTAAGGTCTTAACTCTTACTCTGGCCTAATAGCAAAGGTCTTAACTCTTGATCTGGCCTAATAGCTAAGGTCTTAGACTCGTACTATGGCCTACAGGTTAAGGTCTTAACTCTTACTCTGGCCTACTGGTTAAGATCTTAACTCTTACTCTGGCCTAATAGCTAAGGTCTTAGACTCGTACTCTGGCCTACTGGTTAAGGTCTTAACTCTTACTCTGACCTAATAGCTAAGGTCTTAACTCTTACTCTGGCCTAATAGCTAAGGTCTTAGACTCGTACTCTGGCCTAATGGTTAAGGTCCTAACTCTTACTCTGGCCTACTGGTTAAGGTCTTAACTCTTACACTGGCCTAATAGCTAAGGTCTTAACTCTTACTCTGGCCTACTGGTTAAGGTCTTAACTCTTACTCTGGCCTAATAGCTAAGGACTTAACTCTTACTCTGGCCTAATAGCTAAGGTCTTAACTCCTACTCTGGCCTAATAGCTAAAGTCTTAGACTCGTACTCTGGCCAAATGGTTAAGGTCCTAACTCTTACACTGGCCTAATGGTTAAGGTCTTAACTCTTACTCTGGCCTAATAGCTAAGGTCTTAGACTCATACTCTGACCTAATGGTTATGGTCTTAACTCTTACTCTGGCCTACTGGTTAAGGTCTTAACTCTTACTCTGGCTTAATAGCTAAGGTCTTACACTCGTACTCTGGCCTAATGGTTAAGGTCTTAAGTCTTACTCTGGCCTACTGGTTAAGGTCTTAACTCTTACGCTGGCCTACTGGTTAAGGTCTTAACTCTTACTCTGGCCTAATGGTTAAGGTCTTAACTCTTACTCTGGCCTAATAGCTAAGGTCTTAACTCTTACTCTGGCCTAATGGATAAGGTCTTAACTCTTACTCTGGCCTAATAGCTAAGGTCTTAACTCTTACTCTGGCCTAATAGCTAAGGTCTTAGACTCGTACTATGGCCTACAGGTTAAGGTCTTAACTCTTACTCTGGCCTACTGGTTGAGGTCTTAACTATTACTCTGGCCTAATAGCTAAGGTCCTAGACTCGTACTCTGGCCTACTGGTTAAGGTCTTAACTCTTACTCTGACCTAATAGCTAAGGTCTTAACTCTTACTCTGGCCTAATAGCTAAGGTCATAGACTCGTACTCTGGCCTAATGGTTAAGGTCTTAACTCTTACTCTGGCCTACTGGTTAAGGTCTTAACTCTTACTCTGGCCTAAAAGCTAAGGTCTTAGACTCATACTCTGGCCTAATGGTTAAGGTCTTAACTCTTAATCTGGCCTACTGGTTAAGGTCTTAACTCTTACTCTGGCCTAATAGCTAAGGTCTTAGACTCGTACTCTGGCCTAATGGTTAAGGTCTTAACTCTTACTCTGGCCTACTGGTTAAGGTCTTAACTCTGACGCTGGCCTACTGGTTAAGGTCTTAACTCTTACTCTGGCCTAATAGCTAAGGTCTTAGACTCGTACTCTGGCCTAATGGTTAAGGTCTTAACTCTTTCTCTGGCCTACTGGATAAGGTCTTAACTCTTACTCTGGCCTAATAGCTAAGGTCTTAACTCTTACTCTGGCCTAATAGCTAAGGTCTTAGACTCGTACTCTGGCCTAATGGTTAAGGTCTTAACTCTTACTCTGGCCTAATAGCTAAGGTCTTAACTCTTACTCTGGCCAAATAGCTAAGGTCTTGGACTCGTACTATGGCCTACAGGTTAAGGTTTTAACTCTTACTCTGGCCTACTGGTTAAGGTCTTAACTCTTACTCTGGCCTAATAGCTAAGGTCCTATACTCGTACTCTGGCCTACTGGTTAAGGTCTTAGACTCGTACTCTGGCCTAATGGTTAAGGTCTTAACTCTTACTCTGGCCTACTGGTTAAGGTCTTAACTCTTACTCTGGCCTAATAGCTAAGGTCTTAGACTCGTACTCTGCCCTAATGGTTAAGGTCTTAACTCTTGCTCTGGCCTAATAGCTAAGGTCTTAAGTCTTACTCTGGCCTAATAGCTAAGGTCTTAGACTCGTACTCTGGCCTAATGGTTAAGGTCTTAACTCTTACCCTGGCCTAAAAGCTAAGGTCTTAGACCCGTACTCTGGCCTAATAGCTAAGTTCTTAGACTCGTACTCTGGTCTAATAGCTAAGGTCTTAGACTCGTACTCTGGCCTAATGGATAAGGTCTTAACTCTTAATCTGGCCTAATAGCTATGGTCTTAGACTCGTACTCTGGCCTAATAGCTATGGTCTTAGACTTGTACTCTGGCCTACTGGTTAAGGTCTTAACTCTTACTCAGTCCTACTGGTTAAGGTCTTAACTCTTACTCTTGCCTAATAGCTAAGGTCTTAGACTCGTACTCTGGCCTAATGGTTAAGGTCTTAACTCTTACTCTGGCCTAATAGCTAAGGTCTTAGACTCGTACTCTGGCCTAATGGTTAAGGTCTTAACTCTTACTCTGGCCTAATAGCTAAGGTCTTAACTCTTACTCTGGCCTAATAGCCAAGGTCTTAACTCGTACTCTGGCCTAATGGTTAAGGTCTTAACTCTTGCTCTGGCCTAATAGCTAAGGTCTTAACTCTTACTCTGGCCTAATAGCTAAGGTCTTAGACTCGTACTCTGGCCTAATGGTTAAGGTCTTAACTCTTACTCTGGCCTACTGGTTAAGGTCTTAACTCTTACTCTGGCCTAATAGCTAAGGTCCTATACTCGTACTCTGGCCTACTGGTTAAGGTCTTAACTCTTACTCTGACCTAATAGCTAAGGTCTTAACTCTTACTCTGGCCTAATAGCTAAGGTCTTAACTCGTACTCTGGCCTAATGGTTAAGGTCTTAACTCTTGCTCTGGCCTAATAGCTAAGGTCTTAACTCTTACTCTGGCCTAATAGCTAAGGTCTTAGACTCGTACTCTGGCCTAATGGTTAAGGTCTGAACTCTTACCCTGGCCTAAAAGCTAAGGTCTTAGACTCGTACTCTGGCCTAATAGCTAAGTTCTTAGACTCGTACTCTGGTCTAATAGCTAAGGTCTTAGACTCGTACTCTGGCCTAATGGTTAAGGTCTTAACTCTTACTCTGGCCTACTAGCTAAGGTCTTAGACTCGTACTCTGGCCTAATGGTTAAGGCCTTAACTCTTTCTCTGGCCGAATAGCTAAGGTCTTAAACTCGTACTCTGGCCTACTGGTTAAGGTCTTAACTCTTACTCTGGCCTACTGGTTAAGGTCTTAACTCTTACTCTGGCCTAATAGCTAAGGTCTTAGACTCGTACTCTGACCTAATGGTTATGGTCTTAACTCTTAATCTGGGCTACTGGTTAAGGTCTTAACTCTTACTCTGGCCTAATAGCTAAGGTCTTAACTCTTACTCTGGCCTAATAGCTAAGGTCTTAGACTCGTACCCTGGCCTAATGGTTAAGGTCTTAACTCTTACTCTGGCCTACTGGTTAAGGTCTTAACTCTTACGCTGGCCTACTGGTTAAGGTCTTAACTCATACTCTGGCCTAATGGTTAAGGTCTTAACTCTTACTCTGGCCTAATAGCTAAGGTCTTAACTCTTACTCTGGCCTAATGGTTAAGGTCTTAACTCTTACTCTGGCCTAATAGCTAAGGTCTTAACTCTTACTCTGGCCTAATAGCTAAGGTCTTAGACTCGTACTCTGGCCTACTAGTTAAGGTCTTAACTCTTACTCTGGCCAAATAGCTAAGGTCTCAGACTCGTACTCTGGCCTAATGGTTAAGGTCTTAACTCTTACTCTGGCCTAATAGCTAAGGTCTGAGACTCATACTATGGCCTACAGGTTAAGGTCTTAACTCTTACTCTGGCCTACTGGTTAAGGTATTAACTCTTACTATTGCCTACTGATTAAGGTCTTAACTCTTACTCTGGCCTAATAGCTAAGGTCTTTGACTCGTGCTCTGGCCTAATGGATAAGGTCTTAACTCTTACTCTGGCCGAATAGCTAAGGTCTTAGACTCGTACTCTGGCCTACTGGTTAAATTCTTAACTCTTACTCTGGCCTACTGGTTAAGGTCTTAATTCTTACTCTGGCCTACTGGTTAAGGTCTTAACTCTTACTCTGGCCTAATAGCTAAGGTCTTAGACTCGTACTCTGGCCTAATGGTTAATGTCTTAACTCTTACTCTGGCCTAATAGCTAAGGTCTTAGACTCGTACTCTGGAATAATGGTTAAGGTCTTAACTCTTACTCTGGCCTAATAGCTAAGGTCTTAACTCTTACTCTTGCCTAATAGCTAAGGTCTTAGACTCGTACTATGGCCTACAGGTTAAGGTCTTAACTCTTACTCTGGCCTACTGGTTAAGGTCTTAACTCTTACTCTGGCCTAATAGCTAAGGTCTTAGACTCTTACTCTGGCCTAACAGCTAAGGTCTTAACTCTTACTCTGGCCTAATAGCTAAGGTCTTAGATTCGTACTCTGGCCTAATGGTTAAGGTCTTAACTCTTACTCTGGCCTACAGGTTAAGGTCTTAACTCTTACTCTGGCCTACTGGTTAAGGTCTTAACTCTTACTCTGGCCTACTAGCTAAGGTCTTAGACTCGTACTCTGGCCTAATGGTTAAGGCCTTAACTCTTACTCTGGCCGAATAGCTAAGGTCTTAAACTCGTACTCTGGCCTACTGGTTAAGGTCTTAACTCTTACTCTGGCCTACTGGTTAAGGTCTTAACTCTTACTCTGGCCTAATAGCTAAGGTCTTAGACTCGTACTCTGACCTAATGGTTATGGTCTTAACTCTTAATCTGGCCTACTGGTTAAGGTCTTAACTCTTACTCTGGCCTAATAGCTAAGGTCTTAACTCTTACTCTGGCCTAATAGCTAAGGTCTTAGACTCGTACTCTGGCCTAATGGTTAAGGTCTTAACCCTTACTCTGGCCTACTGGTTAAGGTCTTAACTCTTACTCTGGCCTAATAGCTAAGGTCTTAACTCTTACTCTGGCCTAATATCTAAGGTCTTATGTCTTAATCTGGCCTAATAGCTAAGGTCTTAGACTCGTACTCTGGCCAAATGGTTAAGGTCTTACCTCTTACTCTGGCCTAATAGCTAAGGTCTTAACTCTTACTCTGGTCTAATAGCTAAGGTCTTAACTCTTACTCTGGCCTAATAGCTAAGGTCTTAGACTCATACTCTGGCCTACTGGTTGAGGTCTTAACTCTTACTCTGGCCTAATAGCTAAGGTCTTAGACTCGTACTCTGGCCTAATGGTTAAGGTCTTAACTCTTACTCTGGCCTAATAACTAAGGTCTGAACTCTTACTCTGGCCTAATAGCTAAGGTCTTAACTCTTACTCTGGCCTAATAGCTAAGGTCTTAACTCTTACTCTGGCCTAATAGCTAAGGTCTTAGACTCTTACTCTGGCCTAATAGCTAAGGTCTTAACTCTTACTCTGGCCTAATAGCTAAGGTCATAGATTCGTACTCTGGCCTAATGGTTAAGGTCTTAACTCTTACTCTGGCCTAATAACTAAGGTCTTAACTCTTACTCTGGTCTAATAGCTAAGGTCTTAACTCTTACTCTGGCCTAATAGCTAAGGTCTTAGACTCATACTCTGGCCTACTGGTTGAGGTCTTAACTCTTACTCTGGCCTAATAGCTAAGGTCTTAGACTCGTACTCTGGCCTAATGGTTAAGGTCTTAACTCTTACTCTGGCCTAATAACTAAGGTCTGAACTCTTACTCTGGCCTAATAGCTAAGGTCTTAACTCTTACTCTGGCCTAATAGCTAAGGTCTTAACTCTTACTCTGGCCTAATAGCTAAGGTCTTAGACTCTTACTCTGGCCTAATAGCTAAGGTCTTAACTCTTACTCTGGCCTAATAGCTAAGGTCTTAGACTCTTACTCTGGCCTAATAGCCTGACTCTGGCTACTGGTTAAGGTCTTAACTCTCACTCTGGCCTACTAGCTAAGGTCTTAGACTCGTACTCTGGCCTAATGGTTAAGGCCTTAACTCTTTCTCTGGCCGAATAGCTAAGGTCTGAACTCTTACTCTGGCCTAATAGCTAAGGTCTTAACTCTTACTCTGGCCTAATGGTTAAGGTCTTAACTCTAACTCTGGCCTACTGGTTAAGGTCTTAACTCTTACTCTGGCTTAATAGCTAAGGTCTTAACTCTTACTCTGGCCTAATAGCTAATGTCTTAGACTCATACTATGGCCTACAGGTTAAGGTCTTAACTCTTACTCTGGCCTACTGGTTAAGGTCTTAACTCTTACTCTGGCCTAATAGCTAAGGTCCTAGACTCATACTCTGGCCTACTGGGTAAGGTCTTAACTCTTACTCTGACCTAATAGCTAAGGTCTTAACTCTTACTCTGGCCTAATAGCTAAGGTCTTAGACTCGTACTCTGGCTTAATGGTTAAGGTCCTAACTCTTACTCTGGCCTACTGGTTAAGGTCTTAACTCTTACTCTGGCCTAATAGCTAAGATCTTAGACTCGTACTCTGGCCTAATGGTTAAGGTCTTAACCCTTACTCTGGCCTACTGGTTAAGGTCTTAACTCTTACTCTGGCCTAATAGCTAAGGTCTTAACTCTTACTCTGGCCTAATAGCTAAGGTCTTAAGTCTTAATCTGGCCTAATAGCTAAGGTAATAGACTCGTACTCTGGCCAAATGGTTCAGGTCTTAACTCTTACTCTGGCCTAATGGTTAAGGTCTTACCTCTTACTCTGGCCTAATAGCTAAGGTCTTAACTCTTACTCTGGTCTAATAGCTAAGGTCTTAACTCTTACTCTGGCCTAATAGCTAAGGTCTTAGACTCGTACTCTGGCCTACTGGTTGAGGTCTTAACTCTTACTCTGGCCTAATAGCTAAGGTCTTAGACTCGTACTCTGGCCTAATGGTTAAGGTCTTAACTCTTACTCTGGCCTAATAGCTAAGGTCTTAACTCTTACTCTGGCCTAATAGCTAAGGTCTTAACTCTTACTCTGGCCTAATGGTTAAGGTCTTAACTCTTACTCTGGCCTACTGGTTGAGGTCTTACCTCTTACTCTGGCCTAATAGCTAAGGTCTTAACTCTTACTCTGGCCTAATAGCAAAGGTCTTAACTCTTGATCTGGTCTAATAGCTAAGGTCTTAGACTCGTACTATGGCCTACAGGTTAAGGTCTTAACTCTTACTCTGGCCTACTGGTTAAGGTCTTAACTCTTACTCTGGCCTAATAGCTAAGGTCCTAGACTCGTACTCTGGCCTACTGGTTAAGGTCTTAACTCTTACTCTGACCTAATAGCTAAGGTCTTAACTCTTACTCTGGCCTAATAGCTAAGGTCTTAGACTCGTACTCTGGCCTAATGGTTAAGGTCCTAACTCTTACTCTGGCCTACTGGTTAAGGTCTTAACTCTTACACTGGCCTAATAGCTAAGGTCTTAACTCTTACTCTGGCCTACTGGTTAAGGTCTTAACTCTTACTCTGGCCTAATAGCTAAGGACTTAACTCTTACTCTGGCCTAATAGCTAAGGTCTTAACTCCTACTCTGGCCTAATAGCTAAAGTCTTAGACTCGTACTCTGGCCAAATGGTTAAGGTCTTAACTCTTACTCTGGCCTAATGGTTAAGGTCTTAACTCTTACTCTGGTCGAATAGCTAAGGTCTTAACTCTTACTCTGGCCTAATGGTTAAGGTCTTAACTCTTACTCTGGTCTAATAGCTAAGGTCTTAACTCTTACTCTGACCTAATAGCTAAGGTCTTAGACTCGTACTCTGGCCTACTGGTTAAGGTCTTAACTCTTACTCTGGCCTAATAGCTAAGGTCTTAGACTCGTACTCTGGCCTAATGGTTAAGGTCTTAACTCTTACTCTGGCCTAATAACTAAGGTCTGAACTCTTATTCTGGCCTAATAGCTAAGGTCTTAACTCTTACTCTGGCCTAATAGCTAAGGTCTTAGACTCTTACTCTGGCCTAATAGCTAAGGGCTTAACTCTTACTCTGGCCTAATAGCTAAGGTCTTAGATTCGTACTCTGGCCTAATGGTTAAGGTCTTAACTCTTACTCTGGCCTACAGGTTAAGGTCTTAACTCTTACTCTGGCCTACTGGTTAATATCTTCACTCTTACTCTGGCCTACTAGCTAAGGTCTTAGACTCGTACTCTGGCCTAATGGTTAAGGCCTTAACTCTTACTCTGGCCTACTGGTTAAGGTCTTAACTCTTACTCTGGCCTAATAGCTAAGGTCTTAGCCTCGTACTCTGGCCTAATGGTTACGGTCTTAACTCTTACTCTGGCCGAATAGCTAAGGTCTTAAAATCATACTCTGGCCTACTGGTTAAGGTCTTAACTTTCACTCTGGCCTACTGGTTAAGGTCTTAACTCTTACTCTGGCCTAATAGCTAAGGTCTTAGACTCGTACTCTGACCTAATGGTTATGGTCTTAACTCTTACTCTGGCCTACTGGTTAAGGTCTTAACTCTTACTCTGGCCTAATAGCTAAGGTCTTAACTCTTACTCTGGCCTAATAGCTAAGGTCTTAAACTCGTACTCTGGCCTAATGGTTAAGGTCTTAACTCTTACTCTGGCCTACTGGTTAAGGTCTTAACTCTTACGCTGGCCTACTGGTTAAGGTCTTAACTCATACTCTGGCCTAATGGTTAAGGTCTTAACTCTTACTCTGGCCTAATAGCTAAGGTCTTAACTCTTACTCTGGCCTAATGGTTAAGGTCTTAACTCTTACTCTGGCCTAATAGCTAAGGTCTTAACTCTTACTCTGGCCTAATACCTAAGGTCTTAGACTCGTACTCTGGCCTACTGGTTAAGGTCTTAACTCTTACTCTGACCAAATAGCTAAGGTCTCAGACTCGTACTCTGGCCTAATGGTTAAGGTCTTAACTCTTACTCTGGCCTAATAGCTAAGGTCTTAGACTCATACTATGGCCTACAGGTTAAGGTCTTAACTCTTACTCTGGCCTACTGGTTAAGGTCTTAACTCTTACTATTGCCTACTGGTTAAGGTCTTAACTCTTACTCTGGCCTAATAGCTAAGGTCTTTGACTCGTGCTCTGGCCTAATGAATAAGGTCTTAACTCTTACTCTGGCCGAATAGCTAAGGTCTTAGACTCGTACTCTGGCCTACTGGTTAAGGTCTTAACTCTTACTCTGGCCTACTGGTTAAGGTCTTAATTCTTACTCTGGCCTACTGGTTAAGGTCTTAACTCTTACTCTGGCCTAATAGCTAAGGTCTTAGACTCGTACTCTGGCCTAATGGTTATGGTCTTAACTCTTACTCTGGGCTAATAGCTAAGGTCTTAGACTCGTACTCTGGCCTAATGGTTAAGGTCTTAACTCTTACTCTGGCCTAATAGCTAAGGTCTTAACTCTTACTCTGGCCTAATAGCTAAGGTCTTAGACTCGTACTATGGCCTACAGGTTAAGGTCTTAACTCTTACTCTGGCCTACTGGTTAAGGTCTTAACTCTTACTCTGGCCTAATCGCTAAGGTCCTAGACTCGTACTCTGGCCTACAGGTTAAGGTCTTAACTCGTACTCTGACCTAACAGCTAAGGTCTTAACTCTTACTCTGGCCTAATAGCTAAGGTCGTAGACTCGTACTCTGGCCTATTGGTTAAGGTCTTAACTCTTACTCTGGCCTACTGGTTAAGGTCTTAACTCTTACTCTGGCCTAATAGCTAAGGTCTTAGACTCATACTCTGGCCTAATGGTTAAGGTCTTAACTCTTACTCTGGCCTACTGGTTAAGGTCTTAACTCTTACTCTGGCCTACTGGTTAAGGTCTTAACTCTTACTCTGGCCTAATAGCTAAGGTCTTAGACTCGTACTCTGGCCTAATGGTTAAGGTCTTAACTCTTACTCTGGCCTACTGGTTAAGGTCTTAACTCTTATGCTGGCCTACTGGTTAAGGTCTTAACTCTTACTCTGGCCTAATAGCTAAGGTCTTAGACTCGTACTCTGGCCTAATGGTTAAGGTCTTAACTCTTACTCTGGCCTACTGGTTAAGGTCTTAACTCTTACTCTGGCCTAATAGCTAAGGTCTTAACTCTTACTCTGGCCTTAATAGCTAAGGTCTTAGACTCGTACTATGGCCTACTGGTTAAGGACTTAACTCTTACTCTGGCCTAATAGCTAAGATCTTAGACTCGTACTCTGGCCTAATGGTTAAGGTCTTAACCCTTACTCTGGCCTACTGGTTAAGGTCTTAACTCTTACTCTGGCCTAATAGCTAAGGTCTTAACTCTTACTCTGGCCTAATATCTAAGGTCTTAAGTCTTAATCTGGCCTAATAGCTAAGGTCTTAGACTCGTACTCTGGCCAAATGGTTAAGGTCTTAACTCTTACTCTGGCCTAATGGTTAAGGTCTTACCTCTTACTCTGGCCTAATAGCTAAGGTCTTAACTCTTACTCTGGCCTAATGGTTAAGGTCTTAACTCTTACTCTGGTCTAATAGCTAAGGTCTTAACTCTTACTCTGGCCTAATAGCTAAGGTCTTAGACTCGTACTCTGGCCTACTGGTTAAGGTCTTAACTCTTACTCTGGCCTAATAGCTAAGGTCTTAGACTCGTACTCTGGCCTAATGGTTAAGGTCTTAACTCTTACTCTGGCCTAATAACTAAGGTCTGAACTCTTACTCTGGCCTAATAGCTAAGGTCTTAACTCTTACTCTGGCCTAATAGTTACGGTCTTAACTCTTACTCTGGCCTAATAGCTAAGGTCTTAGACTCTTACTCTGGCCTAATAGCTAAGGTCTTAACTCTTACTCTGGCCTAATAGCTAAGGTCATAGATTCGTACTCTGGCCTAATGGTTAAGGTTTTAACTCTTACTCTGGCCTACAGGTTAAGGTCTTAACTCTTACTCTGGCCTACTGGTTAAGGTCTTAACTCTTACTCTGGCCTACTAGCTAAGGTCTTAGACTCGTACTCTGGCCTAATGGTTAAGGCCTTAACTCTTTCTCTGGCCGAATAGCTAAGGTCTTAAACTCGTACTCTGGCCTACTGGTTAAGGTCTTAACTCTTACTCTGGCCTACTGGTTAAGGTCTTAACTCTTACTCTGGCCTAATAGCTAAGGTCTTAGACTCGTACTCTGACCTAATGGTTATGGTCTTAACTCTTAATCTGGGCTACTGGTTAAGGTCTTAACTCTTACTCTGGCCTAATAGCTAAGGTCTTAACTCTTACTCTGGCCTAATAGCTAAGGTCTTAGACTCGTACTCTGGCCTAATGGTTAAGGTCTTAACTCTTACTCTGGCCTACTGGTTAAGGTCTTAACTCTTACGCTGGCCTACTGGTTAAGGTCTTAACTCATACTCTGGCCTAATGGTTAAGGTCTTAACTCTTACTCTGGCCTAATAGCTAAGGTCTTAACTCTTACTCTGGCCTAATGGTTAAGGTCTTAACTCTTACTCTGGCCTAATAGCTAAGGTCTTAACTCTTACTCTGGCCTAATAGCTAAGGTCTTAGACTCGTACTCTGGCCTACTAGTTAAGGTCTTAACTCTTACTCTGGCCAAATAGCTAAGGTCTCAGACTCGTACTCTGGCCTAATGGTTAAGGTCTTAACTCTTACTCTGGCCTAATAGCTAAGGTCTGAGACTCATACTATGGCCTACAGGTTAAGGTCTTAACTCTTACTCTGGCCTACTGGTTAAGGTATTAACTCTTACTATTGCCTACTGATTAAGGTCTTAACTCTTACTCTGGCCTAATAGCTAAGGTCTTTGACTCGTGCTCTGGCCTAATGGATAAGGTCTTAACTCTTACTCCGGCCGAATAGCTAAGGTCTTAGACTCGTACTCTGGCCTACTGGTTAAATTCTTAACTCTTACTCTGGCCTACTGGTTAAGGTCTTAATTCTTACTCTGGCCCACTGGTTAAGGTCTTAACTCTTACTCTGGCCTAATAGCTAAGGTCTTAGACTCGTACTCTGGCCTAATGGTTATGGTCTTAACTCTTACTCTGGCCTAATAGCTAAGGTCTTAGACTCGTACTCTGGAATAATGGTTAAGGTCTTAACTCTTACTCTGGCCTAATAGCTAAGGTCTTAACTCTTACTCTTGCCTAATAGCTAAGGTCTTAGACTCGTACTATGGCCTACAGGTTAAGGTCTTAACTCTTACTCTGGCCTACTGGTTAAGGTCTTAACTCTTACTCTGGCCTAATAGCTAAGGTCTTAGACTCTTACTCTGGCCTAATAGCTAAGGTCTTAACTCTTACTCTGGCCTAATAGCTAAGGTCTTAGATTCGTACTCTGGCCTAATGGTTAAGGTCTTAACTCTTACTCTGGCCTACAGGTTAAGGTCTTAACTCTTACTCTGGCCTACTGGTTAAGGTCTTAACTCTTACTCTGGCCTACTAGCTAAGGTCTTAGACTCGTACTCTGGCCTAATGGTTAAGGCCTAACTCTTACTCTGGCCGAATAGCTAAGGTCTTAAACTCGTACTCTGGCCTACTGGTTAAGGTCTTAACTCTTACTCTGGCCTACTGGTTAAGGTCTTAACTCTTACTCTGGCCTAATAGCTAAGGTCTTAGACTCGTACTCTGACCTAATGGTTATGGTCTTAACTCTTAATCTGGCCTACTGGTTAAGGTCTTAACTCTTACTCTGGCCTAATAGCTAAGGTCTTAACTCTTACTCTGGCCTAATAGCTAAGGTCTTAGACTCGTACTCTGGCCTAATGGTTAAGGTCTTAACCCTTACTCTGGCCTACTGGTTAAGGTCTTAACTCTTACTCTGGCCTAATAGCTAAGGTCTTAACTCTTACTCTGGCCTAATATCTAAGGTCTTATGTCTTAATCTGGCCTAATAGCTAAGGTCTTAGACTCGTACTCTGGCCAAATGGTTAAGGTCTTACCTCTTACTCTGGCCTAATAGCTAAGGTCTTAACTCTTACTCTGGTCTAATAGCTAAGGTCTTAACTCTTACTCTGGCCTAATAGCTAAGGTCTTAGACTCATACTCTGGCCTACTGGTTGAGGTCTTAACTCTTACTCTGGCCTAATAGCTAAGGTCTTAGACTCGTACTCTGGCCTAATGGTTAAGGTCTTAACTCTTACTCTGGCCTAATAACTAAGGTCTGAACTCTTACTCTGGCCTAATAGCTAAGGTCTTAACTCTTACTCTGGCCTAATAGCTAAGGTCTTAACTCTTACTCTGGCCTAATAGCTAAGGCCTTAGACTCTTACTCTGGCCTAATAGCTAAGGTCTTAACTCTTACTCTGGCCTAATAGCTAAGGTCATAGATTCGTACTCTGGCCTAATGGTTAAGGTCTTAACTCTTACTCTGGCCTAATAACTAAGGTCTTAACTCTTACTCTGGTCTAATAGCTAAGGTCTTAACTCTTACTCTGGCCTAATAGCTAAGGTCTTAGACTCATACTCTGGCCTACTGGTTGAGGTCTTAACTCTTACTCTGGCCTAATAGCTAAGGTCTTAGACTCGTACTCTGGCCTAATGGTTAAGGTCTTAACTCTTACTCTGGCCTAATAACTAAGGTCTGAACTCTTACTCTGGCCTAATAGCTAAGGTCTTAACTCTTACTCTGGCCTAATAGCTAAGGTCTTAACTCTTACTCTGGCCTAATAGCTAAGGTCTTAGACTCTTACTCTGGCCTAATAGCTAAGGTCTTAACTCTTACTCTGGCCTAATAGCTAAGGTCTTAGACTCTTACTCTGGCCTAATAGCCTGACTCTGGCTACTGGTTAAGGTCTTAACTCTCACTCTGGCCTACTAGCTAAGGTCTTAGACTCGTACTCTGGCCTAATGGTTAAGGCCTTAACTCTTTCTCTGGCCGAATAGCTAAGGTCTGAACTCTTACTCTGGCCTAATAGCTAAGGTCTTAACTCTTACTCTGGCCTAATGGTTAAGGTCTTAACTCTAACTCTGGCCTACTGGTTAAGGTCTTAACTCTTACTCTGGCTTAATAGCTAAGGTCTTAACTCTTACTCTGGCCTAATAGCTAATGTCTTAGACTCATACTATGGCCTACAGGTTAAGGTCTTAACTCTTACTCTGGCCTACTGGTTAAGGTCTTAACTCTTACTCTGGCCTAATAGCTAAGGTCCTAGACTCATACTCTGGCCTACTGGGTAAGGTCTTAACTCTTACTCTGACCTAATAGCTAAGGTCTTAACTCTTACTCTGGCCTAATAGCTAAGGTCTTAGACTCGTACTCTGGCTTAATGGTTAAGGTCCTAACTCTTACTCTGGCCTACTGGTTAAGGTCTTAACTCTTACTCTGGCCTAATAGCTAAGATCTTAGACTCGTACTCTGGCCTAATGGTTAAGGTCTTAACCCTTACTCTGGCCTACTGGTTAAGGTCTTAACTCTTACTCTGGCCTAATAGCTAAGGTCTTAACTCTTACTCTGGCCTAATAGCTAAGGTCTTAAGTCTTAATCTGGCCTAATAGCTAAGGTAATAGACTCGTACTCTGGCCAAATGGTTAAGGTCTTAACTCTTACTCTGGCCTAATGGTTAAGGTCTTACCTCTTACTCTGGCCTAATAGCTAAGGTCTTAACTCTTACTCTGGTCTAATAGCTAAGGTCTTAACTCTTACTCTGGCCTAATAGCTAAGGTCTTAGACTCGTACTCTGGCCTACTGGTTGAGGTCTTAACTCTTACTCTGGCCTAATAGCTAAGGTCTTAGACTCGTACTCTGGCCTAATGGTTAAGGTCTTAACTCTTACTCTGGCCTAATAGCTAAGGTCTTAACTCTTACTCTGGCCTAATAGCTAAGGTCTTAACTCTTACTCTGGCCTAATAGCTAAGGTCTTAGACTCTTACTCTGGCCTAATAGCTAAGGTCTTAACTCTTACTCTGGCCTAATAGCTAAGGTCATAGATTCGTACTCTGGCCTAATGGTTAAGGTCTTAACTCTTACTCTGGCCTAATAACTAAGGTCTGAACTCTTACTCTGGCCTAATAGCTAAGGTCTTAACTCTTACTCTGGCCTAATAGCTAAGGTCTTAACTCTTACTCTGGCCTAATAGCTAAGGTCTTAGACTCTTACTCTGGCCTAATAGCCTGACTCTGGCTACTGGTTAAGGTCTTAACTCTCACTCTGGCCTACTAGCTAAGGTCTTAGACTCGTACTCTGGCCTAATGGTTAAGGCCTTAACTCTTTCTCTGGCCGAATAGCTAAGGTCTGAACTCTTACTCTGGCCTAATAGCTAAGGTCTTAACTCTTACTCTGGCCTAATGGTTAAGGTCTTAACTCTAACTCTGGCCTACTGGTTAAGGTCTTAACTCTTACTCTGGCTTAATAGCTAAGGTCTTAACTCTTACTCTGGCCTAATAGCTAATGTCTTAGACTCATACTATGGCCTACAGGTTAAGGTCTTAACTCTTACTCTGGCCTACTGGTTAAGGTCTTAACTCTTACTCTGGCCTAATAGCTAAGGTCCTAGACTCATACTCTGGCCTACTGGTTAAGGTCTTAACTCTTACTCTGACCTAATAGCTAAGGTCTTAACTCTTACTCTGGCCTAATAGCTAAGGTCTTAGACTCGTACTCTGGCTTAATGGTTAAGGTCCTAACTCTTACTCTGGCCTACTGGTTAAGGTCTTAACTCTTACTCTGGCCTAATAGCTAAGATCTTAGACTCGTACTCTGGCCTAATGGTTAAGGTCTTAACCCTTACTCTGGCCTACTGGTTAAGGTCTTAACTCTTACTCTGGCCTAATAGCTAAGGTCTTAACTCTTACTCTGGCCTAATAGCTAAGGTCTTAAGTCTTAATCTGGCCTAATAGCTAAGGTCTTAGACTCGTACTCTGGCCAAATGGTTAAGGTCTTAACTCTTACTCTGGCCTAATGGTTAAGGTCTTAACTCTTACTCTGGCCTAATAGCTAAGGTCTTAACTCTTACTCTGGCCTAATGGTTAAGGTCTTAACTCTTACTCTGGTCTAATAGCTAAGGTCTTAACTCTTACTCTGACCTAATAGCTAAGGTCTTAGACTCGTACTCTGGCCTACTTGTTAAGGTCTTAACTCTTACTCTGGCCTAATAGCTAAGGTCTTAGACTCGTACTCTGGCCTAATGGTTAAGGTCTTAACTCTTACTCTGGCCTAATAACTAAGGTCTGAACTCTTATTCTGGCCTAATAGCTAAGGTCTTAACTCTTACTCTGGCCTAATAGCTAAGGTCTTAACTCTTACTCTGGCCTAATAGCTAAGGTCTTAGACTCTTACTCTGGCCTAATAGCTAAGGGCTTAACTCTTACTCTGGCCTAATAGCTAAGGTCTTAGATTCGTACTCTGGCCTAATGGTTAAGGTCTTAACTCTTACTCTGGCCTACAGGTTAAGGTCTTAATTCTTACTCTGGCCTACTGGTTAATATCTTAACTCTTACTCTGGCCTACTAGCTAAGGTCTTAGACTCGTACTCTGGCCTAATGGTTAAGGCCTTAACTCTTACTCTGGCCTACTGGTTAAGGTCTTAACTCTTACTCTGGCCTAATAGCTAAGGTCTTAGCCTCGTACTCTGGCCTAATGGTTACGGTCTTAACTCTTACTCTGGCCGAATAGCTAAGGTCTTAAAATCGTACTCTGGCCTACTGGTTAAGGTCTTAACTTTCACTCTGGCCTACTGGTTAAGGTCTTAACTTTTACTCTGGCCTAATAGCTAAGGTCTTAGACTCGTACTCTGACCTAATGGTTATGGTCTTAACTCTTACTCTGGCCTACTGGTTAAGGTCTTAACTCTTACTCTGGCCTAATAGCTAAGGTCTTAACTCTTACTCTGGCCTAATAGCTAAGGACTTAAACTCGTACTCTGGCCTAATGGTTAAGGTCTTAACTCTTACTCTGGCCTAATAGCTAAGGTCTTAACTCTTACTCTGGCCTAATGGTTAAGGTCTTAACTCTTACTCTGGCCTAATAGCTAAGGTCTTAACTCTTACTCTGGCCTAATACCTAAGGTCTTAGACTCGTACTCTAGCCTACTGGTTAAGGTCTTAACTCTTACTCTGGCCAAATAGCTAAGGTCTCAGACTCGTACTCTGGCCTAATGGTTAAGGTCTTAACTCTTACTCTGGCCTAATAGCTAAGGTCTTAGACTCATACTATGGCCTACAGGTTAAGGTCTTAACTCTTACTCTGGCCTACTGGTTAAGGTCTTAACTCTTACTATTGCCTACTGGTTAAGGTCTTAACTCTTACTCTGGCCTAATAGCTAAGGTCTTTGACTCGTGCTCTGGCCTAATGGATAAGGTCTTAACTCTTACTCTGGCCGAATAGCTAAGGTCTTAGACTCGTACTCTGGCCTACTGGTTAAGGTCTTAACTCTTACTCTGGCCTACTGGTTAAGGTCTTAATTCTTACTCTGGCCTACTGGTTAAGGTCTTAACTCTTACTCTGGCCTAATAGCTAAGGTCTTAGACTCGTACTCTGGCCTAATGGTTATGGTCTTAACTCTTACTCTGGCCTAATAGCTAAGGTCTTAGACTCGTACTCTGGCCTAATGGTTAAGGTCTTAACTCTTACTCTGGCCTAATAGCTAAGGTCTTAACTCTTACTCTGGCCTAATAGCTAAGGTCTTAGACTCATACTATGGCCTACAGGTTAAGGTCTTAACTCTTACTCTGGCCTACTGGTTAAGGTCTTAACTCTTACTCTGGCCTAATAGCTAAGGTCCTAGACTCGTACTCTGGCCTACTGGTTAAGGTCTTAACTCGTACTCTGACCTAATAGCTAAGGTCTTAACTCTTACTCTGGCCTAATAGCTAAGGTCGTAGACTCGTACTCTGGCCTATTGGTTAAGGTCTTAACTCTTACTCTGGCCTACTGGTTAAGGTCTTAACTCTTACTCTGGCCTAATAGCTAAGGTCTTAGACTCATACTCTGGCCTAATGGTTAAGGTCTTAACTCTTACTCTGGCCTACTGGTTAAGGTCTTAACTCTTACTCTGGCCTACTGGTTAAGGTCTTAACTCTTACTCTGGCCTAATAGATAAGGTCTTAGACTCGTACTCTGGCCTAATGGTTAAGGTCTTAACTGTTACTCTGGCCTACTGGTTAAGGTCTTAACTCTTATGCTGGCCTACTGGTTAAGGTCTTAACTCTTACTCTGGCCTAATAGCTAAGGTCTTAGACTCGTACTCTGGCCTAATGGTTAAGGTCTTAACTCTTACTCTGGCCTACTGGTTAAGTTCTTAACTCTTACTCTGGCCTAATAGCTAAGGTCTTAACTCTTACTCTGGCCTTAATAGCTAAGGTCTTAGACTCGTACTATGGCCTACTGGTTAAGGTCTTAACTCTTACTCTGGCCTAATAGCTAAGATCTTAGACTCGTACTCTGGCCTAATGGTTAAGGTCTTAACCCTTACTCTGGCCTACTGGTTAAGGTCTTAACTCTTACTCTGGCCTAATAGCTAAGGTCTTAACTCTTACTCTGGCCTAATATCTAAGGTCTTAAGTCTTAATCTGGCCTAATAGCTAAGGTCCTAGACTCGTACTCTGGCCAAATGGTTAAGGTCTTAACTCTTACTCTGGCCTAATGGTTAAGGTCTTACCTCTTACTCTGGCCTAATAGCTAAGGTCTTAACTCTTACTCTGGCCTAATAGCTAAGGTCTTAGACTCGTACTCTGGCCTACTGGTTAAGGTCTTAACTCTTACTCTGGCCTAATAGCTAAGGTCTTAGACTCGTACTCTGGCCTAATGGTTAAGGTCTTAACTCTTACTCTGGCCTAATAACTAAGGTCTGAACTCTTACTCTGGCCTAATAGCTAAGGTCTTAACTCTTACTCTGGCCTAATAGCTAAGGTCTTAACTCTTACTCTGGCCTAATAGCTAAGGTCTTAGACTCTTACTCTGGCCTAATAGCTAAGGTCTTAACTCTTACTATGGCCTAATAGCTAAGGTCATAGATTCGTACTCTGGCCTAATGGTTAAGGTCTTAACTCTTACTCTGGCCTACAGGTTAAGGTCTTAACTCCTACTCTGGCATACTGGTTAAGGTCTTAACTCTTACTCTGGCCTACTAGCTAAGGTCTTAGACTCGTACTCTGGCCTAATGGTTAAGGCCTTAACTCTTTCTCTGGCCGAATAGCTAAGGTCTTAAACTCGTACTCTGGCCTACTGGTTAAGGTCTTAACTCTTACTCTGGCCTACTGGTTAAGGTCTTAACTCTTACTCTGGCCTAATAGCTAAGGTCTTAGACTCGTACTCTGACCTAATGGTTATGGTCTTAACTCTTAATCTGGCCTACTGGTTAAGGTCTTAACTCTTACTCTGGCCTAATAGCTAAGGTCTTAACTCTTACTCTGGCCTAATAGCTAAGGTCTTAGACTCGTACTCTGGCCTAATGGTTAAGGTCTTAACTCTCACTCTGGCCTACTGGTTAAGGTCTTAACTCTTACGCTGGCCTACTGGTTAAGGTCTTAACTCATACTCTGGCCTAATGGTTAAGGTCTTAACTCTTACTCTGGCCTAATAGCTAAGGTCTTAACTCTTACTCTGGCCTAATGGTTAAGGTCTTAACTCTTACTCTGGCCTAATAGCTAAGGTCTTAACTCTTACTCTGGCCTAATAGCTAAGGTCTTAGACTCGTACTCTGGCCTACTGGTTAAGGTCTTAACTCTTACTCTGGCCAAATAGCTAAGGTCTCAGACTCGTACTCTGGCCTAATGGTTAAGGTCTTAACTCTTACTCTGGCCTAATAGCTAAGGTCTGAGACTCATACTATGGCCTACAGGTTAAGGTCTTAACTCTTACTCTGGCCTACTGGTTAAGGTATTAACTCTTACTATTGCCTACTGATTAAGGTCTTAACTCTTACTCTGGCCTAATAGCTAAGGTCTTTGACTCGTGCTCTGGCCTAATGGATAAGGTCTTAACTCTTACTCTGGCCGAATAGCTAAGGTCTTAGTCTCGTACTCTGGCCTACTGGTTACATTCTTAACTCTTACTATGGCCTACTGGTTAAGGTCTTAATTCTTACTCTGGCCTACTGGTTAAGGTCTTAACTCTTACTCTGGCCTAATAGCTAAGGTCTTAGACTCGTACTCTGGCCTAATGGTTATGGTCTTAACTCTTACTCTGGCCTAATAGCTAAGGTCTTAGACTCGTACTCTGGAATAATGGTTAAGGTCTTAACTCTTACTCTGGCCTAATAGCTAAGGTCTTAACTCGTACTATGGCCTACAGGTTAAGGTCTTAACTCTTACTCTGGCCTACTGGTTAAGGTCTTAACTCTTACTCTGGCCTAATAGCTAAGGTCTTAGACTCTTACTCTGGCCTAATAGCTAAGGTCTTAACTCTTACTCTGGCCTAATAGCTAAGGTCTTAGATTCGTACTCTGGCCTAATGGTTAAGGTCTTAACTCTTACTCTGGCCTACAGGTTAAGGTCTTAACTCTTACTCTGGCCTACTGGTTAAGGTCTTATCTCTTACTCTGGCCTACTAGCTAAGGTCTTAGACTCGTACTCTGGCCTAATGGTTAAGGCCTTAACTCTTACTCTGGCCGAATAGCTAAGGTCTTAAACTCGTACTCTGGCCTACTGGTTAAGGTCTTAACTCTTACTCTGGCCTACTGGTTAAGGTCTTAACTCTTACTCTGGCCTAATAGCTAAGGTCTTAGACTCGTACTCTGACCTAATGGTTATGGTCTTAACTCTTAATCTGGCCTACTGGTTAAGGTCTTAACTCTTACTCTGGCCTAATAGCTAAGGTCTTAACTCTTACTCTGGCCTAATAGCTAAGGTCTTAGACTCGTACTCTGGCCTAATGGTTAAGGTCTTAACTCTTACTCTGGCCTACTGGTTAAGGTCTTAACTCTTACACTGGCCTACTGGTTAAGGTCTTAACTCATACTCTGGCCTAATGGTTAAGGTCTTAACTCTTACTCTGGCCTAATAGCTAAGGTCTTAACTCTTACTCTGGCCTAATGGTTAAGGTCTTAACTCTTACTCTGGCCTACTGGTTAAGGTCTTAACTCTTACACTGGCCTACTGGTTAAGGTCTTAACTCATACTCTGGCCTAATGGTTAAGGTCTTAACTCTTACTCTGGCCAAATGGTTAAGGTCTTAACTCTTACTCTGGCCTAATGGTTAAGGTCTTACCTCTTACTCTGGCCTAATAGCTAAGGTCTTAACTCTTACTCTGGCCTAATGGTTAAGGTCTTAACTCTTACTCTGGTCTAATAGCTAAGGTCTTAACTCTTACTCTGGCCTAATAGCTAAGGTCTTAGACTCGTACTCTGGCCTACTGGTTGAGGTCTTAACTCTTACTCTGGCCTAATAGCTAAGGTCTTAGACTCGTACTCTGGCCTAATGGTTAAGGTCTTAACTCTTACTCTGGCCTAATAACTAAGGTCTGAACTCTTACTCTGGCCTAATAGCTAAGGTCTTAACTCTTACTCTGGCCTAATAGCTAAGGTCTTAACTCTTACTCTGGCCTAATAGCTAAGGTCTTAGACTCTTACTCTGGCCTAATAGCTAAGGTCTTAACTCTTACTCTGGCCTAATAGCTAAGGTCATAGATTCGTACTCTGGTCTAATGGTTAAGGTCTTAACTCTTACTCTGGCCTAATAACTAAGGTCTGAACTCTTACTCTGGCCTAATAGCTAAGGTCTTAACTCTTACTCTGGCCTAATAGCTAAGGTCTTAACTCTTACTCTGGCCTAATAGCTAAGGTCTTAGACTCTTACTCTGGCCTAATAGCCTGACTCTGGCTACTGGTTAAGGTCTTAACTCTCACTCTGGCCTACTAGCTAAGGTCTTAGACTCGTACTCTGGCCTAATGGTTAAGGCCTTAACTCTTTCTCTGGCCGAATAGCTAAGGTCTTAAACTCGTACTCTGGCCTACTGGTTAAGGTCTTAACTCTTACTCTGGCCTACTGGTTAAGGTCTTAACTCTTACTCTGGCCTAATAGCTAAGGTCTTAGACTCGTACTCTGACCTAATGGTTATGGTCTTAACTCTTAATCTGGCCTACTGGTTAAGGTCTTAACTCTTACTCTGGCCTAATAGCTAAGGTCTTAACTCTTACTCTGGCCTAATAGCTAAGGTCTTAGACTCGTACTCTGGCCTAATGGTTAAGGTCTTAACTCTTACTCTGGCCTACTGGTTAAGGTCTTAACTCTTACGCTGGCCTACTAGTTAAGGTCTTAACTCATACTCTGGCCTAATGGTTAAGGTCTTAACTCTTACTCTGGCCTAATAGCTAAGGTCTTAACTCTTACTCTGGCCTAATGGTTAAGGTCTTAACTCTTACTCTGGCCTAATAGCTAAGGTCTTAACTCTTACTCTGGCCTAATAGCTAAGGTCTTAGACTCGTACTCTGGCCTACTGGTTAAGGTCTTAACTCTTACTCTGGCCAAATAGCTAAGGTCTCAGACTCGTACTCTGGCCTAATGGTTAAGGTCTTAACTCTTACTCTGGCCTAATAGCTAAGGTCTGAGACTCATACTATGGCCTACAGGTTAAGGTCTTAACTCTTACTCTGGCCTACTGGTTAAGGTCTTAACTCTTACTATTGCCTACTGATTAAGGTCTTAACTCTTACTCTGGCCTAATACCTAAGGTCTTTGACTCGTGCTCCGGCCTAATGGATAAGGTCTTAACTCTTACTCTGGCCGCATAGCTAAGGTCTTAGACTCGTACTCTGGCCTACTGGTTAAATTCTTAACTCTTACTCTGGCCTACTGGTTAAGGTCTTAATTCTTACTCTGGCCTACTGGTTAAGGTCTTAACTCTTACTCTGGCCTAATAGCTAAGGTCTTAGACTCGTACTCTGGCCTAATGGTTATGGTCTTAACTCTTACTCTGGCCTAATAGCTAAGGTCTTAGACTCGTACTCTGGAATAATGGTTAAGGTCTTAACTCTTACTCTGGCCTAATAGCTAAGGTCTTAACTCTTACTCTGGCCTAATAGCTAAGGTCTTAATTCTTACTCTGGCCTAATAGCTAAGGTCATAGATTCGTACTCTGGCCTAATGGTTAAGGTCTTATCTCTTACTCTGGCCTAATAACTAAGGTCTGAACTCTTACTCTGGCCTAATAGCTAAGGTCTTAACTCTTACTCTGGCCTAATAGCTAAGGTCTTAACTCTTACTCTGGCCTAATAGCTAAGGTCTTAGACTCTTACTCTGGTCTAATAGCCTGACTCTGGCTACTGGTTAAGGTCTTAACTCTCACTCTGGCCTACTAGCTAAGGTCTTAGACTCGTACTCTGGCTTAATGGTTAAGGCCTTAACTCTTTCTCTGGCCGAATAGCTAAGGTCTTAAACTCGTACTCTGGCCTACTGGTTAAGGTCTTAACTCTTACTCTGGCCTACTGGTTAAGGTCTTAACTCTTACTCTGGCCTAATAGCTAAGGTCTTAGACTCGTACTCTGACCTAATGGTTATGGTCTTAACTCTTAATCTGGCCTACTGGTTAAGGTCTTAACTCTTACTCTGGCCTAATAGCTAAGGTCTTAACTCTTACTCTGGCCTAATAGCTAAGGTCTTAGACTCGTACTCTGGCCTAATGGTTAAGGTCTTAACTCTTACTCTGGCCTACTGGTTCAGGTCTTAACTCTTACGCTGGCCTACTGGTTAAGGTCTTACCTCTTACTCTGGCCTAATAGCTAAGGTCTTAACTCTTACTCTGGCCTACTGGTTAAGGTCTTAACTCTTACTCTGGCCTAATAGCTAAGGTCTTAGACTCTTACTCTGGCCTAATAGCTAAGGTCTTAACTCTTACTCTGGCCTAATAGCTAAGGTCTTAGATTCGTACTCTGGCCTAATGGTTAAGGTCTTAACTCTTACTCTGGCCTACAGGTTAAGGTCTTAACTCTTACTCTGGCCTACTGGTTAAGGTCTTAACTCTTACTCTGGCCTACTAGCTAAGGTCTTAGACTCGTACTCTGGCCTAATGGTTAAGGCCTTAACTCTTACTCTGGCCGAATAGCTAAGGTCTTAAACTCGTACTCTGGCCTACTGGTTAAGGTCTTAACTCTTACTCTGGCCTACTGGTTAAGGTCTTAACTCTTACTCTGGCCTAATAGCTAAGGTCTTAGACTCGTACTCTGACCTAATGGTTATGGTCTTAACTCTTAATCTGGCCTACTGGTTAAGGTCTTAACTCTTACTCTGGCCTAATAGCTAAGGTCTTAACTCTTACTCTGGCCTAATAGCTAAGGTCTTAGACTCGTACTCTGGCCTAATGGTTAAGGTCTTAACTCTTACTCTGGCCTACTGGTTAAGGTCTTAACTCTTACACTGGCCTACTGGTTAAGGTCTTAACTCATACTCTGGCCTAATGGTTAAGGTCTTAACTCTTACTCTGGCCAAATGGTTAAGGTCTTAACTCTTACTCTGGCCTAATGGTTAAGGTCTTACCTCTTACTCTGGCCTAATAGCTAAGGTCTTAACTCTTACTCTGGCCTAATGGTTAAGGTCTTAACTCTTACTCTGGTCTAATAGCTAAGGTCTTAACTCTTACTCTGGCCTAATAGCTAAGGTCTTAGACTCGTACTCTGGCCTACTGGTTGAGGTCTTAACTCTTACTCTGGCCTAATAGCTAAGGTCTTAGACTCGTACTCTGGCCTAATGGTTAAGGTCTTAACTCTTACTCTGGCCTAATAACTAAGGTCTGAACTCTTACTCTGGCCTAATAGCTAAGGTCTTAACTCTTACTCTGGCCTAATAGCTAAGGTCTTAACTCTTACTCTGGCCTAATAGCTAAGGTCTTAGACTCTTACTCTGGCCTAATAGCTAAGGTCTTAACTCTTACTCTGGCCTAATAGCTAAGGTCATAGATTCGTACTCTGGCCTAATGGTTAAGGTCTTAACTCTTACTCTGGCCTAATAACTAAGGTCTGAACTCTTACTCTGGCCTAATAGCTAAGGTCTTAACTCTTACTCTGGCCTAATAGCTAAGGTCTTAACTCTTACTCTGGCCTAATAGCTAAGGTCTTAGACTCTTACTCTGGCCTAATAGCCTGACTCTGGCTACTGGTTAAGGTCTTAACTCTCACTCTGGCCTACTAGCTAAGGTCTTAGACTCGTACTCTGGCCTAATGGTTAAGGCCTTAACTCTTTCTCTGGCCGAATAGCTAAGGTCTGAACTCTTACTCTGGCCTAATAGCTAAGGTCTTAACTCTTACTCTGGCCTAATAGCTAATGTCTTAGACTCATACTATGGCCTACAGGTTAAGGTCTTAACTCTTACTCTGGCCTACTGGTTAAGGTCTTAACTCTTACTCTGGCCTAATAGCTAAGGTCCTAGACTCATACTCTGGCCTACTGGTTAAGGTCTTAACTCTTACTCTGACCTAATAGCTAAGGTCTTAACTCTTACTCTGGCCTAATAGCTAAGGTCTTAGACTCGTACTCTGGCTTAATGGTTAAGGTCCTAACTCTTACTCTGGCCTACTGGTTAAGGTCTTAACTCTTACTCTGGCCTAATAGCTAAGATCTTAGACTCGTACTCTGGCCTAATGGTTAAGGTCTTAACCCTTACTCTGGCCTACTGGTTAAGGTCTTAACTCTTACTCTGGCCTAATAGCTAAGGTCTTAACTCTTACTCTGGCCTAATAGCTAAGGTCTTAAGTCTTAATCTGGCCTAATAGCTAAGGTCTTAGACTCGTACTCTGGCCAAATGGTTAAGGTCTTAACTCTTACTCTGGCCTAATGGTTAAGGTCTTAACTCTTACTCTGGCCTAATAGCTAAGGTCTTAACTCTTACTCTGGCCTAATGGTTAAGGTCTTAACTCTTACTCTGGTCTAATAGCTAAGGTCTTAACTCTTACTCTGACCTAATAGCTAAGGTCTTAGACTCGTACTCTGGCCTACTTGTTAAGGTCTTAACTCTTACTCTGGCCTAATAGCTAAGGTCTTAGACTCGTACTCTGGCCTAATGGTTAAGGTCTTAACTCTTACTCTGGCCTAATAACTAAGGTCTGAACTCTTATTCTGGCCTAATAGCTAAGGTCTTAACTCTTACTCTGGCCTAATAGCTAAGGTCTTAACTCTTACTCAGGCCTAATAGCTAAGGTCTTAGACTCTTACTCTGGCCTAATAGCTAAGGGCTTAACTCTTACTCTGGCCTAATAGCTAAGGTCTTAGATTCGTACTCTGGCCTAATGGTTAAGGTCTTAACTCTTACTCTGGCCTACAGGTTAAGGTCTTAATTCTTACTCTGGCCTACTGGTTAATATCTTAACTCTTACTCTGGCCTACTAGCTAAGGTCTTAGACTCGTACTCTGGCCTAATGGTTAAGGCCTTAACTCTTACTCTGGCCTACTGGTTAAGGTCTTAACTCTTACTCTGGCCTAATAGCTAAGGTCTTAGCCTCGTACTCTGGCCTAATGGTTACGGTCTTAACTCTTACTCTGGCCGAATAGCTAAGGTCTTAAAATCGTACTCTGGCCTACTGGTTAAGGTCTTAACTTTCACTCTGGCCTACTGGTTAAGGTCTTAACTTTTACTTTGGCCTAATAGCTAAGGTCTTAGACTCGTACTCTGACCTAATGGTTATGGTCTTAACTCTTACTCTGGCCTACTGGTTAAGGTCTTAACTCTTACTCTGGCCTAATAGCTAAGGTCTTAACTCTTACTCTGGCCTAATAGCTAAGGTCTTAAACTCGTACTCTGGCCTAATGGTTAAGGTCTTAACTCTTACTCTGGCCTAATAGCTAAGGTCTTAACTCTTACTCTGGCCTAATGGTTAAGGTCTTAACTCTTACTCTGGCCTAATAGCTAAGGTCTTAACTCTTACTCTGGCCTAATACCTAAGGTCTTAGACTCGTACTCTAGCCTACTGGTTAAGGTCTTAACTCTTACTCTGGCCAAATAGCTAAGGTCTCAGACTCGTACTCTGGCCTAATGGTTAAGGTCTTAACTCTTACTCTGGCCTAATAGCTAAGGTCTTAGACTCATACTATGGCCTACAGGTTAAGGTCTTAACTCTTACTCTGGCCTACTGGTTAAGGTCTTAACTCTTACTATTGCCTACTGGTTAAGGTCTTAACTCTTACTCTGGCCTAATAGCTAAGGTCTTTGACTCGTGCTCTGGCCTAATGGATAAGGTCTTAACTCTTACTCTGGCCGAATAGCTAAGGTCTTAGACTCGTACTCTGGCCTACTGGTTAAGGTCTTAACTCTTACTCTGGCCTACTGGTTAAGGTCTTAATTCTTACTCTGGCCTACTGGTTAAGGTCTTAACTCTTACTCTGGCCTAATAGCTAAGGTCTTAGACTCGTACTCTGGCCTAATGGTTATGGTCTTAACTCTTACTCTGGCCTAATAGCTAAGGTCTTAGACTCGTACTCTGGCCTAATGGTTAAGGTCTTAACTCTTACTCTGGCCTAATAGCTAAGGTCTTAACTCTTACTCTGGCCTAATAGCTAAGGTCTTAGACTCGTACTATGGCCTACAGGTTAAGGTCTTAACTCTTACTCTGGCCTACTGGTTAAGGTCTTAACTCTTACTCTGGCCTAATAGCTAAGGTCCTAGACTCGTACTCTGGCCTACTGGTTAAGGTCTTAACTCGTACTCTGACCTAATAGCTAAGGTCTTAACTCTTACTCTGGCCTAATAGCTAAGGTCGTAGACTCGTACTCTGGCCTATTGGTTAAGGTCTTAACTCTTACTCTGGCCTACTGGTTAAGGTCTTAACTCTTACTCTGGCCTAATAGCTAAGGTCTTAGACTCATACTCTGGCCTAATGGTTATGGTCTTAACTCTTACTCTGGCCTACTGGTTAAGGTCTTAACTCTTACTCTGGCCTACTGGTTAAGGTCTTAACTCTTACTCTGGCCTAATAGATAAGGTCTTAGACTCGTACTCTGGCCTAATGGTTAAGGTCTTAACTGTTACTCTGGCCTACTGGTTAAGGTCTTAACTCTTATGCTGGCCTACTGGTTAAGGTCTTAACTCTTACTCTGGCCTAATAGCTAAGGTCTTAGACTCGTACTCTGGCCTAATGGTTAAGGTCTTAACTCTTACTCTGGCCTACTGGTTAAGTTCTTAACTCTTACTCTGGCCTAATAGCTAAGGTCTTAACTCTTACTCTGGCCTTAATAGCTAAGGTCTTAGACTCGTACTATGGCCTACTGGTTAAGGTCTTAACTCTTACTCTGGCCTAATAGCTAAGATCTTAGACTCGTACTCTGGCCTAATGGTTAAGGTCTTAACCCTTACTCTGGCCTACTGGTTAAGGTCTTAACTCTTACTCTGGCCTAATAGCTAAGGTCTTAACTCTTACTCTGGCCTAATATCTAAGGTCTTAAGTCTTAATCTGGCCTAATAGCTAAGGTCCTAGACTCGTACTCTGGCCAAATGGTTAAGGTCTTAACTCTTACTCTGGCCTAATGGTTAAGGTCTTACCTCTTACTCTGGCCTAATAGCTAAGGTCTTAACTCTTACTCTGGCCTAATGGTTAAGGTCTTAACTCTTACTCTGGTCTAATAGCTAAGGTCTTAACTCTTACTCTGGCCTAATAGCTAAGGTCTTAGACTCGTACTCTGGCCTACTGGTTAAGGTCTTAACTCTTACTCTGGCCTAATAGCTAAGGTCTTAGACTCGTACTCTGGCCTAATGGTTAAGGTCTTAACTCTTACTCTGGCCTAATAACTAAGGTCTGAACTCTTACTCTGGCCTAATAGCTAAGGTCTTAACTCTTACTCTGGCCTAATAGCTAAGGTCTTAACTCTTACTCTGGCCTAATAGCTAAGGTCTTAGACTCTTACTCTGGCCTAATAGCTAAGGTCTTAACTCTTACTATGGCCTAATAGCTAAGGTCATAGATTCGTACTCTGGCCTAATGGTTAAGGTCTTAACTCTTACTCTGGCCTACAGGTTAAGGTCTTAACTCCTACTCTGGCATACTGGTTAAGGTCTTAACTCTTACTCTGGCCTACTAGCTAAGGTCTTAGACTCGTACTCTGGCCTAATGGTTAAGGCCTTAACTCTTTCTCTGGCCGAATAGCTAAGGTCTTAAACTCGTACTCTGGCCTACTGGTTAAGGTCTTAACTCTTACTCTGGCCTACTGGTTAAGGTCTTAACTCTTACTCTGGCCTAATAGCTAAGGTCTTAGACTCGTACTCTGACCTAATGGTTATGGTCTTAACTCTTAATCTGGCCTACTGGTTAAGGTCTTAACTCTTACTCTGGCCTAATAGCTAAGGTCTTAACTCTTACTCTGGCCTAATAGCTAAGGTCTTAGACTCGTACTCTGGCCTAATGGTTAAGGTCTTAACTCTCACTCTGGCCTACTGGTTAAGGTCTTAACTCTTACGCTGGCCTACTGGTTAAGGTCTTAACTCATACTCTGGCCTAATGGTTAAGGTCTTAACTCTTACTCTGGCCTAATAGCTAAGGTCTTAACTCTTACTCTGGCCTAATGGTTAAGGTCTTAACTCTTACTCTGGCCTAATAGCTAAGGTCTTAACTCTTACTCTGGCCTAATAGCTAAGGTCTTAGACTCGTACTCTGGCCTACTGGTTAAGGTCTTAACTCTTACTCTGGCCAAATAGCTAAGGTCTCAGACTCGTACTCTGGCCTAATGGTTAAGGTCTTAACTCTTACTCTGGCCTAATAGCTAAGGTCTGAGACTCATACTATGGCCTACAGGTTAAGGTCTTAACTCTTACTCTGGCCTACTGGTTAAGGTATTAACTCTTACTATTGCCTACTGATTAAGGTCTTAACTCTTACTCTGGCCTAATAGCTAAGGTCTTTGACTCGTGCTCTGGCCTAATGGATAAGGTCTTAACTCTTACTCTGGCCGAATAGCTAAGGTCTTAGTCTCGTACTCTGGCCTACTGGTTACATTCTTAACTCTTACTCTGGCCTACTGGTTAAGGTCTTAATTCTTACTCTGGCCTACTGGTTAAGGTCTTAACTCTTACTCTGGCCTAATAGCTAAGGTCTTAGACTCGTACTCTGGCCTAATGGTTATGGTCTTAACTCTTACTCTGGCCTAATAGCTAAGGTCTTAGACTCGTACTCTGGAATAATGGTTAAGGTCTTAACTCTTACTCTGGCCTAATAGCTAAGGTCTTAACTCTTACTCTGGCCTAATAGCTAAGGTCTTAGACTCGTACTATGGCCTACAGGTTAAGGTCTTAACTCTTACTCTGGCCTACTGGTTAAGGTCTTAACTCTTACTCTGGCCTAATAGCTAAGGTCTTAGATTCGTACTCTGGCCTAATGGTTAAGGTCTTAACTCTTACTCTGGCCTACAGGTTAAGGTCTTAACTCTTACTCTGGCCTACTGGTTAAGGTCTTATCTCTTACTCTGGCCTACTAGCTAAGGTCTTAGACTCGTACTCTGGCCTAATGGTTAAGGCCTTAACTCTTACTCTGGCCGAATAGCTAAGGTCTTAAACTCGTACTCTGGCCTACTGGTTAAGGTCTTAACTCTTACTCTGGCCTACTGGTTAAGGTCTTAACTCTTACTCTGGCCTAATAGCTAAGGTCTTAGACTCGTACTCTGACCTAATGGTTATGGTCTTAACTCTTAATCTGGCCTACTGGTTAAGGTCTTAACTCTTACTCTGGCCTAATAGCTAAGGTCTTAACTCTTACTCTGGCCTAATAGCTAAGGTCTTAGACTCGTACTCTGGCCTAATGGTTAAGGTCTTAACTCTTACACTGGCCTACTGGTTAAGGTCTTAACTCATACTCTGGCCTAATGGTTAAGGTCTTAACTCTTACTCTGGCCTAATAGCTAAGGTCTTAACTCTTACTCTGGCCTAATGGTTAAGGTCTTAACTCTTACTCTGGCCTACTGGTTAAGGTCTTAACTCTTACACTGGCCTACTGGTTAAGGTCTTAACTCATACTCTGGCCTAATGGTTAAGGTCTTAACTCTTACTCTGGCCAAATGGTTAAGGTCTTAACTCTTACTCTGGCCTAATGGTTAAGGTCTTACCTCTTACTCTGGCCTAATAGCTAAGGTCTTAACTCTTACTCTGGCCTAATGGTTAAGGTCTTAACTCTTACTCTGGTCTAATAGCTAAGGTCTTAACTCTTACTCTGGCCTAATAGCTAAGGTCTTAGACTCGTACTCTGGCCTACTGGTTGAGGTCTTAACTCTTACTCTGGCCTAATAGCTAAGGTCTTAGACTCGTACTCTGGCCTAATGGTTAAGGTCTTAACTCTTACTCTGGCCTAATAACTAAGGTCTGAACTCTTACTCTGGCCTAATAGCTAAGGTCTTAACTCTTACTCTGGCCTAATAGCTAAGGTCTTAACTCTTACTCTGGCCTAATAGCTAAGGTCTTAGACTCTTACTCTGGCCTAATAGCTAAGGTCTTAACTCTTACTCTGGCCTAATAGCTAAGGTCATAGATTCGTACTCTGGTCTAATGGTTAAGGTCTTAACTCTTACTCTGGCCTAATAACTAAGGTCTGAACTCTTACTCTGGCCTAATAGCTAAGGTCTTAACTCTTACTCTGGCCTAATAGCTAAGGTCTTAACTCTTACTCTGGCCTAATAGCTAAGGTCTTAGACTCTTACTCTGGCCTAATGGTTAAGGCCTTAACTCTTTCTCTGGCCGAATAGCTAAGGTCTTAAACTCGTACTCTGGCCTACTGGTTAAGGTCTTAACTCTTACTCTGGCCTACTGGTTAAGGTCTTAACTCTTACTCTGGCCTAATAGCTAAGGTCTTAGACTCGTACTCTGACCTAATGGTTATGGTCTTAACTCTTAATCTGGCCTACTGGTTAAGGTCTTAACTCTTACTCTGGCCTAATAGCTAAGGTCTTAACTCTTACTCTGGCCTAATAGCTAAGGTCTTAGACTCGTACTCTGGCCTAATGGTTAAGGTCTTAACTCTTACTCTGGCCTACTGGTTAAGGTCTTAACTCTTACGCTGGCCTACTAGTTAAGGTCTTAACTCATACTCTGGCCTAATGGTTAAGGTCTTAACTCTTACTCTGGCCTAATAGCTAAGGTCTTAACTCTTACTCTGGCCTAATGGTTAAGGTCTTAACTCTTACTCTGGCCTAATAGCTAAGGTCTTAACTCTTACTCTGGCCTAATAGCTAAGGTCTTAGACTCGTACTCTGGCCTACTGGTTAAGGTCTTAACTCTTACTCTGGCCAAATAGCTAAGGTCTCAGACTCGTACTCTGGCCTAATGGTTAAGGTCTTAACTCTTACTCTGGCCTAATAGCTAAGGTCTGAGACTCATACTATGGCCTACAGGTTAAGGTCTTAACTCTTACTCTGGCCTACTGGTTAAGGTCTTAACTCTTACTATTGCCTACTGATTAAGGTCTTAACTCTTACTCTGGCCTAATACCTAAGGTCTTTGACTCGTGCTCTGGCCTAATGGATAAGGTCTTAACTCTTACTCTGGCCGCATAGCTAAGGTCTTAGACTCGTACTCTGGCCTACTGGTTAAATTCTTAACTCTTACTCTGGCCTACTGGTTAAGGTCTTAATTCTTACTCTGGCCTACTGGTTAAGGTCTTAACTCTTACTCTGGCCTAATAGCTAAGGTCTTAGACTCGTACTCTGGCCTAATGGTTATGGTCTTAACTCTTACTCTGGCCTAATAGCTAAGGTCTTAGACTCGTACTCTGGAATAATGGTTAAGGTCTTAACTCTTACTCTGGCCTAATAGCTAAGGTCTTAACTCTTACTCTGGCCTAATAGCTAAGGTCTTAATTCTTACTCTGGCCTAATAGCTAAGGTCATAGATTCGTACTCTGGCCTAATGGTTAAGGTCTTATCTCTTACTCTGGCCTAATAACTAAGGTCTGAACTCTTACTCTGGCCTAATAGCTAAGGTCTTAACTCTTACTCTGGCCTAATAGCTAAGGTCTTAACTCTTACTCTGGCCTAATAGCTAAGGTCTTAGACTCTTACTCTGGTCTAATAGCCTGACTCTGGCTACTGGTTAAGGTCTTAACTCTCACTCTGGCCTACTAGCTAAGGTCTTAGACTCGTACTCTGGCTTAATGGTTAAGGCCTTAACTCTTTCTCTGGCCGAATAGCTAAGGTCTTAAACTCGTACTCTGGCCTACTGGTTAAGGTCTTAACTCTTACTCTGGCCTACTGGTTAAGGTCTTAACTCTTACTCTGGCCTAATAGCTAAGGTCTTAGACTCGTACTCTGACCTAATGGTTATGGTCTTAACTCTTAATCTGGCCTACTGGTTAAGGTCTTAACTCTTACTCTGGCCTAATAGCTAAGGTCTTAACTCTTACTCTGGCCTAATAGCTAAGGTCTTAGACTCGTACTCTGGCCTAATGGTTAAGGTCTTAACTCTTACTCTGGCCTACTGGTTCAGGTCTTAACTCTTACGCTGGCCTACTGGTTAAGGTCTTACCTCTTACTCTGGCCTAATAGCTAAGGTCTTAACTCTTACTCTGGCCTACTGGTTAAGGTCTTAACTCTTACTCTGGCCTAATAGCTAAGGTCTTAGACTCTTACTCTGGCCTAATAGCTAAGGTCTTAACTCTTACTCTGGCCTAATAGCTAAGGTCTTAGATTCGTACTCTGGCCTAATGGTTAAGGTCTTAACTCTTACTCTGGCCTACAGGTTAAGGTCTTAACTCTTACTCTGGCCTACTGGTTAAGGTCTTAACTCTTACTCTGGCCTACTAGCTAAGGTCTTAGACTCGTACTCTGGCCTAATGGTTAAGGCCTTAACTCTTACTCTGGCCGAATAGCTAAGGTCTTAAACTCGTACTCTGGCCTACTGGTTAAGGTCTTAACTCTTACTCTGGCCTACTGGTTAAGGTCTTAACTCTTACTCTGGCCTAATAGCTAAGGTCTTAGACTCGTACTCTGACCTAATGGTTATGGTCTTAACTCTTAATCTGGCCTACTGGTTAAGGTCTTAACTCTTACTCTGGCCTAATAGCTAAGGTCTTAACTCTTACTCTGGCCTAATAGCTAAGGTCTTAGACTCGTACTCTGGCCTAATGGTTAAGGTCTTAACTCTTACTCTGGCCTACTGGTTAAGGTCTTAACTCTTACACTGGCCTACTGGTTAAGGTCTTAACTCATACTCTGGCCTAATGGTTAAGGTCTTAACTCTTACTCTGGCCAAATGGTTAAGGTCTTAACTCTTACTCTGGCCTAATGGTTAAGGTCTTACCTCTTACTCTGGCCTAATAGCTAAGGTCTTAACTCTTACTCTGGCCTAATGGTTAAGGTCTTAACTCTTACTCTGGTCTAATAGCTAAGGTCTTAACTCTTACTCTGGCCTAATAGCTAAGGTCTTAGACTCGTACTCTGGCCTACTGGTTGAGGTCTTAACTCTTACTCTGGCCTAATAGCTAAGGTCTTAGACTCGTACTCTGGCCTAATGGTTAAGGTCTTAACTCTTACTCTGGCCTAATAACTAAGGTCTGAACTCTTACTCTGGCCTAATAGCTAAGGTCTTAACTCTTACTCTGGCCTAATAGCTAAGGTCTTAACTCTTACTCTGGCCTAATAGCTAAGGTCTTAGACTCTTACTCTGGCCTAATAGCTAAGGTCTTAACTCTTACTCTGGCCTAATAGCTAAGGTCATAGATTCGTACTCTGGCCTAATGGTTAAGGTCTTAACTCTTACTCTGGCCTAATAACTAAGGTCTGAACTCTTACTCTGGCCTAATAGCTAAGGTCTTAACTCTTACTCTGGCCTAATAGCTAAGGTCTTAGACTCTTACTCTGGCCTAATAGCCTGACTCTGGCTACTGGTTAAGGTCTTAACTCTCACTCTGGCCTACTAGCTAAGGTCTTAGACTCGTACTCTGGCCTAATGGTTAAGGCCTTAACTCTTTCTCTGGCCGAATAGCTAAGGTCTTAAACTCGTACTCTGGCCTACTGGTTAAGGTCTTAACTCTTACTCTGGCCTACTGGTTAAGGTCTTAACTCTTACTCTGGCCTAATAGCTAAGGTCTTAGACTCGTACTCTGACCTAATAGTTATGGGCTTAACTCTTAATCTGGCCTACTGGTTAAGGTCTTAACTCTTACTCTGGCCTAATAGCTAAGGTCTTAACTCTTACTCTGGCCTAATAGCTAAGGTCTTAGACTCGTACTCTGGCCTAATGGTTAAGGTCTTAACTCTTACTCTGGCCAAATGGTTAAGGTCTTAACTCTTACTCTGGCCTAATGGTTAAGGTCTTACCTCTTACTCTGGCCTAATAGCTAAGGTCTTAACTCTTACTCTGGCCTAATGGTTAAGGTCTTAACTCTTACTCTGGTCTAATAGCTAAGGTCTTAACTCTTACTCTGGCCTAATAGCTAAGGTCTTAGACTCGTACTCTGGCCTACTGGTTGAGGTCTTAACTCTTACTCTGGCCTAATAGCTAAGGTCTTAGACTCGTACTCTGGCCTAATGGTTAAGGTCTTAACTCTTACTCTGGCCTAATAACTAAGGTCTGAACTCTTACTCTGGCCTAATAGCTAAGGTCTTAACTCTTACTCTGGCCTAATAGCTAAGGTCTTAACTCTTACTCTGGCCTAATAGCTAAGGTCTTAGACTCTTACTCTGGCCTAATAGCTAAGGTCTTAACTCTTACTCTGGCCTAATAGCTAAGGTCATAGATTCGTACTCTGGTCTAATGGTTAAGGTCTTAACTCTTACTCTGGCCTAATAACTAAGGTCTGAACTCTTACTCTGGCCTAATAGCTAAGGTCTTAACTCTTACTCTGGCCTAATAGCTAAGGTCTTAACTCTTACTCTGGCCTAATAGCTAAGGTCTTAGACTCTTACTCTGGCCTAATAGCCTGACTCTGGCTACTGGTTAAGGTCTTAACTCTCACTCTGGCCTACTAGCTAAGGTCTTAGACTCGTACTCTGGCCTAATGGTTAAGGCCTTAACTCTTTCTCTGGCCGAATAGCTAAGGTCTTAAACTCGTACTCTGGCCTACTGGTTAAGGTCTTAACTCTTACTCTGGCCTACTGGTTAAGGTCTTAACTCTTACTCTGGCATAATAGCTAAGGTCTTAGACTCGTACTCTGACCTAATGGTTATGGTCTTAACTCTTAATCTGGCCTACTGGTTAAGGTCTTAACTATTACTCTGGCCTAATAGCTAAGGTCTTAACTCTTACTCTGGCCTAATAGCTAAGGTCTTAGACTCGTACTCTGGCCTAATGGTTAAGGTCTTAACTCTTACTCTGGCCTACTGGTTAAGGTCTTAACTCTTACGCTGGCCTACTAGTTAAGGTCTTAACTCATACTCTGGCCTAATGGTTAAGGTCTTAACTCTTACTCTGGCCTAATAGCTAAGGTCTTAACTCTTACTCTGGCCTAATGGTTAAGGTCTTAACTCTTACTCTGGCCTAATAGCTAAGGTCTTAACTCTTACTCTGGCCTAATAGCTAAGGTCTTAGACTCATACTCTGGCCTACTGGTTAAGGTCTTAACTCTTACTCTGGCCAAATAGCTAAGGTCTCAGACTCGTACTCTGGCCTAATGGTTAAGGTCTTAACTCTTACTCTGGCCTAATAGCTAAGGTCTGAGACTCATACTATGGCCTACAGGTTAAGGTCTTAACTCTTACTCTGGCCTACTGGTTAAGGTCTTAACTCTTACTATTGCCTACTGATTAAGGTCTTAACTCTTACTCTGGCCTAATACCTAAGGTCTTTGACTCGTGCTCTGGCCTAATGGATAAGGTCTTAACTCTTACTCTGGCCGCATAGCTAAGGTCTTAGACTCGTACTCTGGCCTACTGGTTAAATTCTTAACTCTTACTCTGGCCTACTGGTTAAGGTCTTAATTCTTACTCTGGCCTACTGGTTAAGGTCTTAACTCTTACTCTGGCCTAATAGCTAAGGTCTTAGACTCGTACTCTGGCCTAATGGTTATGGTCTTAACTCTTACTCTGGCCTAATAGCTAAGGTCTTGGACTCGTACTCTGGAATAATGGTTAAGGTCTTAACTCTTACTCTGGCCTAATAGCTAAGGTCTTAACTCTTACTCTGGCCTAATAGCTAAGGTCTTAATTCTTACTCTGGCCTAATAGCTAAGGTCATAGATTCGTACTCTGGCCTAATGGTTAAGGTCTTATCTCTTACTCTGGCCTAATAACTAAGGTCTGAACTCTTACTCTGGCCTAATAGCTAAGGTCTTAACTCTTACTCTGGCCTAATAGCTAAGGTCTTAACTCTTACTCTGGCCTAATAGCTAAGGTCTTAGACTCTTACTCTGGTCTAATAGCCTGACTCTGGCTACTGGTTAAGGTCTTAACTCTCACTCTGGCCTACTAGCTAAGGTCTTAGACTCGTACTCTGGCTTAATGGTTAAGGCCTTAACTCTTTCTCTGGCCGAATAGCTAAGGTCTTAAACTCGTACTCTGGCCTACTGGTTAAGGTCTTAACTCTTACTCTGGCCTACTGGTTAAGGTCTTAACTCTTACTCTGGCCTAATAGCTAAGGTCTTAGACTCGTACTCTGACCTAATGGTTATGGTCTTAACTCTTAATCTGGCCTACTGGTTAAGGTCTTAACTCTTACTCTGGCCTAATAGCTAAGGTCTTAACTCTTACTCTGGCCTAATAGCTAAGGTCTTAGACTCGTACTCTGGCCTAATGGTTAAGGTCTTAACTCTTACTCTGGCCTACTGGTTCAGGTCTTAACTCTTACGCTGGCCTACTGGTTAAGGTCTTACCTCTTACTCTGGCCTAATAGCTAAGGTCTTAACTCTTACTCTGGCCTACTGGTTAAGGTCTTAACTCTTACTCTGGCCTAATAGCTAAGGTCTTAGACTCTTACTCTGGCCTAATAGCTAAGGTCTTAACTCTTACTCTGGCCTAATAGCTAAGGTCTTAGATTCGTACTCTGGCCTAATGGTTAAGGTCTTAACTCTTACTCTGGCCTACAGGTTAAGGTCTTAACTCTTACTCTGGCCTACTGGTTAAGGTCTTAACTCTTACTCTGGCCTACTAGCTAAGGTCTTAGACTCGTACTCTGGCCTAATGGTTAAGGCCTTAACTCTTACTCTGGCCGAATAGCTAAGGTCTTAAACTCGTACTCTGGCCTACTGGTTAAGGTCTTAACTCTTACTCTGGCCTACTGGTTAAGGTCTTAACTCTTACTCTGGCCTAATAGCTAAGGTCTTAGACTCGTACTCTGACCTAATGGTTATGGTCTTAACTCTTAATCTGGCCTACTGGTTAAGGTCTTAACTCTTACTCTGGCCTAATAGCTAAGGTCTTAACTCTTACTCTGGCCTAATAGCTAAGGTCTTAGACTCGTACTCTGGCCTAATGGTTAAGGTCTTAACTCTTACTCTGGCCTACTGGTTAAGGTCTTAACTCTTACACTGGCCTACTGGTTAAGGTCTTAACTCATACTCTGGCCTAATGGTTAAGGTCTTAACTCTTACTCTGGCCAAATGGTTAAGGTCTTAACTCTTACTCTGGCCTAATGGTTAAGGTCTTACCTCTTACTCTGGCCTAATAGCTAAGGTCTTAACTCTTACTCTGGCCTAATGGTTAAGGTCTTAACTCTTACTCTGGTCTAATAGCTAAGGTCTTAACTCTTACTCTGGCCTAATAGCTAAGGTCTTAGACTCGTACTCTGGCCTACTGGTTGAGGTCTTAACTCTTACTCTGGCCTAATAGCTAAGGTCTTAGACTCGTACTCTGGCCTAATGGTTAAGGTCTTAACTCTTACTCTGGCCTAATAACTAAGGTCTGAACTCTTACTCTGGCCTAATAGCTAAGGTCTTAACTCTTACTCTGGCCTAATAGCTAAGGTCTTAACTCTTACTCTGGCCTAATAGCTAAGGTCTTAGACTCTTACTCTGGCCTAATAGCTAAGGTCTTAACTCTTACTCTGGCCTAATAGCTAAGGTCATAGATTCGTACTCTGGCCTAATGGTTAAGGTCTTAACTCTTACTCTGGCCTAATAACTAAGGTCTGAACTCTTACTCTGGCCTAATAGCTAAGGTCTTAACTCTTACTCTGGCCTAATAGCTAAGGTCTTAACTCTTACTCTGGCCTAATAGCTAAGGTCTTAGACTCTTACTCTGGCCTAATAGCCTGACTCTGGCTACTGGTTAAGGTCTTAACTCTCACTCTGGCCTACTAGCTAAGGTCTTAGACTCGTACTCTGGCCTAATGGTTAAGGCCTTAACTCTTTCTCTGGCCGAATAGCTAAGGTCTTAAACTCGTACTCTGGCCTACTGGTTAAGGTCTTAACTCTTACTCTGGCCTACTGGTTAAGGTCTTAACTCTTACTCTGGCCTAATAGCTAAGGTCTTAGACTCGTACTCTGACCTAATAGTTATGGGCTTAACTCTTAATCTGGCCTACTGGTTAAGGTCTTAACTCTTACTCTGGCCTAATAGCTAAGGTCTTAACTCTTACTCTGGCCTAATAGCTAAGGTCTTAGACTCGTACTCTGGCCTAATGGTTAAGGTCTTAACTCTTACTCTGGCCAAATGGTTAAGGTCTTAACTCTTACTCTGGCCTAATGGTTAAGGTCTTACCTCTTACTCTGGCCTAATAGCTAAGGTCTTAACTCCTACTCTGGCCTAATGGTTAAGGTCTTAACTCTTACTCTGGTCTAATAGCTAAGGTCTTAACTCTTACTCTGGCCTAATAGCTAAGGTCTTAGACTCGTACTCTGGCCTACTGGTTGAGGTCTTAACTCTTACTCTGGCCTAATAGCTAAGGTCTTAGACTCGTACTCTGGCCTAATGGTTAAGGTCTTAACTCTTACTCTGGCCTAATAACTAAGGTCTGAACTCTTACTCTGGCCTAATAGCTAAGGTCTTAACTCTTACTCTGGCCTAATAGCTAAGGTCTTAACTCTTACTCTGGCCTAATAGCTAAGGTCTTAGACTCTTACTCTGGCCTAATAGCTAAGGTCTTAACTCTTACTCTGGCCTAATAGCTAAGGTCATAGATTCGTACTCTGGTCTAATGGTTAAGGTCTTAACTCTTACTCTGGCCTAATAACTAAGGTCTGAACTCTTACTCTGGCCTAATAGCTAAGGTCTTAACTCTTACTCTGGCCTAATAGCTAAGGTCTTAACTCTTACTCTGGCCTAATAGCTAAGGTCTTAGACTCTTACTCTGGCCTAATAGCCTGACTCTGGCTACTGGTTAAGGTCTTAACTCTCACTCTGGCCTACTAGCTAAGGTCTTAGACTCGTACTCTGGCCTAATGGTTAAGGCCTTAACTCTTTCTCTGGCCGAATAGCTAAGGTCTTAAACTCGTACTCTGGCCTACTGGTTAAGGTCTTAACTCTTACTCTGGCCTACTGGTTAAGGTCTTAACTCTTACTCTGGCCTAATAGCTAAGGTCTTAGACTCGTACTCTGACCTAATGGTTATGGTCTTAACTCTTAATCTGGCCTACTGGTTAAGGTCTTAACTCTTACTCTGGCCTAATAGCTAAGGTCTTAACTCTTACTCTGGCCTAATAGCTAAGGTCTTAGACTCGTACTCTGGCCTAATGGTTAAGGTCTTAACTCTTACTCTGGCCTACTGGTTAAGGTCTTAACTCTTACGCTGGCCTACTAGTTAAGGTCTTAACTCATACTCTGGCCTAATGGTTAAGGTCTTAACTCTTACTCTGGCCTAATAGCTAAGGTCTTAACTCTTACTCTGGCCTAATGGTTAAGGTCTTAACTCTTACTCTGGCCTAATAGCTAAGGTCTTAACTCTTACTCTGGCCTAATAGCTAAGGTCTTAGACTCGTACTCTGGCCTACTGGTTAAGGTCTTAACTCTTACTCTGGCCAAATAGCTAAGGTCTCAGACTCGTACTCTGGCCTAATGGTTAAGGTCTTAACTCTTACTCTGGCCTAATAGCTAAGGTCTGAGACTCATACTATGGCCTACAGGTTAAGGTCTTAACTCTTACTCTGGCCTACTGGTTAAGGTCTTAACTCTTACTATTGCCTACTGATTAAGGTCTTAACTCTTACTCTGGCCTAATACCTAAGGTCTTTGACTCGTGCTCTGGCCTAATGGATAAGGTCTTAACTCTTACTCTGGCCGCATAGCTAAGGTCTTAGACTCGTACTCTGGCCTACTGGTTAAATTCTTAACTCTTACTCTGGCCTACTGGTTAAGGTCTTAATTCTTACTCTGGCCTACTGGTTAAGGTCTTAACTCTTACTCTGGCCTAATAGCTAAGGTCTTAGACTCGTACTCTGGCCTAATGGTTATGGTCTTAACTCTTACTCTGGCCTAATAGCTAAGGTCTTAGACTCGTACTCTGGAATAATGGTTAAGGTCTTAACTCTTACTCTGGCCTAATAGCTAAGGTCTTAACTCTTACTCTGGCCTAATAGCTAAGGTCTTAATTCTTACTCTGGCCTAATAGCTAAGGTCATAGATTCGTACTCTGGCCTAATGGTTAAGGTCTTATCTCTTACTCTGGCCTAATAACTAAGGTCTGAACTCTTACTCTGGCCTAATAGCTAAGGTCTTAACTCTTACTCTGGCTTAATAGCTAAGGTCTTAACTCTTACTCTGGCCTAATAGCTAAGGTCTTAGACTCTTACTCTGGCCTAATAGCCTGACTCTGGCTACTGGTTAAGGTCTTAACTCTCACTCTGGCCTACTAGCTAAGGTCTTAGACTCGTACTCTGGCTTAATGGTTAAGGCCTTAACTCTTTCTCTGGCCGAATAGCTAAGGTCTTAAACTCGTACTCTGGCCTACTGGTTAAGGTCTTAACTCTTACTCTGGCCTACTGGTTAAGGTCTTAACTCTTACTCTGGCCTAATAGCTAAGGTCTTAGACTCGTACTCTGACCTAATGGTTATGGTCTTAACTCTTAATCTGGCCTACTGGTTAAGGTCTTAACTCTTACTCTGGCCTAATAGCTAAGGTCTTAACTCTTATTCTGGCCTAATAGCTAAGGTCTTAGACTCGTACTCTGGCCTAATGGTTAAGGTCTTAACTCTTACTCTGGCCTACTGGTTCAGGTCTTAACTCTTACGCTGGCCTACTGGTTAAGGTCTTACCTCTTACTCTGGCCTAATAGCTAAGGTCTTAACTCTTACTCTGGCCTACTGGTTAAGGTCTTAACTCTTACTCTGGCCTAATAGCTAAGGTCTTAGACTCTTACTCTGGCCTAATAGCTAAGGTCTTAACTCTTACTCTGGCCTAATAGCTAAGGTCTTAGATTCGTACTCTGGCCTAATGGTTAAGGTCTTAACTCTTACTCTGGCCTACAGGTTAAGGTCTTAACTCTTACTCTGGCCTACTGGTTAAGGTCTTAACTCTTACTCTGGCCTACTAGCTAAGGTCTTAGACTCGTACTCTGGCGTAATGGTTAAGGCCTTAACTCTTACTCTGGCCGAATAGCTAAGGTCTTAAACTCGTACTCTGGCCTACTGGTTAAGGTCTTAACTCTTACTCTGGCCTACTGGTTAAGGTCTTAACTCTTACTCTGGCCTAATAGCTAAGGTCTTAGACTCGTACTCTGACCTAATGGTTATGGTCTTAACTCTTAATCTGGCCTACTGGTTACGGTCTTAACTCTTACTCTGGCCTAATAGCTAAGGTCTTAACTCTTACTCTGGCCTAATAGCTAAGGTCTTAGACTCGTACTCTGGCCTAATGGTTAAGGTCTTAACTCTTACTCTGGCCTACTGGTTAAGGTCTTAACTCTTACACTGGCCTACTGGTTAAGGTCTTAACTCATACTCTGGCCTAATGGTTAAGGTCTTAACTCTTACTCTGGCCTAATAGCTAAGGTCTTAACTCTTACTCTGGCCTAATGGTTAAGGTCTTAACTCTTACTCTGGCCTACTGGTTAAGGTCTTAACTCTTACACTGGCCTACTGGTTAAGGTCTTAACTCATACTCTGGCCTAATGGTTAAGGTCTTAACTCTTACTCTGGCCAAATGTTTAAGGTCTTAACTCTTACTCTGGCCTAATGGTTAAGGTCTTACCTCTTACTCTGGCCTAATAGCTAAGGTCTTAACTCTTACTCTGGCCTAATGGTTAAGGTCTTAACTCTTACTCTGGTCTAATAGCTAAGGTCTTAACTCTTACTCTGGCCTAATAGCTAAGGTCTTAGACTCGTACTCTGGCCTACTGGTTGAGGTCTTAACTCTTACTCTGGCCTAATAGCTAAGGTCTTAGACTCGTACTCTGGCCTAATGGTTAAGGTCTTAACTCTTACTCTGGCCTAATAACTAAGGTCTGAACTCTTACTCTGGCCTAATAGCTAAGGTCTTAACTCTTACTCTGGCCTAATAGCTAAGGTCTTAACTCTTACTCTGGCCTAATAGCTAAGGTCTTAGACTCTTACTCTGGCCTAATAGCTAAGGTCTTAACTCTTACTCTGGCCTAATAGCTAAGGTCATAGATTCGTACTCTGGCCTAATGGTTAAGGTCTTAACTCTTACTCTGGCCTAATAACTAAGGTCTGAACTCTTACTCTGGCCTAATAGCTAAGGTCTTAACTCTTACTCTGGCCTAATAGCTAAGGTCTTAACTCTTACTCTGGCCTAATAGCTAAGGTCTTAGACTCTTACTCTGGCCTAATAGCCTGACTCTGGCTACTGGTTAAGGTCTTAACTCTCACTCTGGCCTACTAGCTAAGGTCTTAGACTCGTACTCTGGCCTAATGGTTAAGGCCTTAACTCTTTCTCTGGCGGAATAGCTAAGGTCTTAAACTCGTACTCTGGCCTACTGGTTAAGGTCTTAACTCTTACTCTGGCCTACTGGTTAAGGTCTTAACTCTTACTCTGGCCTAATAGCTAAGGTCTTAGACTCGTACTCTGACCTAATAGTTATGGGCTTAACTCTTAATCTGGCCTACTGGTTAAGGTCTTAACTCTTACTCTGGCCTAATAGCTAAGGTCTTAACTCTTACTCTGGCCTAATAGCTAAGGTCTTAGACTCGTACTCTGGCCTAATGGTTAAGGTCTTAACTCTTACTCTGGCCTACTGGTTAAGGTCTTAACTCTTACGCTGGCCTACTAGTTAAGGTCTTAACTCATACTCTGGCCTAATGGTTATGGTCTTAACTCTTACTCTGGCCTAATAGCTAAGGTCTTAACTCTTACTCTGGCCTAATGGTTAAGGTCTTAACTCTTACTCTGGCCTAATAGCTAAGGTCTTAACTCTTACTCTGGCCTAATAGCTAGGTCTTAGACTCGTACTCTGGCCTACTGGTTAAGGTCTTAACTCTTACTCTGGCCAAATAGCTAAGGTCTCAGACTCGTACTCTGGCCTAATGGTTAAGGTCTTAACTCTTACTCTGGCCTAATAGCTAAGGTCTGAGACTCATACTATGGCCTACAGGTTAAGGTCTTAACTCTTACTCTGGCCTACTGGTTAAGGTCTTAACTCTTACTATTGCCTACTGATTAAGGTCTTAACTCTTACTCTGGCCTAATAGCTAAGGTCTTTGACTCGTGCTCTGGCCTAATGGATAAGGTCTTAACTCTTACTCTGGCCGCATAGCTAAGGTCTTAGACTCGTACTCTGGCCTACTGGTTAAATTCTTAACTCTTACTCTGGCCTACTGGTTAAGGTCTTAATTCTTACTCTGGCCTACTGGTTAAGGTCTTAACTCTTACTCTGGCCTAATAGCTAAGCTCTTAGACTCGTACTCTGGCCTAATGGTTATGGTCTTAACTCTTACTCTGGCCTAATAGCTAAGGTCTTAGACTCGTACTCTGGAATAATGGTTAAGGTCTTAACTCTTACTCTGGCCTAATAGCTAAGGTCTCAACTCTTACTCTGGCCTAATAGCTAAGGTCTTAATTCTTACTCTGGCCTAATAGCTAAGGTCATAGATTCGTACTCTGGCCTAATGGTTAAGGTCTTATCTCTTACTCTGGCCTAATAACTAAGGTCTGAACTCTTACTCTGGCCTAATAGCTAAGGTCTTAACTCTTACTCTGGCCTAATAGCTAAGGTCTTAACTCTTACTCTGGCCTAATAGCTAAGGTCTTAGACTCTTACTCTGGCCTAATAGCCTGACTCTGGATACTGGTTAAGGTCTTAACTCTCACTCTGGCCTACTAGCTAAGGTCTTAGACTCGTACTCTGGCCTAATGGTTAAGGCCTTAACTCTTTCTCTGGCCGAATAGCTAAGGTCTTAAACTCGTACTCTGGCCTACTGGTTAAGGTCTTAACTCTTACTCTGGCCTAATAGCTAAGGTCTTAGACTCGTACTCTGGCCTAATGGTTAAGGTCTTAACTCTTCCTCTGGCCTAATAACTAAGGTCTGAACTCTTACTCTGGCCTAATAGCTAAGGTCTTAACTCTTACTCTGGCCTAATAGCTAAGGTCTTAACTCTTACTCTGGCCTAATAGCTAACGTCTTAGACTCTTACTCTGGCCTAATAGCTAAGGTCTTAACTCTTACTCTGGCCTAATAGCTAAGGTCATAGATTCGTACTCTGGCCTAATGGTTAAGGTCTTAACTCTTACTCTGGCCTAATAACTAAGGTCTGAACTCTTACTCTGGCCTAATAGCTAAGGTCTTAACTCTTACTCTGGCCTAATAGCTAAGGTCTTAACTCTTACTCTGGCCTAATAGCTAAGGTCTTAGACTCTTACTCTGGCCTAATAGCCTGACTCTGGCTACTGGTTAAGGTCTTAACTCTCACTCTGGCCTACTAGCTAAGGTCTTAGACTCGTACTCTGGCCTAATGGTTAAGGCCTTAACTCTTTCTCTGGCCGAATAGCTAAGGTCTTAAACTCTTACTCTGGCCTACTGGTTAAGGTCTTAACTCTTACTCTGGCCTACTGGTTAAGGTCTTAACTCTTACTCTGGCCTAATAGCTAAGGTCTTAGACTCGTACTCTGACCTAATGGTTATGGGCTTAACTCTTAATCTGGCCTACTGGTTAAGGTCTTAACTCTTACTCTGGCCTAATAGCTAAGGTCTTAACTCTTACTCTGGCCTAATAGCTAAGGTCTTAGACTTGTACTCTGGCCTAATGGTTAAGGTCTTAACTCTTACTCTGGCCTACTGGTTAAGGTCTTAACTCTTACGCTGGCCTACTAGTTAAGGTCTTAACTCATACTCTGGCCTAATGGTTATGGTCTTAACTCTTACTCTGGCCTAATAGCTAAGGTCTTAACTCTTACTCTGGCCTAATGGTTAAGGTCTTAACTCTTACTCTGGCCTAATAGCTAAGGTCTTAACTCTTACTCTGGCCTAATAGCTAAGGTCTTAGACTCGTACTCTGGCCTACTGGTTAAGGTCTTAACTCTTACTCTGGCCAAATAGCTAAGGTCTCAGACTCGTACTCTGGCCTAATGGTTAAGGTCTTAACTCTTACTCTGGCCTAATAGCTAAGGTCTGAGACTCATACTATGGCCTACAGGTTAAGGTCTTAACTCTTACTCTGGCCTACTGGTTAAGGTCTTAACTCTTACTATTGCCTACTGATTAAGGTCTTAACTCTTACTCTGGCCTAATAGCTAAGGTCTTTGACTCGTGCTCTGGCCTAATGGATAAGGTCTTAACTCTTACTCTGGCCGCATAGCTAAGGTCTTAGACTCGTACTCTGGCCTACTGGTTAAATTCTTAACTCTTACTCTGGCCTACTGGTTAAGGTCTTAATTCTTACTCTGGCCTACTGGTTAAGGTCTTAACTCTTACTCTGGCCTAATAGCTAAGCTCTTAGACTCGTACTCTGGCCTAATGGTTATGGTCTTAACTCTTACTCTGGCCTAATAGCTAAGGTCTTAGACTCGTACTCTGGAATAATGGTTAAGGTCTTAACTCTTACTCTGGCCTAATAGCTAAGGTCTTAACTCTTACTCTGGCCTAATAGCTAAGGTCTTAATTCTTACTCTGGCCTAATAGCTAAGGTCATAGATTCGTACTCTGGCCTAATGGTTAAGGTCTTATCTCTTACTCTGGCCTAATAACTAAGGTCTGAACTCTTACTCTGGCCTAATAGCTAAGGTCTTAACTCTTACTCTGGCCTAATAGCTAAGGTCTTAACTCTTACTCTGGCCTAATAGCTAAGGTCTTAGACTCTTACTCTGGCCTAATAGCCTGACTCTGGCTACTGGTTAAGGTCTTAACTCTCACTCTGGCCTACTAGCTAAGGTCTTAGACTCGTACTCTGGCCTAATGGTTAAGGCCTTAACTCTTTCTCTGGCCGAATAGCTAAGGTCTTAAACTCGTACTCTGGCCTACTAGTTAAGGTCTTAATTCTTACTCTGGCCTACTGGTTAAGGTCTTAACTCTTACTCTGGCCTAATAGCTAAGGTCTTAGACTCGTACTCTGACCTAATGGTTATGGTCTTAACTCTTAATCTGGCCTACTGGTTAAGGTCTTAACTCTTACTCTGGCCTAATAGCTAAGGTCTTAACTCTTACTCTGGCCTAATAGCTAAGGTCTTAGACTCGTACTCTGGCCTAATGGTTAAGGTCTTAACTCTTACTCTGGCCTACTGGTTAAGGTCTTAACTCTTACGCTGGCCTAATGGTTAAGGTCTTAACTCTTACTCTGGCCTAATAGCTAAGGTCTTAACTCTTACTCTGGCCTAATAGCTAAGGTCTTAACTCTTACTCTGGCCTAATGGTTAAGGTCTTAACTCTTACTCTGGCCTAATAGCTAAGGTCTTAACTCTTACTCTGGCCTAATAGCTAAGGTCTTGGACTCGTACTCTGGCCTACTGGTTAAGGTCTTAACTCTTACTCTGGCCAAATAGCTAAGGTCTCAGACTCGTACTCTGGCCTAATGGTTAAGGTCTTAACTCTTACTCTGGCCTAATAGCTAAGGTCTGAGACTCATACTATGGCCTACAGGTTAAGGTCTTAACTCTTACTCTGGCCTACTGGTTAAGGTCTTAACTCTTACTATTGCCTACTGATTAAGGTCTTAACTCTTACTCTGGCCTAATAGCTAAGGTCTTTGACTCGTGCTCTGGCCTAATGGATAAGGTCTTAACTCTTACTCTGGCCGCATAGCTAAGGTCTTAGACTCGTACTCTGGCCTACTGGTTAAATTCTTAACTCTTACTCTGGCCTACTGGTTAAGGTCTTAATTCTTACTCTGGCCTACTGGTTAAGGTCTTAACTCTTACTCTGGCCTAATAGCTAAGGTCTTAGACTCGTACTCTGGCCTAATGGTTATGGTCTTAACTCTTACTCTGGCCTAATAGCTAAGGTCTTAGACTCGTACTCTGGAATAATGGTTAAGGTCTTAACTCTTACTCTGGCCTAATAGCTAAGGTCTTAACTCTTACTCTGGCCTAATAGCTAAGGTCTTAGACTCGTACTATGGCCTACAGGTTAAGGTCTTAACTCTTACTCTGGCCTACTGGTTAAGGTCTTAACTCTTATTCTGGCCGAATAGCTAAGGTCCTAGACTCGTACTCTGGCCTACTGGTTAAGGTCTTAACTCTTACTCTGACCTAATAGCTAAGGTCTTAACTCTAACTCTGGCCTAATAGCTAAGGTCGTAGACTCGTACTCTGGCCTAATGGTTAAGGTCTTAACTCTTACTCTGGCCTACTGGTTAAGGTCTTAACTCTTACTCTGGCCTAATAGCTAAGGTCTAAGACTCATACTCTGGCCTAATGGTTAAGGTCTTAACTCTTACTCTGGCCTACTGGTTAAGGTCTTAACTCTTACTCTGGCCTACTGGTTAAGGTCTTAACTCTTACTCTGGCCTAATAGCTAAGGTCTTAGACTCGTACTCTGGCCTAATGGTTAAGGCCTTAACTCTTACTCTGGCCTACTGGTTAAGGTCTTAACTCTCAAGCTGGCCTACTGGTTAAGGTCTTAACTCTTACTCTGGCCTAATAGGTAAGGTCTTAGACTTGTACTCTGGCCTAATGGTTAACGTCTTAACTCTTACTCTGGCCTACTGGTTAAGGTCTTAACTCTTACTCTGGCCTAATAGCTAAGGTCTTAACTCTTACTCTGGCCTAATAGCTAAGGTCTTAGACTCGTACTATGGCCTACAGGTTAAGGTCTTAACTCTTACTCTGGCCTACTGGTTAAGGTCTTAACTCTTACTCTGGCCTAATAGCTAAGGTCCTAGACTCGTACTCTGGCCTACTGGTTAAGGTCTTGACTCTTACTCTGACCTATTAGCTAAGGTCTTAACTCTTACTCTGGCCTAATAGCTAAGGTCTTTGACTCGTACTCTGGCCTACTGGTTAAGGTCTTAACTCTTACTCTGGTCTACTGGTTAAGGTCTTAACTCTTACTCTGGCCTAATAGCTAAGGTCTTAACTCTTACTCTGGCCTAATAGCTAAGGTCTTAGACTCGTACTCTGGCCTACTGGTTAAGGTCTTAACTCTTACTCTGGCCTACTGGTTAAGGTCTTAACTCTTACTCTGGCCTAATAGCTAAGGTCTTAGACTCGTACTCTGGCCTAATGGTTAAGGCCTTAACTCTTACTCTGGCCTACTGGTTAAGGTCTTAACTCTCAAGCTGGCCTACTGGTTAAGGTCTTAACTCTTACTCTGGCCTAATAGGTAAGGTCTTAGACTTGTACTCTGGCCTAATGGTTAACGTCTTAACTCTTACTCTGGCCTACTGGTTAAGGTCTTAACTCTTACTCTGGCCTAATAGCTAAGGTCTTAACTCTTACTCTGGCCTAATAGCTAAGGTCTTAGACTCGTACTATGGCCTACAGGTTAAGGTCTTAACTCTTACTCTGGCCTACTGGTTAAGGTCTTAACTCTTACTCTGGCCTAATAGCTAAGGTCCTAGACTCGTACTCTGGCCTACTGGTTAAGGTCTTGACTCTTACTCTGACCTATTAGCTAAGGTCTTAACTCTTACTCTGGCCTAATAGCTAAGGTCTTTGACTCGTACTCTGGCCTACTGGTTAAGGTCTTAACTCTTACTCTGGTCTACTGGTTAAGGTCTTAACTCTTACTCTGGCCTAATAGCTAAGGTCTTAACTCTTACTCTGGCCTAATAGCTAAGGTCTTAGACTCGTACTCTGGCCTACTGGTTAAGGTCTTAACTCTTACTCTGGCCTAATAGCTAAGGTCTTAGACTCGTACTCTGGCCTAATGGTTAAGGTCTTAACTCTTATTCTGGCCTAATAACTAAGGTCTGAACTCTTACTCTGGCCTAATAGCTAAGGTCTTAACTCTTACTCTGGCCTAATAGCTAAGGTCTTAACTCTTACTCTGGCCTAATAGCTAAGGTCTTAGACTCTTACTCTGGCCTAATAGCTAAGGTCTTAACTCTTACTCTGGCCTAATAGCTAAGGTCTTAGATTCGTACTCTGGCCTAATGGTTAAGGTCTTAACTCTTACTCTGGCCTACAGGTTAAGGTCTTAACTCTTACTCTGGCCTACTGGTTAAGGTCTTAACTCTTACTCTGGCCTACTAGCTAAGGTCTTAGACTCGTACTCTGGCCTAATGGTTAAGGCCTTAACTCTTACTCTGGCCAAATAGCTAAGGTCTTAAACTCGTACTCTGGCCTACTGGTTAAGGTCTTAACTCTTACTCTGGCCTACTGGTTAAGGTCTTAACTCTTACTCTGACCTAATAGCTAAGGTCTTAGACTCGTACTCTGACCTAATGGTTATGGTCTTAACTCTTAATCTGGCCTACTGGTTAAGGTCTTAACTCTTACTCTGGCCTAATAGCTAAGGTCTTAACTCTTACTCTGGCCTAATAGCTAAGGTCTTAGACTCGTACTCTGGCCTAATGGTTAAGGTCTTAACTCTTACTCTGGCCTACAGGTTAAGGTCTTAACTCTTACTCTGGCCTACTGGTTAAGGTCTTAACTCTTACTATTGCCTACTGATTAAGGTATTAACTCTTACTCTGGCCTAATAGCTAAGCTCTTAGACTCGTACTCTGGCCTAATGGTTATGGTCTTAACTCTTACTCTGGCCTAATAGCTAAGGTCTTAGACTCGTACTCTGGAATAATGGTTAAGGTCTTAACTCTTACTCTGGCCTAATAGCTAAGGTCTTAACTCTTACTCTGGCCTAATAGCTAAGGTCTTAATTCTTACTCTGGCCTAATAGCTAAGGTCATAGATTCGTACTCTGGCCTAATGGTTAAGGTCTTATCTCTTACTCTGGCCTAATAACTAAGGTCTGAACTCTTACTCTGGCCTAATAGCTAAGGTCTTAACTCTTACTCTGGCCTAATAGCTAAGGTCTTAACTCTTACTCTGGCCTAATAGCTAAGGTCTTAGACTCTTACTCTGGCCTAATAGCCTGACTCTGGCTACTGGTTAAGGTCTTAACTCTCACTCTGGCCTACTAGCTAAGGTCTTAGACTCGTACTCTGGCCTAATGGTTAAGGCCTTAACTCTTTCTCTGGCCGAATAGCTAAGGTCTTAAACTCGTACTCTGGCCTACTGGTTAAGGTCTTAATTCTTACTCTGGCCTACTGGTTAAGGTCTTAACTCTTACTCTGGCCTAATAGCTAAGGTCTTAGACTCGTACTCTGACCTAATGGTTATGGTCTTAACTCTTAATCTGGCCTACTGGTTAAGGTCTTAACTCTTACTCTGGCCTAATAGCTAAGGTCTTAACTCTTACTCTGGCCTAATAGCTAAGGTCTTAGACTCGTACTCTGGCCTAATGGTTAAGGTCTTAACTCTTACTCTGGCCTACTGGTTAAGGTCTTAACTCTTACGCTGGCCTAATGGTTAAGGTCTTAACTCTTACTCTGGCCTAATAGCTAAGGTCTTAACTCTTACTCTGGCCTAATAGCTAAGGTCTTAACTCTTACTCTGGCCTAATGGTTAAGGTCTTAACTCTTACTCTGGCCTAATAGCTAAGGTCTTAACTCTTACTCTGGCCTAATAGCTAAGGTCTTGGACTCGTACTCTGGCCTACTGGTTAAGGTCTTAACTCTTACTCTGGCCAAATAGCTAAGGTCTCAGACTCGTACTCTGGCCTAATGGTTAAGGTCTTAACTCTTACTCTGGCCTAATAGCTAAGGTCTGAGACTCATACTATGGCCTACAGGTTAAGGTCTTAACTCTTACTCTGGCCTACTGGTTAAGGTCTTAACTCTTACTATTGCCTACTGATTAAGGTCTTAACTCTTACTCTGGCCTAATAGCTAAGGTCTTTGACTCGTGCTCTGGCCTAATGGATAAGGTCTTAACTCTTACTCTGGCCGCATAGCTAAGGTCTTAGACTCGTACTCTGGCCTACTGGTTAAATTCTTAACTCTTACTCTGGCCTACTGGTTAAGGTCTTAATTCTTACTCTGGCCTACTGGTTAAGGTCTTAACTCTTACTCTGGCCTAATAGCTAAGGTCTTAGACTCGTACTCTGGCCTAATGGTTATGGTCTTAACTCTTACTCTGGCCTAATAGCTAAGGTCTTAGACTCGTACTCTGGAATAATGGTTAAGGTCTTAACTCTTACTCTGGCCTAATAGCTAAGGTCTTAACTCTTACTCTGGCCTAATAGCTAAGGTCTTAGACTCGTACTATGGCCTACAGGTTAAGGTCTTAACTCTTACTCTGGCCTACTGGTTAAGGTCTTAACTCTTACTCTGGCCGAATAGCTAAGGTCCTAGACTCGTACTCTGGCCTACTGGTTAAGGTCTTAACTCTTACTCTGACCTAATAGCTAAGGTCTTAACTCTAACTCTGGCCTAATAGCTAAGGTCGTAGACTCGTACTCTGGCCTAATGGTTAAGGTCTTAACTCTTACTCTGGCCTACTGGTTAAGGTCTTAACTCTTACTCTGGCCTAATAGCTAAGGTCTAAGACTCATACTCTGGCCTAATGGTTAAGGTCTTAACTCTTACTCTGGCCTACTGGTTAAGGTCTTAACTCTTACTCTGGCCTACTGGTTAAGGTCTTAACTCTTACTCTGGCCTAATAGCTAAGGTCTTAGACTCGTACTCTGGCCTAATGGTTAAGGCCTTAACTCTTACTCTGGCCTACTGGTTAAGGTCTTAACTCTCAAGCTGGCCTACTGGTTAAGGTCTTAACTCTTACTCTGGCCTAATAGGTAAGGTCTTAGACTTGTACTCTGGCCTAATGGTTAACGTCTTAACTCTTACTCTGGCCTACTGGTTAAGGTCTTAACTCTTACTCTGGCCTTATAGCTAAGGTCTTAACTCTTACTCTGGCCTAATAGCTAAGGTCTTAGACTCGTACTATGGCCTACAGGTTAAGGTCTTAACTCTTACTCTGGCCTACTGGTTAAGGTCTTAACTCTTACTCTGGCCTAATAGCTAAGGTCCTAGACTCGTACTCTGGCCTACTGGTTAAGGTCTTGACTCTTACTCTGACCTATTAGCTAAGGTCTTAACTCTTACTCTGGCCTAATAGCTAAGGTCTTTGACTCGTACTCTGGCCTACTGGTTAAGGTCTTAACTCTTACTCTGGTCTACTGGTTAAGGTCTTAACTCTTACTCTGGCCTAATAGCTAAGGTCTTAACTCTTACTCTGGCCTAATAGCTAAGGTCTTAGACTCGTACTCTGGCCTACTGGTTAAGGTCTTAACTCTTACTCTGGCCTAATAGCTAAGGTCTTAGACTCGTACTCTGGCCTAATGGTTAAGGTCTTAACTCTTATTCTGGCCTAATAACTAAGGTCTGAACTCTTACTCTGGCCTAATAGCTAAGGTCTTAACTCTTACTCTGGCCTAATAGCTAAGGTCTTAACTCTTACTCTGGCCTACAGGTTAAGGTCTTAACTCTTACTCTGGCCTACTGGTTAAGGTCTTAACTCTTACTCTGGCCTACTAGCTAAGGTCTTAGACTCGTACTCTGGCCTAATGGTTAAGGCCTTAACTCTTACTCTGGCCAAATAGCTAAGGTCTTAAACTCGTACTCTGGCCTACTGGTTAAGGTCTTAACTCTTACTCTGGCCTACTGGTTAAGGTCTTAACTCTTACTCTGACCTAATAGCTAAGGTCTTAGACTCGTACTCTGACCTAATGGTTATGGTCTTAACTCTTAATCTGGCCTACTGGTTAAGGTCTTAACTCTTACTCTGGCCTAATAGCTAAGGTCTTAACTCTTACTCTGGCCTAATAGCTAAGGTCTTAGACTCGTACTCTGGCCTAATGGTTAAGGTCTTAACTCTTACTCTGGCCTACAGGTTAAGGTCTTAACTCTTACTCTGGCCTACTGGTTAAGGTCTTAACTCTTACTATTGCCTACTGATTAAGGTCTTAACTCTTACTCTGGCCTAATAGCTAAGGTCTTTGACTCGTGCTCTGGCCTAATGGATAAGGTCTTAACTCTTCCTCTGGCTGCATAGTTAAGGTCTTAGACTCGTACTCTGGCCTACTGGTTAAATTCTTAACTCTTACTCTGGCCTACTGGTTAAGGTCTTAATTCTTACTCTGGCCTACTGGTTAAGGTCTTAACTCTTACTCTGGCCTAATAGCTAAGGTCTTAGACTCGTACTCTGGCCTAATGGTTATGGTCTTAACTCTTACTCTGGCCTAATAGCTAAGGTCTTAGACTCGTACTCTGGAATAATGGTTAAGGTCTTAACTCTTACTCTGGCCTAATAGCTAAGGTCTTAACTCTTACTCTGGCCTAATAGCTAAGGTCTTAATTCTTACTCTGGCCTAATAGCTAAGGTCATAGATTCGTACTCTGGCCTAATGGTTAAGGTCTTAACTCTTACTCTGGCCTAATAACTAAGGTCTGAACTCTTACTCTGGCCTAATAGCTAAGGTCTTAACTCTTACTCTGGCCTAATAGCTAAGGTCTTAGACTCTTACTCTGGCCTAATAGCCTGACTCTGGCTACTGGTTAAGGTCTTAACTCTCACTCTGGCCTACTAGCTAAGGTCTTAGACTCGTACTCTGGCCTAATGGTTAAGGCCTTAACTCTTTCTCTGGCCGAATAGCTAAGGTCTTAAACTCGTACTCTGGCCTACTGGTTAAGGTCTTAACTCTTACTCTGGCCTACCGGTTAAGGTCTTAACTCTTACTCTGGCCTAATAGCTAAGGTCTTAGACTCGTACTCTGACCTAATGGTTATGGTCTTAACTCTTAATCTGGCCTACTGGTTAAGGTCCTAACTCTTACTCTGGCCTAATAGCTAAGGTCTTAACTCTTACTCTGGCCTAATAGCTAAGGTCTTAGACTCGTACTCTGGCCTAATGGTTAAGGTCTTAACTCTTACTCTGGCCTACTGGTTAAGGTCTTAACTCTTACGCTGGCCTACTGGTTAAGGTCTTAACTCATACTCTGGCCTAATGGTTAAGGTCTTAACTCTTACTCTGGCCTACTGGTTAAGGTCTTAACTCTTACTATTGCCTACTGATTAAGGTCTTAACTCTTACTCTGGCCTAATAGCTAAGGTCTTTGACTCGTGCTCTGGCCTAATGGATAAGGTCTTAACTCTTACTCTGGCCGAATAGCTAAGGTCTTAGACTCGTACACTGGCCTACTGGTTAAATTCTTAACTCTTACTCTGGCCCACTGGTTAAGGTCTTAATTCTTACTCTGGCCTACTGGTTAAGGTCTTAACTCTTACTCTGGCCTAATAGCTAAGGTCTTAGACTCGTACTCTGGCCTAATGGTTAAGGTCTTAACTCTTACTCTGGCCTAATAGCTAAGGTCTTAGACTCGTACTCTGGAATAATGGTTAAGGTCTTAACTCTTACTCTGGCCTAATAGCTAAGGTCTTAACTCTTACTCTGGCCTAATAGCTAAGGTCTTAGACTCGTACTATGGCCTACAGGTTAAGGTCTTAACTCTTACTCTGGCTTACTGGTTAAGGTCTTAACTCTTACTCTGGCCTAATAGCAAAGGTCCTAGACTCGTACTCTGGCCTACTGGTTAAGGTCTTAACTCTTACTCTGACCTAATAGCTAAGGTCTTAACTCTAACTCTGGCCTAATAGCTAAGGTCGTAGACTCGTACTCTGGCCTAATGGTTAAGGTCTTAACTCTTACTCTGGCCTACTGGTTAAGGTCATAATTCTTACTCTGGCCTACTGGTTAAGGTCTTAACTCTTACTCTGGCCTAATAGCTAAGGTCTTAGACTCGTACTCTGGCCTAATGGTTATGGTCTTAACTCTTACTCTGGCCTAATAGCTAAGGTCTTAGACTCGTACTCTGGAATAATGGTTAAGGTCTTAACTCTTACTCTGGCCTAATAGCTAAGGTCTTAACTCTTACTCTGGCCTAATAGCTAAGGTCTTAGACTCGTACTATGGCCTACAGGTTAAGGTCTTAACTCTTACTCTGGCCTACTGGTTAAGGTCTTAACTCTTACTCTGGCCTAATAGCTAAGGTCCTAGACTCGTACTCTGGCCTACTGGTTAAGGTCTTAACTCTTACTCTGACCTAATAGCTAAGGTCTTAACTCTAACTCTGGCCTAATAGCTAAGGTCGTAGACTCGTACTCTGGCCTAATGGTTAAGGTCTTAACTCTTACTCTGGCCTACTGGTTAAGGTCTTAACTCTTACTCTGGCCTAATACCTAAGGTCTAAGACTCATACTCTGGCCTAATGGTTAAGGTCTTAACTCTTACTCTGGCCTACTGGTTAAGGTCTTAACTCTTACTCTGGCCTACTGGTTAAGGTCTTAACTCTTACTCTGGCCTAATAGCTAAGGTCTTAGACTCGTACTCTGGCCTAATGGTTAAGGCCTTAACTCTTACTCTGGCCTACTGGTTAAGGTCTTAACTCTCAAGCTGGCCTACTGGTTAAGGTCTTAACTCTTACTCTGGCCTAATAGCTAAGGTCTTAGACTCGTACTCTGGCCTACTGGTTAAATTCTTAACTCTTACTCTGGCCTACTGGTTAAGGTCTTAATTCTTACTCTGGCCTACTGGTTAAGGTCTTAACTCTTACTCTGGCCTAATAGCTAAGGTCTTAGACTCGTACTCTGGCCTAATGGTTATGGTCTTAACTCTTACTCTGGCCTAATAGCTAAGGTCTTAGACTCGTACTCTGGAATAATGGTTAAGGTCTTAACTCTTACTCTGGCCTAATAGCTAAGGTCTTAACTCTTACTCTGGCCTAATAGCTAAGGTCTTAATTCTTACTCTGGCCTAATAGCTAAGGTCATAGATTCGTACTCTGGCCTAATGGTTAAGGTCTTATCTCTTACTCTGGCCTAATAACTAAGGTCTGAACTCTTACTCTGGCCTAATAGCTAAGGTCTTAACTCTTACTCTGGCCTAATAGCTAAGGTCTTAACTCTTACTCTGGCCTAATAGCTAAGGTCTTAGACTCTTACTCTGGCCTAATAGCCTGACTCTGGCTACTGGTTAAGGTCTTAACTCTCACTCTGGCCTACTAGCTAAGGTCTTAGACTCGTACTCTGGCTTAATGGTTAAGGCCTTAACTCTTTCTCTGGCCGAATAGCTAAGGTCTTAAACTCGTACTCTGGCCTACTGGTTAAGGTCTTAACTCTTACTCTGGCCTACTGGTTAAGGTCTTAACTCTTACTCTGGCCTAATAGCTAAGGTCTTAGACTCGTACTCTGACCTAATGGTTATGGTCTTAACTCTTAATCTGGCCTACTGGTTAAGGTCTTAACTCTTACTCTGGCCTAATAGCTAAGGTCTTAACTCTTATTCTGGCCTAATAGCTAAGGTCTTAGACTCGTACTCTGGCCTAATGGTTAAGGTCTTAACTCTTACTCTGGCCTACTGGTTCAGGTCTTAACTCTTACGCTGGCCTACTGGTTAAGGTCTTACCTCTTACTCTGGCCTAATAGCTAAGGTCTTAACTCTTTCTCTGGCCTACTGGTTAAGGTCTTAACTCTTACTCTGGCCTAATAGCTAAGGTCTTAGACTCGTACTCTGACCTAATAGTTATGGGCTTAACTCTTAATCTGGCCTACTGGTTAAGGTCTTAACTCTAACTCTGGCCTAATAGCTAAGGTCTTAAATCTTACTCTGGCCTAATAGCTAAGGTCTTAGACTCGTACTCTGGCCTAATGGTTAAGGTCTTAACTCTTACTCTGGCCTACTGGTTAAGGTCTTAACTCTTACGCTGGCCTACTAGTTAAGGTCTTAACTCATACTCTGGCCTAATGGTTATGGTCTTAACTCTTACTCTGGCCTAATAGCTAAGGTCTTAACTCTTACTCTGGCCTAATGGTTAAGGTCTTAACTCTTACTCTGGCCTAATAGCTAAGGTCTTAACTCTTACTCTGGCCTAATATCTAAGGTCTTAAGTCTTAATCTGGCCTAATAGCTAAGGTCTTAGACTCGTACTCTGGCCAAATGGTTAAGGTCTTAACTCTTACTCTGGCCTAATGGTTAAGGTCTTACCTCTTACTCTGGCCTAATAGCTAAGGTCTTAACTCTTACTCTGGCCTAATGGTTAAGGTCTTAACTCTTACTCTGGTCTAATAGCTAAGGTCTTAACTCTTACTCTGGCCTAATAGCTAAGGTCTTAGACTCGTACTCTGGCCTACTGGTTAAGGTCTTAACTCTTACTCTGGCCTAATAGCTAAGGTCTTAGACTCGTACTCTGGCCTAATGGTTAAGGTCTTAACTCTTACTCTGGCCTAATAACTAAGGTCTGAACTCTTACTCTGGCCTAATAGCTAAGGTCTTAACTCTTACTCTGGCCTAATAGCTAAGGTCTTAACTCTTACTCTGGCCTAATAGCTAAGGTCTTAGACTCTTACTCTGGCCTAATAGCTAAGGTCTTAACTCTTACTATGGCCTAATAGCTAAGGTCATAGATTCGTACTCTGGCCTAATGGTTAAGGTCTTAACTCTTACTCTGGCCTACAGGTTAAGGTCTTAACTCCTACTCTGGCATACTGGTTAAGGTCTTAACTCTTACTCTGGCCTACTAGCTAAGGTCTTAGACTCGTACTCTGGCCTAATGGTTAAGGCCTTAACTCTTTCTCTGGCCGAATAGCTAAGGTCTTAAACTCGTACTCTGGCCTACTGGTTAAGGTCTTAACTCTTACTCTGGCCTACTGGTTAAGGTCTTAACTCTTACTCTGGCCTAATAGCTAAGGTCTTAGACTCGTACTCTGACCTAATGGTTATGGTCTTAACTCTTAATCTGGCCTACTGGTTAAGGTCTTAACTCTTACTCTGGCCTAATAGCTAAGGTCTTAACTCTTACTCTGGCCTAATAGCTAAGGTCTTAGACTCGTACTCTGGCCTAATGGTTAAGGTCTTAACTCTCACTCTGGCCTACTGGTTAAGGTCTTAACTCTTATGCTGGCCTACTGGTTAAGGTCTTAACTCATACTCTGGCCTAATGGTTAAGGTCTTAACTCTTACTCTGGCCTAATAGCTAAGGTCTTAACTCTTACTCTGGCCTAATGGTTAAGGTCTTAACTCTTACTCTGGCCTAATAGCTAAGGTCTTAACTCTTACTCTGGCCTAATAGCTAAGGTCTTAGACTCGTACTCTGGCCTACTGGTTAAGGTCTTAACTCTTACTCTGGCCAAATAGCTAAGGTCTCAGACTCGTACTCTGGCCTAATGGTTAAGGTCTTAACTCTTACTCTGGCCTAATAGCTAAGGTCTGAGACTCATACTATGGCCTACAGGTTAAGGTCTTAACTCTTACTCTGGCCTACTGGTTAAGGTATTAACTCTTACTATTGCCTACTGATTAAGGTCTTAACTCTTACTCTGGCCTAATAGCTAAGGTCTTTGACTCGTGCTCTGGCCTAATGGATAAGGTCTTAACTCTTACTCTGGCCGAATAGCTAAGGTCTTAGTCTCGTACTCTGGCCTACTGGTTACATTCTTAACTCTTACTCTGGCCTACTGGTTAAGGTCTTAATTCTTACTCTGGCCTACTGGTTAAGGTCTTAACTCTTACTCTGGCCTAATAGCTAAGGTCTTAGACTCGTACTCTGGCCTAATGGTTATGGTCTTAACTCTTACTCTGGCCTAATAGCTAAGGTCTTAGACTCGTACTCTGGAATAATGGTTAAGGTCTTAACTCTTACTCTGGCCTAATAGCTAAGGTCTTAACTCTTACATTTGCCTAATAGCTAAGGTCTTAGACTCGTACTATGGCCTACAGGTTAAGGTCTTAACTCTTACTCTGGCCTACTGGTTAAGGTCTTAACTCTTACTCTGGCCTAATAGCTAAGGTCTTAGACTCTTACTCTGGCCTAATAGCTAAGGTCTTAACTCTTACTCTGGCCTAATAGCTAAGGTCTTAGATTCGTACTCTGGCCTAATGGTTAAGGTCTTAACTCTTACTCTGGCCTACAGGTTAAGGTCTTAACTCTTACTCTGGCCTACTGGTTAAGGTCTTAACTCTTACTCTGGCCTACTAGCTAAGGTCTTAGACTCGTACTCTGGCCTAATGGTTAAGGCCTTAACTCTTACTCTGGCCGAATAGCTAAGGTCTTAAACTCGTACTCTGGCCTACTGGTTAAGGTCTTAACTCTTAATCTGGCCTACTGGTTAAGGTCTTAACTCTTACTCTGGCCTAATAGCTAAGGTCTTAACTCTTACTCTGGCCTAATAGCTAAGGTCTTAGACTCGTACTCTGGCCTAATGGTTAAGGTCTTAACTCTTACTCTGGCCTACTGGTTAAGGTCTTAACTCTTACACTGGCCTACTGGTTAAGGTCTTAACTCATACTCTGGCCTAATGGTTAAGGTCTTAACTCTTACTCTGGCCTAATAGCTAAGGTCTTAACTCTTACTCTGGCCTAATGGTTAAGGTCTTAACTCTTACTCTGGCCTACTGGTTAAGGTCTTAACTCTTACACTGGCCTACTGGTTAAGGTCTTAACTCATACTCTGGCCTAATGGTTAAGGTCTTAACTCTTACTCTGGCCAAATGGTTAAGGTCTTAACTCTTACTCTGGCCTAATGGTTAAGGTCTTACCTCTTACTCTGGCCTAATAGCTAAGGTCTTAACTCTTACTCTGGCCTAATGGTTAATGTCTTAACTCTTACTCTGGTCTAATAGCTAAGGTCTTAACTCTTACTCTGGCCTAATAGCTAAGGTCTTAGACTCGTACTCTGGCCTACTGGTTGAGGTCTTAACTCTTACTCTGGCCTAATAGCTAAGGTCTTAGACTCATACTCTGGCCTAATGGTTAAGGTCTTAACTCTTACTCTGGCCTAATAACTAAGGTCTGAACTCTTACTCTGGCCTAATAGCTAAGGTCTTAACTCTTACTCTGGCCTAATAGCTAAGGTCTTAACTCTTACTCTGGCCTAATAGCTAAGGTCATAGATTCGTACTCTGGTCTAATGGTTAAGGTCTTAACTCTTACTCTGGCCTAATAACTAAGGTCTGAACTCTTACTCTGGCCTAATACCTAAGGTCTTAACTCTTACTCTGGCCTAATAGCTAAGGTCTTAACTCTTACTCTGGCCTAATAGCTAAGGTCTTAGACTCTTACTCTGGCCTAATAGCCTGACTCTGGCTACTGGTTAAGGTCTTAACTCTCACTCTGGCCTACTAGCTAAGGTCTTAGACTCGTACTCTGGCCTAATGGTTAAGGCCTTAACTCTTTCTCTGGCCGAATAGCTAAGGTCTTAAACTCGTACTCTGGCCTACTGGTTAAGGTCTTAACTCTTACTCTGGCCTACTGGTTAAGGTCTTAACTCTTACTCTGGCCTAATAGCTAAGGTCTTAGACTCGTACTCTGACCTAATGGTTATGGTCTTAACTCTTAATCTGGCCTACTGGTTAAGGTCTTAACTCTTACTCTGGCCTAATAGCTAAGGTCTTAACTCTTACTCTGGCCTAATAGCTAAGGTCTTAGACTCGTACTCTGGCCTAATGGTTAAGGTCTTAACTCTTACTCTGGCCTACTGGTTAAGGTCTTAACTCTTACGCTGGCCTACTAGTTAAGGTCTTAACTCATACTCTGGCCTAATGGTTAAGGTCTTAACTCTTACTCTGGCCTAATAGCTAAGGTCTTAACTCTTACTCTGGCCTAATGGTTAAGGTCTTAACTCTTACTCTGGCCTAATAGCTAAGGTCTTAACTCTTACTCTGGCCTAATAGCTAAGGTCTTAGACTCGTACTCTGGCCTACTGGTTAAGGTCTTAACTCTTACTCTGGCCAAATAGCTAAGGTCTCAGACTCGTACTCTGGCCTAATGGTTAAGGTCTTAACTCTTACTCTGGCCTAATAGCTAAGGTCTGAGACTCATACTATGGCCTACAGGTTAAGGTCTTAACTCTTACTCTGGCCTACTGGTTAAGGTCTTAACTCTTACTATTGCCTACTGATTAAGGTCTTAACTCTTACTCTGGCCTAATACCTAAGGTCTTTGACTCGTGCTCTGGCCTAATGGATAAGGTCTTAACTCTTACTCTGGCCACATAGCTAAGGTCTTAGACTCGTACTCTGGCCTACTGGTTAAATTCTTAACTCTTACTCTGGCCTACTGGTTAAGGTCTTAATTCTTACTCTGGCCTACTGGTTAAGGTCTTAACTCTTACTCTGGCCTAATAGCTAAGGTCTTAGACTCGTACTCTGGCCTAATGGTTATGGTCTTAACTCTTACTCTGGCCTAATAGCTAAGGTCTTAGACTCGTACTCTGGAATAATGGTTAAGGTCTTAACTCTTACTCTGGCCTAATAGCTAAGGTCTTAACTCTTACTCTGGCCTAATAGCTAAGGTCTTAATTCTTACTCTGGCCTAATAGCTAAGGTCATAGATTCGTACTCTGGCCTAATGGTTAAGGTCTTATCTCTTACTCTGGCCTAATAACTAAGGTCTGAACTCTTACTCTGGCCTAATAGCTAAGGTCTTAACTCTTACTCTGGCCTAATAGCTAAGGTCTTAACTCTTACTCTGGCCTAATAGCTAAGGTCTTAGACTCTTACTCTGGCCTAATAGCCTGACTCTGGCTACTGGTTAAGGTCTTAACTCTCACTCTGGCCTACTAGCTAAGGTCTTAGACTCGTACTCTGGCTTAATGGTTAAGGCCTTAACTCTTTCTCTGGCCGAATAGCTAAGGTCTTAAACTCGTACTCTGGCCTACTGGTTAAGGTCTTAACTCTTACTCTGGCCTACTGGTTAAGGTCTTAACTCTTACTCTGGCCTAATAGCTAAGGTCTTAGACTCGTACTCTGACCTAATGGTTATGGTCTTAACTCTTAATCTGGCCTACTGGTTAAGGTCTTAACTCTTACTCTGGCCTAATAGCTAAGGTCTTAACTCTTACTCTGGCCTAATAGCTAAGGTCTTAGACTCGTACTCTGGCCTAATGGTTAAGGTCTTAACTCTTACTCTGGCCTACTGGTTCAGGTCTTAACTCTTACGCTGGCCTACTGGTTAAGGTCTTACCTCTTACTCTGGCCTAATAGCTAAGGTCTTAACTCTTACTCTGGCCTACTGGTTAAGGTCTTAACTCTTACTCTGGCCTAATAGCTAAGGTCTTAGACTCTTACTCTGGCCTAATAGCTAAGGTCTAAACTCTTACTCTGGCCTAATAGCTAAGGTCTTAGATTCGTACTCTGGCCTAATGGTTAAGGTCTTAACTCTTACTCTGGCCTACAGGTTAAGGTCTTAACTCTTACTCTGGCCTACTGGTTAAGGTCTTAACTCTTACTCTGGCCTACTAGCTAAGGTCTTAGACTCGTACTCTGGCCTAATGGTTAAGGCCTTAACTCTTACTCTGGCCGAATAGCTAAGGTCTTAAACTCGTACTCTGGCCTACTGGTTAAGGTCTTAACTCTTACTCTGGCCTACTGGTTAAGGTCTTAACTCTTACTCTGGCCTAATAGCTAAGGTCTTAGACTCATACTCTGACCTAATGGTTATGGTCTTAACTCTTAATCTGGCCTACTGGTTAAGGTCTTAACTCTTACTCTGGCCTAATAGCTAAGGTCTTAACTCTTACTCTGGCCTAATAGCTAAGGTCTTAGACTCGTACTCTGGCCTAATGGTTAAGGTCTTAACTCTTACTCTGGCCTACTGGTTAAGGTCTTAACTCTTACACTGGCCTACTGGTTAAGGTCTTAACTCATACTCTGGCCTAATGGTTAAGGTCTTAACTCTTACTCTGGCCAAATGGTTAAGGTCTTAACTCTTACTCTGGCCTAATGGTTAAGGTCTTACCTCTTACTCTGGCCTAATAGCTAAGGTCTTAACTCTTACTCTGGCCTAATGGTTAAGGTCTTAACTCTTACTCTGGTCTAATAGCTAAGGTCTTAACTCTTACTCTGGCCTAATAGCTAAGGTCTTAGACTCGTACTCTGGCCTACTGGTTGAGGTCTTAACTCTTACTCTGGCCTAATAGCTAAGGTCTTAGACTCGTACTCTGGCCTAATGGTTAAGGTCTTAACTCTTACTCTGGCCTAATAACTAAGGTCTGAACTCTTACTCTGGCCTAATAGCTAAGGTCTTAACTCTTACTCTGGCCTAATAGCTAAGGTCTTAACTCTTACTCTGGCCTAATAGCTAAGGTCTTAGACTCTTACTCTGGCCTAATAGCTAAGGTCTTAACTCTTACTCTGGCCTAATAGCTAAGGTCATAGATTCGTACTCTGGCCTAATGGTTAAGGTCTTAACTCTTACTCTGGCCTAATAACTAAGGTCTGAACTCTTACTCTGGCCTAATAGCTAAGGTCTTAACTCTTACTCTGGCCTAATAGCTAAGGTCTTAACTCTTACTCTGGCCTAATAGCTAAGGTCTTAGACTCTTACTCTGGCCTAATAGCCTGACTCTGGCTACTGGTTAAGGTCTTAACTCTCACTCTGGCCTACTAGCTAAGGTCTTAGACTCGTACTCTGGCCTAATGGTTAAGGCCTTAACTCTTTCTCTGGCCGAATAGCTAAGGTCTTAAACTCGTACTCTGGCCTACTGGTTAAGGTCTTAACTCTTACTCTGGCCTACTGGTTAAGGTCTTAACTCTTACTCTGGCCTAATAGCTAAGGTCTTAGACTCGTACTCTGACCTAATAGTTATGGGCTTAACTCTTAATCTGGCCTACTGGTTAAGGTCTTAACTCTTACTCTGGCCTAATAGCTAAGGTCTTAACTCTTACTCTGGCCTAATAGCTAAGGTCTTAGACTCGTACTCTGGCCTAATGGTTAAGGTCTTAACTCTTACTCTGGCCAAATGGTTAAGGTCTTAACTCTTACTCTGGCCTAATGGTTAAGGTCTTACCTCTTACTCTGGCCTAATAGCTAAGGTCTTAACTCTTACTCTGGCCTAATGGTTAAGGTCTTAACTCTTACTCTGGTCTAATAGCTAAGGTCTTAACTCTTACTCTGGCCTAATAGCTAAGGTCTTAGACTCGTACTCTGGCCTACTGGTTGAGGTCTTAACTCTTACTCTGGCCTAATAGCTACGGTCTTAGACTCGTACTCTGGCCTAATGGTTAAGGTCTTAACTCTTACTCTGGCCTAATAACTAAGGTCTGAACTCTTACTCTGGCCTAATAGCTAAGGTCTTAACTCTTACTCTGGCCTAATAGCTAAGGTCTTAACTCTTACTCTGGCCTAATAGCTAAGGTCTTAGACTCTTACTCTGGCCTAATAGCTAAGGTCTTAACTCTTACTCTGGCCTAATAGCTAAGGTCATAGATTCATACTCTGGTCTAATGGTTAAGGTCTTAACTCTTACTCTGGCCTAATAACTAAGGTCTGAACTCTTACTCTGGCCTAATAGCTAAGGTCTTAACTCTTACTCTGGCCTAATAGCTAAGGTCTTAACTCTTACTCTGGCCTAATAGCTAAGGTCTTAGACTCTTACTCTGGCCTAATAGCCTGACTCTGGCTACTGGTTAAGGTCTTAACTCTCACTCTGGCCTACTAGCTAAGGTCTTAGACTCGTACTCTGGCCTAATGGTTAAGGCCTTAACTCTTTCTCTGGCCTAAAAGCTAAGGTCTTAGACCCGTACTCTGGCCTAATAGCTAAGTTCTTAGACTCGTACTCTGGTCTAATAGCTAAGGTCTTAGACTCGTACTCTGGCCTAATGGATAAGGTCTTAACTCTTAATCTGGCCTAATAGCTAAGGTCTTAGACTCATACTCTGGCCTAATAGCTATGGTCTTAGACTTGTACTCTGGCCTACTGGTTAAGGTCTTAACTCTTACTCAGTCCTACTGGTTAAGGTCTTAACTCTTACTCTTGCCTAATAGCTAAGGTCTTAGACTCGTACTCTGGCCTAATGGTTAAGGTCTTAACTCTTACTCTGGCCTAATAGCTAAGGTCTTAGACTCGTACTCTGGCCTAATGGTTAAGGTCTTAACTCTTACTCTGGCCTAATAGCTAAGGTCTTAACTCTTACTCTGGCCTAATAGCCAAGGTCTTAGACTTGTACTCTGGCCTAATGGTTAAGGTCTTAACTCTTACTCTGGCCTACTGGTTAAGGTCTTAACTCTTACGCTGGCCTACTGGTTAAGGTCTTAACTCTTACTCTGGCATAATAGCTAAGGTCTTAGACTCGTACTCTAGCCTAATGGTTAAGGTCTTAACTCGTACTCTGGCCTACTGGTTAAGGTCTTAACTCTTACTCTGGCCTACTGGTTAAGGTCTTAACTCTTACTCTGGCCTAATAGCTAAGGTCTTAGACTCGTACTCTGACCTAATGGTTATGGTCTTAACTCTTAATCTGGCCTACTGGTTAAGGTCTTAACTCTTACTCTGGCCTAATAGCTAAGGTCTTAACTCTTACTCTGGCCTAATAGCTAAGGTCTTAGACTCGTACTCTGGCCTAATGGTTAAGGTCTTAACTCTTACTCTGGCCTACTGGTTAAGGTCTTAACTCTTACGCTGGCCTACTAGTTAAGGTCTTAACTCATACTCTGGCCTAATGGTTAAGGTCTTAACTCTTACTCTGGCCTAATAGCTAAGGTCTTAACTCTTACTCTGGCCTAATGGTTAAGGTCTTAACTCTTACTCTGGCCTAATAGCTAAGGTCTTAACTCTTACTCTGGCCTAATAGCTAAGGTCTTAGACTCGTACTCTGGCCTACTGGTTAAGGTCTTAACTCTTACTCTGGCCAAATAGCTAAGGTCTCAGACTCGTACTCTGGCCTAATGGTTAAGGTCTTAACTCTTACTCTGGCCTAATAGCTAAGGTCTGAGACTCATACTATGGCCTACAGGTTAAGGTCTTAACTCTTACTCTGGCCTACTGGTTAAGGTCTTAACTCTTACTATTGCCTACTGATTAAGGTCTTAACTCTTACTCTGGCCTAATACCTAAGGTCTTTGACTCGTGCTCTGGCCTAATGGATAATGTCTTAACTCTTACTCTGGCCGCATAGCTAAGGTCTTAGACTCGTACTCTGGCCTAATGGTTAAGGCCTTAACTCTTTCTCTGGCCGAATAGCTAAGGTCTTAAACTCGTACTCTGGCCTAATGGTTAAGGTCTTAACTCTTACTCTGGCCTACTGGTTAAGGTCTTAACTCTTACACTGGCCTACTGGTTAAGGTCTTAACTCATACTCTGGCCTAATGGTTAAGGTCTTAACTCTTACTCTGGCCTAATAGCTAAGGTCTTAACTCTTACTCTGGCCTAATGGTTAAGGTCTTAACTCTTACTCTGGCCTACTGGTTAAGGTCTTAACTCTTACACTGGCCTACTGGTTAAGGTCTTAACTCATACTCTGGCCTAATGGTTAAGGTCTTAACTCTTACTCTGGCCAAATGGTTAAGGTCTTAACTCTTACTCTGGCCTAATGGTTAAGGTCTTACCTCTTACTCTGGCCTAATAGCTAAGGTCTTAACTCTTACTCTGGCCTAATGGTTAAGGTCTTAACTCTTACTCTGGTCTAATAGCTAAGGTCTTAACTCTTACTCTGGCCTAATAGCTAAGGTCTTAGACTCGTACTCTGGCCTACTGGTTGAGGTCTTAACTCTTAATCTGGCCTACTGGTTAAGGTCTTAACTCTTACTCTGGCCTAATAGCTAAGGTCTTAACTCTTACTCTGGCCTAATAGCTAAGGTCTTAGACTCGTACTCTGGCCTAATGGTTAAGGTCTTAACTCTTACTCTGGCCTACTGGTTAAGGTCTTAACTCTTACACTGGCCTACTGGTTAAGGTCTTAACTCATACTCTGGCCTAATGGTTAAGGTCTTAACTCTTACTCTGGCCAAATGGTTAAGGTCTTAACTCTTACTCTGGCCTAATGGTTAAGGTCTTACCTCTTACTCTGGCCTAATAGCTAAGGTCTTAACTCTTACTCTGGCCTAATGGTTAAGGTCTTAACTCTTACTCTGGTCTAATAGCTAAGGTCTTAACTCTTACTCTGGCCTAATAGCTAAGGTCTTAGACTCGTACTCTGGCCTACTGGTTGAGGTCTTAACTCTTACTCTGGCCTAATAGCTAAGGTCTTAGACTCGTACTCTGGCCTAATGGTTAAGGTCTTAACTCTTACTCTGGCCTAATAACTAAGGTCTGAACTCTTACTCTGGCCTAATAGCTAAGGTCTTAACTCTTACTCTGGCCTAATAGCTAAGGTCTTAACTCTTACTCTGGCCTAATAGCTAAGGTCTTAGACTCTTACTCTGGCCTAATAGCTAAGGTCTTAACTCTTACTCTGGCCTAATAGCTAAGGTCATAGATTCGTACTCTGGCCTAATGGTTAAGGTCTTAACTCTTACTCTGGCCTAATAACTAAGGTCTGAACTCTTACTCTGGCCTAATAGCTAAGGTCTTAACTCTTACTCTGGCCTAATAGCTAAGGTCTTAACTCTTACTCTGGCCTAATAGCTAAGGTCTTAGACTCTTACTCTGGCCTAATAGCCTGACTCTGGCTACTGGTTAAGGTCTTAACTCTCACTCTGGCCTACTAGCTAAGGTCTTAGACTCGTACTCTGGCCTAATGGTTAAGGCCTTAACTCTTTCTCTGGCCGAATAGCTAAGGTCTTAAACTCGTACTCTGGCCTACTGGTTAAGGTCTTAACTCTTACTCTGGCCTACTGGTTAAGGTCTTAACTCTTACTCTGGCCTAATAGCTAAGGTCTTAGACTCGTACTCTGACCTAATAGTTATGGGCTTAACTCTTAATCTGGCCTACTGGTTAAGGTCTTAACTCTTACTCTGGCCTAATAGCTAAGGTCTTAACTCTTACTCTGGCCTAATAGCTAAGGTCTTAGACTCGTACTCTGGCCTAATGGTTAAGGTCTTAACTCTTACTCTGGCCAAATGGTTAAGGTCTTAACTCTTACTCTGGCCTAATGGTTAAGGTCTTACCTCTTACTCTGGCCTAATAGCTAAGGTCTTAACTCTTACTCTGGCCTAATGGTTAAGGTCTTAACTCTTACTCTGGTCTAATAGCTAAGGTCTTAACTCTTACTCTGGCCTAATAGCTAAGGTCTTAGACTCGTACTCTGGCCTACTGGTTGAGGTCTTAACTCTTACTCTGGCCTAATAGCTACGGTCTTAGACTCGTACTCTGGCCTAATGGTTAAGGTCTTAACTCTTACTCTGGCCTAATAACTAAGGTCTGAACTCTTACTCTGGCCTAATAGCTAAGGTCTTAACTCTTACTCTGGCCTAATAGCTAAGGTCTTAACTCTTACTCTGGCCTAATAGCTAAGGTCTTAGACTCTTACTCTGGCCTAATAGCTAAGGTCTTAACTCTTACTCTGGCCTAATAGCTAAGGTCATAGATTCATACTCTGGTCTAATGGTTAAGGTCTTAACTCTTACTCTGGCCTAATAACTAAGGTCTGAACTCTTACTCTGGCCTAATAGCTAAGGTCTTAACTCTTACTCTGGCCTAATAGCTAAGGTCTTAACTCTTACTCTGGCCTAATAGCTAAGGTCTTAGACTCTTACTCTGGCCTAATAGCCTGACTCTGGCTACTGGTTAAGGTCTTAACTCTCACTCTGGCCTACTAGCTAAGGTCTTAGACTCGTACTCTGGCCTAATGGTTAAGGCCTTAACTCTTTCTCTGGCCTAAAAGCTAAGGTCTTAGACCCGTACTCTGGCCTAATAGCTAAGTTCTTAGACTCGTACTCTGGTCTAATAGCTAAGGTCTTAGACTCGTACTCTGGCCTAATGGATAAGGTCTTAACTCTTAATCTGGCCTAATAGCTAAGGTCTTAGACTCATACTCTGGCCTAATAGCTATGGTCTTAGACTTGTACTCTGGCCTACTGGTTAAGGTCTTAACTCTTACTCAGTCCTACTGGTTAAGGTCTTAACTCTTACTCTTGCCTAATAGCTAAGGTCTTAGACTCGTACTCTGGCCTAATGGTTAAGGTCTTAACTCTTACTCTGGCCTAATAGCTAAGGTCTTAGACTCGTACTCTGGCCTAATGGTTAAGGTCTTAACTCTTACTCTGGCCTAATAGCTAAGGTCTTAACTCTTACTCTGGCCTAATAGCCAAGGTCTTAGACTTGTACTCTGGCCTAATGGTTAAGGTCTTAACTCTTACTCTGGCCTACTGGTTAAGGTCTTAACTCTTACGCTGGCCTACTGGTTAAGGTCTTAACTCTTACTCTGGCATAATAGCTAAGGTCTTAGACTCGTACTCTAGCCTAATGGTTAAGGTCTTAACTCGTACTCTGGCCTACTGGTTAAGGTCTTAACTCTTACTCTGGCCTACTGGTTAAGGTCTTAACTCTTACTCTGGCCTAATAGCTAAGGTCTTAGACTCGTACTCTGACCTAATGGTTATGGTCTTAACTCTTAATCTGGCCTACTGGTTAAGGTCTTAACTCTTACTCTGGCCTAATAGCTAAGGTCTTAACTCTTACTCTGGCCTAATAGCTAAGGTCTTAGACTCGTACTCTGGCCTAATGGTTAAGGTCTTAACTCTTACTCTGGCCTACTGGTTAAGGTCTTAACTCTTACGCTGGCCTACTAGTTAAGGTCTTAACTCATACTCTGGCCTAATGGTTAAGGTCTTAACTCTTACTCTGGCCTAATAGCTAAGGTCTTAACTCTTACTCTGGCCTAATGGTTAAGGTCTTAACTCTTACTCTGGCCTAATAGCTAAGGTCTTAACTCTTACTCTGGCCTAATAGCTAAGGTCTTAGACTCGTACTCTGGCCTACTGGTTAAGGTCTTAACTCTTACTCTGGCCAAATAGCTAAGGTCTCAGACTCGTACTCTGGCCTAATGGTTAAGGTCTTAACTCTTACTCTGGCCTAATAGCTAAGGTCTGAGACTCATACTATGGCCTACAGGTTAAGGTCTTAACTCTTACTCTGGCCTACTGGTTAAGGTCTTAACTCTTACTATTGCCTACTGATTAAGGTCTTAACTCTTACTCTGGCCTAATACCTAAGGTCTTTGACTCGTGCTCTGGCCTAATGGATAATGTCTTAACTCTTACTCTGGCCGCATAGCTAAGGTCTTAGACTCGTACTCTGGCCTAATGGTTAAGGCCTTAACTCTTTCTCTGGCCGAATAGCTAAGGTCTTAAACTCGTACTCTGGCCTAATGGTTAAGGTCTTAACTCTTACTCTGGCCTACTGGTTAAGGTCTTAACTCTTACACTGGCCTACTGGTTAAGGTCTTAACTCATACTCTGGCCTAATGGTTAAGGTCTTAACTCTTACTCTGGCCTAATAGCTAAGGTCTTAACTCTTACTCTGGCCTAATGGTTAAGGTCTTAACTCTTACTCTGGCCTACTGGTTAAGGTCTTAACTCTTACACTGGCCTACTGGTTAAGGTCTTAACTCATACTCTGGCCTAATGGTTAAGGTCTTAACTCTTACTCTGGCCAAATGGTTAAGGTCTTAACTCTTACTCTGGCCTAATGGTTAAGGTCTTACCTCTTACTCTGGCCTAATAGCTAAGGTCTTAACTCTTACTCTGGCCTAATGGTTAAGGTCTTAACTCTTACTCTGGTCTAATAGCTAAGGTCTTAACTCTTACTCTGGCCTAATAGCTAAGGTCTTAGACTCGTACTCTGGCCTACTGGTTGAGGTCTTAACTCTTACTCTGGCCTAATAGCTAAGGTCTTAGACTCGTACTCTGGCCTAATGGTTAAGGTCTTAACTCTTACTCTGGCCTAATAACTAAGGTCTGAACTCTTACTCTGGCCTAATAGCTAAGGTCTTAACTCTTACTCTGGCCTAATAGCTAAGGTCTTAACTCTTACTCTGGCCTAATAGCTAAGGTCTTAGACTCTTACTCTGGCCTAATAGCTAAGGTCTTAACTCTTACTCTGGCCTAATAGCTAAGGTCATAGATTCGTACTCTGGCCTAATGGTTAAGGTCTTAACTCTTACTCTGGCCTAATAACTAAGGTCTGAACTCTTACTCTGGCCTAATAGCTAAGGTCTTAACTCTTACTCTGGCCTAATAGCTAAGGTCTTAACTCTTACTCTGGCCTAATAGCTAAGGTCTTAGACTCTTACTCTGGCCTAATAGCCTGACTCTGGCTACTGGTTAAGGTCTTAACTCTCACTCTGGCCTACTAGCTAAGGTCTTAGACTCGTACTCTGGCCTAATGGTTAAGGCCTTAACTCTTTCTCTGGCCGAATAGCTAAGGTCTTAAACTCGTACTCTGGCCTACTGGTTAAGGTCTTAACTCTTACTCTGGCCTACTGGTTAAGGTCTTAACTCTTACTCTGGCCTAATAGCTAAGGTCTTAGACTCGTACTCTGACCTAATAGTTATGGGCTTAACTCTTAATCTGGCCTACTGGTTAAGGTCTTAACTCTTACTCTGGCCTAATAGCTAAGGTCTTAACTCTTACTCTGGCCTAATAGCTAAGGTCTTAGACTCGTACTCTGGCCTAATGGTTAAGGTCTTAACTCTTACTCTGGCCTACTGGTTAAGGTCTTAACTCTTACGCTGGCCTACTAGTTAAGGTCTTAACTCATACTCTGGCCTAATGGTTATGGTCTTAACTCTTACTCTGGCCTAATAGCTAAGGTCTTAACTCTTACTCTGGCCTAATGGTTAAGGTCTTAACTCTTACTCTGGCCTAATAGCTAAGGTCTTAACTCTTACTCTGGCCTAATAGCTAAGGTCTTAGACTCGTACTCTGGCCTACTGGTTAAGGTCTTAACTCTTACTCTGGCCAAATAGCTAAGGTCTCAGACTCGTACTCTGGCCTAATGGTTAAGGTCTTAACTCTTACTCTGGCCTAATAGCTAAGGTCTGAGACTCATACTATGGCCTACAGGTTAAGGTCTTAACTCTTACTCTGGCCTACTGGTTAAGGTCTTAACTCTTACTATTGCCTACTGATTAAGGTCTTAACTCTTACTCTGGCCTAATAGCTAAGGTCTTTGACTCGTGCTCTGGCCTAATGGATAAGGTCTTAACTCTTACTCTGGCCGCATAGCTAAGGTCTTAGACTCGTACTCTGGCCTACTGGTTAAATTCTTAACTCTTACTCTGGCCTACTGGTTAAGGTCTTAATTCTTACTCTGGCCTACTGGTTAAGGTCTTAACTCTTACTCTGGCCTAATAGCTAAGCTCTTAGACTCGTACTCTGGCCTAATGGTTATGGTCTTAACTCTTACTCTGGCCTAATAGCTAAGGTCTTAGACTCGTACTCTGGAATAATGGTTAAGGTCTTAACTCTTACTCTGGCCTAATAGCTAAGGTCTTAACTCTTACTCTGGCCTAATAGCTAAGGTCTTAATTCTTACTCTGGCCTAATAGCTAAGGTCATAGATTCGTACTCTGGCCTAATGGTTAAGGTCTTATCTCTTACTCTGGCCTAATAACTAAGGTCTGAACTCTTACTCTGGCCTAATAGCTAAGGTCTTAACTCTTACTCCGGCCTAATAGCTAAGGTCTTAACTCTTACTCTGGCCTAATAGCTAAGGTCTTAGACTCTTACTCTGGCCTAATAGCCTGACTCTGGATACTGGTTAAGGTCTTAACTCTCACTCTGGCCTACTAGCTAAGGTCTTAGACTCGTACTCTGGCCTAATGGTTAAGGCCTTAACTCTTTCTCTGGCCGAATAGCTAAGGTCTTAAACTCGTACTCTGGCCTACTGGTTAAGGTCTTAACTCTTACTCTGGCCTAATAGCTAAGGTCTTAGACTCGTACTCTGGCCTAATGGTTAAGGTCTTAACTCTTACTCTGGCCTAATAACTAAGGTCTGAACTCTTACTCTGGCCTAATAGCTAAGGTCTTAACTCTTACTCTGGCCTAATAGCTAAGGTCTTAACTCTTACTCTGGCCTAATAGCTAACGTCTTAGACTCTTACTCTGGCCTAATAGCTAAGGTCTTAACTCTTACTATGGCCTAATAGCTAAGGTCATAGATTCGTACTCTGGCCTAATGGTTAAGGTCTTAACTCTTACTCTGGCCTAATAACTAAGGTCTGAACTCTTACTCTGGCCTAATAGCTAAGGTCTTAACTCTTACTCTGGCCTAATAGCTAAGGTCTTAACTCTTACTCTGGCCTAATAGCTAAGGTCTTAGACTCTTACTCTGGCCTAATAGCCTGACTCTGGCTACTGGTTAAGGTCTTAACTCTCACTCTGGCCTACTAGCTAAGGTCTTAGACTCGTACTCTGGCCTAATGGTTAAGGCCTTAACTCTTTCTCTGGCCGAATAGCTAAGGTCTTAAACTCTTACTCTGGCCTACTGGTTAAGGTCTTAACTCTTACTCTGGCCTACTGGTTAAGGTCTTAACTCTTACTCTGGCCTAATAGCTAAGGTCTTAGACTCGTACTCTGACCTAATGGTTATGGGCTTAACTCTTAATCTGGCCTACTGGTTAAGGTCTTAACTCTTACTCTGGCCTAATAGCTAAGGTCTTAACTCTTACTCTGGCCTAATAGCTAAGGTCTTAGACTCGTACTCTGGCCTAATGGTTAAGGTCTTAACTCTTACTCTGGCCTACTGGTTAAGGTCTTAACTCTTACGCTGGCCTACTAGTTAAGGTCTTAACTCATACTCTGGCCTAATGGTTATGGTCTTAACTCTTACTCTGGCCTAATAGCTAAGGTCTTAACTCTTACTCTGGCCTAATGGTTAAGGTCTTAACTCTTACTCTGGCCTAATAGCTAAGGTCTTAACTCTTACTCTGGCCTAATAGCTAAGGTCTTAGACTCGTACTCTGGCCTACTGGTTAAGGTCTTAACTCTTACTCTGGCCAAATAGCTAAGGTCTCAGACTCGTACTCTGGCCTAATGGTTAAGGTCTTAACTCTTACTCTGGCCTAATAGCTAAGGTCTGAGACTCATACTATGGCCTACAGGTTAAGGTCTTAACTCTTACTCTGGCCTACTGGTTAAGGTCTTAACTCTTACTATTGCCTACTGATTAAGGTCTTAACTCTTACTCTGGCCTAATAGCTAAGGTCTTTGACTCGTGCTCTGGCCTAATGGATAAGGTCTTAACTCTTACTCTGGCCGCATAGCTAAGGTCTTAGACTCGTACTCTGGCCTACTGGTTAAATTCTTAACTCTTACTCTGGCCTACTGGTTAAGGTCTTAATTCTTACTCTGGCCTACTGGTTAAGGTCTTAACTCTTACTCTGGCCTAATAGCTAAGCTCTTAGACTCGTACTCTGGCCTAATGGTTATGGTCTTAACTCTTACTCTGGCCTAATAGCTAAGGTCTTAGACTCGTACTCTGGAATAATGGTTAAGGTCTTAACTCTTACTCTGGCCTAATAGCTAAGGTCTTAACTCTTACTCTGGCCTAATAGCTAAGGTCTTAATTCTTACTCTGGCCTAATAGCTAAGGTCATAGATTCGTACTCTGGCCTAATGGTTAAGGTCTTATCTCTTACTCTGGCCTAATAACTAAGGTCTGAACTCTTACTCTGGCCTAATAGCTAAGGTCTTAACTCTTACTCTGGCCTAATAGCTAAGGTCTTAACTCTTACTCTGGCCTAATAGCTAAGGTCTTAGACTCTTACTCTGGCCTAATAGCCTGACTCTGGCTACTGGTTAAGGTCTTAACTCTCACTCTGGCCTACTAGCTAAGGTCTTAGACTCGTACTCTGGCCTAATGGTTAAGGCCTTAACTCTTTCTCTGGCCGAATAGCTAAGGTCTTAAACTCGTACTCTGGCCTACTGGTTAAGGTCTTAATTCTTACTCTGGCCTACTGGTTAAGGTCTTAACTCTTACTCTGGCCTAATAGCTAAGGTCTTAGACTCGTACTCTGACCTAATGGTTATGGTCTTAACTCTTAATCTGGCCTACTGGTTAAGGTCTTAACTCTTACTCTGGCCTAATAGCTAAGGTCTTAACTCTTACTCTGGCCTAATAGCTAAGGTCTTAGACTCGTACTCTCGCCTAATGGTTAAGGTCTTAACTCTTACTCTGGCCTACTGGTTAAGGTCTTAACTCTTACGCTGGCCTAATGGTTAAGGTCTTAACTCTTACTCTGGCCTAATAGCTAAGGTCTTAACTCTTACTCTGGCCTAATAGCTAAGGTCTTAACTCTTACTCTGGCCTAATGGTTAAGGTCTTAACTCTTACTCTGGCCTAATAGCTAAGGTCTTAACTCTTACTCTGGCCTAATAGCTAAGGTCTTGGACTCGTACTCTGGCCTACTGGTTAAGGTCTTAACTCTTACTCTGGCCAAATAGCTAAGGTCTCAGACTCGTACTCTGGCCTAATGGTTAAGGTCTTAACTCTTACTCTGGCCTAATAGCTAAGGTCTGAGACTCATACTATGGCCTACAGGTTAAGGTCTTAACTCTTACTCTGGCCTACTGGTTAAGGTCTTAACTCTTACTATTGCCTACTGATTAAGGTCTTAACTCTTACTCTGGCCTAATAGCTAAGGTCTTTGACTCGTGCTCTGGCCTAATGGATAAGGTCTTAACTCTTACTCTGGCCGCATAGCTAAGGTCTTAGACTCGTACTCTGGCCTACTGGTTAAATTCTTAACTCTTACTCTGGCCTACTGGTTAAGGTCTTAATTCTTACTCTGGCCTACTGGTTAAGGTCTTAACTCTTACTCTGGCCTAATAGCTAAGGTCTTAGACTCGTACTCTGGCCTAATGGTTATGGTCTTAACTCTTACTCTGGCCTAATAGCTAAGGTCTTAGACTCGTACTCTGGAATAATGGTTAAGGTCTTAACTCTTACTCTGGCCTAATAGCTAAGGTCTTAACTCTTACTCTGGCCTAATAGCTAAGGTCTTAGACTCGTACTATGGCCTACAGGTTAAGGTCTTAACTCTTACTCTGGCCTACTGGTTAAGGTCTTAACTCTTACTCTGGCCGAATAGCTAAGGTCCTAGACTCGTACTCTGGCCTACTGGTTAAGGTCTTAACTCTTACTCTGACCTAATAGCTAAGGTCTTAACTCTAACTCTGGCCTAATAGCTAAGGTCGTAGACTCGTACTCTGGCCTAATGGTTAAGGTCTTAACTCTTACTCTGGCCTACTGGTTAAGGTCTTAACTCTTACTCTGGCCTAATAGCTAAGGTCTAAGACTCATACTCTGGCCTAATGGTTAAGGTCTTAACTCTTACTCTGGCCTACTGGTTAAGGTCTTAACTCGTACTCTGGCCTACTGGTTAAGGTCTTAACTCTTACTCTGGCCTAATAGCTAAGGTCTTAGACTCGTACTCTGGCCTAATGGTTAAGGCCTTAACTCTTACTCTGGCCTACTGGTTAAGGTCTTAACTCTCAAGCTGGCCTACTGGTTAAGGTCTTAACTCTTACTCTGGCCTAATAGGTAAGGTCTTAGACTTGTACTCTGGCCTAATCTTTAACGTCTTAACTCTTACTCTGGCCTACTGGTTAAGGTCTTAACTCTTACTCTGGCTTAATAGCTAAGGTCTTAACTCTTACTCTGGCCTAATAGCTAAGGTCTTAGACTCGTACTATGGCCTACAGGTTAAGGTCTTAACTCTTACTCTGGCCTACTGGTTAAGGTCTTAACTCTTACTCTGGCCTAATAGCTAAGGTCCTAGACTCGTACTCTGGCCTACTGGTTAAGGTCTTGACTCTTACTCTGACCTATTAGCTAAGGTCTTAACTCTTACTCTGGCCTAATAGCTAAGGTCTTTGACTCGTACTCTGGCCTACTGGTTAAGGTCTTAACTCTTACTCTGGTCTACTGGTTAAGGTCTTAACTCTTACTCTGGCCTAATAGCTAAGGTCTTAACTCTTACTCTGGCCTAATAGCTAAGGTCTTAGACTCGTACTCTGGCCTACTGGTTAAGGTCTTAACTCTTACTCTGGCCTAATAGCTAAGGTCTTAGACTCGTACTCTGGCCTAATGGTTAAGGTCTTAACTCTTATTCTGGCCTAATAACTAAGGTCTGAACTCTTACTCTGGCCTAATAGCTAAGGTCTTAACTCTTACTCTGGCCTAATAGCTAAGGTCTTAACTCTTACTCTGGCCTAATAGCTAAGGTCTTAGACTCTTACTCTGGCCTAATAGCTAAGGTCTTAACTCTTACTCTGGCCTAATAGCTAAGGTCTTAGATTCGTACTCTGGCCTAATGGTTAAGGTCTTAACTCTTACTCTGGCCTACAGGTTAAGGTCTTAACTCTTACTCTGGCCTACTGGTTAAGGTCTTAACTCTTACTCTGGCCTACTAGCTAAGGTCTTAGACTCGTTCTCTGGCCTAATGGTTAAGGCCTTAACTCTTACTCTGGCCAAATAGCTAAGGTCTTAAACTCGTACTCTGGCCTACTGGTTAAGGTCTTAACTCTTACTCTGGCCTACTGGTTAAGGTCTTAACTCTTACTCTGACCTAATAGCTAAGGTCTTAGACTCGTACTCTGACCTAATGGTTATGGTCTTAACTCTTAATCTGGCCTACTGGTTAAGGTCTTAACTCTTACTCTGGCCTAATAGCTAAGGTCTTAACTCTTACTCTGGCCTAATAGCTAAGGTCTTAGACTCGTACTCTGGCCTAATGGTTAAGGTCTTAACTCTTACTCTGGCCTACAGGTTAAGGTCTTAACTCTTACTCTGGCCTACTGGTTAAGGTCTTAACTCTTACTATTGCCTACTGATTAAGGTCTTAACTCTTACTCTGGCCTAATAGCTAAGGTCTTTGACTCGTGCTCTGGCCTAATGGATAAGGTCTTAACTCTTCCTCTGACCGCATAGTTAAGGTCTTAGACTCGTACTCTGGCCTACTGGTTAAATTCTTAACTCTTACTCTGGCCTACTGGTTAAGGTCTTAATTCTTACTCTGGCCTACTGGTTAAGGTCTTAACTCTTACTCTGGCCTAATAGCTAAGGTCTTAGACTCGTACTCTGGCCTAATGGTTATGGTCTTAACTCTTACTCTGGCCTAATAGCTAAGGTCTTAGACTCGTACTCTGGAATAATGGTTAAGGTCTTAACTCTTACTCTGGCCTAATAGCTAAGGTCTTAACTCTTACTCTGGCCTAATAGCTAAGGTCTTAATTCTTACTCTGGCCTAATAGCTAAGGTCATAGATTCGTACTCTGGCCTAATGGTTAAGGTCTTAACTCTTACTCTGGCCTAATAACTAAGGTCTGAACTCTTACTCTGGCCTAATAGCTAAGGTCTTAACTCTTACTCTGGCCTAATAGCTAAGGTCTTAGACTCTTACTCTGGCCTAATAGCCTGACTCTGGCTACTGGTTAAGGTCTTAACTCTCACTCTGGCCTACTAGCTAAGGTCTTAGACTCGTACTCTGGCCTAATGGTTAAGGCCTTAACTCTTTCTCTGGCCGAATAGCTAAGGTCTTAAACTCGTACTCTGGCCTACTGGTTAAGGTCTTAACTCTTACTCTGGCCTACTGGTTAAGGTCTTAACTCTTACTCTGGCCTAATAGCTAAGGTCTTAGACTCGTACTCTGACCTAATGGTTATGGTCTTAACTCTTAATCTGGCCTACTGGTTAAGGTCCTAACTCTTACTCTGGCCTAATAGCTAAGGTCTTAACTCTTACTCTGGCCTAATAGCTAAGGTCTTAGACTCGTACTCTGGCCTAATGGTTAAGGTCTTAACTCTTACTCTGGCCTACTGGTTAAGGTCTTAACTCTTACGCTGGCCTACTGGTTAAGGTCTTAACTCATACTCTGGCCTAATGGTTAAGGTCTTAACTCTTACTCTGGCCTACTGGTTAAGGTCTTAACTCTTACTATTGCCTACTGATTAAGGTCTTAACTCTTACTCTGGCCTAATAGCTAAGGTCTTTGACTCGTGCTCTGGCCTAATGGATAAGGTCTTAACTCTTACTCTGGCCGAATAGCTAAGGTCTTAGACTCGTACACTGGCCTACTGGTTAAATTCTTAACTCTTAATCTGGCCCACTGGTTAAGGTCTTAATTCTTACTCTGGCCTACTGGTTAAGGTCTTAACTCTTACTCTGGCCTAATAGCTAAGGTCTTAGACTCGTACTCTGGCCTAATGGTTAAGGTCTTAACTCTTACTCTGGCCTAATAGCTAAGGTCTTAGACTCGTACTCTGGAATAATGGTTAAGGTCTTAACTCTTACTCTGGCCTAATAGCTAAGGTCTTAACTCTTACTCTGGCCTAATAGCTAAGGTCTTAGACTCGTACTATGGCCTACAGGTTAAGGTCTTAACTCTTACTCTGGCTTACTGGTTAAGGTCTTAACTCTTACTCTGGCCTAATAGCAAAGGTCCTAGACTCGTACTCTGGCCTACTGGTTAAGGTCTTAACTCTTACTCTGACCTAATAGCTAAGGTCTTAACTCTAACTCTGGCCTAATAGCTAAGGTCGTAGACTCGTACTCTGGCCTAATGGTTAAGGTCTTAACTCTTACTCTGGCCTACTGGTTAAGGTCTTAACTCTTACTCTGGCCTAATACCTAAGGTCTAAGACTCATACTCTGGCCTAATGGTTAAGGTCTTAGACTCGTACTCTGACCTAATGGTTATGGTCTTAACTCTTACTCTGGCCTACTGGTTAAGGTCTTAACTCTTACTCTGACCTAATAGCTAAGGTCTTAGACTCGTACTCTGACCTAATGGTTATGGTCTTAACTCTTAATCTGGCCTACTGGTTAAGGTCTTAACTCTTACTCTGGCCTAATAGCTAAGGTCTTAACTCTTACTCTGGCCTAATAGCTAAGGTCTTAGACTCGTACTCTGGCCTAATGGTTAAGGTCTTAACTCTTACTCTGGCCTACAGGTTAAGGTCTTAACTCTTACTCTGGCCTACTGGTTAAGGTCTTAACTCTTACTATTGCCTACTGATTAAGGTCTTAACTCTTACTCTGGCCTAATAGCTAAGGTCTTTGACTCGTGCTCTGGCCTAATGGATAAGGTCTTAACTCTTCCTCTGGCCGCATAGTTAAGGTCTTAGACTCGTACTCTGGCCTACTGGTTAAATTCTTAACTCTTACTCTGGCCTACTGGTTAAGGTCTTAATTCTTACTCTGGCCTACTGGTTAAGGTCTTAACTCTTACTCTGGCCTAATAGCTAAGGTCTTAGACTCGTACTCTGGCCTAATGGTTATGGTCTTAACTCTTACTCTGGCCTAATAGCTAAGGTCTTAGACTCGTACTCTGGAATAATGGTTAAGGTCTTAACTCTTACTCTGGCCTAATAGCTAAGGTCTTAACTCTTACTCTGGCCTAATAGCTAAGGTCTTAATTCTTACTCTGGCCTAATAGCTAAGGTCATAGATTCGTACTCTGGCCTAATGGTTAAGGTCTTAACTCTTACTCTGGCCTAATAACTAAGGTCTGAACTCTTACTCTGGCCTAATAGCTAAGGTCTTAACTCTTACTCTGGCCTAATAGCTAAGGTCTTAGACTCTTACTCTGGCCTAATAGCCTGACTCTGGCTACTGGTTAAGGTCTTAACTCTCACTCTGGCCTACTAGCTAAGGTCTTAGACTCGTACTCTGGCCTAATGGTTAAGGCCTTAACTCTTTCTCTGGCCGAATAGCTAAGGTCTTAAACTCGTACTCTGGCCTACTGGTTAAGGTCTTAACTCTTACTCTGGCCTACTGGTTAAGGTCTTAACTCTTACTCTGGCCTAATAGCTAAGGTCTTAGACTCGTACTCTGACCTAATGGTTATGGTCTTAACTCTTAATCTGGCCTACTGGTTAAGGTCCTAACTCTTACTCTGGCCTAATAGCTAAGGTCTTAACTCTTACTCTGGCCTAATAGCTAAGGTCTTAGACTCGTACTATGGCCTAATGGTTAAGGTCTTAACTCTTACTCTGGCCTACTGGTTAAGGTCTTAACTCTTACGCTGGCCTACTGGTTAAGGTCTTAACTCATACTCTGGCCTAATGGTTAAGGTCTTAACTCTTACTCTGGCCTACTGGTTAAGGTCTTAACTCTTACTATTGCCTACTGATTAAGGTCTTAACTCTTACTCTGGCCTAATAGCTAAGGTCTTTGACTCGTGCTCTGGCCTAATGGATAAGGTCTTAACTCTTACTCTGGCCGAATAGCTAAGGTCTTAGACTCGTACACTGGCCTACTGGTTAAATTCTTAACTCTTACTCTGGCCCACTGGTTAAGGTCTTAATTCTTACTCTGGCCTACTGGTTAAGGTCTTAACTCTTACTCTGGCCTAATAGCTAAGGTCTTAGACTCGTACTCTGGCCTAATGGTTAAGGTCTTAACTCTTACTCTGGCCTAATAGCTAAGGTCTTAGACTCGTACTCTGGAATAATGGTTAAGGTCTTAACTCTTACTCTGGCCTAATAGCTAAGGTCTTAACTCTTACTCTGGCCTAATAGCTAAGGTCTTAGACTCGTACTATGGCCTACAGGTTAAGGTCTTAACTCTTACTCTGGCTTACTGGTTAAGGTCTTAACTCTTACTCTGGCCTAATAGCAAAGGTCCTAGACTCGTACTCTGGCCTACTGGTTAAGGTCTTAACTCTTACTCTGACCTAATAGCTAAGGTCTTAACTCTAACTCTGGCCTAATAGCTAAGGTCGTAGACTCGTACTCTGGCCTAATGGTTAAGGTCTTAACTCTTACTCTGGCCTACTGGTTAAGGTCATAATTCTTACTCTGGCCTACTGGTTAAGGTCTTAACTCTTACTCTGGCCTAATAGCTAAGGTCTTAGACTCGTACTCTGGCCTAATGGTTATGGTCTTAACTCTTACTCTGGCCTAATAGCTAAGGTCTTAGACTCGTACTCTGGAATAATGGTTAAGGTCTTAACTCTTACTCTGGCCTAATAGCTAAGGTCTTAACTCTTACTCTGGCCTAATAGCTAAGGTCTTAGACTCGTACTATGGCCTACAGGTTAAGGTCTTAACTCTTACTCTGGCCTACTGGTTAAGGTCTTAACTCTTACTCTGGCCTAATAGCTAAGGTCCTAGACTCGTACTCTGGCCTACTGGTTAAGGTCTTAACTCTTACTCTGACCTAATAGCTAAGGTCTTAACTCTAACTCTGGCCTAATAGCTAAGGTCGTAGACTCGTACTCTGGCCTAATGGTTAAGGTCTTAACTCTTACTCTGGCCTACTGGTTAAGGTCTTAACTCTTACTCTGGCCTAATACCTAAGGTCTAAGACTCATACTCTGGCCTAATGGTTAAGGTCTTAACTCTTACTCTGGCCTACTGGTTAAGGTCTTAACTCTTACTCTGGCCTACTGGTTAAGGTCTTAACTCTTACTCTGGCCTAATAGCTAAGGTCTTAGACTCGTACTCTGGCCTAATGGTTAAGGCCTTAACTCTTACTCTGGCCTACTGGTTAAGGTCTTAACTCTCAAGCTGGCCTACTGGTTAAGGTCTTAACTCTTACTCTGGCCTAATAGCTAAGGTCTTAGACTCGTACTCTGGCCTACTGGTTAAATTCTTAACTCTTACTCTGGCCTACTGGTTAAGGTCTTAATTCTTACTCTGGCCTACTGGTTAAGGTCTTAACTCTTACTCTGGCCTAATAGCTAAGGTCTTAGACTCGTACTCTGGCCTAATGGTTATGGTCTTAACTCTTACTCTGGCCTAATAGCTAAGGTCTTAGACTCGTACTCTGGAATAATGGTTAAGGTCTTAACTCTTACTCTGGCCTAATAGCTAAGGTCTTAACTCTTACTCTGGCCTAATAGCTAAGGTCTTAATTCTTACTCTGGCCTAATAGCTAAGGTCATAGATTCGTACTCTGGCCTAATGGTTAAGGTCTTATCTCTTACTCTGGCCTAATAACTAAGGTCTGAACTCTTACTCTGGCCTAATAGCTAAGGTCTTAACTCTTACTCTGGCCTAATAGCTAAGGTCTTAACTCTTACTCTGGCCTAATAGCTAAGGTCTTAGACTCTTACTCTGGCCTAATAGCCTGACTCTGGCTACTGGTTAAGGTCTTAACTCTCACTCTGGCCTACTAGCTAAGGTCTTAGACTCGTACTCTGGCTTAATGGTTAAGGCCTTAACTCTTTCTCTGGCCGAATAGCTAAGGTCTTAAACTCGTACTCTGGCCTACTGGTTAAGGTCTTAACTCTTACTCTGGCCTACTGGTTAAGGTCTTAACTCTTACTCTGGCCTAATAGCTAAGGTCTTAGACTCGTACTCTGACCTAATGGTTATGGTCTTAACTCTTAATCTGGCCTACTGGTTAAGGTCTTAACTCTTACTCTGGCCTAATAGCTAAGGTCTTAACTCTTATTCTGGCCTAATAGCTAAGGTCTTAGACTCGTACTCTGGCCTAATGGTTAAGGTCTTAACTCTTACTCTGGCCTACTGGTTCAGGTCTTAACTCTTACGCTGGCCTACTGGTTAAGGTCTTACCTCTTACTCTGGCCTAATAGCTAAGGTCTTAACTCTTACTCTGGCCTACTGGTTAAGGTCTTAACTCTTACTCTGGCCTAATAGCTAAGGTCTTAGACTCTTACTCTGGCCTAATAGCTAAGGTCTTAACTCTTACTCTGGCCTAATAGCTAAGGTCTTAGATTCGTACTCTGGCCTAATGGTTAAGGTCTTAACTCTTACTCTGGCCTACAGGTTAAGGTCTTAACTCTTACTCTGGCCTACTGGTTAAGGTCTTAACTCTTACTCTGGCCTACTAGCTAAGGTCTTAGACTCGTACTCTGGCGTAATGGTTAAGGCCTTAACTCTTACTCTGGCCGAATAGCTAAGGTCTTAAACTCGTACTCTGGCCTACTGGTTAAGGTCTTAACTCTTACTCTGGCCTACTGGTTAAGGTCTTAACTCTTACTCTGGCCTAATAGCTAAGGTCTTAGACTCGTACTCTGACCTAATGGTTATGGTCTTAACTCTTAATCTGGCCTACTGGTTACGGTCTTAACTCTTACTCTGGCCTAATAGCTAAGGTCTTAACTCTTACTCTGGCCTAATAGCTAAGGTCTTAGACTCGTACTCTGGCCTAATGGTTAAGGTCTTAACTCTTACTCTGGCCTACTGGTTAAGGTCTTAACTCTTACACTGGCCTACTGGTTAAGGTCTTAACTCATACTCTGGCCTAATGGTTAAGGTCTTAACTCTTACTCTGGCCTAATAGCTAAGGTCTTAACTCTTACTCTGGCCTAATGGTTAAGGTCTTAACTCTTACTCTGGCCTACTGGTTAAGGTCTTAACTCTTACACTGGCCTACTGGTTAAGGTCTTAACTCATACTCTGGCCTAATGGTTAAGGTCTTAACTCTTACTCTGGCCAAATGGTTAAGGTCTTAACTCTTACTCTGGCCTAATGGTTAAGGTCTTACCTCTTACTCTGGCCTAATAGCTAAGGTCTTAACTCTTACTCTGGCCTAATGGTTAAGGTCTTAACTCTTACTCTGGTCTAATAGCTAAGGTCTTAACTCTTACTCTGGCCTAATAGCTAAGGTCTTAGACTCGTACTCTGGCCTACTGGTTGAGGTCTTAACTCTTACTCTGGCCTAATAGCTAAGGTCTTAGACTCGTACTCTGGCCTAATGGTTAAGGTCTTAACTCTTACTCTGGCCTAATAACTAAGGTCTGAACTCTTACTCTGGCCTAATAGCTAAGGTCTTAACTCTTACTCTGGCCTAATAGCTAAGGTCTTAACTCTTACTCTGGCCTAATAGCTAAGGTCTTAGACTCTTACTCTGGCCTAATAGCTAAGGTCTTAACTCTTACTCTGGCCTAATAGCTAAGGTCATAGATTCGTACTCTGGCCTAATGGTTAAGGTCTTAACTCTTACTCTGGCCTAATAACTAAGGTCTGAACTCTTACTCTGGCCTAATAGCTAAGGTCTTAACTCTTACTCTGGCCTAATAGCTAAGGTCTTAACTCTTAGTCTGGCCTAATAGCTAAGGTCTTAGACTCTTACTCTGGCCTAATAGCCTGACTCTGGCTACTGGTTAAGGTCTTAACTCTCACTCTGGCCTACTAGCTAAGGTCTTAGACTCGTACTCTGGCCTAATGGTTAAGGCCTTAACTCTTTCTCTGGCCGAATAGCTAAGGTCTTAAACTCGTACTCTGGCCTACTGGTTAAGGTCTTAACTCTTACTCTGGCCTACTGGTTAAGGTCTTAACTCTTACTCTGGCCTAATAGCTAAGGTCTTAGACTCGTACTCTGACCTAATAGTTATGGGCTTAACTCTTAATCTGGCCTACTGGTTAAGGTCTTAACTCTTACTCTGGCCTAATAGCTAAGGTCTTAACTCTTACTCTGGCCTAATAGCTAAGGTCTTAGACTCGTACTCTGGCCTAATGGTTAAGGTCTTAACTCTTACTCTGGCCTACTGGTTAAGGTCTTAACTCTTACGCTGGCCTACTAGTTAAGGTCTTAACTCATACTCTGGCCTAATGGTTATGGTCTTAACTCTTACTCTGGCCTAATAGCTAAGGTCTTAACTCTTACTCTGGCCTAATGGTTAAGGTCTTAACTCTTACTCTGGCCTAATAGCTAAGGTCTTAACTCTTACTCTGGCCTAATAGCTAAGGTCTTAGACTCGTACTCTGGCCTACTGGTTAAGGTCTTAACTCTTACTCTGGCCAAATAGCTAAGGTCTCAGACTCGTACTCTGGCCTAATGGTTAAGGTCTTAACTCTTACTCTGGCCTAATAGCTAAGGTCTGAGACTCATACTATGGCCTACAGGTTAAGGTCTTAACTCTTACTCTGGCCTACTGGTTAAGGTCTTAACTCTTACTATTGCCTACTGATTAAGGTCTTAACTCTTACTCTGGCCTAATAGCTAAGGTCTTTGACTCGTGCTCTGGCCTAATGGATAAGGTCTTAACTCTTACTCTGGCCGCATAGCTAAGGTCTTAGACTCGTACTCTGGCCTACTGGTTAAATTCTTAACTCTTACTCTGGCCTACTGGTTAAGGTCTTAATTCTTACTCTGGCCTACTGGTTAAGGTCTTAACTCTTACTCTGGCCTAATAGCTAAGCTCTTAGACTCGTACTCTGGCCTAATGGTTATGGTCTTAACTCTTACTCTGGCCTAATAGCTAAGGTCTTAGACTCGTACTCTGGAATAATGGTTAAGGTCTTAACTCTTACTCTGGCCTAATAGCTAAGGTCTTAACTCTTACTCTGGCCTAATAGCTAAGGTCTTAATTCTTACTCTGGCCTAATAGCTAAGGTCATAGATTCGTACTCTGGCCTAATGGTTAAGGTCTTATCTCTTACTCTGGCCTAATAACTAAGGTCTGAACTCTTACTCTGGCCTAATAGCTAAGGTCTTAACTCTTACTCTGGCCTAATAGCTAAGGTCTTAACTCTTACTCTGGCCTAATAGCTAAGGTCTTAGACTCTTACTCTGGCCTAATAGCCTGACTCTGGCTACTGGTTAAGGTCTTAACTCTCACTCTGGCCTACTAGCTAAGGTCTTAGACTCGTACTCTGGCCTAATGGTTAAGGCCTTAACTCTTTCTCTGGCCGAATAGCTAAGGTCTTAAACTCGTACTCTGGCCTACTGGTTAAGGTCTTAATTCTTACTCTGGCCTACTGGTTAAGGTCTTAACTCTTACTCTGGCCTAATAGCTAAGGTCCTAGACTCGTACTCTGACCTAATGGTTATGGTCTTAACTCTTAATCTGGCCTACTGGTTAAGGTCTTAACTCTTACTCTGGCCTAATAGCTAAGGTCTTAACTCTTACTCTGGCCTAATAGCTAAGGTCTTAGACTCGTACTCTGGCCTAATGGTTAAGGTCTTAACTCTTACTCTGGCCTACTGGTTAAGGTCTTAACTCTTACGCTGGCCTAATGGTTAAGGTCTTAACTCTTACTCTGGCCTAATAGCTAAGGTCTTAACTCTTACTCTGGCCTAATAGCTAAGGTCTTAACTCTTACTCTGGCCTAATGGTTAAGGTCTTAACTCTTACTCTGGCCTAATAGCTAAGGTCTTAACTCTTACTCTGGCCTAATAGCTAAGGTCTTGGACTTGTACTCTGGCCTACTGGTTAAGGTCTTAACTCTTACTCTGGCCAAATAGCTAAGGTCTCAGACTCGTACTCTGGCCTAATGGTTAAGGTCTTAACTCTTACTCTGGCCTAATAGCTAAGGTCTGAGTCTCATACTATGGCCTACAGGTTAAGGTCTTAACTCTTACTCTGGCCTACTGGTTAAGGTCTTAACTCTTACTATTGCCTACTGATTAAGGTCTTAACTCTTACTCTGGCCTAATAGCTAAGGTCTTTGACTCGTGCTCTGGCCTAATGGATAAGGTCTTAACTCTTACTCTGGCCGCATAGCTAAGGTCTTAGACTCGTACTCTGGCCTACTGGTTAAATTCTTAACTCTTACTCTGGCCTACTGGTTAAGGTCTTAATTCTTACTCTGGCCTACTGGTTAAGGTCTTAACTCTTACTCTGGCCTAATAGCTAAGGTCTTAGACTCGTACTCTGGCCTAATTGTTATGGTCTTAACTCTTACTCTGGCCTAATAGCTAAGGTCTTAGACTCGTACTCTGGAATAATGGTTAAGGTCTTAACTCTTACTCTGGCCTAATAGCTAAGGTCTTAACTCTTACTCTGGCCTAATAGCTAAGGTCTTAGACTCGTACTATGGCCTACAGGTTAAGGTCTTAACTCTTACTCTGGCCTACTGGTTAAGGTCTTAACTCTTACTCTGGCCGAATAGCTAAGGTCCTAGACTCGTACTCTGGCCTACTGGTTAAGGTCTTAACTCTTACTCTGACCTAATAGCTAAGGTCTTAACTCTAACTCTGGCCTAATAGCTAAGGTCGTAGACTCGTACTCTGGCCTAATGGTTAAGGTCTTAACTCTTACTCTGGCCAACTGGTTAAGGTCTTAACTCTTACTCTGGCCTAATAGCTAAGGTCTAAGACTCATACTCTGGCCTAATGGTTAAGGTCTTAACTCTTACTCTGGCCTACTGGTTAAGGTCTTAACTCTTACTCTGGCCTACTGGTTAAGGTCTTAACTCTTACTCTGGCCTAATAGCTAAGGTCTTAGACTCGTACTCTGGCCTAATGGTTAAGGCCTTAACTCTTACTCTGGCCTACTGGTTAAGGTCTTAACTCTCAAGCTGGCCTACTGGTTAAGGTCTTAACTCTTACTCTGGCCTAATAGGTAAGGTCTTAGACTTGTACTCTGGCCTAATGGTTAACGTCTTAACTCTTACTCTGGCCTACTGGTTAAGGTCTTAACTCTTACTCTGGCCTAATAGCTAAGGTCTTAACTCTTACTCTGGCCTAATAGCTAAGGTCTTAGACTCGTACTATGGCCTACAGGTTAAGGTCTTAACTCTTACTCTGGCCTACTGGTTAAGGTCTTAACTCTTACTCTGGCCTAATAGCTAAGGTCCTAGACTCGTACTCTGGCCTACTGGTTAAGGTCTTGACTCTTACTCTGACCTATTAGCTAAGGTCTTAACTCTTACTCTGGCCTAATAGCTAAGGTCTTTGACTCGTACTCTGGCCTACTGGTTAAGGTCTTAACTCTTACTCTGGTCTACTGGTTAAGGTCTTAACTCTTACTCTGGCCTAATAGCTAAGGTCTTAACTCTTACTCTGGCCTAATAGCTAAGGTCTTAGACTCGTACTCTGGCCTACTGGTTAAGGTCTTAACTCTTACTCTGGCCTAATAGCTAAGGTCTTAGACTCGTACTCTGGCCTAATGGTTAAGGTCTTAACTCTTATTCTGGCCTAATAACTAAGGTCTGAACTCTTACTCTGGCCTAATAGCTAAGGTCTTAACTCTTACTCTGGCCTAATAGCTAAGGTCTTAACTCTTACTCTGGCCTAATAGCTAAGGTCTTAGACTCTTACTCTGGCCTAATAGCTAAGGTCTTAACTCTTACTCTGGCCTAATAGCTAAGGTCTTAGATTCGTACTCTGGCCTAATGGTTAAGGTCTTAACTCTTACTCTGGCCTACAGGTTAAGGTCTTAACTCTTACTCTGGCCTACTGGTTAAGGTCTTAACTCTTACTCTGGCCTACTAGCTAAGGTCTTAGACTCGTACTCTGGCCTAATGGTTAAGGCCTTAACTCTTACTCTGGCCAAATAGCTAAGGTCTTAAACTTGTACTCTGGCCTACTGGTTAAGGTCTTAACTCTTACTCTGGCCTACTGGTTAAGGTCTTAACTCTTACTCTGACCTAATAGCTAAGGTCTTAGACTCGTACTCTGACCTAATGGTTATGGTCTTAACTCTTAATCTGGCCTACTGGTTAAGGTCTTAACTCTTACTCTGGCCTAATAGCTAAGGTCTTAACTCTTACTCTGGCCTAATAGCTAAGGTCTTAGACTCGTACTCTGGCCTAATGGTTAAGGTCTTAACTCTTACTCTGGCCTACAGGTTAAGGTCTTAACTCTTACTCTGGCCTACTGGTTAAGGTCTTAACTCTTACTATTGCCTACTGATTAAGGTCTTAACTCTTACTCTGGCCTAATAGCTAAGGTCTTTGACTCGTGCTCTGGCCTAATGGATAAGGTCTTAACTCTTCCTCTGGCCGCATAGTTAAGGTCTTAGACTCGTACTCTGGCCTACTGGTTAAATTCTTAACTCTTACTCTGGCCTACTGGTTAAGGTCTTAATTCTTACTCTGGCCTACTGGTTAAGGTCTTAACTCTTACTCTGGCCTAATAGCTAAGGTCTTAGACTCGTACTCTGGCCTAATGGTTATGGTCTTAACTCTTACTCTGGCCTAATAGCTAAGGTCTTAGACTCGTACTCTGGAATAATGGTTAAGGTCTTAACTCTTACTCTGGCCTAATAGCTAAGGTCTTAACTCTTACTCTGGCCTAATAGCTAAGGTCTTAATTCTTACTCTGGCCTAATAGCTAAGGTCATAGATTCGTACTCTGGCCTAATGGTTAAGGTCTTAACTCTTACTCTGGCCTAATAACTAAGGTCTGAACTCTTACTCTGGCCTAATAGCTAAGGTCTTAACTCTTACTCTGGCCTAATAGCTAAGGTCTTAGACTCTTACTCTGGCCTAATAGCCTGACTCTGGCTACTGGTTAAGGTCTTAACTCTCACTCTGGCCTACTAGCTAAGGTCTTAGACTCGTACTCTGGCCTAATGGTTAAGGCCTTAACTCTTTCTCTGGCCGAATAGCTAAGGTCTTAAACTCGTACTCTGGCCTACTGGTTAAGGTCTTAACTCTTACTCTGGCCTACTGGTTAAGGTCTTAACTCTTACTCTGGCCTAATAGCTAAGGTCTTAGACTCGTACTCTGACCTAATGGTTATGGTCTTAACTCTTAATCTGGCCTACTGGTTAAGGTCCTAACTCTTACTCTGGCCTAATAGCTAAGGTCTTAACTCTTACTCTGGCCTAATAGCTAAGGTCTTAGACTCGTACTCTGGCCTAATGGTTAAGGTCTTAACTCTTACTCTGGCCTACTGGTTAAGGTCTTAACTCTTACGCTGGCCTACTGGTTAAGGTCTTAACTCATACTCTGGCCTAATGGTTAAGGTCTTAACTCTTACTCTGGCCTACTGGTTAAGGTCTTAACTCTTACTATTGCCTACTGATTAAGGTCTTAACTCTTACTCTGGCCTAATAGCTAAGGTCTTTGACTCGTGCTCTGGCCTAATGGATAAGGTCTTAACTCTTACTCTGGCCGAATAGCTAAGGTCTTAGACTCGTACACTGGCCTACTGGTTAAATTCTTAACTCTTACTCTGGCCCACTGGTTAAGGTCTTAATTCTTACTCTGGCCTACTGGTTAAGGTCTTAACTCTTACTCTGGCCTAATAGCTAAGGTCTTAGACTCGTACTCTGGCCTAATGGTTAAGGTCTTAACTCTTACTCTGGCCTAATAGCTAAGGTCTTAGACTCGTACTCTGGAATAATGGTTAAGGTCTTAACTCTTACTCTGGCCTAATAGCTAAGGTCTTAACTCTTACTCTGGCCTAATAGCTAAGGTCTTAGACTCGTACTATGGCCTACAGGTTAAGGTCTTAACTCTTACTCTGGCTTACTGGTTAAGGTCTTAACTCTTACTCTGGCCTAATAGCAAAGGTCCTAGACTCGTACTCTGGCCTACTGGTTAAGGTCTTAACTCTTACTCTGACCTAATAGCTAAGGTCTTAACTCTAACTCTGGCCTAATAGCTAAGGTCGTAGACTCGTACTCTGGCCTAATGGTTAAGGTCTTAACTCTTACTCTGGCCTACTGGTTAAGGTCATAATTCTTACTCTGGCCTACTGGTTAAGGTCTTAACTCTTACTCTGGCCTAATAGCTAAGGTCTTAGACTCGTACTCTGGCCTAATGGTTATGGTCTTAACTCTTACTCTGGCCTAATAGCTAAGGTCTTAGACTCGTACTCTGGAATAATGGTTAAGGTCTTAACTCTTACTCTGGCCTAATAGCTAAGGTCTTAACTCTTACTCTGGCCTAATAGCTAAGGTCTTAGACTCGTACTATGGCCTACAGGTTAAGGTCTTAACTCTTACTCTGGCCTACTGGTTAAGGTCTTAACTCTTACTCTGGCCTAATAGCTAAGGTCCTAGACTCGTACTCTGGCCTACTGGTTAAGGTCTTAACTCTTACTCTGACCTAATAGCTAAGGTCTTAACTCTAACTCTGGCCTAATAGCTAAGGTCGTAGACTCGTACTCTGGCCTAATGGTTAAGGTCTTAACTCTTACTCTGGCCTACTGGTTAAGGTCTTAACTCTTACTCTGGCCTAATACATAAGGTCTAAGACTCATACTCTGGCCTAATGGTTAAGGTCTTAACTCTTACTCTGGCCTACTGGTTAAGGTCTTAACTCTTACGCTGGCCTACTGGTTAAGGTCTTAACTCTTACTCTGGCCTAATAGCTAAGGTCTTAGACTCGTACTCTGGCCTAATGGTTAACGTCTTAACTCTTACTCTGGCCTACTGGTTAAGGTCTTAACTCTTACTCTGGCCTAATAGCTAAGGTCTTAACTCTTACTCTGGCCTAATAGCTAAGGTCTTAGACTCGTACTATGGCCTACAGGTTAAGGTCTTAACTCTTACTCTGGCCTACTGGTTAAGGTCTTAACTCTTACTCTGGCCTAATAGCTAAGGTCCTAGACTCGTACTCTGGCCTACTGGTTAAGGTCTTGACTCTTACTCTGACCTATTAGCTAAGGTCTTAACTCTTACTCTGGCCTAATAGCTAAGGTCTTTGACTCGTACTCTGGCCTACTGGTTAAGGTCTTAACTCTTACTCTGGTCTACTGGTTAAGGTCTTAACTCTTACTCTGGCCTAATAGCTAAGGTCTTAACTCTTACTCTGGCCTAATAGCTAAGGTCTTAGACTCGTACTCTGGCCTACTGGTTAAGGTCTTAACTCTTACTCTGGCCTAATAGCTAAGGTCTTAGACCCGTACACTGGCCTAATGGTTAAGGTCTTAACTCTTACTCTGGCCTAATAACTAAGGTCTGAACTCTTACTCTGGCCTAATAGCTAAGGTCTTAACTCTTACTCTGGCCTAATAGCTAAGGTCTTAACTCTTACTCTGGCCTAATAGCTCAGGTCTTAGACTCTTACTCTGGCCTAATAGCTAAGGTCTTAACTCTTACTCTGGCCTAATAGCTAAGGTCTTAGATTCGTACTCTGGCCTAATGGTTAAGGTCTTAACTCTTACTCTGGCCTACAGGTTAAGGTCTTAACTCTTACTCTGGCCTACTGGTTAAGGTCTTAACTCTTACTCTGGCCTAATAGCTAAGGTCTTAGACTCGTACTCTGGCCTAATGGTTAAGGCCTTAACTCTTACTCTGGCCTACTGGTTAAGGTCTTAACTCTCAAGCTGGCCTACTGGTTAAGGTCTTAACTCTTACTCTGGCCAAATAGCTAAGGTCTTAGACTCGTACTCTGGCCTAATGGTTAACGTCTTAACTCTTACTCTGGCCTACTGGTTAAGGTCTTAACTCTTACTCTGGCCTAATAGCTAAGGTCTTAACTCTTACTCTGGCCTAATAGCTAAGGTCTTAGACTCGTACTATGGCCTACAGGTTAAGGTCTTAACTCTTACTCTGGCCTACTGGTTAAGGTCTTAACTCTTACTCTGGCCTAATAGCTAAGGTCCTAGACTCGTACTCTGGCCTACTGGTTAAGGTCTTAACTCTTACTATGGTCTACTGGTTAAGGTCTTAACTCTTACTCTGGCCTAATAGCTAAGGTCTTAACTCTTACTCTGGCCTAATAGCTAAGGTCTTAGACTCGTACTCTGGCCTACTGGTTAAGGTCTTAACTCTTACTCTGGCCTAATAGCTAAGGTCTTAGACCCGTACTCTGGCCTAATGGTTAAGGTCTTAACTCTTACTCTGGCCTAATAACTAAGGTCTGAACTCTTACTCTGGCCTAATAGCTAAGGTCTTAACTCTTACTCTGGCCTAATAGCTAAGGTCTTAACTCTTACTCTGGCCTAATAGCTAAGGTCTTAGACTCTTACTCTGGCCTAATAGCTAAGGTCTTAACTCTTACTCTGGCCTAATAGCTAAGGTCTTAGATTCGTACTCTGGCCTAATGGTTAAGGTCTTAACTCTTACTCTGGCCTACAGGTTAAGGTCTTAACTCTTACTCTGGCCTACTGGTTAAGGTCTTAACTCTTACTCTGGCCTACTAGCTAAGGTCTTAGACTCGTACTCTGGCCTAATGGTTAAGGCCTTAACTCTTACTCTGGCCGAATAGCTAAGGTCTTAAACTCGTACTCTGGCCGACTGGTTAAGGTCTTAACTCTTACTCTGGCCTACTGGTTAAGGTCTTAACTCTTACTCTGGCCTAATAGCTAAGGTCTTAGACTCGTACTCTGGCCTAATGGTTAAGGTCTTAACTCTTACTCTGGCCTAATTGCTAATGTCTTAGACTCGTACTCTGGCCTACTGGTTAAGGTCTTAACTCTTACTCTGGCCTAATAGCTAAGGTCTTAGACTCGTACTCTGGCCTAATGGTTAAGGTCTTAACTCTTACTCTGGCCTAATAGCTAAGGTCTTAGACTCGTACTCTGGCCTAATGGTTAAGGTCTTAACTCTTACTCTGGCCTACTGGTTAAGGTCTTAACACTTACACTGGCCTACTGGTTAAGGTCTTAACTCATACTCTGGCCTAATGGTTAAGGTCTTAACTCTTACTCTGGCCTAATAGCTAAGGTCTTAACTCTTACTCTGGCCTAATGGTTAAGGTCTTAGACTCTTACTCTGGCCTAATAGCTAAGGTCTTAGACTCTTACTCTGGCCTAATAGCTAAGGTCTTAACTCTTACTCTGGCCTAATAGCTAAGGTCTTAACTCTTACTCTGGCCTAATAGCTAAGGTCTTAACTCTTACTCTGGCCTAATAGCTAAGGTCTTAGACTCTTACTCTGGCCTAATAGCTAAGGTCTTAACTCTTACTCTGGCCTAATAGCTAAGGTCTTAGATTCGTACTCTGGCCTAATGGTTAAGGTCTTAACTCTTACTCTGGCCTACAGGTTAAGGTCTTAACTCTTACTCTGGCCTACTGGTTAAGGTCTTAACTCTTACTCTGGCCTACTAGCTAAGGTCTTAGACTCGTACTCTGGCCTAATGGTTAAGGCCTTAACTCTTACTCTGGCCGAATAGCTAAGGTCTTAAACTCGTACTCTGGCCGACTGGTTAAGGTCTTAACTCTTACTCTGGCCTACTGGTTAAGGTCTTAACTCTTACTCTGGCCTAATAGCTAAGGTCTTAGACTCGTACTCTGGCCTAATGGTTAAGGTCTTAACTCTTACTCTGGCCTAATTGCTAATGTCTTAGACTCGTACTCTGGCCTACTGGTTAAGGTCTTAACTCTTACTCTGGCCTAATAGCTAAGGTCTTAGACTCGTACTCTGGCCTAATGGTTAAGGTCTTAACTCTTACTCTGGCCTAATAGCTAAGGTCTTAGACTCGTACTCTGGCCTAATGGTTAAGGTCTTAACTCTTACTCTGGCCTACTGGTTAAGGTCTTAACACTTACACTGGCCTACTGGTTAAGGTCTTAACTCATACTCTGGCCTAATGGTTAAGGTCTTAACTCTTACTCTGGCCTAATAGCTAAGGTCTTAACTCTTACTCTGGCCTAATGGTTAAGGTCTTAACTCTTACTCTGGCCTAATAGCTAGAGTCTTAACTCTTACTCTGGCCTAATAGCTAAGGTCTTAGACTCGTACTCTGGCCTATTGGTTAAGGTCTGAACTCTTACTCTGGCCAAATAGCTAAGGTCTCAGACTCGTACTCTGGCCTAATGGTTAAGGTCTTAACTCTTACTCTGGCCTACTGGTTAAGGTCTTAACTCTTACTATTGCCTACTGATAAAGGTCTTAACTCTTACTCTGGCCTAATAGCTAAGGTCTTTGACTCGTGCTCTGGCCTAATGGATAAGGTCTTAACTCTTACTCTGGCCGAATAGCTAAGGTCTTAGACTCGTACTCTGGCCTACTGGTTAAATTCTTAACTCTTACTCTGGCCTACTGGTTAAGGTCTTAATTCTTACTCTGGCCTACTGGTTAAGGTCTTAACTCTTACTCTGGCCTAATAGCTAAGGTCTTAGACTCATACTCTGGCCTAATGGTTATGGTCTTAACTCTTACTCTGGCCTAATAGCTAAGGTCTTAGACTCGTACTCTGGAATAATGGTTAAGGTCTTAACTCTTACTCTGGCCTAATAGCTAAGGTCTTAACTCTTACTCTGGCCTAATAGCTAAGGTCTTAGACTCGTACTATGGCCTACAGGTTAAGGTCTTAACTCTTACTCTGGCCTACTGGTTAAGGTCTTAACTCTTACTCTGGCCTAATAGCTAAGGTCCTAGACTCGTACTCTGGCCTACTGGTTAAGGTCTTAACTCTTACTCTGACCTAATAGCTAAGGTCTTAACTCTAACTCTGGCCTAATAGCTAAGGTCGTAGACTCGTACTCTGGCCTAATGGTTAAGGTCTTAACTCTTACTCTGGCCTACTGGTTAAGGTCTTAACTCTTACTCTTGCCTAATAGCTAAGGTCTTAGACTCATACTCTGGCCTAATGGTTAAGGTCTTAACTCTTACTCTGGCCTACTGGTTAAGGTCTTAACTCTTACTCTGGCCTACTGGTTAAGGTCTTAACTCTTACTCTGGCCTAATAGCTAAGGTCTTAGACTCGTACTCTGGCCTAATGGTTAAGGTCTTAACTCTTACTCTGGCCTACTGGTTAAGGTCTTAACTCTCACGCTGGCCTACTGGTTAAGGTCTTAACTCTTACTCTGGCCTAATAGCTAAGGTCTTAGACTCGTACTCTGGCCTAATGGTTAAGGTCTTAACTCTTACTCTGGCCTACTGGTTAAGGTCTTAACTCTTACTCTGGCCTAATAGCTAAGGTCTTAACTCTTACTCTGGCCTAATAGCTAAGGTCTTAGACTCGTACTATGGCCTACAGGTTAAGGTCTTAACTCTTACTCTGGCCTACTGGTTAAGGTCTTGACTCTTACTCTGGCCTAATAGCTAAGGTCCTAGACTCGTACTCTGGCCTACTGGTTAAGGTCTTAACTCTTACTCTGACCTATTAGCTAAGGTCTTAACTCTTACTCTGGCCTAATAGCTAAGGTCTTTGACTCGTACTCTGGCCTAATGGTTAAGGTCTTAACTCTTACTCTGGTCTACTGGTTAAGGTCTTAACTCTTACTCTGGCCTAATAGCTAAGGTCTTAGACTCATACTCTGGCCTAATGGTTAAGGTCTTAACTCTTACTCTGGCCTACTGGTTAAGGTCTTAACTCTTACGCTGGCCTAATAGCTAAGGTCTTAACTCTTACTCTGGCCTAATAGCTAAGGTCTTAGACTCGTACTCTGGCCTAATGGTTAAAGTCTTAACTCTTACTCTGGCCTAATAGCTAAGGTCTTAACTCTTACTCTGGCCTAATAGCTAAGGTCTTAGACTCGTACTATGGCCTAATGGTTAAGGTCTTAACTCTTACTCTGGCCTACTGGTTAAGGTCTTAACTCTTACGCTGGCCTACAGGTTAAGGTCTTAACTCTTACTCTGGCCTACTGGTTAAGGTCTTAACTCTTACTCTGGCCTAATAGCTAAGGTCCTATACTCGTACTCTGGCCTACTGGTTAAGGTCTTAACTCTTACTCTGACCTAATAGCTAAGGTCTTAACTCTTACTCTGGCCTAAGAGCTAAGGTCTTAGACTCGTACTCTGGCCTAATGGTTAAGGTCTTAACTCTTACTCTGGCCTACTGGTTAAGGTCTTAACTCTAACTCTGGCCTACTGGTTAAGGTCCTAACTCTTACTCTGGCCCAATAGCCAAGGTCTTAACTCTTACTGTGGCCTAATAGCTAAGGTCTTAACTCTTACTCTGGCCTAATAGCTAAGGTCTTAGACTCGTACTCTGGCCTAATGGTTAAGGTCTTAACTCTTACTCTGGCCTACTGGTTAAGGTCTTAACTCATACTCTGGCCTAATGGTTAAGGTCTTAACTCTTACTCTGGCCTAATAGCTAAGGTCTTAACTCTTACTCTGGCCTAATGGTTAAGGTCTTAACTCTTACTCTGGCCTAATAGCTAGAGTCTTAACTCTTACTCTGGCCTAATAGCTAAGGTCTTAGACTCGTACTCTGGCCTATTGGTTAAGGTCTGAACTCTTACTCTGGCCAAATAGCTAAGGTCTCAGACTCGTACTCTGGCCTAATGGTTAAGGTCTTAACTCTTACTCTGGCCTACTGGTTAAGGTCTTAACTCTTACTATTGCCTACTGATAAAGGTCTTAACTCTTACTCTGGCCTAATAGCTAAGGTCTTTGACTCGTGCTCTGGCCTAATGGATAAGGTCTTAACTCTTACTCTGGCCGAATAGCTAAGGTCTTAGACTCGTACTCTGGCCTACTGGTTAAATTCTTAACTCTTACTCTGGCCTACTGGTTAAGGTCTTAATTCTTACTCTGGCCTACTGGTTAAGGTCTTAACTCTTACTCTGGCCTAATAGCTAAGGTCTTAGACTCATACTCTGGCCTAATGGTTATGGTCTTAACTCTTACTCTGGCCTAATAGCTAAGGTCTTAGACTCGTACTCTGGAATAATGGTTAAGGTCTTAACTCTTACTCTGGCCTAATAGCTAAGGTCTTAACTCTTACTCTGGCCTAATAGCTAAGGTCGTAGACTCGTACTCTGGCCTAATGGTTAAGGTCTTAACTCTTACTCTGGCCTACTGGTTAAGGTCTTAACTCTTACTCTTGCCTAATAGCTAAGGTCTTAGACTCATACTCTGGCCTAATGGTTAAGGTCTTAACTCTTACTCTGGCCTACTGGTTAAGGTCTTAACTCTTACTCTGGCCTACTGGTTAAGGTCTTAACTCTTACTCTGGCCTAATAGCTAAGGTCTTAGACTCGTACTCTGGCCTAATGGTTAAGGTCTTAACTCTTACTCTGGCCTACTGGTTAAGGTCTTAACTCTCACGCTGGCCTACTGGTTAAGGTCTTAACTCTTACTCTGGCCTAATAGCTAAGGTCTTAGACTCGTACTCTGGCCTAATGGTTAAGGTCTTAACTCTTACTCTGGCCTACTGGTTAAGGTCTTAACTCTTACTCTGGCCTAATAGCTAAGGTCTTAACTCTTACTCTGGCCTAATAGCTAAGGTCTTAGACTCGTACTATGGCCTACAGGTTAAGGTCTTAACTCTTACTCTGGCCTACTGGTTAAGGTCTTGACTCTTACTCTGGCCTAATAGCTAAGGTCCTAGACTCGTACTCTGGCCTACTGGTTAAGGTCTTAACTCGTACTCTGACCTATTAGCTAAGGTCTTAACTCTTACTCTGGCCTAATAGCTAAGGTCTTTGACTCGTACTCTGGCCTAATGGTTAAGGTCTTAACTCTTACTCTGGTCTACTGGTTAAGGTCTTAACTCTTACTCTGGCCTAATAGCTAAGGTCTTAGACTCATACTCTGGCCTAATGGTTAAGGTCTTAACTCTTACTCTGGCCTACTGGTTAAGGTCTTAACTCTTACTCTGGCCTACTGGTTAAGGTCTTAACTCTTACGCTGGCCTAATAGCTAAGGTCTTAACTCTTACTCTGGCCTACTGGTTAAGGTCTTAACTCTTACTCTGGCCTAATAGCTAAGGTCTTAGACTCGTACTCTGGCCTAATGGTTAAGGCCTTAACTCTTACTCTGGCCTACTGGTTAAGGTCTTAACTCTCAAGCTGGCCTACTGGTTAAGGTCTTAACTCTTACTCTGGCCAAATAGCTAAGGTCTTAGACTCGTACTCTGGCCTAATGGTTAACGTCTTAACTCTTACTCTGGCCTACTGGTTAAGGTCTTAACTCTTACTCTGGCCTAATAGCTAAGGTCTTAACTCTTACTCTGGCCTAATAGCTAAGGTCTTAGACTCGTACTATGGCCTACAGGTTAAGGTCTTAACTCTTACTCTGGCCTACTGGTTAAGGTCTTAACTCTTACTCTGGCCTAATAGCTAAGGTCCTAGACTCGTACTCTGGCCTACTGGTTAAGGTCTTAACTCTTACTATGGTCTACTGGTTAAGGTCTTAACTCTTACTCTGGCCTAATAGCTAAGGTCTTAACTCTTACTCTGGCCTAATAGCTAAGGTCTTAGACTCGTACTCTGGCCTACTGGTTAAGGTCTTAACTCTTACTCTGGCCTAATAGCTAAGGTCTTAGACCCGTACTCTGGCCTAATGGTTAAGGTCTTAACTCTTACTCTGGCCTAATAACTAAGGTCTGAACTCTTACTCTGGCCTAATAGCTAAGGTCTTAACTCTTACTCTGGCCTAATAGCTAAGGTCTTAACTCTTACTCTGGCCTAATAGCTAAGGTCTTAGACTCTTACTCTGGCCTAATAGCTAAGGTCTTAACTCTTACTCTGGCCTAATAGCTAAGGTCTTAGATTCGTACTCTGGCCTAATGGTTAAGGTCTTAACTCTTACTCTGGCCTACAGGTTAAGGTCTTAACTCTTACTCTGGCCTACTGGTTAAGGTCTTAACTCTTACTCTGGCCTACTAGCTAAGGTCTTAGACTCGTACTCTGGCCTAATGGTTAAGGCCTTAACTCTTACTCTGGCCGAATAGCTAAGGTCTTAAACTCGTACTCTGGCCGACTGGTTAAGGTCTTAACTCTTACTCTGGCCTACTGGTTAAGGTCTTAACTCTTACTCTGGCCTAATAGCTAAGGTCTTAGACTCGTACTCTGGCCTAATGGTTAAGGTCTTAACTCTTACTCTGGCCTAATTGCTAATGTCTTAGACTCGTACTCTGGCCTACTGGTTAAGGTCTTAACTCTTACTATGGTCTACTGGTTAAGGTCTTAACTCTTACTCTGGCCTAATAGCTAAGGTCTTAACTCTTACTCTGGCCTAATAGCTAAGGTCTTAGACTCGTACTCTGGCCTACTGGTTAAGGTCTTAACTCTTACTCTGGCCTAATAGCTAAGGTCTTAGACCCGTACTCTGGCCTAATGGTTAAGGTCTTAACTCTTACTCTGGCCTAATAACTAAGGTCTGAACTCTTACTCTGGCCTAATAGCTAAGGTCTTAACTCTTACTCTGGCCTAATAGCTAAGGTCTTAACTCTTACTCTGGCCTAATAGCTAAGGTCTTAGACTCTTACTCTGGCCTAATAGCTAAGGTCTTAACTCTTACTCTGGCCTAATAGCTAAGGTCTTAGATTCGTACTCTGGCCTAATGGTTAAGGTCTTAACTCTTACTCTGGCCTACAGGTTAAGGTCTTAACTCTTACTCTGGCCTACTGGTTAAGGTCTTAACTCTTACTCTGGCCTACTAGCTAAGGTCTTAGACTCGTACTCTGGCCTAATGGTTAAGGCCTTAACTCTTACTCTGGCCGAATAGCTAAGGTCTTAAACTCGTACTCTGGCCGACTGGTTAAGGTCTTAACTCTTACTCTGGCCTACTGGTTAAGGTCTTAACTCTTACTCTGGCCTAATAGCTAAGGTCTTAGACTCGTACTCTGGCCTAATGGTTAAGGTCTTAACTCTTACTCTGGCCTAATTGCTAATGTCTTAGACTCGTACTCTGGCCTACTGGTTAAGGTCTTAACTCTTACTCTGGCCTAATAGCTAAGGTCTTAGACTCGTACTCTGGCCTAATGGTTAAGGTCTTAACTCTTACTCTGGCCTAATAGCTAAGGTCTTAGACTCGTACTCTGGCCTAATGGTTAAGGTCTTAACTCTTACTCTGGCCTACTGGTTAAGGTCTTAACTCTTACACTGGCCTACTGGTTAAGGTCTTAACTCATACTCTGGCCTAATGGTTAAGGTCTTAACTCTTACTCTGGCCTAATAGCTAAGGTCTTAACTCTTACTCTGGCCTAATGGTTAAGGTCTTAACTCTTACTCTGGCCTAATAGCTAGAGTCTTAACTCTTACTCTGGCCTAATAGCTAAGGTCTTAGACTCGTACTCTGGCCTATTGGTTAAGGTCTGAACTCTTACTCTGGCCAAATAGCTAAGGTCTCAGACTCGTACTCTGGCCTAATGGTTAAGGTCTTAACTCTTACTCTGGCCTACTGGTTAAGGTCTTAACTCTTACTATTGTCTACTGATAAAGGTCTTAACTCTTACTCTGGCCTAATAGCTAAGGTCTTTGACTCGTGCTCTGGCCTAATGGATAAGGTCTTAACTCTTACTCTGGCCGAATAGCTAAGGTCTTAGACTCGTACTCTGGCCTACTGGTTAAATTCTTAACTCTTACTCTGGCCTACTGGTTAAGGTCTTAATTCTTACTCTGGCCTACTGGTTAAGGTCTTAACTCTTACTCTGGCCTAATAGCTAAGGTCTTAGACTCATACTCTGGCCTAATGGTTATGGTCTTAACTCTTACTCTGGCCTAATAGCTAAGGTCTTAGACTCGTACTCTGGAATAATGGTTAAGGTCTTAACTCTTACTCTGGCCTAATAGCTAAGGTCTTAACTCTTACTCTGGCCTAATAGCTAAGGTCTTAGACTCGTACTATGGCCTACAGGTTAAGGTCTTAACTCTTACTCTGGCCTACTGGTTAAGGTCTTAACTCTTACTCTGGCCTAATAGCTAAGGTCCTAGACTCGTACTCTGGCCTACTGGTTAAGGTCTTAACTCTTACTCTGACCTAATAGCTAAGGTCTTAACTCTAACTCTGGCCTAATAGCTAAGGTCGTAGACTCGTACTCTGGCCTAATGGTTAAGGTCTTAACTCTTACTCTGGCCTACTGGTTAAGGTCTTAACTCTTACTCTTGCCTAATAGCTAAGGTCTTAGACTCATACTCTGGCCTAATGGTTAAGGTCTTAACTCTTACTCTGGCCTACTGGTTAAGGTCTTAACTCTTACTCTGGCCTACTGGTTAAGGTCTTAACTCTTACTCTGGCCTAATAGCTAAGGTCTTAGACTCGTACTCTGGCCTAATGGTTAAGGTCTTAACTCTTACTCTGGCCTACTGGTTAGGGTCTTAACTCTCACGCTGGCCTACTGGTTAAGGTCTTAACTCTTACTCTGGCCTAATAGCTAAGGTCTTAGACTCGTACTCTGGCCTAATGGTTAAGGTCTTAACTCTTACTCTGGCCTACTGGTTAAGGTCTTAACTCTTACTCTGACCTAATAGCTAAGGTCTTAACTCTTACTCTGGCCTAATAGCTAAGGTCTTAGACTCGTACTATGGCCTACAGGTTAAGGTCTTAACTCTTACTCTGGCCTACTGGTTAAGGTCTTGACTCTTACTCTGGCCTAATAGCTAAGGTCCTAGACTCGTACTCTGGCCTACTGGTTAAGGTCTTAACTCTTACTCTGACCTATTAGCTAAGGTCTTAACTCTTACTCTGGCCTAATAGCTAAGGTCTTTGACTCGTACTCTGGCCTAATGGTTAAGGTCTTAACTCTTACTCTGGTCTACTAGTTAAGGTCTTAACTCTTACTCTGGCCTAATAGCTAAGGTCTTAGACTCATACTCTGGCCTAATGGTTAAGGTCTTAACTCTTACTCTGGCCTACTGGTTAAGGTCTTAACTCTTACTCTGGCCTACTGGTTAAGGTCTTAACTCTTAAGCTGGCCTAATAGCTAAGGTCTTAACTCTTACTCTGGCCTAATAGCTAAGGTCTTAGACTCGTACTCTGGCCTAATGGTTAAAGTCTTAACTCTTACTCTGGCCTAATAGCTAAGGTCTTAACTCTTACTCTGGCCTAATAGCTAAGGTCTTAGACTCGTACTATGGCCTAATGGTTAAGGTCTTAACTCTTACTCTGGCCTACTGGTTAAGGTCTTAACTCTTACGCTGGCCTACAGGTTAAGGTCTTAACTCTTACTCTGGCCTACTGGTTAAGGTCTTAACTCTTACTCTGGCCTAATAGCTAAGGTCCTATACTCGTACTCTGGCCTACTGGTTAAGGTCTTAACTCTTACTCTGACCTAATAGCTAAGGTCTTAACTCTTACTCTGGCCTAAGAGCTAAGGTCTTAGACTCGTACTCTGGCCTAATGGTTAAGGTCTTAACTCTTACTCTGGCCTACTGGTTAAGGTCTTAACTCTTACTCTGGCCTACTGGTTAAGGTCCTAACTCTTACTCTGGCCCAATAGCCAAGGTCTTAACTCTTACTGTGGCCTAATAGCTAAGGTCTTAACTCTTACTCTGGCCTAATAGCTAAGGTCTTAGACTCGTACTCTGGCCTAATGGTTAAGGTCTTAACTCTTACTCTGGCCTACTGGTTAAGGTCTTAACTCATACTCTGGCCTAATGGTTAAGGTCTTAACTCTTACTCTGGCCTAATAGCTAAGGTCTTAACTCTTACTCTGGCCTAATGGTTAAGGTCTTAACTCTTACTCTGGCCTAATAGCTAGAGTCTTAACTCTTACTCTGGCCTAATAGCTAAGGTCTTAGACTCGTACTCTGGCCTATTGGTTAAGGTCTGAACTCTTACTCTGGCCAAATAGCTAAGGTCTCAGACTCGTACTCTGGCCTAATGGTTAAGGTCTTAACTCTTACTCTGGCCTACTGGTTAAGGTCTTAACTCTTACTATTGCCTACTGATAAAGGTCTTAACTCTTACTCTGGCCTAATAGCTAAGGTCTTTGACTCGTGCTCTGGCCTAATGGATAAGGTCTTAACTCTTACTCTGGCCGAATAGCTAAGGTCTTAGACTCGTACTCTGGCCTACTGGTTAAATTCTTAACTCTTACTCTGGCCTACTGGTTAAGGTCTTAATTCTTACTCTGGCCTACTGGTTAAGGTCTTAACTCTTACTCTGGCCTAATAGCTAAGGTCTTAGACTCATACTCTGGCCTAATGGTTATGGTCTTAACTCTTACTCTGGCCTAATAGCTAAGGTCTTAGACTCGTACTCTGGAATAATGGTTAAGGTCTTAACTCTTACTCTGGCCTAATAGCTAAGGTCTTAACTCTTACTCTGGCCTAATAGCTAAGGTCTTAGACTCGTACTATGGCCTACAGGTTAAGGTCTTAACTCTTACTCTGGCCTACTGGTTAAGGTCTTAACTCTTACTCTGGCCTAATAGCTAAGGTCCTAGACTCGTACTCTGGCCTACTGGTTAAGGTCTTAACTCTTACTCTGACCTAATAGCTAAGGTCTTAACTCTAACTCTGGCCTAATAGCTAAGGTCGTAGACTCGTACTCTGGCCTAATGGTTAAGGTCTTAACTCTTACTCTGGCCTACTGGTTAAGGTCTTAACTCTTACTCTTGCCTAATAGCTAAGGTCTTAGACTCATACTCTGGCCTAATGGTTAAGGTCTTAACTCTTACTCTGGCCTACTGGTTAAGGTCTTAACTCTTACTCTGGCCTACTGGTTAAGGTCTTAACTCTTACTCTGGCCTAATAGCTAAGGTCTTAGACTCGTACTCTGGCCTAATGGTTAAGGTCTTAACTCTTACTCTGGCCTACTGGTTAAGGTCTTAACTCTCACGCTGGCCTACTGGTTAAGGTCTTAACTCTTACTCTGGCCTAATAGCTAAGGTCTTAGACTCGTACTCTGGCCTAATGGTTAAGGTCTTAACTCTTACTCTGGCCTACTGGTTAAGGTCTTAACTCTTACTCTGGCCTAATAGCTAAGGTCTTAACTCTTACTCTGGCCTAATAGCTAAGGTCTTAGACTCGTACTATGGCCTACAGGTTAAGGTCTTAACTCTTACTCTGGCCTACTGGTTAAGGTCTTGACTCTTACTCTGGCCTAATAGCTAAGGTCCTAGACTCGTACTCTGGCCTACTGGTTAAGGTCTTAACTCTTACTCTGACCTATTAGCTAAGGTCTTAACTCTTACTCTGGCCTAATAGCTAAGGTCTTTGACTCGTACTCTGGCCTAATGGTTAAGGTCTTAACTCTTACTCTGGTCTACTGGTTAAGGTCTTAACTCTTACTCTGGCCTAATAGCTAAGGTCTTAGACTCATACTCTGGCCTAATGGTTAAGGTCTCAGACTCTTACTCTGGCCTACTGGTTAAGGTCTTAACTCTTACTCTGGCCTACTGGTTAAGGTCTTAACTCTTACGCTGGCCTAATAGCTAAGGTCTTAACTCTTACTCTGGCCTAATAGCTAAGGTCTTAGACTCGTACTCTGGCCTAATGGTTAAAGTCTTAACTCTTACTCTGGCCTAATAGCTAAGGTCTTAACTCTTACTCTGGCCTAATAGCTAAGGTCTTAGACTCGTACTATGGCCTAATGGTTAAGGTCTTAACTCTTACTCTGGCCTACTGGTTAAGGTCTTAACTCTTACGCTGGCCTACAGGTTAAGGTCTTAACTCTTACTCTGGCCTACTGGTTAAGGTCTTAACTCTTACTCTGGCCTAATAGCTAAGGTCCTATACTCGTACTCTGGCCTACTGGTTAAGGTCTTAACTCTTACTCTGACCTAATAGCTAAGGTCTTAACTCTTACTCTGGCCTAAGAGCTAAGGTCTTAGACTCGTACTCTGGCCTAATGGTTAAGGTCTTAACTCTTACTCTGGCCTACTGGTTAAGGTCTTAACTCTTACTCTGGCCTACTGGTTAAGGTCCTAACTCTTACTCTGGCCCAATAGCCAAGGTCTTAACTCTTACTGTGGCCTAATAGCTAAGGTCTTAACTCTTACTCTGGCCTAATAGCTAAGGTCTTAGACTCGTACTCTGGCCTAATGGTTAAGGTCTTAACTCTTACTCTGGCCTACTGGTTAAGGTCTTAACTCTTACTCTGGCCTAATAGCTAAGGTCTTAACTCATACTCTGGCCTAATAGCTAAGGTCTTAACTCTTACTCTGGCCTAATAGCTAAGGTCTTAGACTCGTACTCTGGCCAAATGGTTAAGGTCTTAACTCTTACTCTGGCCTAATGGTTAAGGTCTTAACTCTTACTCTGGTCTAATAGCTAAGGTCTTAACTCTTACTCTGGCCTAATAGCTAAGGTCTTAGACTCGTACTCTGGCCTACTGGTTAAGGTCTTAACTCATACTCTGGCCTAATGGTTAAGGTCTTAACTCTTACTCTGGCCTAATAGCTAAGGTCTTAACTCTTACTCTGGCCTAATGGTTAAGGTCTTAACTCTTACTCTGGCCTAATAGCTAGAGTCTTAACTCTTACTCTGGCCTAATAGCTAAGGTCTTAGACTCGTACTCTGGCCTATTGGTTAAGGTCTGAACTCTTACTCTGGCCAAATAGCTAAGGTCTCAGACTCGTACTCTGGCCTAATGGTTAAGGTCTTAACTCTTACTCTGGCCTACTGGTTAAGGTCTTAACTCTTACTATTGCCTACTGATAAAGGTCTTAACTCTTACTCTGGCCTAATAGCTAAGGTCTTTGACTCGTGCTCTGGCCTAATGGATAAGGTCTTAACTCTTACTCTGGCCGAATAGCTAAGGTCTTAGACTCGTACTCTGGCCTACTGGTTAAATTCTTAACTCTTACTCTGGCCTACTGGTTAAGGTCTTAATTCTTACTCTGGCCTACTGGTTAAGGTCTTAACTCTTACTCTGGCCTAATAGCTAAGGTCTTAGACTCATACTCTGGCCTAATGGTTATGGTCTTAACTCTTACTCTGGCCTAATAGCTAAGGTCTTAGACTCGTACTCTGGAATAATGGTTAAGGTCTTAACTCTTACTCTGGCCTAATAGCTAAGGTCTTAACTCTTACTCTGGCCTAATAGCTAAGGTCTTAGACTCGTACTATGGCCTACAGGTTAAGGTCTTAACTCTTACTCTGGCCTACTGGTTAAGGTCTTAACTCTTACTCTGGCCTAATAGCTAAGGTCCTAGACTCGTACTCTGGCCTACTGGTTAAGGTCTTAACTCTTACTCTGACCTAATAGCTAAGGTCTTAACTCTAACTCTGGCCTAATAGCTAAGGTCGTAGACTCGTACTCTGGCCTAATGGTTAAGGTCTTAACTCTTACTCTGGCCTACTGGTTAAGGTCTTAACTCTTACTCTTGCCTAATAGCTAAGGTCTTAGACTCATACTCTGGCCTAATGGTTAAGGTCTTAACTCTTACTCTGGCCTACTGGTTAAGGTCTTAACTCTTACTCTGGCCTACTGGTTAAGGTCTTAACTCTTACTCTGGCCTAATAGCTAAGGTCTTAGACTCGTACTCTGGCCTAATGGTTAAGGTCTTAACTCTTACTCTGGCCTACTGGTTAAGGTCTTAACTCTCACGCTGGCCTACTGGTTAAGGTCTTAACTCTTACTCTGGCCTAATAGCTAAGGTCTTAGACTCGTACTCTGGCCTAATGGTTAAGGTCTTAACTCTTACTCTGGCCTACTGGTTAAGGTCTTAACTCTTACTCTGGCCTAATAGCTAAGGTCTTAACTCTTACTCTGGCCTAATAGCTAAGGTCTTAGACTCGTACTATGGCCTACAGGTTAAGGTCTTAACTCTTACTCTGGCCTACTGGTTAAGGTCTTGACTCTTACTCTGGCCTAATAGCTAAGGTCCTAGACTCGTACTCTGGCCTACTGGTTAAGGTCTTAACTCTTACTCTGACCTATTAGCTAAGGTCTTAACTCTTACTCTGGCCTAATAGCTAAGGTCTTTGACTCGTACTCTGGCCTAATGGTTAAGGTCTTAACTCTTACTCTGGTCTACTGGTTAAGGTCTTAACTCTTACTCTGGCCTAATAGCTAAGGTCTTAGACTCATACTCTGGCCTAATGGTTAAGGTCTCAGACTCTTACTCTGGCCTACTGGTTAAGGTCTTAACTCTTACTCTGGCCTACTGGTTAAGGTCTTAACTCTTACGCTGGCCTAATAGCTAAGGTCTTAACTCTTACTCTGGCCTAATAGCTAAGGTCTTAGACTCGTACTCTGGCCTAATGGTTAAAGTCTTAACTCTTACTCTGGCCTAATAGCTAAGGTCTTAACTCTTACTCTGGCCTAATAGCTAAGGTCTTAGACTCGTACTATGGCCTAATGGTTAAGGTCTTAACTCTTACTCTGGCCTACTGGTTAAGGTCTTAACTCTTACGCTGGCCTACAGGTTAAGGTCTTAACTCTTACTCTGGCCTACTGGTTAAGGTCTTAACTCTTACTCTGGCCTAATAGCTAAGGTCCTATACTCGTACTCTGGCCTACTGGTTAAGGTCTTAACTCTTACTCTGACCTAATAGCTAAGGTCTTAACTCTTACTCTGGCCTAAGAGCTAAGGTCTTAGACTCGTACTCTGGCCTAATGGTTAAGGTCTTAACTCTTACTCTGGCCTACTGGTTAAGGTCTTAACTCTTACTCTGGCCTACTGGTTAAGGTCCTAACTCTTACTCTGGCCCAATAGCCAAGGTCTTAACTCTTACTGTGGCCTAATAGCTAAGGTCTTAACTCTTACTCTGGCCTAATAGCTAAGGTCTTAGACTCGTACTCTGGCCTAATGGTTAAGGTCTTAACTCTTACTCTGGCCTACTGGTTAAGGTCTTAACTCTTACTCTGGCCTAATAGCTAAGGTCTTAACTCATACTCTGGCCTAATAGCTAAGGTCTTAACTCTTACTCTGGCCTAATAGCTAAGGTCTTAGACTCGTACTCTGGCCAAATGGTTAAGGTCTTAACTCTTACTCTGGCCTAATGGTTAAGGTCTTAACTCTTACTCTGGTCTAATAGCTAAGGTCTTAACTCTTACTCTGGCCTAATAGCTAAGGTCTTAGACTCGTACTCTGGCCTACTGGTTAAGGTCTTAACTCTTACTCTGGCCTAATAGCTAAGGTCTTAGAATCATACTCTGGCCTAATGGTTAAGGTCTTAACTCTTACTCTGGCCTACTGGTTAAGGTCTTAACTCTTACTCTGGCCTAATAGCTAAGGTCTTAACTCTTACTCTGGCCTAATAGCTAAGGTCTTAGACTCGTACTCTGGCCAAATGGTTAAGGTCTTAACTCTTACTCTGGCCTAATGGTTAAGGTCTTAACTCTTACTCTGGTCTAATAGCTAAGGTCTTAACTCTTACTCTGGCCTAATAGCTAAGGTCTTAGACTCGTACTCTGGCCTACTGGTTAAGGTCTTAACTCTTACTCCGGCCTAATAGCTAAGGTCTTAGACTCGTACTCTGGCCTAATGGTTAAGGTCATAACTCTTACTCTGGCCTAATAACTAAGGTCTGAACTCTTACTCTGGCCTAATAGATAAGGTATTAACTCTTACTCTGGCCTAATGGTTAAGGTCTTAACTCTTACTCTGACCGAATAGCTAAGGTCTTAGACTCGTACTCTGGCCTACTGGTTAATGTCTTAACTCTTACTCTGGCCTAATAGCTAAGGTCTTAGACTCTGGCCTAATGGTTAAGGTCTTAACTCTTACACTGGCCTAATAGCTAAGGTCTTAGCTCTTACTCTGGCCTAATGGTTAAGGTCTTAACTCTTACTCTGGCCTAATAGCTAAGGTCTTAGACTCGTACTCTGGCCTACTGGTTAAGGTCTTAACTCTTACTCTGACCTAATAGCTAAGGTCTTAACTCTTACTCTAGCCTAATAGCTCAGGTCTTAGACTCTTACTCTGGCCTAATAGCTAAGGTCTTAGACTCTGGCCTAATGGTTAAGGTCTTAACTCTTACACTGGCCTAATAGCTAAGGTCTTAGCTCTTACTCTGGCCTAATGGTTAAGGTCTTAACTCTTACTCTGGCCTAATAGCTAAGGTCTTAGACTCGTACTCTGGCCTAATGGTTATGGTCTTAACTCTTACTCTGGCCTAATAGCTAAGGTCTTAGACTCGTACTCTGGAATAATGGTTAAGGTCTTAACTCTTACTCTGGCCTAATAGCTAAGGTCTTAACTCTTACTCTGGCCTAATAGCTAAGGTCTTAGACTCGTACTATGGCCTACAGGTTAAGGTCTTAACTCTTACTCTGGCCTACTGGTTAAGGTCTTAACTCTTACTCTGGCCTAATAGCTAAGGTCCTAGACTCGTACTCTGGCCTACTGGTTAAGGTCTTAACTCTTACTCTGACCTAATAGCTAAGGTCTTAACTCTAACTCTGGCCTAATAGCTAAGGTCGTAGACTCGTACTCTGGCCTAATGGTTAAGGTCTTAACTCTTACTCTGGCCTACTGGTTAAGGTCTTAACTCTTACTCTGGCCTAATAGCTAAGGTCTTAGACTCGTACTCTGGCCTAATGGTTAAGGCCTTAACTCTTACTCTGGCCTACTGGTTAAGGTCTTAACTCTCAAGCTGGCCTACTGGTTAAGGTCTTAACTCTTACTCTGGCCTAATAGCTAAGGTCTTAGACTCGTACTCTGGCCTAATGGTTAACGTCTTAACTCTTACTCTGGCCTACTGGTTAAGGTCTTAACTCTTACTCTGGCCTAATAGCTAAGGTCTTAACTCTTACTCTGGCCTAATAGCTAAGGTCTTAGACTCGTACTATGGCCTACAGGTTAAGGTCTTAACTCTTACTCTGGCCTACTGGTTAAGGTCTTAACTCTTACTCTGGCCTAATAGCTAAGGTCCTAGACTCGTACTCTGGCCTACTGGTTAAGGTCTTAACTCTTACTATGGTCTACTGGTTAAGGTCTTAACTCTTACTCTGGCCTAATAGCTAAGGTCTTAACTCTTACTCTGGCCTAATAGCTAAGGTCTCAGACTCGTACTCTGGCCTACTGGTTAAGGTCTTAACTCTTACTCTGGCCTAATAGCTAAGGTCTTAGACCCGTACTCTGGCCTAATGGTTAAGGTCTTAACTCTTACTCTGGCCTAATAACTAAGGTCTGAACTCTTACTCTGGCCTAATAGCTAAGGTCTTAACTCTTACTCTGGCCTAATAGCTAAGGTCTTAACTCTTACTCTGGCCTACTAGCTAAGGTCTTAGACTCTTACTCTGGCCTAATAGCTAAGGTCTTAACTCTTACTCTGGCCTAATAGCTAAGGTCTTAGATTCGTACTCTGGCCTAATGGTTAAGGTCTTAACTCTTACTCTGGCCTACAGGTTAAGGTCTTAACTCTTACTCTGGCCTACTGGTTAAGGTCTTAACTCTTACTCTGGCCTACTAGCTAAGGTCTTAGACTCGTACTCTGGCCTAATGGTTAAGGCCTTAACTCTTACTCTGGCCGAATAGCTAAGGTGTTAAACTCGTACTCTGGCCGACTGGTTAAGGTCTTAACTCTTACTCTGGCCTACTGGTTAAGGTCTTAACTCTTACTCTGGCCTAATAGCTAAGGTCTTAGACTCGTACTCTGGCCTAATGGTTAAGGTCTTAACTCTTACTCTGGCCTAATAACTAATGTCTTAGACTCGTACTCTGGCCTACTGGTTAAGGTCTTAACTCTTACTCTGGCCTAATAGCTAAGGTCTTAGACTCGTACTCTGGCCTAATGGTTAAGGTCTTAACTCTTACTCTGGCCTAATAGCTAAGGTCTTAGACTCGTACTCTGGCCTAATGGTTAAGGTCTTAACTCTTACTCTGGCCTACTGGTTAAGGTCTTAACTCTTACACTGGCCTACTGGTTAAGGTCTTAACTCATACTCTGGCCTAATGGTTAAGGTCTTAACTCTTACTCTGGCCTAATAGCTAAGGTCTTAACTCTTACTCTGGCCTAATGGTTAAGGTCTTAACTCTTACTCTGGCCTAATAGCTAGAGTCTTAACTCTTACTCTGGCCTAATAGCTAAGGTCTTAGACTCGTACTCTGGCCTATTGGTTAAGGTCTGAACTCTTACTCTGGCCAAATAGCTAAGGTCTCAGACTCGTACTCTGGCCTAATGGTTAAGGTCTTAACTCTTACTCTGGCCTACTGGTTAAGGTCTTAACTCTTACTATTGCCTACTGATAAAGGTCTTAACTCTTACTCTGGCCTAATAGCTAAGGTCTTTGACTCGTGCTCTGGCCTAATGGATAAGGTCTTAACTCTTACTCTGGCCGAATAGCTAAGGTCTTAGACTCGTACTCTGGCCTACTGGTTAAATTCTTAACTCTTACTCTGGCCTACTGGTTAAGGTCTTAATTCTTACTCTGGCCTACTGGTTAAGGTCTTAACTCTTACTCTGGCCTAATAGCTAAGGTCTTAGACTCATACTCTGGCCTAATGGTTATGGTCTTAACTCTTACTCTGGCCTAATAGCTAAGGTATTAGACTCGTACTCTGGAATAATGGTTAAGGTCTTAACTCTTACTCTGGCCTAATAGCTAAGGTCTTAACTCTTACTCTGGCCTAATAGCTAAGGTCTTAGACTCGTACTATGGCCTACAGGTTAAGGTCTTAACTCCTACTCTGGCCTACTGGTTAAGGTCTTAACTCTTACTCTGGCCTAATAGCTAAGGTCCTAGACTCGTACTCTGGCCTACTGGTTAAGGTCTTAACTCTTACTCTGACCTAATAGCTAAGGTCTTAACTCTAACTCTGGCCTAATAGCTAAGGTCGTAGACTCGTACTCTGGCCTAATGGTTAAGGTCTTAACTCTTACTCTGGCCTACTGGTTAAGGTCTTAACTCTTACTCTTGCCTAATAGCTAAGGTCTTAGACTCATACTCTGGCCTAATGGTTAAGGTCTTAACTCTTACTCTGGCCTACTGGTTAAGGTCTTAACTCTTACTCTGGCCTATTGGTTAAGGTCTTAACTCTTACTCTGGCCTAATAGCTAAGGTCTTAGACTCGTACTCTGGCCTAATGGTTAAGGCCTTAACTCTTACTCTGGCCTACTGGTTAAGGTCTTAACTCTCAAGCTGGCCTACTGGTTAAGGTCTTAACTCTTACTCTGGCCTAATAGCTAAGGTCTTAGACTCGTACTCTGGCCTAATGGTTAACGTCTTAACTCTTACTCTGGCCTACTGGTTAAGGTCTTAACTCTTACTCTGGCCTAATAGCTAAGGTCTTAACTCTTACTCTGGCCTAATAGCTAAGGTCTTAGACTCGTACTATGGCCTACAGGTTAAGGTCTTAACTCTTACTCTGGCCTACTGGTTAAGGTCTTAACTCTTACTCTGGCCTAATAGCTAAGGTCCTAGACTCGTACTCTGGCCTACTGGTTAAGGTCTTAACTCTTACTATGGTCTACTGGTTAAGGTCTTAACTCTTACTCTGGCCTAATAGCTAAGGTCTTAACTCTTACTCTGGCCTAATAGCTAAGGTCTTAGACTCGTACTCTGGCCTACTGGTTAAGGTCTTAACTCTTACTCTGGCCTAATAGCTAAGGTCTTAGACCCGTACTCTGGCCTAATGGTTAAGGTCTTAACTCTTACTCTGGCCTAATAACTAAGGTCTGAACTCTTACTCTGGCCTAATAGCTAAGGTCTTAACTCTTACTCTGGCCTAATAGCTAAGGTCTTAACTCTTACTCTGGCCTAATAGCTAAGGTCTTAGACTCTTACTCTGGCCTAATAGCTAAGGTCTTAACTCTTACTCTGGCCTAATAGCTAAGGTCTTAGATTCCAACTCTGGCCTAATGGTTAAGGTCTTAACTCTTACTCTGGCCTACAGGTTAAGGTCTTAACTCTTACTCTGGCCTACTGGTTAAGGTCTTAACTCTTACTCTGGCCTACTAGCTAAGGTCTTAGACTCGTACTCTGGCCTAATGGTTAAGGCCTTAACTCTTACTCTGGCCGAATAGCTAAGGTCTTAAACTCGTACTCTGGCCGACTGGTTAAGGTCTTAACTCTTACTCTGGCCTACTGGTTAAGGTCTTAACTCTTACTCTGGCCTAATAGCTAAGGTCTTAGACTCGTACTCTGGCCTAATGGTTAAGGTCTTAACTCTTACTCTGGCCTAATTGCTAATGTCTTAGACTCGTACTCTGGCCTACTGGTTAAGGTCTTAACTCTTACTCTGGCCTAATAGCTAAGGTCTTAGACTCGTACTCTGGCCTAATGGTTAAGGTCTTAACTCTTACTCTGGCCTAATAGCTAAGGTCTTAGACTCGTACTCTGGCCTAATGGTTAAGGTCTTAACTCTTACTCTGGCCAACTGGTTAAGGTCTTAACTCTTACACTGGCCTACTGGTTAAGGTCTTAACTCATACTCTGGCCTAATGGTTAAGGTCTTAACTCTTACTCTGGCCTAATAGCTAAGGTCTTAACTCTTACTCTGGCCTAATGGTTAAGGTCTTAACTCTTACTCTGGCCTAATAGCTAGAGTCTTAACTCTTACTCTGGCCTAATAGCTAAGGTCTTAGACTCGTACTCTGGCCTATTGGTTAAGGTCTGAACTCTTACTCTGGCCAAATAGCTAAGGTCTCAGACTCGTACTCTGGCCTAATGGTTAAGGTCTTAACTCTTACTCTGGCCTACTGGTTAAGGTCTTAACTCTTACTATTGCCTACTGATAAAGGTCTTAACTCTTACTCTGGCCTAATAGCTAAGGTCTTTGACTCGTGCTCTGGCCTAATGGATAAGGTCTTAACTCTTACTCTGGCCGAATAGCTAAGGTCTTAGACTCGTACTCTGGCCTACTGGTTAAATTCTTAACTCTTACTCTGGCCTACTGGTTAAGGTCTTAATTCTTACTCTGGCCTACTGGTTAAGGTCTTAACTCTTACTCTGGCCTAATAGCTAAGGTCTTAGACTCATACTCTGGCCTAATGGTTATGGTCTTAACTCTTACTCTGGCCTAATAGCTAAGGTCTTAGACTCGTACTCTGGAATAATGGTTAAGGTCTTAACTCTTACTCTGGCCTAATAGCTAAGGTCTTAACTCTTACTCTGGCCTAATAGCTAAGGTCTTAGACTCGTACTATGGCCTACAGGTTAAGGTCTTAACTCTTACTCTGGCCTACTGGTTAAGGTCTTAACTCTTACTCTGGCCTAATAGCTAAGGTCCTAGACTCGTACTCTGGCCTACTGGTTAAGGTCTTAACTCTTACTCTGACCTAATAGCTAAGGTCTTAACTCTAACTCTGGCCTAATAGCTAAGGTCGTAGACTCGTACTCTGGCCTAATGGTTAAGGTCTTAACTCTTACTCTGGCCTACTGGTTAAGGTCTTAACTCTTACTCTTGCCTAATAGCTAAGGTCTTAGACTCATACTCTGGCCTAATGGTTAAGGTCTTAACTCTTACTCTGGCCTACTGGTTAAGGTCTTAACTCTTACTCTGGCCTACTGGTTAAGGTCTTAACTCTTACTCTGGCCTAATAGCTAAGGTCTTAGACTCGTACTCTGGCCTAATGGTTAAGGTCTTAACTCTTACTCTGGCCTAATAGCTAAGGTCTTAGACTCGTACTCTGGCCTAATGGTTAAGGTCTTAACTCTTACTCTGGCCTACTGGTTAAGGTCTTAACTCTTACACTGGCCTACTGGTTAAGGTCTTAACTCATACTCTGGCCTAATGGTTAAGGTCTTAACTCTTACTCTGGCCTAATAGCTAAGGTCTTAACTCTTACTCTGGCCTAATGGTTAAGGTCTTAACTCTTACTCTGGCCTAATAGCTAGAGTCTTAACTCTTACTCTGGCCTAATAGCTAAGGTCTTAGACTCGTACTCTGGCCTATTGGTTAAGGTCTGAACTCTTACTCTGGCCAAATAGCTAAGGTCTCAGACTCGTACTCTGGCCTAATGGTTAAGGTCTTAACTCTTACTCTGGCCTAATAGCTAAGGTCTTAGACTCGTACTCTGGCCTAATGGTTAAGGTCTTAACTCTTACTCTGGCCTACTGGTTAAGGTCTTAACTCTTACACTGGCCTACTGGTTAAGGTCTTAACTCATACTCTGCCCTAATGGTTAAGGTCTTAACTCTTACTCTGGCCTAATAGCTAAGGTCTTAACTCTTACTCTGGCCTAATGGTTAAGGTCTTAACTCTTACTCTGGCCTAATAGCTAGAGTCTTAACTCTTACTCTGGCCTAATAGCTAAGGTCTTAGACTCGTACTCTGGCCTATTGGTTAAGGTCTGAACTCTTACTCTGGCCAAATAGCTAAGGTCTCAGACTCGTACTCTGGCCTAATGGTTAAGGTCTTAACTCTTACTCTGGCCTACTGGTTAAGGTCTTAACTCTTACTATTGCCTACTGATAAAGGTCTTAACTCTTACTCTGGCCTAATAGCTAAGGTCTTTGACTCGTGCTCTGGCCTAATGGATAAGGTCTTAACTCTTACTCTGGCCGAATAGCTAAGGTCTTAGACTCGTACTCTGGCCTACTGGTTAAATTCTTAACTCTTACTCTGGCCTACTGGTTAAGGTCTTAATTCTTACTCTGGCCTACTGGTTAAGGTCTTAACTCTTACTCTGGCCTAATAGCTAAGGTCTTAGACTCATACTCTGGCCTAATGGTTATGGTCTTAACTCTTACTCTGGCCTAATAGCTAAGGTCTTAGACTCGTACTCTGGAATAATGGTTAAGGTCTTAACTCTTACTCTGGCCTAATAGCTAAGGTCTTAACTCTTACTCTGGCCTAATAGCTAAGGTCTTAGACTCGTACTATGGCCTACAGGTTAAGGTCTTAACTCTTACTCTGGCCTACTGGTTAAGGTCTTAACTCTTACTCTGGCCTAATAGCTAAGGTCCTAGACTCGTACTCTGGCCTACTGGTTAAGGTCTTAACTCTTACTCTGACCTAATAGCTAAGGTCTTAACTCTAACTCTGGCCTAATAGCTAAGGTCGTAGACTCGTACTCTGGCCTAATGGTTAAGGTCTTAACTCTTACTCTGGCCTACTGGTTAAGGTCTTAACTCTTACTCTTGCCTAATAGCTAAGGTCTTAGACTCATACTCTGGCCTAATGGTTAAGGTCTTAACTCTTACTCTGGCCTACTGGTTAAGGTCTTAACTCTTACTCTGGCCTACTGGTTAAGGTCTTAACTCTTACTCTGGCCTAATAGCTAAGGTCTTAGACTCGTACTCTGGCCTAATGGTTAAGGTCTTAACTCTTACTCTGGCCTACTGGTTAAGGTCTTAACTCTCACGCTGGCCTACTGGTTAAGGTCTTAACTCTTACTCTGGCCTAATAGCTAAGGTCTTAGACTCTTACTCTGGCCTACTGGTTAAGGTCTTAACTCTTACTCTGGCCTAATAGCTAAGGTCTTAACTCTTACTCTGGCCTAATAGCTAAGGTCTTAGACTCGTACTATGGCCTACAGGTTAAGGTCTTAACTCTTACTCTGGCCTACTGGTTAAGGTCTTGACTCTTACTCTGGCCTAATAGCTAAGGTCCTAGACTCGTACTCTGGCCTACTGGTTAAGGTCTTAACTCTTACTCTGACCTATTAGCTAAGGTCTTAACTCTTACTCTGGCCTAATAGCTAAGGTCTGTGACTCGTACTCTGGCCTAATGGTTAAGGTCTTAACTCTTACTCTGGTCTACTGGTTAAGGTCTTAACTCTTACTCTGGCCTAATAGCTAAGGTCTTAGACTCATACTCTGGCCTAATGGTTAAGGTCTTAACTCTTACTCTGGCCTACTGGTTAAGGTCTTAACTCTTACTCTGGCCTACTGGTTAAGGTCTTAACTCTTACGCTGGCCTAATAGCTAAGGTCTTAACTCTTACTCTGGCCTAATAGCTAAGGTCTTAGACTCGTACTCTGGCCTAATGGTTAAGGTCTTAACTCTTACTCTGGCCTAATAGCTAAGGTCTTAACTCTTACTCTGGCCTAATAGCTAAGGTCTTAGACTCGTACTATGGCCTAATGGTTAAGGTCTTAACTCTTACTCTGGCCTACTGGTTAAGGTCTTAACTCTTACGCTGGCCTACAGGTTAAGGTCTTAACTCTTACTCTGGCCTACTGGTTAAGGTCTTAACTCTTACTCTGGCCTAATAGCTAAGGTCCTATACTCGTACTCTGGCCTACTGGTTAAGGTCTTAACTCTTACTCTGACCTAATAGCTAAGGTCTTAACTCTTACTCTGGCCTAAGAGCTAAGGTCTTAGACTCGTACTCTGGCCTAATGGTTAAGGTCTTAACTCTTACTCTGGCCTACTGGTTAAGGTCTTAACTCTTACTCTGGCCTACTGGATAAGGTCCTAACTCTTACTCTGGCCCAATAGCCAAGGTCTTAACTCTTACTGTGGCCTAATAGCTAAGGTCTTAACTCTTACTCTGGCCTAATAGCTAAGGTCTTAGACTCGTACTCTGGCCTACTGGTTAAGGTCTTAACTCTTACTCTGGCCTACTGGTTAAGGTCTTAACTCTTACTCTGGCCTAATAGCTAAGGTCTTAACTCATACTCTGGCCTAATAGCTAAGGTCTTAACTCTTACTCTGGCCTAATAGCTAAGGTCTTAGACTCGTACTCTGGCCAAATGGTTAAGGTCTTAACTCTTACTCTGGCCTAATGGTTAAGGTCTTAACTCTTACTCTGGTCTAATAGCTAAGGTCTTAACTCTTACTCTGGCCTAATAGCTAAGGTCTTAGACTCATACTCTGGCCTACTGGTTAAGGTCTTAACTCTTACTCTGGCCTAATAGCTAAGGTCTTAGAATCATACTCTGGCCTAATGGTTAAGGTCTTAACTCTTACTCTGGCCTACTGGTTAAGGTCTTAACTCTTACTCTGGCCTAATAGCTAAGGTCTTAACTCTTACTCTGGCCTAATAGCTAAGGTCTTAGACTCGTACTCTGGCCAAATGGTTAAGGTCTTAACTCTTACTCTGGCCTAATGGTTAAGGTCTTAACTCTTACTCTGGTCTAATAGCTAAGGTCTTAACTCTTACTCTGGCCTAATAGCTAAGGTCTTAGACTCGTACTCTGGCCTACTGGTTAAGGTCTTAACTCTTACTCCGGCCTAATAGCTAAGGTCTTAGACTCGTACTCTGGCCTAATGGTTAAGGTCATAACTCTTACTCTGGCCTAATAACTAAGGTCTGAACTCTTACTCTGGCCTAATAGATAAGGTATTAACTCTTACTCTGGCCTAATGGTTAAGGTCTTAACTCTTACTCTGACCGAATAGCTAAGGTCTTAGACTCGTACTCTGGCCTACTGGTTAATGTCTTAACTCTTACTCTGGCCTAATAGCTAAGGTCTTAGACTCTGGCCTAATGGTTAAGGTCTTAACTCTTACACTGGCCTAATAGCTAAGGTCTTAGCTCTTACTCTGGCCTAATGGTTAAGGTCTTAACTCTTACTCTGGCCTAATAGCTAAGGTCTTAGACTCGTACTCTGGCCTACTGGTTAAGGTCTTAACTCTTACTCTGACCTAATAGCTAAGGTCTTAACTCTTACTCTAGCCTAATAGCTCAGGTCTTAGACTCTTACTCTGGCCTAATAGCTAAGGTCTTAACTCTTACTCTGGCCTAATAGCTAAGGTCTTAGATTCGTACTCTGGCCTAATGGTTAAGGTCTTAACTCTTACTCTGGCCTACAGGTTAAGGTCTTAACTCTTACTCTGGCCTACTGGTTAAGGTCTTAACTCTTACTCTGGCCTAATAGCTAAGGTCTTAGACTCGTACTCTGGCCTAATGGTTAAGGCCTTAACTCTTACTCTGGCCTACTGGTTAAGGTCTTAACTCTCAAGCTGGCCTACTGGTTAAGGTCTTAACTCTTACTCTGGCCTAATAGCTAAGGTCTTAGACTCGTACTCTGGCCTAATGGTTAACGTCTTAACTCTTACTCTGGCCTATTGGTTAAGGTCTTAACTCTTACTCTGGCCTAATAGCTAAGGTCTTAACTCTTACTCTGGCCTAATAGCTAAGGTCTTAGACTCGTACTATGGCCTACAGGTTAAGGTCTTAACTCTTACTCTGGCCTACTGGTTAAGGTCTTAACTCTTACTCTGGCCTAATAGCTAAGGTCCTAGACTCGTACTCTGGCCTACTGGTTAAGGTCTTAACTCTTACTATGGTCTACTGGTTAAGGTCTTAACTCTTACTCTGGCCTAATAGCTAAGGTCTTAACTCTTACTCTGGCCTAATAGCTAAGGTCTCAGACTCGTACTCTGGCCTACTGGTTAAGGTCTTAACTCTTACTCTGGCCTAATAGCTAAGGTCTTAGACCCGTACTCTGGCCTAATGGTTAAGGTCTTAACTCTTACTCTGGCCTAATAACTAAGGTCTGAACTCTTACTCTGGCCTAATAGCTAAGGTCTTAACTCTTACTCTGGCCTAATAGCTAAGGTCTTAACTCTTACTCTGGCCTACTAGCTAAGGTCTTAGACTCTTACTCTGGCCTAATAGCTAAGGTCTTAACTCTTACTCTGGCCTAATAGCTAAGGTCTTAGATTCGTACTCTGGCCTAATGGTTAAGGTCTTAACTCTTACTCTGGCCTACAGGTTAAGGTCTTAACTCTTACTCTGGCCTACTGGTTAAGGTCTTAACTCTTACTCTGGCCTACTAGCTAAGGTCTTAGACTCGTACTCTGGCCTAATGGTTAAGGCCTTAACTCTTACTCTGGCCGAATAGCTAAGGTGTTAAACTCGTACTCTGGCCGACTGGTTAAGGTCTTAACTCTTACTCTGGCCTAATAGCTAAGGTCTTAGACTCGTACTCTGGCCTAATGGTTAAGGTCTTAACTCTTACTCTGGCCTAATTGCTAATGTCTTAGACTCGTACTCTGGCCTACTGGTTAAGGTCTTAACTCTTACTCTGGCCTAATAGCTAAGGTCTTAGACTCGTACTCTGGCCTAATGGTTAAGGTCTTAACTCTTACTCTGGCCTAATAGCTAAGGTCTTAGACTCGTACTCTGGCCTAATGGTTAAGGTCTTAACTCTTACTCTGGCCTACTGGTTAAGGTCTTAACTCTTACACTGGCCTACTGGTTAAGGTCTTAACTCATACTCTGGCCTAATGGTTAAGGTCTTAACTCTTACTCTGGCCTAATAGCTAAGGTCTTAACTCTTACTCTGGCCTAATGGTTAAGGTCTTAACTCTTACTCTGGCCTAATAGCTAGAGTCTTAACTCTTACTCTGGCCTAATAGCTAAGGTCTTAGACTCGTACTCTGGCCTATTGGTTAAGGTCTGAACTCTTACTCTGGCCAAATAGCTAAGGTCTTAGACTCGTACTCTGGCCTAATGGTTAACGTCTTAACTCTTACTCTGGCCTATTGGTTAAGGTCTTAACTCTTACTCTGGCCTAATAGCTAAGGTCTTAACTCTTACTCTGGCCTAATAGCTAAGGTCTTAGACTCGTACTATGGCCTACAGGTTAAGGTCTTAACTCTTACTCTGGCCTAATAGCTAAGGTCTTAGACTCGTACTCTGGCCTAATGGTTAAGGCCTTAACTCTTACTCTGGCCTACTGGTTAAGGTCTTAACTCTCAAGCTGGCCTACTGGTTAAGGTCTTAACTCTTACTCTGGCCTAATAGCTAAGGTCTTAGACTCGTACTCTGGCCTAATGGTTAACGTCTTAACTCTTACTCTGGCCTATTGGTTAAGGTCTTAACTCTTACTCTGGCCTAATAGCTAAGGTCTTAACTCTTACTCTGGCCTAATAGCTAAGGTCTTAGACTCGTACTATGGCCTACAGGTTAAGGTCTTAACTCTTACTCTGGCCTACTGGTTAAGGTCTTAACTCTTACTCTGGCCTAATAGCTAAGGTCCTAGACTCGTACTCTGGCCTACTGGTTAAGGTCTTAACTCTTACTATGGTCTACTGGTTAAGGTCTTAACTCTTACTCTGGCCTAATAGCTAAGGTCTTAACTCTTACTCTGGCCTAATAGCTAAGGTCTCAGACTCGTACTCTGGCCTACTGGTTAAGGTCTTAACTCTTACTCTGGCCTAATAGCTAAGGTCTTAGACCCGTACTCTGGCCTAATGGTTAAGGTCTTAACTCTTACTCTGGCCTAATAACTAAGGTCTGAACTCTTACTCTGGCCTAATAGCTAAGGTCTTAACTCTTACTCTGGCCTAATAGCTAAGGTCTTAACTCTTACTCTGGCCTACTAGCTAAGGTCTTAGACTCTTACTCTGGCCTAATAGCTAAGGTCTTAACTCTTACTCTGGCCTAATAGCTAAGGTCTTAGATTCGTACTCTGGCCTAATGGTTAAGGTCTTAACTCTTACTCTGGCCTACAGGTTAAGGTCTTAACTCTTACTCTGGCCTACTGGTTAAGGTCTTAACTCTTACTCTGGCCTACTAGCTAAGGTCTTAGACTCGTACTCTGGCCTAATGGTTAAGGCCTTAACTCTTACTCTGGCCGAATAGCTAAGGTGTTAAACTCGTACTCTGGCCGACTGGTTAAGGTCTTAACTCTTACTCTGGCCTAATAGCTAAGGTCTTAGACTCGTACTCTGGCCTAATGGTTAAGGTCTTAACTCTTACTCTGGCCTAATTGCTAATGTCTTAGACTCGTACTCTGGCCTACTGGTTAAGGTCTTAACTCTTACTCTGGCCTAATAGCTAAGGTCTTAGACTCGTACTCTGGCCTAATGGTTAAGGTCTTAACTCTTACTCTGGCCTAATAGCTAAGGTCTTAGACTCGTACTCTGGCCTAATGGTTAAGGTCTTAACTCTTACTCTGGCCTACTGGTTAAGGTCTTAACTCTTACACTGGCCTACTGGTTAAGGTCTTAACTCATACTCTGGCCTAATGGTTAAGGTCTTAACTCTTACTCTGGCCTAATAGCTAAGGTCTTAACTCTTACTCTGGCCTAATGGTTAAGGTCTTAACTCTTACTCTGGCCTAATAGCTAGAGTCTTAACTCTTACTCTGGCCTAATAGCTAAGGTCTTAGACTCGTACTCTGGCCTATTGGTTAAGGTCTGAACTCTTACTCTGGCCAAATAGCTAAGGTCTCAGACTCGTACTCTGGCCTAATGGTTAAGGTCTTAACTCTTACTCTGGCCTACTGGTTAAGGTCTTAACTCTTACTATTGCCTACTGATAAAGGTCTTAACTCTTACTCTGGCCTAATAGCTAAGGTCTTTGACTCGTGCTCTGGCCTAATGGATAAGGTCTTAACTCTTACTCTGGCCGAATAGCTAAGGTCTTAGACTCGTACTCTGGCCTACTGGTTAAATTCTTAACTCTTACTCTGGCCTACTGGTTAAGGTCTTAATTCTTACTCTGGCCTACTGGTTAAGGTCTTAACTCTTACTCTGGCCTAATAGCTAAGGTCTTAGACTCATACTCTGGCCTAATGGTTATGGTCTTAACTCTTACTCTGGCCTAATAGCTAAGGTCTTAGACTCGTACTCTGGAATAATGGTTAAGGTCTTAACTCTTACTCTGGCCTAATAGCTAAGGTCTTAACTCTTACTCTGGCCTAATAGCTAAGGTCTTAGACTCGTACTATGGCCTACAGGTTAAGGTCTTAACTCTTACTCTGGCCTACTGGTTAAGGTCTTAACTCTTACTCTGGCCTAATAGCTAAGGTCCTAGACTCGTACTCTGGCCTACTGGTTAAGGTCTTAACTCTTACTCTGACCTAATAGCTAAGGTCTTAACTCTAACTCTGGCCTAATAGCTAAGGTCGTAGACTCGTACTCTGGCCTAATGGTTAAGGTCTTAACTCTTACTCTGGCCTACTGGTTAAGGTCTTAACTCTTACTCTTGCCTAATAGCTAAGGTCTTAGACTCATACTCTGGCCTAATGGTTAAGGTCTTAACTCTTACTCTGGCCTACTGGTTAAGGTCTTAACTCTTACTCTGGCCTACTGGTTAAGGTCTTAACTCTTACTCTGGCCTAATAGCTAAGGTCTTAGACTCGTACTCTGGCCTAATGGTTAAGGTCTTAACTCTTACTCTGGCCTACTGGTTAAGGTCTTAACTCTTACTATTGCCTACTGATAAAGGTCTTAACTCTTACTCTGGCCTAATAGCTAAGGTCTTTGACTCGTGCTCTGGCCTAATGGATAAGGTCTTAACTCTTACTCTGGCCGAATAGCTAAGGTCTCAGACTCGTACTCTGGCCTAATGGTTAAGGTCTTAACTCTTACTCTGGCCTACTGGTTAAGGTCTTAACTCTTACTATTGCCTACTGATAAAGGTCTTAACTCTTACTCTGGCCTAATAGCTAAGGTCTTTGACTCGTGCTCTGGCCTAATGGATAAGGTCTTAACTCTTACTCTGGCCGAATAGCTAAGGTCTTAGACTCGTACTCTGGCCTACTGGTTAAATTCTTAACTCTTACTCTGGCCTACTGGTTAAGGTCTTAATTCTTACTCTGGCCTACTGGTTAAGGTCTTAACTCTTACTCTGGCCTAATAGCTAAGGTCTTAGACTCATACTCTGGCCTAATGGTTATGGTCTTAACTCTTACTCTGGCCTAATAGCTAAGGTCTTAGACTCGTACTCTGGAATAATGGTTAAGGTCTTAACTCTTACTCTGGCCTAATAGCTAAGGTCTTAACTCTTACTCTGGCCTAATAGCTAAGGTCTTAGACTCGTACTATGGCCTACAGGTTAAGGTCTTAACTCTTACTCTGGCCTACTGGTTAAGGTCTTAACTCTTACTCTGGCCTAATAGCTAAGGTCCTAGACTCGTACTCTGGCCTACTGGTTAAGGTCTTAACTCTTACTCTGACCTAATAGCTAAGGTCTTAACTCTAACTCTGGCCTAATAGCTAAGGTCGTAGACTCGTACTCTGGCCTAATGGTTAAGGTCTTAACTCTTACTCTGGCCTACTGGTTAAGGTCTTAACTCTTACTCTTGCCTAATAGCTAAGGTCTTAGACTCATACTCTGGCCTAATGGTTAAGGTCTTAACTCTTACTCTGGCCTACTGGTTAAGGTCTTAACTCTTACTCTGGCCTACTGGTTAAGGTCTTAACTCTTACTCTGGCCTAATAGCTAAGGTCTTAGACTCGTACTCTGGCCTAATGGTTAAGGTCTTAACTCTTACTCTGGCCTACTGGTTAAGGTCTTAACTCTCACGCTGGCCTACTGGTTAAGGTCTTAACTCTTACTCTGGCCTAATAGCTAAGGTCTTAGACTCGTACTCTGGCCTAATGGTTAAGGTCTTAACTCTTACTCTGGCCTACTGGTTAAGGTCTTAACTCTTACTCTGGCCTAATAGCTAAGGTCTTAACTCTTACTCTGGCCTAATAGCTAAGGTCTTAGACTCGTACTATGGCCTACAGGTTAAGGTCTTAACTCTTACTCTGGCCTACTGGTTAAGGTCTTGACTCTTACTCTGGCCTAATAGCTAAGGTCCTAGACTCGTACTCTGGCCTACTGGTTAAGGTCTTAACTCTTACTCTGACCTATTAGCTAAGGTCTTAACTCTTACTCTGGCCTAATAGCTAAGGTCTTTGACTCGTACTCTGGCCTAATGGTTAAGGTCTTAACTCTTACTCTGGTCTACTGGTTAAGGTCTTAACTCTTACTCTGGCCTAATAGCTAAGGTCTTAGACTCATACTCTGGCCTAATGGTTAAGGTCTTAACTCTTACTCTGGCCTACTGGTTAAGGTCTTAACTCTTACTCTGGCCTACTGGTTAAGGTCTTAACTCTTACGCTGGCCTAATAGCTAAGGTCTTAACTCTTACTCTGGCCTAATAGCTAAGGTCTTAGACTCGTACTCTGGCCTAATGGTTAAGGTCTTAACTCTTACTCTGGCCTAATAGCTAAGGTCTTAACTCTTACTCTGGCCTAATAGCTAAGGTCTTAGACTCGTACTATGGCCTAATGGTTAAGGTCTTAACTCTTACTCTGGCCTACTGGTTAAGGTCTTAACTCTTACGCTGGCCTACAGGTTAAGGTCTTAACTCTTACTCTGGCCTACTGGTTAAGGTCTTAACTCTTACTCTGGCCTAATAGCTAAGGTCCTATACTCGTACTCTGGCCTACTGGTTAAGGTCTTAACTCTTACTCTGACCTAATAGCTAAGGTCTTAACTCTTACTCTGGCCTAAGAGCTAAGGTCTTAGACTCGTACTCTGGCCTAATGGTTAAGGTCTTAACTCTTACTCTGGCCTACTGGTTAAGGTCTTAACTCTTACTCTGGCCTACTGGTTAAGGTCCTAACTCTTACTCTGGCCCAATAGCCAAGGTCTTAACTCTTACTGTGGCCTAATAGCTAAGGTCTTAACTCTTACTCTGGCCTAATAGCTAAGGTCTTAGACTCGTACTCTGGCCTAATGGTTAAGGTCTTAACTCTTACTCTGGCCTACTGGTTAAGGTCTTAACTCTTACTCTGGCCTACTGGTTAAGGTCTTAACTCTTACTCTGGCCTAATAGCTAAGGTCTTAACTCATACTCTGGCCTAATAGCTAAGGTCTTAACTCTTACTCTGGCCTAATAGCTAAGGTCTTAGACTCGTACTCTGGCCAAATGGTTAAGGTCTTAACTCTTACTCTGGCCTAATGGTTAAGGTCTTAACTCTTACTCTGGTCTAATAGCTAAGGTCTTAACTCTTACTCTGGCCTAATAGCTAAGGTCTTAGACTCGTACTCTGGCCTACTGGTTAAGGTCTTAACTCTTACTCTGGCCTAATAGCTAAGGTCTTAGAATCATACTCTGGCCTAATGGTTAAGGTCTTAACTCTTACTCTGGCCTACTGGTTAAGGTCTTAACTCTTACTCTGGCCTAATAGCTAAGGTTTTAACTCTTACTCTGGCCTAATAGCTAAGGTCTTAGACTCGTACTCTGGCCAAATGGTTAAGGTCTTAACTCTTACTCTGGCCTAATGGTTAAGGTCTTAACTCTTACTCTGGTCTAATAGCTAAGGTCTTAACTCTTACTCTGGCCTAATAGCTAAGGTCTTAGACTCGTACTCTGGCCTACTGGTTAAGGTCTTAACTCTTACTCCGGCCTAATAGCTAAGGTCTTAGACTCGTACTCTGGCCTAATGGTTAAGGTCATAACTCTTACTCTGGCCTAATAACTAAGGTCTGAACTCTTACTCTGGCCTAATAGATAAGGTATTAACTCTTACTCTGGCCTAATGGTTAAGGTCTTAACTCTTACTCTGACCGAATAGCTAAGGTCTTAGACTCGTACTCTGGCCTACTGGTTAATGTCTTAACTCTTACTCTGGGCTAATAGCTAAGGTCTTAGACTCTGGCCTAATGGTTAAGGTCTTAACTCTTACACTGGCCTAATAGCTAAGGTCTTAGCTCTTACTCTGGCCTAATGGTTAAGGTCTTAACTCTTACTCTGGCCTAATAGCTAAGGTCTTAGACTCGTACTCTGGCCTACTGGTTAAGGTCTTAACTCTTACTATGACCTAATAGCTAAGGTCTTAACTCTTACTCTAGCCTAATAGCTCAGGTCTTAGACTCTTACTCTGGCCTAATAGCTAAGGTCTTAACTCTTACTCTGGCCTAATAGCTAAGGTCTTAGATTCGTACTCTGGCCTAATGGTTAAGGTCTTAACTCTTACTCTGGCCTACAGGTTAAGGTCTTAACTCTTACTCTGGCCTACTGGTTAAGGTCTTAACTCTTACTCTGGCCTAATAGCTAAGGTCTTAGACTCGTACTCTGGCCTAATGGTTAAGGCCTTAACTCTTACTCTGGCCTACTGGTTAAGGTCTTAACTCTCAAGCTGGCCTACTGGTTAAGGTCTTAACTCTTACTCTGGCCTAATAGCTAAGGTCTTAGACTCGTACTCTGGCCTAATGGTTAACGTCTTAACTCTTACTCTGGCCTACTGGTTAAGGTCTTAACTCTTACTCTGGCCTAATAGCTAAGGTCTTAACTCTTACTCTGGCCTAATAGCTAAGGTCTTAGACTCGTACTATGGCCTACAGGTTAAGGTCTTAACTCTTACTCTGGCCTACTGGTTAAGGTCTTAACTCTTACTCTGGCCTAATAGCTAAGGTCCTAGACTCGTACTCTGGCCTACTGGTTAAGGTCTTAACTCTTACTATGGTCTACTGGTTAAGGTCTTAACTCTTACTCTGGCCTAATAGCTAAGGTCTTAACTCTTACTCTGGCCTAATAGCTAAGGTCTCAGACTCGTACTCTGGCCTACTGGTTAAGGTCTTAACTCTTACTCTGGCCTAATAGCTAAGGTCTTAGACCCGTACTCTGGCCTAATGGTTAAGGTCTTAACTCTTACTCTGGCCTAATAACTAAGGTCTGAACTCTTACTCTGGCCTAATAGCTAAGGTCTTAACTCTTACTCTGGCCTAATAGCTAAGGTCTTAACTCTTACTCTGGCCTACTAGCTAAGGTCTTAGACTCTTACTCTGGCCTAATAGCTAAGGTCTTAACTCTTACTCTGGCCTAATAGCTAAGGTCTTAGATTCGTACTCTGGCCTAATGGTTAAGGTCTTAACTCTTACTCTGGCCTACAGGTTAAGGTCTTAACTCTTACTCTGGCCTACTGGTTAAGGTCTTAACTCTTACTCTGGCCTACTAGCTAAGGTCTTAGACTCGTACTCTGGCCTAATGGTTAAGGCCTTAACTCTTACTCTGGCCGAATAGCTAAGGTGTTAAACTCGTACTCTGGCCGACTGGTTAAGGTCTTAACTCTTACTCTGGCCTACTGGTTAAGGTCTTAACTCTTACTCTGGCCTAATAGCTAAGGTCTTAGACTCGTACTCTGGCCTAATGGTTAAGGTCTTAACTCTTACTCTGGCCTAATTGCTAATGTCTTAGACTCGTACTCTGGCCTACTGGTTAAGGTCTTAACTCTTACTCTGGCCTAATAGCTAAGGTCTTAGACTCGTACTCTGGCCTAATGGTTAAGGTCTTAACTCTTACTCTGGCCTAATAGCTAAGGTCTTAGACTCGTACTCTGGCCTAATGGTTAAGGTCTTAACTCTTACTCTGGCCTACTGGTTAAGGTCTTAACTCTTACACTGGCCTACTGGTTAAGGTCTTAACTCATACTCTGGCCTAATGGTTAAGGTCTTAACTCTTACTCTGGCCTAATAGCTAAGGTCTTAACTCTTACTCTGACCTAATGGTTAAGGTCTTAACTCTTACTCTGGCCTAATAGCTAGAGTCTTAACTCTTACTCTGGCCTAATAGCTAAGGTCTTAGACTCGTACTCTGGCCTATTGGTTAAGGTCTGAACTCTTACTCTGGCCAAATAGCTAAGGTCTCAGACTCGTACTCTGGCCTAATGGTTAAGGTCTTAACTCTTACTCTGGCCTAATGGTTAAGGTCTTAACTCTTACTCTGGTCTAATAGCTAAGGTCTTAACTCTTACTCTGGCCTAATAGCTAAGGTCTTAGACTCGTACTCTGGCCTACTGGTTAAGGTCTTAACTCTTACTCTGGCCTAATAGCTAAGGTCTTAGAATCATACTCTGGCCTAATGGTTAAGGTCTTAACTCTTACTCTGGCCTACTGGTTAAGGTCTTAACTCTTACTCTGGCCTAATAGCTAAGGTCTTAACTCTTACTCTGGCCTAATAGCTAAGGTCTTAGACTCGTACTCTGGCCAAATGGTTAAGGTCTTAACTCTTACTCTGGCCTAATGGTTAAGGTCTTAACTCTTACTCTGGTCTAATAGCTAAGGTCTTAACTCTTACTCTGGCCTAATAGCTAAGGTCTTAGACTCGTACTCTGGCCTACTGGTTAAGGTCTTAACTCTTACTCTGGCCTAATAGCTAAGGTCTTAGACTCGTACTCTGGCCTAATGGTTAAGGTCATAACTCTTACTCTGGCCTAATAACTAAGGTCTGAACTCTTACTCTGGCCTAATAGATAAGGTATTAACTCTTACTCTGGCCTAATGGTTAAGGTCTTAACTCTTACTCTGACCGAATAGCTAAGGTCTTAGACTCGTACTCTGGCCTACTGGTTAATGTCTTAACTCTTACTCTGGCCTAATAGCTAAGGTCTTAGACTCTGGCCTAATGGTTAAGGTCTTAACTCTTACACTGGCCTAATAGCTAAGGTCTTAGCTCTTACTCTGGCCTAATGGTTAAGGTCTTAACTCTTACTCTGGCCTAATAGCTAAGGTCTTAGACTCGTACTCTGGCCTACTGGTTAAGGTCTTAACTCTTACTCTGACCTAATAGCTAAGGTCTTAACTCTTACTCTAGCCTAATAGCTCAGGTCTTAGACTCTTACTCTGGCCTAATAGCTAAGGTCTTAACTCTTACTCTGGCCTAATAGCTAAGGTCTTAGATTCGTACTCTGGCCTAATGGTTAAGGTCTTAACTCTTACTCTGGCCTACAGGTTAAGGTCTTAACTCTTACTCTGGCCTACTGGTTAAGGTCTTAACTCTTACTCTGGCCTAATAGCTAAGGTCTTAGACTCGTACTCTGGCCTAATGGTTAAGGCCTTAACTCTTACTCTGGCCTACTGGTTAAGGTCTTAACTCTCAAGCTGGCCTACTGGTTAAGGTCTTAACTCTTACTCTGTCCTAATAGCTAAGGTCTTAGACTCGTACTCTGGCCTAATGGTTAACGTCTTAACTCTTACTCTGGCCTACTGGTTAAGGTCTTAACTCTTACTCTGGCCTAATAGCTAAGGTCTTAACTCTTACTCTGGCCTAATAGCTAAGGTCTTAGACTCGTACTATGGCCTACAGGTTAAGGTCTTAACTCTTACTCTGGCCTACTGGTTAAGGTCTTAACTCTTACTCTGGCCTAATAGCTAAGGTCCTAGACTCGTACTCTGGCCTACTGGTTAAGGTCTTAACTCTTACTATGGTCTACTGGTTAAGGTCTTAACTCTTACTCTGGCCTAATAGCTAAGGTCTTAACTCTTACTCTGGCCTAATAGCTAAGGTCTCAGACTCGTACTCTGGCCTACTGGTTAAGGTCTTAACTCTTACTCTGGCCTAATAGCTAAGGTCTTAGACCCGTACTCTGGCCTAATGGTTAAGGTCTTAACTCTTACTCTGGCCTAATAACTAAGGTCTGAACTCTTACTCTGGCCTAATAGCTAAGGTCTTAACTCTTACTCTGGCCTAATAGCTAAGGTCTTAACTCTTACTCTGGCCTACTAGCTAAGGTCTTAGACTCTTACTCTGGCCTAATAGCTAAGGTCTTAACTCTTACTCTGGCCTAATAGCTAAGGTCTTAGATTCGTACTCTGGCCTAATGGTTAAGGTCTTAACTCTTACTCTGGCCTACAGGTTAAGGTCTTAACTCTTACTCTGGCCTACTGGTTAAGGTCTTAACTCTTACTCTGGCCTACTAGCTAAGGTCTTAGACTCGTACTCTGGCCTAATGGTTAAGGCCTTAACTCTTACTCTGGCCGAATAGCTAAGGTGTTAAACTCGTACTCTGGCCGACTGGTTAAGGTCTTAACTCTTACTCTGGCCTACTGGTTAAGGTCTTAACTCTTACTCTGGCCTAATAGCTAAGGTCTTAGACTCGTACTCTGGCCTAATGGTTAAGGTCTTAACTCTTACTCTGGCCTAATTGCTAATGTCTTAGACTCGTACTCTGGCCTACTGGTTAAGGTCTTAACTCTTACTCTGGCCTAATAGCTAAGGTCTTAGACTCGTACTCTGGCCTAATGGTTAAGGTCTTAACTCTTACTCTGGCCTAATAGCTAAGGTCTTAGACTCGTACTCTGGCCTAATGGTTAAGGTCTTAACTCTTACTCTGGCCTACTGGTTAAGGTCTTAACTCTTACACTGGCCTACTGGTTAAGGTCTTAACTCATACTCTGGCCTAATGGTTAAGGTCTTAACTCTTACTCTGGCCTAATAGCTAAGGTCTTAACTCTTACTCTGGCCTAATGGTTAAGGTCTTAACTCTTACTCTGGCCTAATAGCTAGAGTCTTAACTCTTACTCTGGCCTAATAGCTAAGGTCTTAGACTCGTACTCTGGCCTATTGGTTAAGGTCTGAACTCTTACTCTGGCCAAATAGCTAAGGTCTCAGACTCGTACTCTGGCCTAATGGTTAAGGTCTTAACTCTTACTCTGGCCTACTGGTTAAGGTCTTAACTCTTACTATTGCCTACTGATAAAGGTCTTAACTCTTACTCTGGCCTAATAGCTAAGGTCTTTGACTCGTGCTCTGGCCTAATGGATAAGGTCTTAACTCTTACTCTGGCCGAATAGCTAAGGTCTTAGACTCGTACTCTGGCCTACTGGTTAAATTCTTAACTCTTACTCTGGCCTACTGGTTAAGGTCTTAATTCTTACTCTGGCCTACTGGTTAAGGTCTTAACTCTTACTCTGGCCTAATAGCTAAGGTCTTAGACTCATACTCTGGCCTAATGGTTATGGTCTTAACTCTTACTCTGGCCTAATAGCTAAGGTCTTAGACTCGTACTCTGGAATAATGGTTAAGGTCTTAACTCTTACTCTGGCCTAATAGCTAAGGTCTTAACTCTTACTCTGGCCTAATAGCTAAGGTCTTAGACTCGTACTATGGCCTACAGGTTAAGGTCTTAACTCTTACTCTGGCCTACTGGTTAAGGTCTTAACTCTTACTCTGGCCTAATAGCTAAGGTCCTAGACTCGTACTCTGGCCTACTGGTTAAGGTCTTAACTCTTACTCTGACCTAATAGCTAAGGTCTTAACTCTAACTCTGGCCTAATAGCTAAGGTCGTAGACTCGTACTCTGGCCTAATGGTTAAGGTCTTAACTCTTACTCTGGCCTACTGGTTAAGGTCTTAACTCTTACTCTTGCCTAATAGCTAAGGTCTTAGACTCATACTCTGGCCTAATGGTTAAGGTCTTAACTCTTACTCTGGCCTACTGGTTAAGGTCTTAACTCTTACTCTGGCCTACTGGTTAAGGTCTTAACTCTTACTCTGGCCTAATAGCTAAGGTCTTAGACTCGTACTCTGGCCTAATGGTTAAGGTCTTAACTCTTACTCTGGCCTACTGGTTAAGGTCTTAACTCTTACTATTGCCTACTGATAAAGGTCTTAACTCTTACTCTGGCCTAATAGCTAAGGTCTTTGACTCGTGCTCTGGCCTAATGGATAAGGTCTTAACTCTTACTCTGGCCGAATAGCTAAGGTCTCAGACTCGTACTCTGGCCTAATGGTTAAGGTCTTAACTCTTACTCTGGCCTACTGGTTAAGGTCTTAACTCTTACTATTGCCTACTGATAAAGGTCTTAACTCTTACTCTGGCCTAATAGCTAAGGTCTTTGACTCGTGCTCTGGCCTAATGGATAAGGTCTTAACTCTTACTCTGGCCGAATAGCTAAGGTCTTAGACTCGTACTCTGGCCTACTGGTTAAATTCTTAACTCTTACTCTGGCCTACTGGTTAAGGTCTTAATTCTTACTCTGGCCTACTGGTTAAGGTCTTAACTCTTACTCTGGCCTAATAGCTAAGGTCTTAGACTCATACTCTGGCCTAATGGTTATGGTCTTAACTCTTACTCTGGCCTAATAGCTAAGGTCTTAGACTCGTACTCTGGAATAATGGTTAAGGTCTTAACTCTTACTCTGGCCTAATAGCTAAGGTCTTAACTCTTACTCTGGCCTAATAGCTAAGGTCTTAGACTCGTACTATGGCCTACAGGTTAAGGTCTTAACTCTTACTCTGGCCTACTGGTTAAGGTCTTAACTCTTACTCTGGCCTAATAGCTAAGGTCCTAGACTCGTACTCTGGCCTACTGGTTAAGGTCTTAACTCTTACTCTGACCTAATAGCTAAGGTCTTAACTCTAACTCTGGCCTAATAGCTAAGGTCGTAGACTCGTACTCTGGCCTAATGGTTAAGGTCTTAACTCTTACTCTGGCCTACTGGTTAAGGTCTTAACTCTTACTCTTGCCTAATAGCTAAGGTCTTAGACTCATACTCTGGCCTAATGGTTAAGGTCTTAACTCTTACTCTGGCCTACTGGTTAAGGTCTTAACTCTTACTCTGGCCTACTGGTTAAGGTCTTAACTCTTACTCTGGCCTAATAGCTAAGGTCTTAGACTCGTACTCTGGCCTAATGGTTAAGGTCTTAACTCTTACTCTGGCCTACTGGTTAAGGTCTTAACTCTCACGCTGGCCTACTGGTTAAGGTCTTAACTCTTACTCTGGCCTAATAGCTAAGGTCTTAGACTCGTACTCTGGCCTAATGGTTAAGGTCTTAACTCTTACTCTGGCCTACTGGTTAAGGTCTTAACTCTTACTCTGGCCTAATAGCTAAGGTCTTAACTCTTACTCTGGCCTAATAGCTAAATTCTTAGACTCGTACTATGGCCTACAGGTTAAGGTCTTAACTCTTACTCTGGCCTACTGGTTAAGGTCTTGACTCTTACTCTGGCCTAATAGCTAAGGTCCTAGACTCGTACTCTGGCCTACTGGTTAAGGTCTTAACTCTTACTCTGACCTATTAGCTAAGGTCTTAACTCTTACTCTGGCCTAATAGCTAAGGTCTTTGACTCGTACTCTGGCCTAATGGTTAAGGTCTTAACTCTTACTCTGGTCTACTGGTTAAGGTCTTAACTCTTACTCTGGCCTAATAGCTAAGGTCTTAGACTCATACTCTGGCCTAATGGTTAAGGTCTTAACTCTTACTCTGGCCTACTGGTTAAGGTCTTAACTCTTACTCTGGCCTACTGGTTAAGGTCTTAACTCTTACGCTGGCCTAATAGCTAAGGTCTTAACTCTTACTCTGGCCTAATAGCTAAGGTCTTAGACTCGTACTCTGGCCTAATGGTTAAGGTCTTAACTCTTACTCTGGCCTAATAGCTAAGGTCTTAACTCTTACTCTGGCCTAATAGCTAAGGTCTTAGACTCGTACTATGGCCTAATGGTTAAGGTCTTAACTCTTACTCTGGCCTACTGGTTAAGGTCTTAACTCTTACGCTGGCCTACAGGTTAAGGTCTTAACTCTTACTCTGGCCTACTGGTTAAGGTCTTAACTCTTACTCTGGCCTAATAGCTAAGGTCCTATACTCGTACTCTGGCCTACTGGTTAAGGTCTTAACTCTTACTCTGACCTAATAGCTAAGGTCTTAACTCTTACTCTGGCCTAAGAGCTAAGGTCTTAGACTCGTACTCTGGCCTAATGGTTAAGGTCTTAACTCTTACTCTGGCCTACTGGTTAAGGTCTTAACTCTTACTCTGGCCTACTGGTTAAGGTCCTAACTCTTACTCTGGCCCAATAGCCAAGGTCTTAACTCTTACTGTGGCCTAATAGCTAAGGTCTTAACTCTTACTCTGGCCTAATAGCTAAGGTCTTAGACTCGTACTCTGGCCTAATGGTTAAGGTCTTAACTCTTACTCTGGCCTACTGGTTAAGGTCTTAACTCTTACTCTGGCCTACTGGTTAAGGTCTTAACTCTTACTCTGGCCTACTGGTTAAGGTCTTAACTCTTACTCTGGCCTAATAGCTAAGGTCTTAACTCATACTCTGGCCTAATAGCTAAGGTCTTAACTCTTACTCTGGCCTAATAGCTAAGGTCTTAGACTCGTACTCTGGCCAAATGGTTAAGGTCTTAACTCTTACTCTGGCCTAATGGTTAAGGTCTTAACTCTTACTCTGGTCTAATAGCTAAGGTCTTAACTCTTACTCTGGCCTAATAGCTAAGGTCTTAGACTCGTACTCTGGCCTACTGGTTAAGGTCTTAACTCTTACTCTGGCCTAATAGCTAAGGTCTTAGAATCATACTCTGGCCTAATGGTTAAGGTCTTAACTCTTACTCTGGCCTACTGGTTAAGGTCTTAACTCTTACTCTGGCCTAATAGCTAAGGTTTTAACTCTTACTCTGGCCTAATAGCTAAGGTCTTAGACTCGTACTCTGGCCAAATGGTTAAGGTCTTAACTCTTACTCTGGCCTAATGGTTAAGGTCTTAACTCTTACTCTGGTCTAATAGCTAAGGTCTTAACTCTTACTCTGGCCTAATAGCTAAGGTCTTAGACTCGTACTCTGGCCTACTGGTTAAGGTCTTAACTCTTACTCCGGCCTAATAGCTAAGGTCTTAGACTCGTACTCTGGCCTAATGGTTAAGGTCATAACTCTTACTCTGGCCTAATAACTAAGGTCTGAACTCTTACTCTGGCCTAATAGATAAGGTATTAACTCTTACTCTGGCCTAATGGTTAAGGTCTTAACTCTTACTCTGACCGAATAGCTAAGGTCTTAGACTCGTACTCTGGCCTACTGGTTAATGTCTTAACTCTTACTCTGGCCTAATAGCTAAGGTCTTAGACTCTGGCCTAATGGTTAAGGTCTTAACTCTTACACTGGCCTAATAGCTAAGGTCTTAGCTCTTACTCTGGCCTAATGGTTAAGGTCTTAACTCTTACTCTGGCCTAATAGCTAAGGTCTTAGACTCGTACTCTGGCCTACTGGTTAAGGTCTTAACTCTTACTCTGACCTAATAGCTAAGGTCTTAACTCTTACTCTAGCCTAATAGCTCAGGTCTTAGACTCTTACTCTGGCCTAATAGCTAAGGTCTTAACTCTTACTCTGGCCTAATAGCTAAGGTCTTAGATTCGTACTCTGGCCTAATGGTTAAGGTCTTAACTCTTACTCTGGCCTACTGGTTAAGGTCTTAACTCTTACTCTGGCCTAATAGCTAAGGTCCTAGACTCGTACTCTGGCCTACTGGTTAAGGTCTTAACTCTTACTCTGACCTAATAGCTAAGGTCTTAACTCTAACTCTGGCCTAATAGCTAAGGTCGTAGACTCGTACTCTGGCCTAATGGTTAAGGTCTTAACTCTTACTCTGGCCTACTGGTTAAGGTCTTAACTCTTACTCTTGCCTAATAGCTAAGGTCTTAGACTCATACTCTGGCCTAATGGTTAAGGTCTTAACTCTTACTCTGGCCTACTGGTTAAGGTCTTAACTCTTACTCTGGCCTACTGGTTAAGGTCTTAACTCTTACTCTGGCCTAATAGCTAAGGTCTTAGACTCGTACTCTGGCCTAATGGTTAAGGTCTTAACTCTTACTCTGGCCTACTGGTTAAGGTCTTATCTCTTACTATTGCCTACTGATAAAGGTCTTAACTCTTACTCTGGCCTAATAGCTAAGGTCTTTGACTCGTGCTCTGGCCTAATGGATAAGGTCTTAACTCTTACTCTGGCCGAATAGCTAAGGTCTCAGACTCGTACTCTGGCCTAATGGTTAAGGTCTTAACTCTTACTCTGGCCTACTGGTTAAGGTCTTAACTCTTACTATTGCCTACTGATAAAGGTCTTAACTCTTACTCTGGCCTAATAGCTAAGGTCTTTGACTCGTGCTCTGGCCTAATGGATAAGGTCTTAACTCTTACTCTGGCCGAATAGCTAAGGTCTTAGACTCGTACTCTGGCCTACTGGTTAAATTCTTAACTCTTACTCTGGCCTACTGGTTAAGGTCTTAATTCTTACTCTGGCCTACTGGTTAAGGTCTTAACTCTTACTCTGGCCTAATAGCTAAGGTCTTAGACTCATACTCTGGCCTAATGGTTATGGTCTTAACTCTTACTCTGGCCTAATAGCTAAGGTCTTAGACTCGTACTCTGGAATAATGGTTAAGGTCTTAACTCTTACTCTGGCCTAATAGCTAAGGTCTTAACTCTTACTCTGGCCTAATAGCTAAGGTCTTAGACTCGTACTATGGCCTACAGGTTAAGGTCTTAACTCTTACTCTGGCCTACTGGTTAAGGTCTTAACTCTTACTCTGGCCTAATAGCTAAGGTCCTAGACTCGTACTCTGGCCTACTGGTTAAGGTCTTAACTCTTACTCTGACCTAATAGCTAAGGTCTTAACTCTAACTCTGGCCTAATAGCTAAGGTCGTAGACTCGTACTCTGGCCTAATGGTTAAGGTCTTAACTCTTACTCTGGCCTACTGGTTAAGGTCTTAACTCTTACTCTTGCCTAATAGCTAAGGTCTTAGACTCATACTCTGGCCTAATGGTTAAGGTCTTAACTCTTACTCTGGCCTACTGGTTAAGGTCTTAACTCTTACTCTGGCCTACTGGTTAAGGTCTTAACTCTTACTCTGGCCTAATAGCTAAGGTCTTAGACTCGTACTCTGGCCTAATGGTTAAGGTCTTAACTCTTACTCTGGCCTACTGGTTAAGGTCTTAACTCTCACGCTGGCCTACTGGTTAAGGTCTTAACTCTTACTCTGGCCTAATAGCTAAGGTCTTAGACTCGTACTCTGGCCTAATGGTTAAGGTCTTAACTCTTACTCTGGCCTACTGGTTAAGGTCTTAACTCTTACTCTGGCCTAATAGCTAAGGTCTTAACTCTTACTCTGGCCTAATAGCTAAGGTCTTAGACTCGTACTATGGCCTACAGGTTAAGGTCTTAACTCTTACTCTGGCCTACTGGTTAAGGTCTTGACTCTTACTCTGGCCTAATAGCTAAGGTCCTAGACTCGTACTCTGGCCTACTGGTTAAGGTCTTAACTCTTACTCTGACCTATTAGCTAAGGTCTTAACTCTTACTCTGGCCTAATAGCTAAGGTCTTTGACTCGTACTCTGGCCTAATGGTTAAGGTCTTAACTCTTACTCTGGTCTACTGGTTAAGGTCTTAACTCTTACTCTGGCCTAATAGCTAAGGTCTTAGACTCATACTCTGGCCTAATGGTTAAGGTCTTAACTCTTACTCTGGCCTACTGGTTAAGGTCTTAACTCTTACTCTGGCCTACTGGTTAAGGTCTTAACTCTTACGCTGGCCTAATAGCTAAGGTCTTAACTCTTACTCTGGCCTAATAGCTAAGGTCTTAGACTCGTACTCTGGCCTAATGGTTAAGGTCTTAACTCTTACTCTGGCCTAATAGCTAAGGTCTTAACTCTTACTCTGGCCTAATAGCTAAGGTCTTAGACTCGTACTATGGCCTAATGGTTAAGGTCTTAACTCTTACTCTGGCCTACTGGTTAAGGTCTTAACTCTTACGCTGGCCTACAGGTTAAGGTCTTAACTCTTACTCTGGCCTACTGGTTAAGGTCTTAACTCTTACTCTGGCCTAATAGCTAAGGTCCTATACTCGTACTCTGGCCTACTGGTTAAGGTCTTAACTCTTACTCTGACCTAATAGCTAAGGTCTTAACTCTTACTCTGGCCTAAGAGCTAAGGTCTTAGACTCGTACTCTGGCCTAATGGTTAAGGTCTTAACTCTTACTCTGGCCTACTGGTTAAGGTCTTAACTCTTACTCTGGCCTACTGGTTAAGGTCCTAACTCTTACTCTGGCCCAATAGCCAAGGTCTTAACTCTTACTGTGGCCTAATAGCTAAGGTCTTAACTCTTACTCTGGCCTAATAGCTAAGGTCTTAGACTCGTACTCTGGCCTAATGGTTAAGGTCTTAACTCTTACTCTGGCCTACTGGTTAAGGTCTTAACTCTTACTCTGGCCTACTGGTTAAGGTCTTAACTCTTACTCTGGCCTACTGGTTAAGGTCTTAACTCTTACTCTGGCCTAATAGCTAAGGTCTTAACTCATACTCTGGCCTAATAGCTAAGGTCTTAACTCTTACTCTGGCCTAATAGCTAAGGTCTTAGACTCGTACTCTGGCCAAATGGTTAAGGTCTTAACTCTTACTCTGGCCTAATGGTTAAGGTCTTAACTCTTACTCTGGTCTAATAGCTAAGGTCTTAACTCTTACTCTGGCCTAATAGCTAAGGTCTTAGACTCGTACTCTGGCCTACTGGTTAAGGTCTTAACTCTTACTCTGGCCTAATAGCTAAGGTCTTAGAATCATACTCTGGCCTAATGGTTAAGGTCTTAACTCTTACTCTGGCCTACTGGTTAAGGTCTTAACTCTTACTCTGGCCTAATAGCTAAGGTTTTAACTCTTACTCTGGCCTAATAGCTAAGGTCTTAGACTCGTACTCTGGCCAAATGGTTAAGGTCTTAACTCTTACTCTGGCCTAATGGTTAAGGTCTTAACTCTTACTCTGGTCTAATAGCTAAGGTCTTAACTCTTACTCTGGCCTAATAGCTAAGGTCTTAGACTCGTACTCTGGCCTACTGGTTAAGGTCTTAACTCTTACTCCGGCCTAATAGCTAAGGTCTTAGACTCGTACTCTGGCCTAATGGTTAAGGTCATAACTCTTACTCTGGCCTAATAACTAAGGTCTGAACTCTTACTCTGGCCTAATAGATAAGGTATTAACTCTTACTCTGGCCTAATGGTTAAGGTCTTAACTCTTACTCTGACCGAATAGCTAAGGTCTTAGACTCGTACTCTGGCCTACTGGTTAATGTCTTAACTCTTACTCTGGCCTAATAGCTAAGGTCTTAGACTCTGGCCTAATGGTTAAGGTCTTAACTCTTACACTGGCCTAATAGCTAAGGTCTTAGCTCTTACTCTGGCCTAATGGTTAAGGTCTTAACTCTTACTCTGGCCTAATAGCTAAGGTCTTAGACTCGTACTCTGGCCTACTGGTTAAGGTCTTAACTCTTACTCTGACCTAATAGCTAAGGTCTTAACTCTTACTCTAGCCTAATAGCTCAGGTCTTAGACTCTTACTCTGGCCTAATAGCTAAGGTCTTAACTCTTACTCTGGCCTAATAGCTAAGGTCTTAGATTCGTACTCTGGCCTAATGGTTAAGGTCTTAACTCTTACTCTGGCCTACAGGTTAAGGTCTTAACTCTTACTCTGGCCTACTGGTTAAGGTCTTAACTCTTACTCTGGCCTAATAGCTAAGGTCTTAGACTCGTACTCTGGCCTAATGGTTAAGGCCTTAACTCTTACTCTGGCCTACTGGTTAAGGTCTTAACTCTCAAGCTGGCCTACTGGTTAAGGTCTTAACTCTTACTCTGGCCTAATAGCTAAGGTCTTAGACTCGTACTCTGGCCTAATGGTTAACGTCTTAACTCTTACTCTGGCCTACTGGTTAAGGTCTTAACTCTTACTCTGGCCTAATAGCTAAGGTCTTAACTCTTACTCTGGCCTAATAGCTAAGGTCTTAGACTCGTACTATGGCCTACAGGTTAAGGTCTTAACTCTTACTCTGGCCTACTGGTTAAGGTCTTAACTCTTACTCTGGCCTAATAGCTAAGGTCCTAGACTCGTACTCTGGCCTACTGGTTAAGGTCTTAACTCTTACTATGGTCTACTGGTTAAGGTCTTAACTCTTACTCTGGCCTAATAGCTAAGGTCTTAACTCTTACTCTGGCCTAATAGCTAAGGTCTCAGACTCGTACTCTGGCCTACTGGTTAAGGTCTTAACTCTTACTCTGGCCTAATAGCTAAGGTCTTAGACCCGTACTCTGGCCTAATGGTTAAGGTCTTAACTCTTACTCTGGCCTAATAACTAAGGTCTGAACTCTTACTCTGGCCTAATAGCTAAGGTCTTAACTCTTACTCTGGCCTAATAGCTAAGGTCTTAACTCTTACTCTGGCCTACTAGCTAAGGTCTTAGACTCTTACTCTGGCCTAATAGCTAAGGTCTTAACTCTTACTCTGGCCTAATAGCTAAGGTCTTAGATTCGTACTCTGGCCTAATGGTTAAGGTCTTAACTCTTACTCTGGCCTACAGGTTAAGGTCTTAACTCTTACTCTGGCCTACTGGTTAAGGTCTTAACTCTTACTCTGGCCTACTAGCTAAGGTCTTAGACTCGTACTCTGGCCTAATGGTTAAGGCCTTAACTCTTACTCTGGCCGAATAGCTAAGGTGTTAAACTCGTACTCTGGCCGACTGGTTAAGGTCTTAACTCTTACTCTGGCCTACTGGTTAAGGTCTTAACTCTTACTCTGGCCTAATAGCTAAGGTCTTAGACTCGTACTCTGGCCTAATGGTTAAGGTCTTAACTCTTACTCTGGCCTAATTGCTAATGTCTTAGACTCGTACTCTGGCCTACTGGTTAAGGTCTTAACTCTTACTCTGGCCTAATAGCTAAGGTCTTAACTCTTACTCTGGCCTAATAGCTAAGGTCTTAACTCTTACTCTGGCCTACTAGCTAAGGTCTTAGACTCTTACTCTGGCCTAATAGCTAAGGTCTTAACTCTTACTCTGGCCTAATAGCTAAGGTCTTAGATTCGTACTCTGGCCTAATGGTTAAGGTCTTAACTCTTACTCTGGCCTACAGGTTAAGGTCTTAACTCTTACTCTGGCCTACTGGTTAAGGTCTTAACTCTTACTCTGGCCTACTAGCTAAGGTCTTAGACTCGTACTCTGGCCTAATGGTTAAGGCCTTAACTCTTACTCTGGCCGAATAGCTAAGGTGTTAAACTCGTACTCTGGCCGACTGGTTAAGGTCTTAACTCTTACTCTGGCCTACTGGTTAAGGTCTTAACTCTTACTCTGGCCTAATAGCTAAGGTCTTAGACTCGTACTCTGGCCTAATGGTTAAGGTCTTAACTCTTACTCTGGCCTAATTGCTAATGTCTTAGACTCGTACTCTGGCCTACTGGTTAAGGTCTTAACTCTTACTCTGGCCTAATAGCTAAGGTCTTAGACTCGTACTCTGGCCTAATGGTTAAGGTCTTAACTCTTACTCTGGCCTAATAGCTAAGGTCTTAGACTCGTACTCTGGCCTAATGGTTAAGGTCTTAACTCTTACTCTGGCCTACTGGTTAAGGTCTTAACTCTTACACTGGCCTACTGGTTAAGGTCTTAACTCATACTCTGGCCTAATGGTTAAGGTCTTAACTCTTACTCTGGCCTAATAGCTAAGGTCTTAACTCTTACTCTGGCCTAATGGTTAAGGTCTTAACTCTTACTCTGGCCTAATAGCTAGAGTCTTAACTCTTACTCTGGCCTAATAGCTAAGGTCTTAGACTCGTACTCTGGCCTATTGGTTAAGGTCTGAACTCTTACTCTGGCCAAATAGCTAAGGTCTCAGACTCGTACTCTGGCCTAATGGTTAAGGTCTTAACTCTTACTCTGGCCTAATGGTTAAGGTCTTAACTCTTACTCTGGTCTAATAGCTAAGGTCTTAACTCTTACTCTGGCCTAATAGCTAAGGTCTTAGACTCGTACTCTGGCCTACTGGTTAAGGTCTTAACTCTTACTCTGGCCTAATAGCTAAGGTCTTAGAATCATACTCTGGCCTAATGGTTAAGGTCTTAACTCTTACTCTGGCCTACTGGTTAAGGTCTTAACTCTTACTCTGGCCTAATAGCTAAGGTCTTAACTCTTACTCTGGCCTAATAGCTAAGGTCTTAGACTCGTACTCTGGCCAAATGGTTAAGGTCTTAACTCTTACTCTGGCCTAATGGTTAAGGTCTTAACTCTTACTCTGGTCTAATAGCTAAGGTCTTAACTCTTACTCTGGCCTAATAGCTAAGGTCTTAGACTCGTACTCTGGCCTACTGGTTAAGGTCTTAACTCTTACTCTGGCCTAATAGCTAAGGTCTTAGACTCGTACTCTGGCCTAATGGTTAAGGTCATAACTCTTACTCTGGCCTAATAACTAAGGTCTGAACTCTTACTCTGGCCTAATAGATAAGGTATTAACTCTTACTCTGGCCTAATGGTTAAGGTCTTAACTCTTACTCTGACCGAATAGCTAAGGTCTTAGACTCGTACTCTGGCCTACTGGTTAATGTCTTAACTCTTACTCTGGCCTAATAGCTAAGGTCTTAGACTCTGGCCTAATGGTTAAGGTCTTAACTCTTACACTGGCCTAATAGCTAAGGTCTTAGCTCTTACTCTGGCCTAATGGTTAAGGTCTTAACTCTTACTCTGGCCTAATAGCTAAGGTCTTAGACTCGTACTCTGGCCTACTGGTTAAGGTCTTAACTCTTACTCTGACCTAATAGCTAAGGTCTTAACTCTTACTCTAGCCTAATAGCTCAGGTCTTAGACTCTTACTCTGGCCTAATAGCTAAGGTCTTAACTCTTACTCTGGCCTAATAGCTAAGGTCTTAGATTCGTACTCTGGCCTAATGGTTAAGGTCTTAACTCTTACTCTGGCCTACAGGTTAAGGTCTTAACTCTTACTCTGGCCTACTGGTTAAGGTCTTAACTCTTACTCTGGCCTAATAGCTAAGGTCTTAGACTCGTACTCTGGCCTAATGGTTAAGGCCTTAACTCTTACTCTGGCCTACTGGTTAAGGTCTTAACTCTCAAGCTGGCCTACTGGTTAAGGTCTTAACTCTTACTCTGGCCTAATAGCTAAGGTCTTAGACTCGTACTCTGGCCTAATGGTTAACGTCTTAACTCTTACTCTGGCCTACTGGTTAAGGTCTTAACTCTTACTCTGGCCTAATAGCTAAGGTCTTAACTCTTACTCTGGCCTAATAGCTAAGGTCTTAGACTCGTACTATGGCCTACAGGTTAAGGTCTTAACTCTTACTCTGGCCTACTGGTTAAGGTCTTAACTCTTACTCTGGCCTAATAGCTAAGGTCCTAGACTCGTACTCTGGCCTACTGGTTAAGGTCTTAACTCTTACTATGGTCTACTGGTTAAGGTCTTAACTCTTACTCTGGCCTAATAGCTAAGGTCTTAACTCTTACTCTGGCCTAATAGCTAAGGTCTCAGACTCGTACTCTGGCCTACTGGTTAAGGTCTTAACTCTTACTCTGGCCTAATAGCTAAGGTCTTAGACCCGTACTCTGGCCTAATGGTTAAGGTCTTAACTCTTACTCTGGCCTAATAACTAAGGTCTGAACTCTTACTCTGGCCTAATAGCTAAGGTCTTAACTCTTACTCTGGCCTAATAGCTAAGGTCTTAACTCTTACTCTGGCCTACTAGCTAAGGTCTTAGACTCTTACTCTGGCCTAATAGCTAAGGTCTTAACTCTTACTCTGGCCTAATAGCTAAGGTCTTAGATTCGTACTCTGGCCTAATGGTTAAGGTCTTAACTCTTACTCTGGCCTACAGGTTAAGGTCTTAACTCTTACTCTGGCCTACTGGTTAAGGTCTTAACTCTTACTCTGGCCTACTAGCTAAGGTCTTAGACTCGTACTCTGGCCTAATGGTTAAGGCCTTAACTCTTACTCTGGCCGAATAGCTAAGGTGTTAAACTCGTACTCTGGCCGACTGGTTAAGGTCTTAACTCTTACTCTGGCCTACTGGTTAAGGTCTTAACTCTTACTCTGGCCTAATAGCTAAGGTCTTAGACTCGTACTCTGGCCTAATGGTTAAGGTCTTAACTCTTACTCTGGCCTAATTGCTAATGTCTTAGACTCGTACTCTGGCCTACTGGTTAAGGTCTTAACTCTTACTCTGGCCTAATAGCTAAGGTCTTAGACTCGTACTCTGGCCTAATGGTTAAGGTCTTAACTCTTACTCTGGCCTAATAGCTAAGGTCTTAGACTCGTACTCTGGCCTAATGGTTAAGGTCTTAACTCTTACTCTGGCCTACTGGTTAAGGTCTTAACTCTTACACTGGCCTACTGGTTAAGGTCTTAACTCATACTCTGGCCTAATGGTTAAGGTCTTAACTCTTACTCTGGCCTAATAGCTAAGGTCTTAACTCTTACTCTGGCCTAATGGTTAAGGTCTTAACTCTTACTCTGGCCTAATAGCTAGAGTCTTAACTCTTACTCTGGCCTAATAGCTAAGGTCTTAGACTCGTACTCTGGCCTATTGGTTAAGGTCTGAACTCTTACTCTGGCCAAATAGCTAAGGTCTCAGACTCGTACTCTGGCCTAATGGTTAAGGTCTTAACTCTTACTCTGGCCTACTGGTTAAGGTCTTAACTCTTACTATTGCCTACTGATAAAGGTCTTAACTCTTACTCTGACCTAATAGCTAAGGTCTTTGACTCGTGCTCTGGCCTAATGGATAAGGTCTTAACTCTTACTCTGGCCGAATAGCTAAGGTCTTAGACTCGTACTCTGGCCTACTGGTTAAATTCTTAACTCTTACTCTGGCCTACTGGTTAAGGTCTTAATTCTTACTCTGGCCTACTGGTTAAGGTCTTAACTCTTACTCTGGCCTAATAGCTAAGGTCTTAGACTCATACTCTGGCCTAATGGTTATGGTCTTAACTCTTACTCTGGCCTAATAGCTAAGGTCTTAGACTCGTACTCTGGAATAATGGTTAAGGTCTTAACTCTTACTCTGGCCTAATAGCTAAGGTCTTAACTCTTACTCTGGCCTAATAGCTAAGGTCTTAGACTCGTACTATGGCCTACAGGTTAAGGTCTTAACTCTTACTCTGGCCTACTGGTTAAGGTCTTAACTCTTACTCTGGCCTAATAGCTAAGGTCCTAGACTCGTACTCTGGCCTACTGGTTAAGGTCTTAACTCTTACTCTGACCTAATAGCTAAGGTCTTAACTCTAACTCTGGCCTAATAGCTAAGGTCGTAGACTCGTACTCTGGCCTAATGGTTAAGGTCTTAACTCTAACTCTGGCCTACTGGTTAAGGTCTTAACTCTTACTCTGGCCTACTGGTTAAGGTCCTAACTCTTACTCTGGCCCAATAGCCAAGGTCTTAACTCTTACTGTGGCCTAATAGCTAAGGTCTTAACTCTTACTCTGGCCTAATAGCTAAGGTCTTAGACTCGTACTCTGGCCTAATGGTTAAGGTCTTAACTCTTACTCTGGCCTACTGGTTAAGGTCTTAACTCTTACTCTGGCCTACTGGTTCAGGTCTTAACTCTTACTCTGGCCTACTGGTTAAGGTCTTAACTCTTACTCTGGCCTAATAGCTAAGGTCTTAACTCTTACTCTGGCCTAATAGCTAAGGTCTTAACTCTTACTCTGGCCTAATAGCTAAGGTCCTAGACTCGTACTCTGGCCTACTGGTTAAGGTCTTAACTCTTACTCTGACCTAATAGCTAAGGTCTTAACTCTAACTCTGGCCTAATAGCTAAGGTCGTAGACTCGTACTCTGGCCTAATGGTTAAGGTCTTAACTCTTACTCTGGCCTGCTGGTTAAGGTCTTAACTCTTACTCTGGCCTAATAGCTAAGGTCTTAGACTCGTACTCTGGCCTAATGGTTAAGGTCTTAACTCTTACTCTGGCCTAATAGCTAAGGTCTTAGACTCGTACTCTGGCCTAATGGTTAAGGTCTTAACTCTTACTCTGGCCTACTGGTTAAGGTCTTAACTCTTACACTGGCCTACTGGTTAAGGTCTTAACTCATACTCTGGCCTAATGGTTAAGGTCTTAACTCTTACTCTGGCCTAATAGCTAAGGTCTTAACTCTTACTCTGGCCTAATGGTTAAGGTCTTAACTCTTACTCTGGCCTAATAGCTAGAGTCTTAACTCTTACTCTGGCCTAATAGCTAAGGTCTTAGACTCGTACTCTGGCCTATTGGTTAAGGTCTGAACTCTTACTCTGGCCAAATAGCTAAGGTCTCAGACTCGTACTCTGGCCTAATGGTTAAGGTCTTAACTCTTACTCTGGCCTAATAGCTAAGGTCTTAGACTCGTACTCTGGCCTAATGGTTAAGGTCTTAACTCTTACTCTGGCCTACTGGTTAAGGTCTTAACTCTTACACTGGCCTACTGGTTAAGGTCTTAACTCATACTCTGGCCTAATGGTTAAGGTCTTAACTCTTACTCTGGCCTAATAGCTAAGGTCTTAACTCTTACTCTGGCCTAATGGTTAAGGTCTTAACTCTTACTCTGGCCTAATAGCTAGAGTCTTAACTCTTACTCTGGCCTAATAGCTAAGGTCTTAGACTCGTACTCTGGCCTATTGGTTAAGGTCTGAACTCTTACTCTGGCCAAATAGCTAAGGTCTCAGACTCGTACTCTGGCCTAATGGTTAAGGTCTTAACTCTTACTCTGGCCTACTGGTTAAGGTCTTAACTCTTACTATTGCCTACTGATAAAGGTCTTAACTCTTACTCTGGCCTAATAGCTAAGGTCTTTGACTCGTGCTCTGGCCTAATGGATAAGGTCTTAACTCTTACTCTGGCCGAATAGCTAAGGTCTTAGACTCGTACTCTGGCCTACTGGTTAAATTCTTAACTCTTACTCTGGCCTACTGGTTAAGGTCTTAATTCTTACTCTGGCCTACTGGTTAAGGTCTTAACTCTTACTCTGGCCTAATAGCTAAGGTCTTAGACTCATACTCTGGCCTAATGGTTATGGTCTTAACTCTTACTCTGGCCTAATAGCTAAGGTCTTAGACTCGTACTCTGGAATAATGGTTAAGGTCTTAACTCTTACTCTGGCCTAATAGCTAAGGTCTTAACTCTTACTCTGGCCTAATAGCTAAGGTCTTAGACTCGTACTATGGCCTACAGGTTAAGGTCTTAACTCTTACTCTGGCCTACTGGTTAAGGTCTTAACTCTTACTCTGGCCTAATAGCTAAGGTCCTAGACTCGTACTCTGGCCTACTGGTTAAGGTCTTAACTCTTACTCTGACCTAATAGCTAAGGTCTTAACTCTAACTCTGGCCTAATAGCTAAGGTCGTAGACTCGTACTCTGGCCTAATGGTTAAGGTCTTAACTCTTACTCTGGCCTACTGGTTAAGGTCTTAACTCTTACTCTGGCCTACTGGTTAAGGTCCTAACTCTTACTCTGGCCCAATAGCCAAGGTCTTAACTCTTACTGTGGCCTAATAGCTAAGGTCTTAACTCTTACTCTGGCCTAATAGCTAAGGTCTTAGACTCGTACTCTGGCCTAATGGTTAAGGTCTTAACTCTTACTCTGGCCTACTGGTTAAGGTCTTAACTCTTACTCTGGCCTACTGGTTAAGGTCTTAACTCTTACTCTGGCCTACTGGTTAAGGTCTTAACTCTTACTCTGGCCTAATAGCTAAGGTCTTAACTCTTACTCTGGCCTAATAGCTAAGGTCTTAACTCTTACTCTGGCCTAATAGCTAAGGTCTTAGACTCGTACTCTGGCCAAATGGTTAAGGTCTTAACTCTTACTCTGGCCTAATGGTTAAGGTCTTAACTCTTACTCTGGTCTAATAGCTAAGGTCTTAACTCTTACTCTGGCCTAATAGCTAAGGTCTTAGACTCGTACTCTGGCCTACTGGTTAAGGTCTTAACTCTTACTCTGGCCTAATAGCTAAGGTCTTAGAATCATACTCTGGCCTAATGGTTAAGGTCTTAACTCTTACTCTGGCCTACTGGTTAAGGTCTTAACTCTTACTCTGGCCTAATAGCTAAGGTCTTAACTCTTACTCTGGCCTAATAGCTAAGGTCTTAGACTCGTACTCTGGCCAAATGGTTAAGGTCTTAACTCTTACTCTGGCCTAATGGTTAAGGTCTTAACTCTTACTCTGGTCTAATAGCTAAGGTCTTAACTCTTACTCTGGCCTAATAGCTAAGGTCTTAGACTCGTACTCTGGCCTACTGGTTAAGGTCTTAACTCTTACTCCGGCCTAATAGCTAAGGTCTTAGACTCGTACTCTGGCCTAATGGTTAAGGTCATAACTCTTACTCTGGCCTAATAACTAAGGTCTGAACTCTTACTCTGGCCTAATAGATAAGGTATTAACTCTTACTCTGGCCTAATGGTTAAGGTCTTAACTCTTACTCTGACCGAATAGCTAAGGTCTTAGACTCGTACTCTGGCCTACTGGTTAATGTCTTAACTCTTACTCTGGCCTAATAGCTAAGGTCTTAGACTCGTACTCTGGCCTAATGGTTAAGGTCTTAACTCTTACACTGGCCTAATAGCTAAGGTCTTAGCTCTTACTCTGGCCTAATGGTTAAGGTCTTAACTCTTACTCTGGCCTAATAGCTAAGGTCTTAGACTCGTACTCTGGCCTACTGGTTAAGGTCTTAACTCTTACTCTGACCTAATAGCTAAGGTCTTAACTCTTACTCTAGCCTAATAGCTAAGGTCTTAGACTCGTACTCTGGCCTAATGGTTAAGGTCCTAACTCTTACTCTGGCCTACTGGTTAAGGTCTTAACTCTTACTCTGGCCTAATAGCTAAGGTCTTAGACTTGTACTCTGGCCTAATGGTTAAGGTCTTAACTCTTACTCTGGCCTACTGGTTAAAGTCATAAATCTTACTCTGGACTACTGGTTAAGGTCTTAACTCTTACTCTGGCCTAATAGCTAAGGTCTTAACTCATACTCTGGCCTAATAGATAAGGATTTAAGTCTTACTCTGGCCTAATGGTTAAGGTCTTAACTCTTACTCTGGCCTAATAGATAAGGTCTTAACTCTTACTCTGGCCTAATGGTTAAGGTCTTAACTCTTACTCTGGTCTAATAGCTAAGGTCTTAACTCTGACTCTGGCCTAATAGCTAAGGTCTTAGACTCGTACTCTGGCCTACTGGTTAAGGTCTTAACTCTTACTCTGGCCTAATAGCTAAGGTCTTAGACTCGTACTCTGGCCTAATGGTTAAGGTCTTAACTCTTACTCTGGCCTAATAACTAAGGTCTGAACTCTTACTCTGGCCTAATAGCCAAGGTCTTAACTCTTACTCTGGCCTAATAGCTAAGGTCTTAACTCTTACTCTGGCCTAATAGCTAAGGTCTTAGACTCTTACTCTGGCCTAATAGCTAAGGTCTTAACTCTTACTCTGGCCTAATAGCTAAGGTCTTAGACTCGTACTCTGGCCTAATGGTTAAGGTCTTAACTCTTACTCTGGCCTACAGGTTAAGGTCTTAACTCTTACTCTGGCCTACTGGTTAAGGTCTTAACTCTTACTCTGGCCTAATAGCTAAGGTCTTAGACTCGTACTCTGGCCTAATGGTTAAGGCCTTAACTCTTACTCTGGCCTACTGGTTAAGGTCTTAACTCTTACTCTGGCCTAATAGCTAAGGTCTTAGACTCATGCTCTGGCCTAATGGTTACGGCCTTAACTCTTACTCTGGCCGAATAGCTAAGGTCTTAAACTCGTACTCTGGCCTACTGGTTAAGGTCTTAACTCTTACTCTGGCCTACTGGTTAAGGTCTTAACTCTTACTCTGGCCTAATAGCTAAGGTCTTAACTCTTACTCTGGCCTAATAGCTAAGGTCTTAGACTCGTACTCTGGCCTAATGGTTAAGGTCTTAACTCTTACTCTGGCCTACTGGTTAAGGTCTCAACTCTTACGCTGGCCTACTGGTTAAGGTCTTAACTCTTACTCTGGCCTAATGGTTAAGGTCTTAACTCTTACTCTGGCCTAATAGCTATGGTCTTAACTCTTACTCTGGCCTAATGGTTAAGGTCTTAACTCTTACTCTGGCCTAATAGCTAAGGTCTTAACTCTTACTCTGGCCTAATAGCTAAGGTGTTAGACTCGTACTCTGGCCTACTGGTTAAGGTCTTAATTCTATCTCTGGCCAAATAGCTAAGGTCTCAGACTCATACTCTGGCCTACTGGTTAAGGTCTTAACTCTTACGCTGGCCTACTGGTTAAGGTCTTAAGTCTTACTCTGGCCTAATAGCTAAGGTCTTAGACTCGTACTCTGGCCTAATGGTTAAGGTCTTAACACTTACTCTGGACTACTGGTTAAGGTCTTAACTCTTACTCTGGCCTAATAGCTAGGGTCTTAACTCTTACTCTGGCCTAATAGCTAAGGTCTTAGACTCGTACTCTGGCCTAATGGTTAAGGTATTAACTCTTACTCTGGCCTAATAGCTAAGGTCTTAACTCTTACTCTGGCCTAATAGCTAAGGTCTTAACTTTTACTCTGGCCTAATAGCTAAGGTCCTATACTCGTACTCTGGCCTACTGGTTAAGGTCTTAACTCTTACTCTGACCTAATAGCTAAGGTCTTAACTCTTACTCTGGCCTAATAGCTAAGGTCTTAGACTCGTACTCTGGCCTAATGGTTAAGGTCTTAACTCTTACTCTGGCCTACTGGCTAAGGTCTTAACTCTTACTCTGGCCTTATAGCTAAGGTCTTAGACTCGTACTCTGGCCTAATGGTTAAGGTCTTAACTCTTACTCTAGCCTTCTGGTTAAGGTCTTAACTCTTACTCTGGCCTACTGGTTAAGGTCTTAACTCTTACTCTGGCCTAATAGCTAAGGTCTTAACTCATACTCTGGCCTAATGGTTAAGGTCTTAACTCTTGCTCTGGCCTAATAGCTAAGGTCTTAACTCTTACTCTGGCCTAATAGCTAAGGTCTTAGACTCGTACTCTGGCCTAATGGTTAAGGTCTTAACTCTTACCCTGGCCTAAAAGCTAAGGTCTTAGACACGTACTCTGGCCTAATAGCTAAGTTCTTAGACTCGTACTCTGGTCTAATAGCTAAGGTCTTAGACTCATACTCTGGCCTAATGGTTAAGGTCTTAACTCTTAATCTGGCCTAATAGCTAAGGTCTTAGACTCGTACTCTGGCCTACTGGTTAAGGTCTTAACTCTTATGCTGGCCTACTGGTTAAGGTCTTAACTCTTACTCTGGCCTACTGGTTAAGGTCTTAACTCTTACTCTTGCCTAATAGGTAAGGTCTTAGACTCGTACTCTGGCCTAATGGTTAAGGTCTTAACTCTTACTCTGGCCTAATAGCTAAGGTCTTAGACTCGTACTCTGGCCTAATGGTTAAGGTCTTAACTCTTACTCTGGCCTAATAGCTAAGGTCTTAACTCCTACTCTGGCCTAATAGCTGAGGTCTTAGACTCATATTATGGCCTACAGGTTAAGGTCTTAACTCTTACTCTGGCCTACTGGTTAAGGTCTTAACTCTTACTCTGGCCTAATAGCTAAGGTCCTAGACTCGTACTCTGGCCTACTGGTTAAGGTCTTAACTCTTACTCTGACCTAATAGCTAAGGTCTTAACTCTTACTCTGGCCTAATAGCTAAGGTCTTAGACTCTTACTCTGGCCTAATAGCTAAGGTCTTAACTCTTACTCTGGCCTAATAGCTAAGGTCTTAGACTCGTACTCTGGCCTAATGGTTAAGGTCTTAACTCTTACTCTGGCCTACAGGTTAAGGTCTTAACTCTTACTCTGGCCTACTGGTTAAGGTCTTAACTCTTACTCTGGCCTAATAGCTAAGGTCTTAGACTCGTACTCTGGCCTAATGGTTAAGGCCTTAACTCTTACTCTGGCCTACTGGTTAAGGTCTTAACTCTTACTCTGGCCTAATAGCTAAGGTCTTAGACTCATGCTCTGGCCTAATGGTTACGGCCTTAACTCTTACTCTGGCCGAATAGCTAAGGTCTTAAACTCGTACTCTGGCCTACTGGTTAAGGTCTTAACTCTTACTCTGGCCTACTGGTTAAGGTCTTAACTCTTACTCTGGCCTAATAGCTAAGGTCTTAACTCTTACTCTGGCCTAATAGCTAAGGTCTTAGACTCGTACTCTGGCCTAATGGTTAAGGTCTTAACTCTTACTCTGGCCTACTGGTTAAGGTCTCAACTCTTACGCTGGCCTACTGGTTAAGGTCTTAACTCTTACTCTGGCCTAATGGTTAAGGTCTTAACTCTTACTCTGGCCTAATAGCTATGGTCTTAACTCTTACTCTGGCCTAATGGTTAAGGTCTTAACTCTTACTCTGGCCTAATAGCTAAGGTCTTAACTCTTACTCTGGCCTAATAGCTAAGGTGTTAGACTCGTACTCTGGCCTACTGGTTAAGGTCTTAATTCTATCTCTGGCCAAATAGCTAAGGTCTCAGACTCGTACTCTGGCCTACTGGTTAAGGTCTTAACTCTTACGCTGGCCTACTGGTTAAGGTCTTAAGTCTTACTCTGGCCTAATAGCTAAGGTCTTAGACTCGTACTCTGGCCTAATGGTTAAGGTCTTAACACTTACTCTGGACTACTGGTTAAGGTCTTAACTCTTACTCTGGCCTAATAGCTAGGGTCTTAACTCTTACTCTGGCCTAATAGCTAAGGTCTTAGACTCGTACTCTGGCCTAATGGTTAAGGTATTAACTCTTACTCTGGCCTAATAGCTAAGGTCTTAACTCTTACTCTGGCCTAATAGCTAAGGTCTTAACTTTTACTCTGGCCTAATAGCTAAGGTCCTATACTCGTACTCTGGCCTACTGGTTAAGGTCTTAACTCTTACTCTGACCTAATAGCTAAGGTCTTAACTCTTACTCTGGCCTAATAGCTAAGGTCTTAGACTCGTACTCTGGCCTAATGGTTAAGGTCTTAACTCTTACTCTGGCCTACTGGCTAAGGTCTTAACTCTTACTCTGGCCTTATAGCTAAGGTCTTAGACTCGTACTCTGGCCTAATGGTTAAGGTCTTAACTCTTACTCTAGCCTTCTGGTTAAGGTCTTAACTCTTACTCTGGCCTACTGGTTAAGGTCTTAACTCTTACTCTGGCCTAATAGCTAAGGTCTTAACTCATACTCTGGCCTAATGGTTAAGGTCTTAACTCTTGCTCTGGCCTAATAGCTAAGGTCTTAACTCTTACTCTGGCCTAATAGCTAAGGTCTTAGACTCGTACTCTGGCCTAATGGTTAAGGTCTTAACTCTTACCCTGGCCTAAAAGCTAAGGTCTTAGACACGTACTCTGGCCTAATAGCTAAGTTCTTAGACTCGTACTCTGGTCTAATAGCTAAGGTCTTAGACTCATACTCTGGCCTAATGGTTAAGGTCTTAACTCTTAATCTGGCCTAATAGCTAAGGTCTTAGACTCGTACTCTGGCCTACTGGTTAAGGTCTTAACTCTTATGCTGGCCTACTGGTTAAGGTCTTAACTCTTACTCTGGCCTACTGGTTAAGGTCTTAACTCTTACTCTTGCCTAATAGGTAAGGTCTTAGACTCGTACTCTGGCCTAATGGTTAAGGTCTTAACTCTTACTCTGGCCTAATAGCTAAGGTCTTAGACTCGTACTCTGGCCTAATGGTTAAGGTCTTAACTCTTACTCTGGCCTAATAGCTAAGGTCTTAACTCCTACTCTGGCCTAATAGCTGAGGTCTTAGACTCATATTATGGCCTACAGGTTAAGGTCTTAACTCTTACTCTGGCCTACTGGTTAAGGTCTTAACTCTTACTCTGGCCTAATAGCTAAGGTCCTAGACTCGTACTCTGGCCTACTGGTTAAGGTCTTAACTCTTACTCTGACCTAATAGCTAAGGTCTTAACTCTTACTCTGGCCTAATAGCTAAGGTCTTAGACTCGTACTCTGGCTTAATGGTTAAGGTCCTAACTCTTACTCTGGCCTACTGGTTAAGGTCTTAACTCTTACTCTGGCCTAATAGCTAAGGTCTTAGACTCGTACTCTGGCCTAATGGTTAAGGTCCTAACTCTTACTCTGGCCTACTGGTTAAGGTCTTAACTCTTACTCTGGCCTAATAGCTAAGGTCTTAGACTTGTACTCTGGCCTAATGGTTAAGGTCTTAACTCTTACTCTGGCCTACTGGTTAAAGTCATAACTCTTACTCTGGACTACTGGTTAAGGTCTTAACTCTTACTCTGGCCTAATAGCTAAGGTCTTAACTCATACTCTGGCCTAATAGATAAGGATTTAAGTCTTACTCTGGCCGAATGGTTAAGGTCTTAACTCTTACTCTGGCCTAATAGCTAAGGTCTTAACTCTTACTCTGGCCTAATGGTTAAGGTCTTAACTCTTACTCTGGTCTAATAGCTAAGGTCTTAACTCTGACTCTGGCCTAATAGCTAAGGTCTTAGACTCGTACTCTGGCCTACTGGTTAAGGTCTTAACTCTTACTCTGGCCTAATAGCTAAGGTCTTAGACTCGTACTCTGGCCTAATGGTTAAGGTCTTAACTCTTACTCTGGCCTAATAACTAAGGTCTGAACTCTTACTCTGGCCTAATAGCCAAGGTCTTAACTCTTACTCTGGCCTAATAGCTAAGGTCTTAACTCTTACTCTGGCCTAATAGCTAAGGTCTTAGACTCTTACTCTGGCCTAATAGCTAAGGTCTTAACTCTTACTCTGGCCTAATAGCTAAGGTCTTAGACTCGTACTCTGGCCTAATGGTTAAGGTCTTAACTCTTACTCTGGCCTACAGGTTAAGGTCTTAACTCTTACTCTGGCCTACTGGTTAAGGTCTTAACTCTTACTCTGGCCTAATAGCTAAGGTCTTAGACTCGTACTCTGGCCTAATGGTTAAGGCCTTAACTCTTACTCTGGCCTACTGGTTAAGGTCTTAACTCTTACTCTGGCCTAATAGCTAAGGTCTTAGACTCATGCTCTGGCCTAATGGTTACGGCCTTAACTCTTACTCTGGCCGAATAGCTAAGGTCTTAAACTCGTACTCTGGCCTACTGGTTAAGGTCTTAACTCTTACTCTGGCCTACTGGTTAAGGTCTTAACTCTTACTCTGGCCTAATAGCTAAGGTCTTAACTCTTACTCTGGCCTAATAGCTAAGGTCTTAGACTCGTACTCTGGCCTAATGGTTAAGGTCTTAACTCTTACTCTGGCCTACTGGTTAAGGTCTTAACTCTTACGCTGGCCTACTGGTTAAGGTCTTAACTCTTACTCTGGCCTAATGGTTAAGGTCTTAACTCTTACTCTGGCCTAATAGCTATGGTCTTAACTCTTACTCTGGCCTAATGGTTAAGGTCTTAACTCTTACTCTGGCCTAATAGCTAAGGTCTTAACTCTTACTCTGGCCTAATAGCTAAGGTGTTAGACTCGTACTCTGGCCTACTGGTTAAGGTCTTAATTCTATCTCTGGCCAAATAGCTAAGGTCTCAGACTCGTACTCTGGCCTACTGGTTAAGGTCTTAACTCTTACGCTGGCCTACTGGTTAAGGTCTTAAGTCTTACTCTGGCCTAATAGCTAAGGTCTTAGACTCGTACTCTGGCCTAATGGTTAAGGTCTTAACACTTACTCTGGACTACTGGTTAAGGTCTTAACTCTTACTCTGGCCTAATAGCTAGGGTCTTAACTCTTACTCTGGCCTAATAGCTAAGGTCTTAACTCTTACTCTGGCCTAATAGCTAAGGTCTTAGACTCGTACTCTGGCCTAATGGTTAAGGTCTTAACTCTTACTCTGGCCTACTGGTTAAGGTCTTAACTCTTACGCTGGCCTACTGGTTAAGGTCTTAACTCTTACTCTGGCCTAATGGTTAAGGTCTTAACTCTTACTCTGGCCTAATAGCTATGGTCTTAACTCTTACTCTGGCCTAATGGTTAAGGTCTTAACTCTTACTCTGGCCTAATAGCTAAGGTCTTAACTCTTACTCTGGCCTAATAGCTAAGGTGTTAGACTCGTACTCTGGCCTACTGGTTAAGGTCTTAATTCTATCTCTGGCCAAATAGCTAAGGTCTCAGACTCGTACTCTGGCCTACTGGTTAAGGTCTTAACTCTTACGCTGGACTACTGGTTAAGGTCTTAAGTCTTACTCTGGCCTAATAGCTAAGGTCTTAGACTCGTACTCTGGCCTAATGGTTAAGGTCTTAACACTTACTCTGGACTACTGGTTAAGGTCTTAACTCTTACTCTGGCCTAATAGCTAGGGTCTTAACTCTTACTCTGGCCTAATAGCTAAGGTCTTAGACTCGTACTCTGGCCTAATGGTTAAGGTATTAACTCTTACTCTGGCCTAATAGCTAAGGTCTTAACTCTTACTCTGGCCTAATAGCTAAGGTCTTAGACTCGTACTATGGCCTACAGGTTAAGGTCTTAACTCTTACTCTGGCCTACTGGTTAAGGTCTTAACTCTTACTCTGGCCTAATAGCTAAGGTCCTATACTCGTACTCTGGCCTACTGGTTAAGGTCTTGACTCTTACTCTGACCTATTAGCTAAGGTCTTAACTCTTACTCTGGCCTAATAGCTAAGGTCTTTGACTCGTACTCTGGCCTACTGGTTAAGGTCTTAACTCTTACTCTGGTCTACTGGTTAAGGTCTTAACTCTTACTCTGGCCTAATAGCTAAGGTCTTAACTCTTACTCTGGCCTAATAGCTAAGGTCTTAGACTCGTACTCTGGCCTACTGGTTAAGGTCTTAACTCTTACTCTGGCCTAATAGCTAAGGTCTTAGACCCGTACTCTGGCCTAATGGTTAAGGTCTTAACTCTTACTCTGGCCTAATAACTAAGGTCTGAACTCTTACTCTGGCCTAATAGCTAAGGTCTTAACTCTTACTCTGGCCTAATAGCTAAGGTCTTAACTCTTACTCTGGCCTAATAGCTAAGGTCTTAGACTCTTACTCTGGCCTAATAGCTAAGGTCTTAACTCTTACTCTGGCCTAATAGCTAAGGTCTTAGATTCGTACTCTGGCCTAATGGTTAAGGTCTTAACTCCTACTCTGGCCTACAGGTTAAGGTCTTAACTCTTACTCTGGCCTACTGGTTAAGGTCTTAACTCTTACTCTGGCCTAATAGCTAAGGTCTTAAACTCGTACTCTGGCCTAATGGTTAAGGCCTTAACTCTTACTCTGGCCTACTGGTTAAGGTCTTAACTCTCAAGCTGGCCTACTGGTTAAGGTCTTAACTCTTACTCTGGCCTAATAGCTAAGGTCTTAGACTCGTACTCTGGCCTAATGGTTAACGTCTTAACTCTTACTCTGGCCTACTGGTTAAGGTCTTAACTCTTACTCTGGCCTAATAGCTAAGGTCTTAACTCTTACTCTGGCCTAATAGCTAAGGTCTTAGACTCGTACTATGGCCTACAGGTTAAGGTCTTAACTCTTACTCTGGCCTACTGGTTAAGGTCTTAACTCTTACTCTGGCCTAATAGCTAAGGTCCTAGACTCGTACTCTGGCCTACTGCTTAAGGTCTTGACTCTTACTCTGACCTATTAGCTAAGGTCTTAACTCTTACTCTGGCCTAATAGCTAAGGTCTTTGACTCGTACTCTGGCCTACTGGTTAAGGTCTTAACTCTTACTATGGTCTACTGGTTAAGGTCTTAACTCTTACTCTGGCCTAATAGCTAAGGTCTTAACTCTTACTCTGGCCTAATAGCTAAGGTCTTAGACTCGTACTCTGGCCTACTGGTTAAGGTCTTAACTCTTACTCTGGCCTAATAGCTAAGGTCTTAGACCCGTACTCTGGCCTAATGGTTAAGGTCTTAACTCTTACTCTGGCCTAATAACTAAGGTCTGAACTCTTACTCTGGCCTAATAGCTAAGGTCTTAACTCTTACTCTGGCCTAATAGCTAAGGTCTTAACTCTTACTCTGGCCTAATAGCTAAGGTCTTAGACTCTTACTCTGGCCTAATAGCTAAGGTCTTAACTCTTACTCTGGCCTAATAGCTAAGGTCTTAGATTCGTACTCTGGCCTAATGGTTAAGGTCTTAACTCTTACTCTGGCCTACAGGTTAAGGTCTTAACGCTTACTCTGGCCTACTGGTTAAGGTCTTAACTCTTACTCTGGCCTACTAGCTAAGGTCTTAGACTCGTACTCTGGCCTAATGGTTAAGGCCTTAACTCTTACTCTGGCCGAATAGCTAAGGTCTTAAACTCGTACTCTGGCCGACTGGTTAAGGTCTTAACTCTTACTCTGGCCTACTGGTTAAGGTCTTAACTCTTACTCTGGCCTAATAGCTAAGGTCTTAGACTCGTACTCTGACCTAATGGTTATGGTCTTAACTCTTAATCTGGCCTACTGGTTAAGGTCTTAACTCTTACTCTGGCCTAATAGCTAAGGTCTTAACTCTTACTCTGGCCTAATAGCTAAGGTCTTAGACTCGTACTCTGGCCTAATGGTTAAGGTCTTAACTCTTACTCTGGCCTACTGGTTAAGGTCTTAACTCTTACACTGGCCTACTGGTTAAGGTCTTAACTCATACTCTGGCCTAATGGTTAAGGTCTTAACTCTTACTCTGGCCTAATAGCTAAGGTCTTAACTCTTACTCTGGCCTAATGGTTAAGGTCTTAACTCTTACTCTGGCCTAATAGCTAGAGTCTTAACTCTTACTCTGGCCTAATAGCTAAGGTCTTAGACTCGTACTCTGGCCTATTGGTTAAGGTCTTAACTCTTACTCTGGCCAAATAGCTAAGGTCTCAGACTCGTACTCTGGCCTAATGGTTAAGGTCTTAACTCTTACTCTGGCCTACTGGTTAAGGTCTTAACTCTTACTATTGCCTACTGATAAAGGTCTTAACTCTTACTCTGGCCTAATAGCTAAGGTCTTTGACTCGTGCTCTGGCCTAATGGATAAGGTCTTAACTCTTACTCTGGCCGAATAGCTAAGGTCTTAGACTCGTACTCTGGCCTACTGGTTAAATTCTTAACTCTTACTCTGGCCTACTGGTTAAGGTCTTAATTCTTACTCTGGCCTACTGGTTAAGGTCTTAACTCTTACTCTGGCCTAATAGCTAAGGTCTTAGACTCATACTCTGGCCTAATGGTTATGGTCTTAACTCTTACTCTGGCCTAATAGCTAAGGTCTTAGACTCGTACTCTGGAATAATGGTTAAGGTCTTAACTCTTACTCTGGCCTAATAGCTAAGGTCTTAACTCTTACTCTGGCCTAATAGCTAAGGTCTTAGACTCGTACTATGGCCTACAGGTTAAGGTCTTAACTCTTACTCTGGCCTACTGGTTAAGGTCTTAACTCTTACTCTGGCCTAATAGCTAAGGTCCTAGACTCGTACTCTGGCCTACTGGTTAAGGTCTTAACTCTTACTCTGACCTAATAGCTAAGGTCTTAACTCTAACTCTGGCCTAATAGCTAAGGTCGTAGACTCGTACTCTGGCCTAATGGTTAAGGTCTTAACTCTTACTCTGGCCTACTGGCTAAGGTCTTAACTCTTACTCTTGCCTAATAGCTAAGGTCTTAGACTCATACTCTGGCCTAATGGTTAAGGTCTTAACTCTTACTCTGGCCTACTGGTTAAGGTCTTAACTCTTACTCTGGCCTACTGGTTAAGGTCTTAACTCTTACTCTGGCCTAATAGCTAAGGTCTTAGACTTGTACTCTGGCCTAATGGTTAAGGTCTTAACTCTTACTCTGGCCTACTGGTTAAGGTCTTAACTCTCACGCTGGCCTACTGGTTAAGGTCTTAACTCTTACTCTGGCCTAATAGCTAAGGTCTTAGACTCGTACTCTGGCCTAATGGTTAAGGTCTTAACTCTTACTCTGGCCTACTGGTTAAGGTCTTAACTCTTACTCTGGCCTAATAGCTAAGGTCTTAACTCTTACTCTGGCCTAATAGCTAAGGTCTTAGACTCGTACTATGGCCTACAGGTTAAGGTCTTAACTCTTACTCTGGCCTACTGGTTAAGGTCTTGACTCTTACTCTGGCCTAATAGCTAAGGTCCTAGACTCGTACTCTGGCCTACTGGTTAAGGTCTTAACTCTTACTCTGACCTATTAGCTAAGGTCTTAACTCTTACTCTGGCCTAATAGCTAAGGTCTTTGACTCGTACTCTGGCCTAATGGTTAAGGTCTTAACTCTTACTCTGGTCTACTGGTTAAGGTCTTAACTCTTACTCTGGCTTAATAGCTAAGGTCTTAGACTCATACTCTGGCCTAATGGTTAAGGTCTTAACTCTTACTCTGGCCTACTGGTTAAGGTCTTAACTCTTACTCTGGCCTACTGGTTAAGGTCTTAACTCTTACGCTGGCCTAATAGCTAAGGTCTTAACTCTTACTCTGGCCTATTAGCTAAGGTCTTAGACTCGTACTCTGGCCTAATGGTTAAGGTCTTAACTCTTACTCTGGCCTAATAGCTAAGGTCTTAACTCTTACTCTGGCCTAATAGCTAAGGTCTTAGACTCGTACTATGGCCTAATGGTTAAGGTCTTAACTCTTACTCTGGCCTACTGGTTAAGGTCTTAACTCTTACGCTGGCCTACAGGTTAAGGTCTTAACTCTTACTCTGGCCTACTGGTTAAGGTCTTAACTCTTACTCTGGCCTAATAGCTAAGGTCCTATACTCGTACTCTGGCCTACTGGTTAAGGTCTTAACTCTTACTCTGACCTAATAGCTAAGGTCTTAACTCTTACTCTGGCCTAATAGCTAAGGTCTTAGACTCGTACTCTGGCCTAATGGTTAAGGTCTTAACACTTACTCTGGACTACTGGTTAAGGTCTTAACTCTTACTCTGGCCTAATAGCTAGGGTCTTAACTCTTACTCTGGCCTAATAGCTAAGGTCTTAGACTCGTACTCTGGCCTAATGGTTAAGGTATTAACTCTTACTCTGGCCTAATAGCTAAGGTCTTAACTCTTACTCTGGCCTAATAGCTAAGGTCTTAGACTCGTACTATGGCCTACAGGTTAAGGTCTTAACTCTTACTCTGGCCTACTGGTTAAGGTCTTAACTCTTACTCTGGCCTAATAGCTAAGGTCCTATACTCGTACTCTGGCCTACTGGTTAAGGTCTTAACTCTTACTCTGACCTAATAGCTAAGGTCTTAACTCTTACTCTGGCCTAATAGCTAAGGTCTTAGACTCGTACTCTGGCCTAATGGTTAAGGTCTTAACTCTTACTCTGGCCTACTGGCTAAGGTCTTAACTCTTACTCTGGCCTTATAGCTAAGGTCTTAGACTCGTACTCTGGCCTAATGGTTAAGGTCTTAACTCTTACTCTAGCCTTCTGGTTAAGGTCTTAACTCTTACTCTGGCCTACTGGTTAAGGTCTTAACTCTTACTCTGGCCTAATAGCTAAGGTCTTAACTCATACTCTGGCCTAATGGTTAAGGTCTTAACTCTTGCTCTGGCCTAATAGCTAAGGTCTTAACTCTTACTCTGGCCTAATAGCTAAGGTCTTAGACTCGTACTCTGGCCTAATGGTTAAGGTCTTAACTCTTACCCTGGCCTAAAAGCTAAGGTCTTAGACACGTACTCTGGCCTAATAGCTAAGTTCTTAGACTCGTACTCTGGTCTAATAGCTAAGGTCTTAGACTCATACTCTGGCCTAATGGTTAAGGTCTTAACTTTTAATCTGGCCTAATAGCTAAGGTCTTAGACTCGTACTCTGGCCTACTGGTTAAGGTCTTAACTCTTACGCTGGCCTACTGGTTAAGGTCTTAACTCTTACTCTGGCCTACTGGTTAAGGTCTTAACTCTTACTCTTGCCTAATAGCTAAGGTCTTAGACTCGTACTCTGGCCTAATGGTTAAGGTCTTAACTCTTACTCTGGCCTAATAGCTAAGGTCTTAGACTCATACTCTGGCCTAATGGTTAAGGTCTTAACTCTTACTCTGGCCTAATAGCTAAGGTCTTAACTCCTACTCTGGCCTAATAGCTGAGGTCTTAGACTCATATTATGGCCTACAGGTTAAGGTCTTAACTCTTACTCTGGCCTACTGGTTAAGGTCTTAACTCTTACTCTGGCCTAATAGCTAAGGTCCTAGACTCGTACTCTGGCCTACTGGTTAAGGTCTTAACTCTTACTCTGACCTAATAGCTAAGGTCTTAACTCTTACTCTGGCCTAATAGCTAAGGTCTTAGACTCGTACTCTGGCTTAATGGTTAAGGTCCTAACTCTTACTCTGGCCTACTGGTTAAGGTCTTAACTCTTACTCTGGCCTAATAGCTAAGGTCTTAGACTCGTACTCTGGCCTAATGGTTAAGGTCTTAACTCTTACTCTGGCCTACTAGTTAAGGTCTTAACTCTTACTCTGGCCTACTGGTTAAGGTCTTAACTTTTACTCTGGCCTAATAGCTAAGGTCTTAACTCTTACTCTGGCCTAATAGCTAAGGTCTTAACTCTTACTCTGGCCTAATAGCTAAGGTCTTAGACTCGTATTCTGGCCAAATGGTTAAGGTCTTAACTCTTACTCTGGCCTAATAGCTAAGGTCTTAACTCATACTCTGGCCTAATAGATAAGGATTTAAGTCTTACTCTGGCCTAATGGTTAAGGTCTTAACTCTTACTCTGGCCTAATAGCTAAGGTCTTAACTCTTACTCTGGCCTAATAGATAAGGATTTAAGTCTTACTCTGGCCTAATGGTTAAGGTCTTAACTCTTACTCTGGCCTAATAACTAAGGTCTGAACTCTTACTCTGGCCTAATAGATAAGGTATTAACTCTTACTCTGGCCTAATGGTTAAGGTCTTAACTCTTACTCTGACCGAATAGCTAAGGTCTTAGACTCGTACTCTGGCCTACTGGTTAATGTCTTAACTCTTACTCTGGCCTAATAGCTAAGGTCTTAGACTCGTACTCTGGCCTAATGGTTAAGGTCTTAACTCTTACACTGGCCTAATAGCTAAGGTCTTAGCTCTTACTCTGACCTAATGGTTAAGGTCTTAACTCTTACTCTGGCCTAATAGCTAAGGTCTTAGACTCGTACTCTGGCCTACTGGTTAAGGTCTTAACTCTTACTCTGACCTAATAGCTAAGGTCTTAACTCTTACTCTGGCCTAATAGCTAAGGTCTTAGACTCGTACTCTGGCCTAATGGTTAAGGTCCTAACTCTTAATCTGGCCTACTGGTTAAGGTCTTAACTCTTACTCTGGCCTAATAGCTAAGGTCTTAGACTTGTACTCTGGCCTAATGGTTAAGGTCTTAACTCTTACTCTGGCCTACTGGTTAAAGTCATAACTCTTACTCTGGCCTACTGGTTAAGGTCTTAACTCTTACTCTGGCCTAATAGCTAAGGTCTTAACTCATACTCTGGCCTAATAGATAAGGATTTAAGTCTTACTCTGGCCTAATGGTTAAGGTCTTAACTCTTACTCTGGCCTAATAGCTAAGGTCTTAACTCTTACTCTGGCCTAATGGTTAAGGTCTTAACTCTTACTCTGGTCTAATAGCTAAGGTCTTAACTCTGACTCTGGCCTAATAGCTAAGGTCTTAGACTCGTACTCTGGCCTACTGGTTAAGGTCTTAACTCTTACTCTGGCCTAATAGCTAAGGTCTTAGACTCGTACTCTGGCCTAATGGTTAAGGTCTTAACTCTTACTCTGGCCTAATAACTAAGGTCTGAACTCTTACTCTGGCCTAATAGCCAAGGTCTTAACTCTTACTCTGGCCTAATAGCTAAGGTCTTAACTCTTACTCTGGCCTAATAGCTAAGGTCTTAGACTCTTACTCTGGCCTAATAGCTAAGGTCTTAACTCTTACTCTGGCCTAATAGCTAAGGTCTTAGACTCGTACTCTGGCCTAATGGTTAAGGTCTTAACTCTTACTCTGGCCTACAGGTTAAGGTCTTAACTCTTACTCTGGCCTACTGGTTAAGGTCTTAACTCTTACTCTGGCCTAATAGCTAAGGTCTTAGACTCGTACTCTGGCCTAATGGTTAAGGCCTTAACTCTTACTCTGGCCTACTGGTTAAGGTCTTAACTCTTACTCTGGCCTAATAGCTAAGGTCTTAGACTCATGCTCTGGCCTAATGGTTACGGCCTTAACTCTTACTCTGGCCGAATAGCTAAGGTCTTAAACTCGTACTCTGGCCTACTGGTTAAGGTCTTAACTCTTACTCTGGCCTACTGGTTAAGGTCTTAACTCTTACTCTGGCCTAATAGCTAAGGTCTTAACTCTTACTCTGGCCTAATAGCTAAGGTCTTAGACTTGTACTCTGGCCTAATGGTTAAGGTCTTAACTCTTACTCTGGCCTACTGGTTAAGGTCTTAACTCTTACGCTGGCCTACTGGTTAAGGTCTTAACTCTTACTCTGGCCTAATGGTTAAGGTCTTAACTCTTACTCTGGCCTAATAGCTATGGTCTTAACTCTTACTCTGGCCTACTGGTTAAGGTCTTAACTCTTACTCTGGCCTAATGGTTAAGGTCTTAACTCTTACTCTGGCCTAATAGCTATGGTCTTAACTCTTACTCTGGCCTAATGGTTAAGGTCTTAACTCTTACTCTGGCCTAATAGCTAAGGTCTTAACTCTTACTCTGGCCTAATAGCTAAGGTGTTAGACTCGTACTCTGGCCTACTGGTTAAGGTCTTAATTCTATCTCTGGCCAAATAGCTAAGGTCTCAGACTCGTACTCTGGCCTACTGGTTAAGGTCTTAACTCTTACGCTGGCCTACTGGTTAAGGTCTTAAGTCTTACTCTGGCCTAATAGCTAAGGTCTTAGACTCGTACTCTGGCCTAATGGTTAAGGTCTTAACACTTACTCTGGACTACTGGTTAAGGTCTTAACTCTTACTCTGGCCTAATAGCTAGGGTCTTAACTCTTACTCTGGCCTAATAGCTAAGGTCTTAGACTCGTACTCTGGCCTAATAGCTAAGGTCTAAGACTCGTACTCTGGCCTAATGGTTAAGGTCTTAACACTTACTCTGGACTACTGGTTAAGGTCTTAACTCTTACTCTGGCCTAATAGCTAGGGTCTTAACTCTTACTCTGGCCTAATAGCTAAGGTCTTAACTCTTACTCTGGCCTAATAGCTAAGGTCTTAGACTCGTACTATGGCCTACAGGTTAAGGTCTTAACTCTTACTCTGGCCTACTGGTTAAGGTCTTAACTCTTACTCTGGCCTAATAGCTAAGGTCCTATACTCGTACTCTGGCCTACTGGTTAAGGTCTTAACTCTTACTCTGACCTAATAGCTAAGGTCTTAACTCTTACTCTGGCCTAATAGCTAAGGTCTTAGACTCGTACTCTGGCCTAATGGTTAAGGTCTTAACTCTTACTCTGGCCTACTGGCTAAGGTCTTAACTCTTACTCTGGCCTTATAGCTAAGGTCTTAGACTCGTACTCTGGCCTAATGGTTAAGGTCTTAACTCTTACTCTAGCCTCCTGGTTAAGGTCTTAACTCTTACTCTGGCCTACTGGTTAAGGTCTTAACTCTTACTCTGGCCTAATAGCTAAGGTCTTAACTCATACTCTGGCCTAATGGTTAAGGTCTTAACTCTTGCTCTGGCCTATTAGCTAAGGTCTTAACTCTTACTCTGGCCTAATAGCTAAGGTCTTAGACTCGTACTCTGGCCTAATGGTTAAGGTCTTAACTCTTACCCTGGCCTAAAAGCTAAGGTCTTAGACACGTACTCTGGCCTAATAGCTAAGTTCTTAGACTCGTACTCTGGTCTAATAGCTAAGGTCTTAGACTCATACTCTGGCCTAATGGTTAAGGTCTTAACTCTTAATCTGGCCTAATAGCTAAGGTCTTAGACTCGTACTCTGGCCTACTGGTTAAGGTCTTAACTCTTACGCTGGCCTACTGGTTAAGGTCTTAACTCTTACTCTGACCTAATACCTAAGGTCTTAACTCTTACTCTGGCCTAATAGCTAAGGTCTTAGACTCGTACTCTGGCTTAATGGTTAAGGTCCTAACTCTTACTCTGGCCTACTGGTTAAGGTCTTAACTCTTACTCTGGCCTAATAGCTAAGGTCTTAGACTCGTACTCTGGCCTAATGGTTAAGGTCTTAACTCTTACTCTGGCCTACTAGTTAAGGTCTTAACTCTTACTCTGGCCTACTGGTTAAGGTCTTAACTTTTACTCTGGCCTAATAGCTAAGGTCTTAACTCTTACTCTGGCCTAATAGCTAAGGTCTTAACTCTTACTCTGGCCTAATAGCTAAGGTCTTAGACTCGTATTCTGGCCAAATGGTTAAGGTCTTAACTCTTACTCTGGCCTAATGGTTAAGGTCTTAACTCTTACTCTGGTATAATAGCTAAGGTCTTAACTCTTACTCTGGCCTAATAGCTAAGGTCTTAGACTCGTACTCTGGCCTACTGGTTAAGGTCTTAACTCTTACTCTGGCCTAATAGCTAAGGTCTTAGACTCGTACTCTGGCCTAATGGTTAAGGTCTTAACTCTTACTCTGGCCTAATAACTAAGGTCTTAACTCTTACTCTGGCCTAATGGTTAAGGTCTTAGACTCGTACTCTGGCCTAATGGTTAAGGTCCTAACTCTTAATCTGGCCTACTGGTTAAGGTCTTAACTCTTACTCTGGCCTAATAGCTAAGGTCTTAACTCTTTCTCTGGCCTAATAGCTAAGGTCTTAGACTCGTACTATGGCCTAATGGTTAAGGTCTTAACTCTTACTCTGGCCTACTGGTTAAGGTCTTAACTCTTACGCTGGCCTACAGGTTAAGGTCTTAACTCTTACTCTGGCCTACTGGTTAAGGTCTTAACTCTTACTCTGGCCTAATAGCTAAGGTCCTATACTCGTACTCTGGCCTACTGGTTAAGGTCTTAACTCTTACTCTGACCTAATAGCTAAGGTCTTAACTCTTACTCTGGCCTAATAGCTAAGGTCTTAGACTCGTACTCTGGCCTAATGGTTAAGGTCTTAACACTTACTCTGGACTACTGGTTAAGGTCTTAACTCTTACTCTGGCCTAATAGCTAGGGTCTTAACTCTTACTCTGGCCTAATAGCTAAGGTCTTAGACTCGTACTCTGGCCTAATGGTTAAGGTATTAACTCTTACTCTGGCCTAATAGCTAAGGTCTTAACTCTTACTCTGGCCTAATAGCTAAGGTCTTAGACTCGTACTATGGCCTACAGGTTAAGGTCTTAACTCTTACTCTGGCCTACTGGTTAAGGTCTTAACTCTTACTCTGGCCTAATAGCTAAGGTCCTATACTCGTACTCTGGCCTACTGGTTAAGGTCTTAACTCTTACTCTGACCTAATAGCTAAGGTCTTAACTCTTACTCTGGCCTAATAGCTAAGGTCTTAGACTCGTACTCTGGCCTAATGGTTAAGGTCTTAACTCTTACTCTGGCCTACTGGCTAAGGTCTTAACTCTTACTCTGGCCTTATAGCTAAGGTCTTAGACTCGTACTCTGGCCTAATGGTTAAGGTCTTAACTCTTACTCTAGCCTTCTGGTTAAGGTCTTAACTCTTACTCTGGCCTACTGGTTAAGGTCTTAACTCTTACTCTGGCCTAATAGCTAAGGTCTTAACTCATACTCTGGCCTAATGGTTAAGGTCTTAACTCTTGCTCTGGCCTAATAGCTAAGGTCTTAACTCTTACTCTGGCCTAATAGCTAAGGTCTTAGACTCGTACTCTGGCCTAATGGTTAAGGTCTTAACTCTTACCCTGGCCTAAAAGCTAAGGTCTTAGACACGTACTCTGGCCTAATAGCTAAGTTCTTAGACTCGTACTCTGGTCTAATAGCTAAGGTCTTAGACTCATACTCTGGCCTAATGGTTAAGGTCTTAACTTTTAATCTGGCCTAATAGCTAAGGTCTTAGACTCGTACTCTGGCCTACTGGTTAAGGTCTTAACTCTTACGCTGGCCTACTGGTTAAGGTCTTAACTCTTACTCTGGCCTACTGGTTAAGGTCTTAACTCTTACTCTTGCCTAATAGCTAAGGTCTTAGACTCGTACTCTGGCCTAATGGTTAAGGTCTTAACTCTTACTCTGGCCTAATAGCTAAGGTCTTAACTCCTACTCTGGCCTAATAGCTGAGGTCTTAGACTCATATTATGGCCTACAGGTTAAGGTCTTAACTCTTACTCTGGCCTACTGGTTAAGGTCTTAACTCTTACTCTGGCCTAATAGCTAAGGTCCTAGACTCGTACTCTGGCCTACTGGTTAAGGTCTTAACTCTTACTCTGACCTAATAGCTAAGGTCTTAACTCTTACTCTGGCCTAATAGCTAAGGTCTTAGACTCGTACTCTGGCTTAATGGTTAAGGTCCTAACTCTTACTCTGGCCTACTGGTTAAGGTCTTAACTCTTACTCTGGCCTAATAGCTAAGGTCTTAGACTCGTACTCTGGCCTAATGGTTAAGGTCTTAACTCTTACTCTGGCCTACTAGTTAAGGTCTTAACTCTTACTCTGGCCTACTGGTTAAGGTCTTAACTTTTACTCTGGCCTAATAGCTAAGGTCTTAACTCTTACTCTGGCCTAATAGCTAAGGTCTTAACTCTTACTCTGGCCTAATAGCTAAGGTCTTAGACTCGTATTCTGGCCAAATGGTTAAGGTCTTAACTCTTACTCTGGCCTAATAGCTAAGGTCTTAACTCATACTCTGGCCTAATAGATAAGGATTTAAGTCTTAATCTGGCCTAATGGTTAAGGTCTTAACTCTTACTCTGGCCTAATAGCTAAGGTCTTAACTCTTACTCTGGCCTAATAGATAAGGATTTAAGTCTTACTCTGGCCTAATGGTTAAGGTCTTAACTCTTACTCTGGCCTAATAACTAAGGTCTGAACTCTTACTCTGGCCTAATAGATAAGGTATTAACTCTTACTCTGGCCTAATGGTTAAGGTCTTAACTCTTACTCTGACCGAATAGCTAAGGTCTTAGACTCGTACTCTGGCCTACTGGTTAATGTCTTAACTCTTACTCTGGCCTAATAGCTAAGGTCTTAGACTCGTACTCTGGCCTAATGGTTAAGGTCTTAACTCTTACACTGGCCTAATAGCTAAGGTCTTAGCTCTTACTCTGACCTAATGGTTAAGGTCTTAACTCTTACTCTGGCCTAATAGCTAAGGTCTTAGACTCGTACTCTGGCCTACTGGTTAAGGTCTTAACTCTTACTCTGACCTAATAGCTAAGGTCTTAACTCTTACTCTGGCCTAATAGCTAAGGTCTTAGACTCGTACTCTGGCCTAATGGTTAAGGTCCTAACTCTTAATCTGGCCTACTGGTTAAGGTCTTAACTCTTACTCTGGCCTAATAGCTAAGGTCTTAGACTTGTACTCTGGCCTAATGGTTAAGGTCTTAACTCTTACTCTGGCCTACTGGTTAAAGTCATAACTCTTACTCTGGCCTACTGGTTAAGGTCTTAACTCTTACTCTGGCCTAATAGCTAAGGTCTTAACTCATACTCTGGCCTAATAGATAAGGATTTAAGTCTTACTCTGGCCTAATGGTTAAGGTCTTAACTCTTACTCTGGCCTAATAGCTAAGGTCTTAACTCTTACTCTGGCCTAATGGTTAAGGTCTTAACTCTTACTCTGGTCTAATAGCTAAGGTCTTAACTCTGACTCTGGCCTAATAGCTAAGGTCTTAGACTCGTACTCTGGCCTACTGGTTAAGGTCTTAACTCTTACTCTGGCCTAATAGCTAAGGTCTTAGACTCGTACTCTGGCCTAATGGTTAAGGTCTTAACTCTTACTCTGGCCTAATAACTAAGGTCTGAACTCTTACTCTGGCCTAATAGCCAAGGTCTTAACTCTTACTCTGGCCTAATAGCTAAGGTCTTAACTCTTACTCTGGCCTAATAGCTAAGGTCTTAGACTCTTACTCTGGCCTAATAGCTAAGGTCTTAACTCTTACTCTGGCCTAATAGCTAAGGTCTTAGACTCGTACTCTGGCCTAATGGTTAAGGTCTTAACTCTTACTCTGGCCTACAGGTTAAGGTCTTAACTCTTACTCTGGCCTACTGGTTAAGGTCTTAACTCTTACTCTGGCCTAATAGCTAAGGTCTTAGACTCGTACTCTGGCCTAATGGTTAAGGCCTTAACTCTTACTCTGGCCTACTGGTTAAGGTCTTAACTCTTACTCTGGCCTAATAGCTAAGGTCTTAGACTCATGCTCTGGCCTAATGGTTACGGCCTTAACTCTTACTCTGGCCGAATAGCTAAGGTCTTAAACTCGTACTCTGGCCTACTGGTTAAGGTCTTAACTCTTACTCTGGCCTACTGGTTAAGGTCTTAACTCTTACTCTGGCCTAATAGCTAAGGTCTTAACTCTTACTCTGGCCTAATAGCTAAGGTCTTAGACTCGTACTCTGGCCTAATGGTTAAGGTCTTAACTCTTACTCTGGCCTACTGGTTAAGGTCTTAACTCTTACGCTGGCCTACTGGTTAAGGTCTTAACTCTTACTCTGGCCTAATGGTTAAGGTCTTAACTCTTACTCTGGCCTAATAGCTATGGTCTTAACTCTTACTCTGGCCTACTGGTTAAGGTCTTAACTCTTACTCTGGCCTAATGGTTAAGGTCTTAACTCTTACTCTGGCCTAATAGCTATGGTCTTAACTCTTACTCTGGCCTAATGGTTAAGGTCTTAACTCTTACTCTGGCCTAATAGCTAAGGTCTTAACTCTTACTCTGGCCTAATAGCTAAGGTGTTAGACTCGTACTCTGGCCTACTGGTTAAGGTCTTAATTCTATCTCTGGCCAAATAGCTAAGGTCTCAGACTCGTACTCTGGCCTACTGGTTAAGGTCTTAACTCTTACGCTGGCCTACTGGTTAAGGTCTTAAGTCTTACTCTGGCCTAATAGCTAAGGTCTTAGACTCGTACTCTGGCCTAATGGTTAAGGTCTTAACACTTACTCTGGACTACTGGTTAAGGTCTTAACTCTTACTCTGGCCTAATAGCTAGGGTCTTAACTCTTACTCTGGCCTAATAGCTAAGGTCTTAGACTCGTACTCTGGCCTAATAGCTAAGGTCTAAGACTCGTACTCTGGCCTAATGGTTAAGGTCTTAACACTTACTCTGGACTACTGGTTAAGGTCTTAACTCTTACTCTGGCCTAATAGCTAGGGTCTTAACTCTTACTCTGGCCTAATAGCTAAGGTCTTAACTCTTACTCTGGCCTAATAGCTAAGGTCTTAGACTCGTACTATGGCCTACAGGTTAAGGTCTTAACTCTTACTCTGGCCTACTGGTTAAGGTCTTAACTCTTACTCTGGCCTAATAGCTAAGGTCCTATACTCGTACTCTGGCCTACTGGTTAAGGTCTTAACTCTTACTCTGACCTAATAGCTAAGGTCTTAACTCTTACTCTGGCCTAATAGCTAAGGTCTTAGACTCGTACTCTGGCCTAATGGTTAAGGTCTTAACTCTTACTCTGGCCTACTGGCTAAGGTCTTAACTCTTACTCTGGCCTTATAGCTAAGGTCTTAGACTCGTACTCTGGCCTAATGGTTAAGGTCTTAACTCTTACTCTAGCCTCCTGGTTAAGGTCTTAACTCTTACTCTGGCCTACTGGTTAAGGTCTTAACTCTTACTCTGGCCTAATAGCTAAGGTCTTAACTCATACTCTGGCCTAATGGTTAAGGTCTTAACTCTTGCTCTGGCCTATTAGCTAAGGTCTTAACTCTTACTCTGGCCTAATAGCTAAGGTCTTAGACTCGTACTCTGGCCTAATGGTTAAGGTCTTAACTCTTACCCTGGCCTAAAAGCTAAGGTCTTAGACACGTACTCTGGCCTAATAGCTAAGTTCTTAGACTCGTACTCTGGTCTAATAGCTAAGGTCTTAGACTCATACTCTGGCCTAATGGTTAAGGTCTTAACTCTTAATCTGGCCTAATAGCTAAGGTCTTAGACTCGTACTCTGGCCTACTGGTTAAGGTCTTAACTCTTACGCTGGCCTACTGGTTAAGGTCTTAACTCTTACTCTGACCTAATACCTAAGGTCTTAACTCTTACTCTGGCCTAATAGCTAAGGTCTTAGACTCGTACTCTGGCTTAATGGTTAAGGTCCTAACTCTTACTCTGGCCTACTGGTTAAGGTCTTAACTCTTACTCTGGCCTAATAGCTAAGGTCTTAGACTCGTACTCTGGCCTAATGGTTAAGGTCTTAACTCTTACTCTGGCCTACTAGTTAAGGTCTTAACTCTTACTCTGGCCTACTGGTTAAGGTCTTAACTTTTACTCTGGCCTAATAGCTAAGGTCTTAACTCTTACTCTGGCCTAAAAGCTAAGGTCTTAACTCTTACTCTGGCCTAATAGCTAAGGTCTTAGACTCGTATTCTGGCCAAATGGTTAAGGTCTTAACTCTTACTCTGGCCTAATGGTTAAGGTCTTAACTCTTACTCTGGTCTAATAGCTAAGGTCTTAACTCTTACTCTGGCCTAATAGCTAAGGTCTTAGACTCGTACTCTGGCCTACTGGTTAAGGTCTTAACTCTTACTCTGGCCTAATAGCTAAGGTCTTAGACTCGTACTCTGGCCTAATGGTTAAGGTCTTAACTCTTACTCTGGCCTAATAACTAAGGTCTTAACTCTTACTCTGGCCTAATGGTTAAGGTCTTAGACTCGTACTCTGGCCTAATGGTTAAGGTCCTAACTCTTAATCTGGCCTACTGGTTAAGGTCTTAACTCTTACTCTGGCCTAATAGCTAAGGTCTTAGACTTGTACTCTGGCCTAATGGTTAAGGTCTTAACTCTTACTCTGGCCTACTGGTTAAAGTCATAACTCTTACTCTGGCCTACTGGTTAAGGTCTTAACTCTTACTCTGGCCTAATAGCTAAGGTCTTAACTCATACTCTGGCCTAATAGATAAGGATTTAAGTCTTACTCTGGCCTAATGGTTAAGGTCTTAACTCTTACTCTGGCCTAATAGCTAAGGTCTTAACTCTTACTCTGGCCTAATGGTTAAGGTCTTAACTCTTACTCTGGTCTAATAGCTAAGGTCTTAACTCTGACTCTGGCCTAATAGCTAAGGTCTTAGACTCGTACTCTGGCCTACTGGTTAAGGTCTTAACTCTTACTCTGGCCTAATAGCTAAGGTCTTAGACTCGTACTCTGGCCTAATGGTTAAGGTCTTAACTCTTACTCTGGCCTAATAACTAAGGTCTGAACTCTTACTCTGGCCTAATAGCCAAGGTCTTAACTCTTACTCTGGCCTAATAGCTAAGGTCTTAACTCTTACTCTGGCCTAATAGCTAAGGTCTTAGACTCTTACTCTGGCCTAATAGCTAAGGTCTTAACTCTTACTCTGGCCTAATAGCTAAGGTCTTAGACTCGTACTCTGGCCTAATGGTTAAGGTCTTAACTCTTACTCTGGCCTACAGGTTAAGGTCTTAACTCTTACTCTGGCCTACTGGTTAAGGTCTTAACTCTTACTCTGGCCTAATAGCTAAGGTCTTAGACTCGTACTCTGGCCTAATGGTTAAGGCCTTAACTCTTACTCTGGCCTACTGGTTAAGGTCTTAACTCTTACTCTGGCCTAATAGCTAAGGTCTTAGACTCATGCTCTGGCCTAATGGTTACGGCCTTAACTCTTACTCTGGCCGAATAGCTAAGGTCTTAAACTCGTACTCTGGCCTACTGGTTAAGGTCTTAACTCTTACTCTGGCCTACTGGTTAAGGTCTTAACTCTTACTCTGGCCTAATAGCTAAGGTCTTAACTCTTACTCTGGCCTAATAGCAAAGGTCTTAGACTCGTACTCTGGCCTAATGGTTAAGGTCTTAACTCTTACTCTGGCCTACTGGTTAAGGTCTTAACTCTTACGCTGGCCTACTGGTTAAGGTCTTAACTCTTACTCTGGCCTAATAGCTAAGGTCTTAGACTCGTACTCTGGCCTAATGGTTAAGGTCTTAACTCTTACTCTGGCCTAATAACTAAGGTCTGAACTCTTACTCTGGCCTAATAGCCAAGGTCTTAACTCTTACTCTGGCCTAATAGCTAAGGTCTTAACTCTTACTCTGGCCTAATAGCTAAGGTCTTAGACTCTTACTCTGGCCTAATAGCTAAGGTCTTAACTCTTACTCTGGCCTAATAGCTAAGGTCTTAGACTCGTACTCTGGCCTAATGGTTAAGGTCTTAACTCTTACTCTGGCCTACAGGTTAAGGTCTTAACTCTTACTCTGGCCTACTGGTTAAGGTCTTAACTCTTACTCTGGCCTAATAGCTAAGGTCTTAGACTCGTACTCTAGCCTAATGGTTAAGGCCTTAACTCTTACTCTGGCCTACTGGTTAAGGTCTTAACTCTTACTCTGGCCTAATAGCTAAGGTCTTAGACTCATGCTCTGGCCTAATGGTTACGGCCTTAACTCTTACTCTGGCCGAATAGCTAAGGTCTTAAACTCGTACTCTGGCCTACTGGTTAAGGTCTTAACTCTTACTCTGGCCTACTGGTTAAGGTCTTAACTCTTACTCTGGCCTAATAGCTAAGGTCTTAACTCTTACTCTGGCCTAATAGCTAAGGTCTTAGACTCGTACTCTGGCCTAATGGTTAAGGTCTTAACTCTTACTCTGGCCTACTGGTTAAGGTCTTAACTCTTACGCTGGCCTACTGGTTAAGGTCTTAACTCTTACTCTGGCCTACTGGTTAAGGTCTTAACTCTTACTCTTGCCTAATAGCTAAGGTCTTAGACTCGTACTCTGGCCTAATGGTTAAGGTCTTAACTCTTACTCTGGCCTAATAGCTAAGGTCTTAGACTCGTACTCTGGCCTAATGGTTAAGGTCTTAACTCTTACTCTGGCCTAATAGCTAAGGTCTTAACTCTTACTCTGGCCTACTGGTTAAGGACTTAACTTTTACTCTGGCCTAAGAGCTAAGGTCTTAACTCTTACTCTGGCCTAATAGCTAAGGTCTTAGACTCGTATTCTGGCCAAATGGTTACGGTCTTAACTCTTACTCTGGCCTAATGGTTAAGGTCTTAACTCTTACTCTGGCCTAATAGCTAAGGTCTTAGACTCGTACTCTGGCCTACTGGTTAAGGTTTTAACTCTTACTCTGGCCTAATAGCTAAGGTCTTAGACTCGTACTCTGGCCTAATGGTTAAGGTCTTAACTCTTACTCTGGCCTAATAACTAAGGTCTTAACTCTTACTCTGGCCTAATGGTTAAGGTCTTAACTCTAACTCTGGCCTACTGGTTAAGGTCTTAACTCTTACTCTGGCCTAATAGCTAAGGTCTTAACTCTTACTCTGGCCTAATAGCTAAGGTCTTAGACTCGTACTCTGGCCTAATGGTTAAGGTCTTAACTCTTACTCTGGCCGAATAGCTAAGGTCTTAGACTCGTACTCTGGCCTACTGGTTAAGGTCTTAACTCTTACTCTGGCCTACTGGTTAAGGTCTTAACTCTTACACTGGCCTAATAGCTAAGGTCTTAGACTCGTACTTTGGCCTAATGGTTATGGTATTAACTCTTACTCTGGCCTACTGGCTAAGGTCTTAACTCTTACTCTGGCCTAATAGCTAGGGTCTTAACTCTTACTCTGGCCTAATAGCTAAGGTCTTAACTCTTACTCTGGCCTAATAGCTAAGGTCTTAGACTCGTACTCTGGCCAAATGGTTAAGGTCTTAACTCTTACTCTGGCCTAATGGTTAAGGTCTTAACTCTTACTCTGGTCTAATAGCTAAGGTCTTAGACTCGTACTCTGGCCTACTGGTTAAGGTCTTAACTCTTACGCTGGCCTAATAGCTAAGGTCTTAGACTCGTACTCTGGCCTAATGGTTAAGGTCTTAACTCTTACTCTGGCCTAATAACTAAGGTCTGAACTCTTACTCTGGCCTAATAGCTAAGGTCTTAACTCTTACTCTGGCCTAACAGCTAAGGTCTTAGACTCTTACTCTGGCCTACTAGCTAAGGTCTTAACTCTTACTCTGGCCTAATAGCTAAGGTCTTAGACTCGTACTCTGGCCTAATGGTTAATGTCTTAACTCTTACTCTGGCATAAAGGTTAAGGTCTTAACTCTTACTCTGGCCTACTGGTTAAGGTCTTAACTCTTACTCTGGCCTAATAGCTAAGGTCATAGACTCGTACTTTGGCCTAATGGTTAAGGCCTTAACTCTTACTCTGGCCTACTGGTTAAGGTCTTAACTCTTACTCTGGCCTAATAGCTAAGGTCTTAGAGTCGTACTCTGGCCTAATGGTTAAGGTCTTAACTCATACTCTGGCCTAATGGTTAATGTCTTAACTCTTACTCTGGCCTACGGGTTAAGGTCTTAACTCTTACTCTGGCCTACTGGTTAAGGTCTTAACTCTTACTCTGGCCTAATAGCTAAGGTCTTAACTCTTACTCTGACCTAATAGCTAAGGTCTTAACTCTTACTCTGGCCTAATAGCTAAGATCTTAGACTCGTACTCTGGCCAAATGGTTAAGGTCTTAACTCTTACTCTGGCCTAATGGTTAAGGTTTTAAATCTTACTCTGGCCTAATAGCTAAGGTCTTAACTCTTATTCTGGCCTAATGGTTAAGGTCTTAACTCTTACTCTGGCCTAATAGCTAAGGGCTTAACTCTTACTCTGGCCTAATAGCTAAGGTCTTAGACTCGTACTCTGGCCTACTTTTTAAGGTCTTATCTCTTACTCTGGCCTAATAGCTAAGGTCTTAGACTCGTACTCTGGCCTAATGGTTAAGGTCTTAACTCTTACTCTGGCCTAATAACTAAGGGCTTAACTCTTACTCTGGCCTAATAGCTAAGGTCTTAGACTCGTACTATGGCCTACAGGTTAAGGTCTTAGATCTTACTCTGGCCCAATAGTTAAGGTCTTACTTACTCTGGCCTAATAGCTAAGGTCTTAGACTCGTACTATGGCCTACAGGTTAAGGTCTTAACTCTTACTCTTGCCTAATAGCTAAGGTCTTAACTCTTACTCTGGCCTACTGGTTAAGGTCTTAACTCTTACTCTGGCCTAATAGCTAAGGTCTTAGACTCGTACTCTGGCCTAATGGTTAAGGTCTTAACTCTTACTCTGGCCTACTGGTTAAGGTCTTAACTCTTACTCTGGCCTAATAGCTAAGGTCTTAGACTCGTACTCTGGCCTAATGGTTAAGGTCTTAACTCTTACTCTGGCCTACTGGTTAAGGTCTTAACTCTTACTCTGACCTAATAGCTAAGGTCTTAACTCTTACTCTGGCCTAATAGCTAAGGTCTTAGACTCGTACTCTGGCCTAATGGTTAAGGTCTTAACTCTTACTCTGGCCTACTGGTTAAGGTATTAACTCTTACTCTGGCCTGATAGCTAAGGTCTTTGACTTGTACTCTGGCCTAATGGTTATGGTCTTAACTCTTACTCTGGCCTACTGGTTAAGGTCTTAACTCTTACTCTGGCCTAATTGCTAAGGTCTTAGACTCGTACTCTGGCCTACTTGTTAAGGTCTTAACTCTTACTCTGGCCTAATAGCTAAGGTCTTAGACTCGTACTATGGCCTACAGGTTAAGGTCTTAACTCTTACTCTGGCCTACTGGTTAAGGTCTTAACTCTTACTCTGGCCTAATAGCTAAGGTCCTAGACTCGTACTCTGGCCTACTGGTTAAGGTCTTAACTCTTACTCTGACCTATTAGCTAAGGTCTTAACTCTTACTCTGGCCTAATAGCTAAGGTCGTAGACTCGTACTCTGGCCTAATGGTTAAGGTCTTAACTCTTACTCTGGCCTACTGGTTAAGGTCTTAACTCTTACTCTGGCCTAATAGCTAAGGTCTTAGACTCATTCTCTGGCCTAATGGTTAAGGTCTTAACTCTTACTCTGGCCTACTGGTTAAGGTCTTAACTCTTACGCTGGCCTACTGGTTAAGGTCTTAACTCTTACTCTGGCCTAATGGTTAAGGTCTTAACTCTTACTCTGGCCTAATAGCTATGGTCTTAACTCTTACTCTGGCCTACTGGTTAAGGTCTTAACTCTTACTCTGGCCTAATGGTTAAGGTCTTAACTCTTACTCTGGCCTAATAGCTATGGTCTTAACTCTTACTCTGGCCTAATGGTTAAGGTCTTAACTCTTACTCTGGCCTAATAGCTAAGGTCTTAACTCTTACTCTGGCCTAATAGCTAAGGTGTTAGACTCGTACTCTGGCCTACTGGTTAAGGTCTTAATTCTATCTCTGGCCAAATAGCTAAGGTCTCAGACTCGTACTCTGGCCTACTGGTTAAGGTCTTAACTCTTACGCTGGCCTACTGGTTAAGGTCTTAAGTCTTACTCTGGCCTAATAGCTAAGGTCTTAGACTCGTACTCTGGCCTAATGGTTAAGGTCTTAACACTTACTCTGGACTACTGGTTAAGGTCTTAACTCTTACTCTGGCCTAATAGCTAGGGTCTTAACTCTTACTCTGGCCTAATAGCTAAGGTCTTAGACTCGTACTCTGGCCTAATAGCTAAGGTCTAAGACTCGTACTCTGGCCTAATGGTTAAGGTCTTAACACTTACTCTGGACTACTGGTTAAGGTCTTAACTCTTACTCTGGCCTAATAGCTAGGGTCTTAACTCTTACTCTGGCCTAATAGCTAAGGTCTTAACTCTTACTCTGGCCTAATAGCTAAGGTCTTAGACTCGTACTATGGCCTACAGGTTAAGGTCTTAACTCTTACTCTGGCCTACTGGTTAAGGTCTTAACTCTTACTCTGGCCTAATAGCTAAGGTCCTATACTCGTACTCTGGCCTACTGGTTAAGGTCTTAACTCTTACTCTGACCTAATAGCTAAGGTCTTAACTCTTACTCTGGCCTAATAGCTAAGGTCTTAGACTCGTACTCTGGCCTAATGGTTAAGGTCTTAACTCTTACTCTGGCCTACTGGCTAAGGTCTTAACTCTTACTCTGGCCTTATAGCTAAGGTCTTAGACTCGTACTCTGGCCTAATGGTTAAGGTCTTAACTCTTACTCTAGCCTCCTGGATAAGGTCTTAACTCTTACTCTGGCCTACTGGTTAAGGTCTTAACTCTTACTCTGGCCTAATAGCTAAGGTCTTAACTCATACTCTGGCCTAATGGTTAAGGTCTTAACTCTTGCTCTGGCCTATTAGCTAAGGTCTTAACTCTTACTCTGGCCTAATAGCTAAGGTCTTAGACTCGTACTCTGGCCTAATGGTTAAGGTCTTAACTCTTACCCTGGCCTAAAAGCTAAGGTCTTAGACACGTACTCTGGCCTAATAGCTAAGTTCTTAGACTCGTACTCTGGTCTAATAGCTAAGGTCTTAGACTCATACTCTGGCCTAATGGTTAAGGTCTTAACTCTTAATCTGGCCTAATAGCTAAGGTCTTAGACTCGTACTCTGGCCTACTGGTTAAGGTCTTAACTCTTACGCTGGCCTACTGGTTAAGGTCTTAACTCTTACTCTGACCTAATACCTAAGGTCTTAACTCTTACTCTGGCCTAATAGCTAAGGTCTTAGACTCGTACTCTGGCTTAATGGTTAAGGTCCTAACTCTTACTCTGGCCTACTGGTTAAGGTCTTAACTCTTACTCTGGCCTAATAGCTAAGGTCTTAGACTCGTACTCTGGCCTAATGGTTAAGGTCTTAACTCTTACTCTGGCCTACTAGTTAAGGTCTTAACTCTTACTCTGGCCTACTGGTTAAGGTCTTAACTTTTACTCTGGCCTAATAGCTAAGGTCTTAACTCTTACTCTGGCCTAATAGCTAAGGTCTTAACTCTTACTCTGGCCTAATAGCTAAGGTCTTAGACTCGTATTCTGGCCAAATGGTTAAGGTCTTAACTCTTACTCTGGCCTAATGGTTAAGGTCTTAACTCTTACTCTGGTATAATAGCTAAGGTCTTAACTCTTACTCTGGCCTAATAGCTAAGGTCTTAGACTCGTACTCTGGCCTACTGGTTAAGGTCTTAACTCTTACTCTGGCCTAATAGCTAAGGTCTTAGACTCGTACTCTGGCCTAATGGTTAAGGTCTTAACTCTTACTCTGGCCTAATAACTAAGGTCTTAACTCTTACTCTGGCCTAATGGTTAAGGTCTTAGACTCGTACTCTGGCCTAATGGTTAAGGTCCTAACTCTTAATCTGGCCTACTGGTTAAGGTCTTAACTCTTACTCTGGCCTAATAGCTAAGGTCTTAACTCTTTCTCTGGCCTAATAGCTAAGGTCTTAGACTCGTACTATGGCCTAATGGTTAAGGTCTTAACTCTTACTCTGGCCTACTGGTTAAGGTCTTAACTCTTACGCTGGCCTACAGGTTAAGGTCTTAACTCTTACTCTGGCCTACTGGTTAAGGTCTTAACTCTTACTCTGGCCTAATAGCTAAGGTCCTATACTCGTACTCTGGCCTACTGGTTAAGGTCTTAACTCTTACTCTGACCTAATAGCTAAGGTCTTAACTCTTACTCTGGCCTAATAGCTAAGGTCTTAGACTCGTACTCTGGCCTAATGGTTAAGGTCTTAACACTTACTCTGGACTACTGGTTAAGGTCTTAACTCTTACTCTGGCCTAATAGCTAGGGTCTTAACTCTTACTCTGGCCTAATAGCTAAGGTCTTAGACTCGTACTCTGGCCTAATGGTTAAGGTATTAACTCTTACTCTGGCCTAATAGCTAAGGTCTTAACTCTTACTCTGGCCTAATAGCTAAGGTCTTAGACTCGTACTATGGCCTACAGGTTAAGGTCTTAACTCTTACTCTGGCCTACTGGTTAAGGTCTTAACTCTTACTCTGGCCTAATAGCTAAGGTCCTATACTCGTACTCTGGCCTACTGGTTAAGGTCTTAACTCTTACTCTGACCTAATAGCTAAGGTCTTAACTCTTACTCTGGCCTAATAGCTAAGGTCTTAGACTCGTACTCTGGCCTAATGGTTAAGGTCTTAACTCTTACTCTGGCCTACTGGCTAAGGTCTTAACTCTTACTCTGGCCTTATAGCTAAGGTCTTAGACTCGTACTCTGGCCTAATGGTTAAGGTCTTACCTCTTACTCTAGCCTTCTGGTTAAGGTCTTAACTCTTACTCTGGCCTACTGGTTAAGGTCTTAACTCTTACTCTGGCCTAATAGCTAAGGTCTTAACTCATACTCTGGCCTAATGGTTAAGGTCTTAACTCTTGCTCTGGCCTAATAGCTAAGGTCTTAACTCTTACTCTGGCCTAATAGCTAAGGTCTTAGACTCGTACTCTGGCCTAATGGTTAAGGTCTTAACTCTTACCCTGGCCTAAAAGCTAAGGTCTTAGACACGTACTCTGGCCTAATAGCTAAGTTCTTAGACTCGTACTCTGGTCTAATAGCTAAGGTCTTAGACTCATACTCTGGCCTAATGGTTAAGGTCTTAACTTTTAATCTGGCCTAATAGCTAAGGTCTTAGACTCGTACTCTGGCCTACTGGTTAAGGTCTTAACTCTTACGCTGGCCTACTGGTTAAGGTCTTAACTCTTACTCTGGCCTACTGGTTAAGGTCTTAACTCTTACTCTTGCCTAATAGCTAAGGTCTTAGACTCGTACTCTGGCCTAATGGTTAAGGTCTTAACTCTTACTCTGGCCTAATAGCTAAGGTCTTAACTCCTACTCTGGCCTAATAGCTGAGGTCTTAGACTCATATTATGGCCTACAGGTTAAGGTCTTAACTCTTACTCTGGCCTACTGGTTAAGGTCTTAACTCTTACTCTGGCCTAATAGCTAAGGTCCTAGACTCGTACTCTGGCCTACTGGTTAAGGTCTTAACTCTTACTCTGACCTAATAGCTAAGGTCTTAACTCTTACTCTGGCCTAATAGCTAAGGTCTTAGACTCGTACTCTGGCTTAATGGTTAAGGTCCTAACTCTTACTCTGGCCTACTGGTTAAGGTCTTAACTCTTACTCTGGCCTAATAGCTAAGGTCTTAGACTCGTACTCTGGCCTAATGGTTAAGGTCTTAACTCTTACTCTGGCCTACTAGTTAAGGTCTTAACTCTTACTCTGGCCTACTGGTTAAGGTCTTAACTTTTACTCTGGCCTAATAGCTAAGGTCTTAACTCTTACTCTGGCCTAATAGCTAAGGTCTTAACTCTTACTCTGGCCTAATAGCTAAGGTCTTAGACTCGTATTCTGGCCAAATGGTTAAGGTCTTAACTCTTACTCTGGCCTAATAGCTAAGGTCTTAACTCATACTCTGGCCTAATAGATAAGGATTTAAGTCTTAATCTGGCCTAATGGTTAAGGTCTTAACTCTTACTCTGGCCTAATAGCTAAGGTCTTAACTCTTACTCTGGCCTAATAGATAAGGATTTAAGTCTTACTCTGGCCTAATGGTTAAGGTCTTAACTCTTACTCTGGCCTAATAACTAAGGTCTGAACTCTTACTCTGGCCTAATAGATAAGGTATTAACTCTTACTCTGGCCTAATGGTTAAGGTCTTAACTCTTACTCTGACCGAATAGCTAAGGTCTTAGACTCGTATATGGCCTACTGGTTAATGTCTTAACTCTTACTCTGGCCTAATAGCTAAGGTCTTAGACTCGTACTCTGGCCTAATGGTTAAGGTCTTAACTCTTACACTGGCCTAATAGCTAAGGTCTTAGCTCTTACTCTGACCTAATGGTTAAGGTCTTAACTCTTACTCTGGCCTAATAGCTAAGGTCTTAGACTCGTACTCTGGCCTACTGGTTAAGGTCTTAACTCTTACTCTGACCTAATAGCTAAGGTCTTAACTCTTACTCTGGCCTAATAGCTAAGGTCTTAGACTCGTACTCTGGCCTAATGGTTAAGGTCCTAACTCTTAATCTGGCCTACTGGTTAAGGTCTTAACTCTTACTCTGGCCTAATAGCTAAGGTCTTAGACTTGTACTCTGGCCTAATGGTTAAGGTCTTAACTCTTACTCTGGCCTACTGGTTAAAGTCATAACTCTTACTCTGGCCTACTGGTTAAGGTCTTAACTCTTACTCTGGCCTAATAGCTAAGGTCTTAACTCATACTCTGGCCTAATAGATAAGGATTTAAGTCTTACTCTGGCCTAATGGTTAAGGTCTTAACTCTTACTCTGGCCTAATAGCTAAGGTCTTAACTCTTACTCTGGCCTAATGGTTAAGGTCTTAACTCTTACTCTGGTCTAATAGCTAAGGTCTTAACTCTGACTCTGGCCTAATAGCTAAGGTCTTAGACTCGTACTCTGGCCTACTGGTTAAGGTCTTAACTCTTACTCTGGCCTAATAGCTAAGGTCTTAGACTCGTACTCTGGCCTAATGGTTAAGGTCTTAACTCTTACTCTGGCCTAATAACTAAGGTCTGAACTCTTACTCTGGCCTAATAGCCAAGGTCTTAACTCTTACTCTGGCCTAATAGCTAAGGTCTTAACTCTTACTCTGGCCTAATAGCTAAGGTCTTAGACACTTACTCTGGCCTAATAGCTAAGGTCTTAACTCTTACTCTGGCCTAATAGCTAAGGTCTTAGACTCGTACTCTGGCCTAATGGTTAAGGTCTTAACTCTTACTCTGGCCTACAGGTTAAGGTCTTAACTCTTACTCTGGCCTACTGGTTAAGGTCTTAACTCTTACTCTGGCCTAATAGCTAAGGTCTTAGACTCGTACTCTGGCCTAATGGTTAAGGCCTTAACTCTTACTCTGGCCTACTGGTTAAGGTCTTAACTCTTACTCTGGCCTAATAGCTAAGGTCTTAGACTCATGCTCTGGCCTAATGGTTACGGCCTTAACTCTTACTCTGGCCGAATAGCTAAGGTCTTAAACTCGTACTCTGGCCTACTGGTTAAGGTCTTAACTCTTACTCTGGCCTACTGGTTAAGGTCTTAACTCTTACTCTGGCCTAATAGCTAAGGTCTTAACTCTTACTCTGGCCTAATAGCTAAGGTCTTAGACTCGTACTCTGGCCTAATGGTTAAGGTCTTAACTCTTACTCTGGCCTACTGGTTAAGGTCTTAACTCTTACGCTGGCCTACTGGTTAAGGTCTTAACTCTTACTCTGGCCTAATGGTTAAGGTCTTAACTCTTACTCTGGCCTAATAGCTATGGTCTTAACTCTTACTCTGGCCTACTGGTTAAGGTCTTAACTCTTACTCTGGCCTAATGGTTAAGGTCTTAACTCTTACTCTGGCCTAATAGCTATGGTCTTAACTCTTACTCTGGCCTAATGGTTAAGGTCTTAACTCTTACTCTGGCCTAATAGCTAAGGTCTTAACTCTTACTCTGGCCTAATAGCTAAGGTGTTAGACTCGTACTCTGGCCTACTGGTTAAGGTCTTAATTCTATCTCTGGCCAAATAGCTAAGGTCTCAGACTCGTACTCTGGCCTACTGGTTAAGGTCTTAACTCTTACGCTGGCCTACTGGTTAAGGTCTTAAGTCTTACTCTGGCCTAATAGCTAAGGTCTTAGACTCGTACTCTGGCCTAATGGTTAAGGTCTTAACACTTACTCTGGACTACTGGTTAAGGTCTTAACTCTTACTCTGGCCTAATAGCTAGGGTCTTAACTCTTACTCTGGCCTAATAGCTAAGGTCTTAGACTCGTACTCTGGCCTAATAGCTAAGGTCTAAGACTCGTACTCTGGCCTAATGGTTAAGGTCTTAACACTTACTCTGGACTACTGGTTAAGGTCTTAACTCTTACTCTGGCCTAATAGCTAGGGTCTTAACTCTTACTCTGGCCTAATAGCTAAGGTCTTAACTCTTACTCTGGCCTAATAGCTAAGGTCTTAGACTCGTACTATGGCCTACAGGTTAAGGTCTTAACTCTTACTCTGGCCTACTGGTTAAGGTCTTAACTCTTACTCTGGCCTAATAGCTAAGGTCCTATACTCGTACTCTGGCCTACTGGTTAAGGTCTTAACTCTTACTCTGACCTAATAGCTAAGGTCTTAACTCTTACTCTGGCCTAATAGCTAAGGTCTTAGACTCGTACTCTGGCCTAATGGTTAAGGTCTTAACTCTTACTCTGGCCTACTGGCTAAGGTCTTAACTCTTACTCTGGCCTTATAGCTAAGGTCTTAGACTCGTACTCTGGCCTAATGGTTAAGGTCTTAACTCTTACTCTAGCCTCCTGGTTAAGGTCTTAACTCTTACTCTGGCCTACTGGTTAAGGTCTTAACTCTTACTCTGGCCTAATAGCTAAGGTCTTAACTCATACTCTGGCCTAATGGTTAAGGTCTTAACTCTTGCTCTGGCCTATTAGCTAAGGTCTTAACTCTTACTCTGGCCTAATAGCTAAGGTCTTAGACTCGTACTCTGGCCTAATGGTTAAGGTCTTAACTCTTACCCTGGCCTAAAAGCTAAGGTCTTAGACACGTACTCTGGCCTAATAGCTAAGTTCTTAGACTCGTACTCTGGTCTAATAGCTAAGGTCTTAGACTCATACTCTGGCCTAATGGTTAAGGTCTTAACTCTTAATCTGGCCTAATAGCTAAGGTCTTAGACTCGTACTCTGGCCTACTGGTTAAGGTCTTAACTCTTACGCTGGCCTACTGGTTAAGGTCTTAACTCTTACTCTGACCTAATACCTAAGGTCTTAACTCTTACTCTGGCCTAATAGCTAAGGTCTTAGACTCGTACTCTGGCTTAATGGTTAAGGTCCTAACTCTTACTCTGGCCTACTGGTTAAGGTCTTAACTCTTACTCTGGCCTAATAGCTAAGGTCTTAGACTCGTACTCTGGCCTAATGGTTAAGGTCTTAACTCTTACTCTGGCCTACTAGTTAAGGTCTTAACTCTTACTCTGGCCTACTGGTTAAGGTCTTAACTTTTACTCTGGCCTAATAGCTAAGGTCTTAACTCTTACTCTGGCCTAAAAGCTAAGGTCTTAACTCTTACTCTGGCCTAATAGCTAAGGTCTTAGACTCGTATTCTGGCCAAATGGTTAAGGTCTTAACTCTTACTCTGGCCTAATGGTTAAGGTCTTAACTCTTACTCTGGTCTAATAGCTAAGGTCTTAACTCTTACTCTGGCCTAATAGCTAAGGTCTTAGACTCGTACTCTGGCCTACTGGTTAAGGTCTTAACTCTTACTCTGGCCTAATAGCTAAGGTCTTAGACTCGTACTCTGGCCTAATGGTTAAGGTCTTAACTCTTACTCTGGCCTAATAACTAAGGTCTTAACTCTTACTCTGGCCTAATGGTTAAGGTCTTAGACTCGTACTCTGGCCTAATGGTTAAGGTCCTAACTCTTAATCTGGCCTACTGGTTAAGGTCTTAACTCTTACTCTGGCCTAATAGCTAAGGTCTTAGACTTGTACTCTGGCCTAATGGTTAAGGTCTTAACTCTTACTCTGGCCTACTGGTTAAAGTCATAACTCTTACTCTGGCCTACTGGTTAAGGTCTTAACTCTTACTCTGGCCTAATAGCTAAGGTCTTAACTCATACTCTGGCCTAATAGATAAGGATTTAAGTCTTACTCTGGCCTAATGGTTAAGGTCTTAACTCTTACTCTGGCCTAATAGCTAAGGTCTTAACTCTTACTCTGGCCTAATGGTTAAGGTCTTAACTCTTACTCTGGTCTAATAGCTAAGGTCTTAACTCTGACTCTGGCCTAATAGCTAAGGTCTTAGACTCGTACTCTGGCCTACTGGTTAAGGTCTTAACTCTTACTCTGGCCTAATAGCTAAGGTCTTAGACTCGTACTCTGGCCTAATGGTTAAGGTCTTAACTCTTACTCTGGCCTAATAACTAAGGTCTGAACTCTTACTCTGGCCTAATAGCCAAGGTCTTAACTCTTACTCTGGCCTAATAGCTAAGGTCTTAACTCTTACTCTGGCCTAATAGCTAAGGTCTTAGACTCTTACTCTGGTCTAATAGCTAAGGTCTTAACTCTTACTCTGGCCTAATAGCTAAGGTCTTAGACTCGTACTCTGGCCTAATGGTTAAGGTCTTAACTCTTACTCTGGCCTACAGGTTAAGGTCTTAACTCTTACTCTGGCCTACTGGTTAAGGTCTTAACTCTTACTCTGGCCTAATAGCTAAGGTCTTAGACTCGTACTCTGGCCTAATGGTTAAGGCCTTAACTCTTACTCTGGCCTACTGGTTAAGGTCTTAACTCTTACTCTGGCCTAATAGCTAAGGTCTTAGACTCATGCTCTGGCCTAATGGTTACGGCCTTAACTCTTACTCTGGCCGAATAGCTAAGGTCTTAAACTCGTACTCTGGCCTACTGGTTAAGGTCTTAACTCTTACTCTGGCCTACTGGTTAAGGTCTTAACTCTTACTCTGGCCTAATAGCTAAGGTCTTAACTCTTACTCTGGCCTAATAGCAAAGGTCTTAGACTCGTACTCTGGCCTAATGGTTAAGGTCTTAACTCTTACTCTGGCCTACTGGTTAAGGTCTTAACTCTTACGCTGGCCTACTGGTTAAGGTCTTAACTCTTACTCTGGCCTAATAGCTAAGGTCTTAGACTCGTACTCTGGCCTAATGGTTAAGGTCTTAACTCTTACTCTGGCCTAATAACTAAGGTCTGAACTCTTACTCTGGCCTAATAGCCAAGGTCTTAACTCTTACTCTGGCCTAATAGCTAAGGTCTTAACTCTTACTCTGGCCTAATAGCTAAGGTCTTAGACTCTTACTCTGGCCTAATAGCTAAGGTCTTAACTCTTACTCTGGCCTAATAGCTAAGGTCTTAGACTCGTACTCTGGCCTAATGGTTAAGGTCTTAACTCTTACTCTGGCCTACAGGTTAAGGTCTTAACTCTTACTCTGGCCTACTGGTTAAGGTCTTAACTCTTACTCTGGCCTAATAGCTAAGGTCTTAGACTCGTACTCTAGCCTAATGGTTAAGGCCTTAACTCTTACTCTGGCCTACTGGTTAAGGTCTTAACTCTTACTCTGGCCTAATAGCTAAGGTCTTAGACTCATGCTCTGGCCTAATGGTTACGGCCTTAACTCTTACTCTGGCCGAATAGCTAAGGTCTTAAACTCGTACTCTGGCCTACTGGTTAAGGTCTTAACTCTTACTCTGGCCTACTGGTTAAGGTCTTAACTCTTACTCTGGCCTAATAGCTAAGGTCTTAACTCTTACTCTGGCCTAATAGCTAAGGTCTTAGACTCGTACTCTGGCCTAATGGTTAAGGTCTTAACTCTTACTCTGGCCTACTGGTTAAGGTCTTAACTCTTACGCTGGCCTACTGGTTAAGGTCTTAACTCTTACTCTGGCCTACTGGTTAAGGTCTTAACTCTTACTCTTGCCTAATAGCTAAGGTCTTAGACTCGTACTCTGGCCTAATGGTTAAGGTCTTAACTCTTACTCTGGCCTAATAGCTAAGGTCTTAGACTCGTACTCTGGCCTAATGGTTAAGGTCTTAACTCTTACTCTGGCCTAATAGCTAAGGTCTTAACTCTTACTCTGGCCTACTGGTTAAGGACTTAACTTTTACTCTGGCCTAAGAGCTAAGGTCTTAACTCTTACTCTGGCCTAATAGCTAAGGTCTTAGACTCGTATTCTGGCCAAATGGTTACGGTCTTAACTCTTACTCTGGCCTAATGGTTAAGGTCTTAACTCTTACTCTGGCCTAATAGCTAAGGTCTTAGACTCGTACTCTGGCCTACTGGTTAAGGTTTTAACTCTTACTCTGGCCTAATAGCTAAGGTCTTAGACTCGTACTCTGGCCTAATGGTTAAGGTCTTAACTCTTACTCTGGCCTAATAACTAAGGTCTTAACTCTTACTCTGGCCTAATGGTTAAGGTCTTAACTCTAACTCTGGCCTACTGGTTAAGGTCTTAACTCTTACTCTGGCCTAATAGCTAAGGTCTTAACTCTTACTCTGGCCTAATAGCTAAGGTCTTAGACTCGTACTCTGGCCTAATGGTTAAGGTCTTAACTCTTACTCTGGCCGAATAGCTAAGGTCTTAGACTCGTACTCTGGCCTACTGGTTAAGGTCTTAACTCTTACTCTGGCCTACTGGTTAAGGTCTTAACTCTTACACTGGCCTAATAGCTAAGGTCTTAGACTCGTACTTTGGCCTAATGGTTATGGTATTAACTCTTACTCTGGCCTACTGGCTAAGGTCTTAACTCTTACTCTGGCCTAATAGCTAGGGTCTTAACTCTTACTCTGGCCTAATAGCTAAGGTCTTAACTCTTACTCTGGCCTAATAGCTAAGGTCTTAGACTCGTACTCTGGCCAAATGGTTAAGGTCTTAACTCTTACTCTGGCCTAATGGTTAAGGTCTTAACTCTTACTCTGGTCTAATAGCTAAGGTCTTAGACTCGTACTCTGGCCTACTGGTTAAGGTCTTAACTCTTACGCTGGCCTAATAGCTAAGGTCTTAGACTCGTACTCTGGCCTAATGGTTAAGGTCTTAACTCTTACTCTGGCCTAATAACTAAGGTCTGAACTCTTACTCTGGCCTAATAGCTAAGGTCTTAACTCTTACTCTGGCCTAACAGCTAAGGTCTTAGACTCTTACTCTGGCCTACTAGCTAAGGTCTTAACTCTTACTCTGGCCTAATAGCTAAGGTCTTAGACTCGTACTCTGGCCTAATGGTTAATGTCTTAACTCTTACTCTGGCCTAAAGGTTAAGGTCTTAACTCTTACTCTGGCCTACTGGTTAAGGTCTTAACTCTTACTCTGGCCTAATAGCTAAGGTCATAGACTCGTACTTTGGCCTAATGGTTAAGGCCTTAACTCTTACTCTGGCCTACTGGTTAAGGTCTTAACTCTTACTCTGGCCTAATAGCTAAGGTCTTAGAGTCGTACTCTGGCCTAATGGTTAAGGTCTTAACTCATACTCTGGCCTAATGGTTAATGTCTTAACTCTTACTCTGGCCTACGGGTTAAGGTCTTAACTCTTACTCTGGCCTACTGGTTAAGGTGTTAACTCTTACTCTGGCCTAATAGCTAACGTCTTAACTCTTACTCTGACCTAATAGCTAAGGTCTTAACTCTTACTCTGGCCTAATAGCTAAGATCTTAGACTCGTACTCTGGCCAAATGGTTAAGGTCTTAACTCTTACTCTGGCCTAATGGTTAAGGTTTTAAATCTTACTCTGGCCTAATAGCTAAGGTCTTAACTCTTATTCTGGCCTAATGGTTAAGGTCTTAACTCTTACTCTGGCCTAATAGCTAAGGGCTTAACTCTTACTCTGGCCTAATAGCTAAGGTCTTAGACTCGTACTCTGGCCTACTTTTTAAGGTCTTATCTCTTACTCTGGCCTAATAGCTAAGGTCTTAGACTCGTACTCTGGCCTAATGGTTAAGGTCTTAACTCTTACTCTGGCCTAATAACTAAGGGCTTAACTCTTACTCTGGCCTAATAGCTAAGGTCTTAGACTCGTACTATGGCCTACAGGTTAAGGTCTTAGATCTTACTCTGGCCCAATAGTTAAGGTCTTACTTACTCTGGCCTAATAGCTAAGGTCTTAGACTCGTACTATGGCCTACAGGTTAAGGTCTTAACTCTTACTCTTGCCTAATAGCTAAGGTCTTAACTCTTACTCTGGCCTACTGGTTAAGGTCTTAACTCTTACTCTGGCCTAATAGCTAAGGTCTTAGACTCGTACTCTGGCCTAATGGTTAAGGTCTTAACTCTTACTCTGGCCTACTGGTTAAGGTCTTAACTCTTACTCTGGCCTAATAGCTAAGGTCTTAGACTCGTACTCTGGCCTAATGGTTAAGGTCTTAACTCTTACTCTGGCCTACTGGTTAAGGTCTTAACTCTTACTCTGACCTAATAGCTAAGGTCTTAACTCTTACTCTGGCCTAATAGCTAAGGTCTTAGACTCGTACTCTGGCCTAATGGTTAAGGTCTTAACTCTTACTCTGGCCTACTGGTTAAGGTATTAACTCTTACTCTGGCCTGATAGCTAAGGTCTTTGACTTGTACTCTGGCCTAATGGTTATGGTCTTAACTCTTACTCTGGCCTACTGGTTAAGGTCTTAACTCTTACTCTGGCCTAATTGCTAAGGTCTTAGACTCGTACTCTGGCCTACTTGTTAAGGTCTTAACTCTTACTCTGGCCTAATAGCTAAGGTCTTAGACTCGTACTATGGCCTACAGGTTAAGGTCTTAACTCTTACTCTGGCCTACTGGTTAAGGTCTTAACTCTTACTCTGGCCTAATAGCTAAGGTCCTAGACTCGTACTCTGGCCTACTGGTTAAGGTCTTAACTCTTACTCTGACCTATTAGCTAAGGTCTTAACTCTTACTCTGGCCTAATAGCTAAGGTCGTAGACTCGTACTCTGGCCTAATGGTTAAGGTCTTAACTCTTACTCTGGCCTACTGGTTAAGGTCTTAACTCTTACTCTGGCCTAATAGCTAAGGTCTTAGACTCATACTCTGGCCTAATGGTTAAGGTCTTAACTCTTACTCTGGCCTACTGATTAAGGTCTTAACTCTTACTCTGGCCTAATAGCTAAGGTCTTAGACTCGTACTCTGGACTAATGGTTAAGGCTTTAACTCTTACTCTGGCCTACTGGTTAAGGTCTTAACTCTTACGGTGGCCTATTAGCTAAGGTCTTAACTCTTACTCTGGCCTAATAGCTAAGGTCTTAGACTCGTACTCTGGCCTAATGGTTAAGGTCTTAACTCTTACTCTGGCCTAATAGCTAAGGTCTTAACTCTTACTCTGGCCTAATAGCTAAGGTCTTAGACTCGTACTATGACCTAATGGTTAAGGTCTTAACTCTTACTCTGGCCTACTGGTTAAGGTCTTAACTCTTACGCTGGCCTACAGGTTAAGGTCTTAACTCTTACTCTGGCCTAATAGCTAAGGTCTTAACTCTTCCTCTGGCCTACTGGTTAAGGTCTTAACTCTTACTCTGGCCTAATAGCTAAGGTCTTAGACTCGTACTCTGGCCTAATGGTTAAGGTCTTAACTCTTACTCGGCCTACTGGTTAAGGTCTTAACTCTTACTCTGGCCTAATAGCTAAGGTCTTAGACTCGTACTCTGGTCTAATGGTTAAGGTCTTAACTCTTACTCTGGCCTAATGGTTAAGGTCTTAACTCTTACTCTGGTCTAATAGCTAAGGTCTTAACTCTTACTCTGGCCTAATAGCTAAGGTCTTAGACTCGTACTCTGGCCTACTGGTTAATGTCTTAACTCTTCTCTGGCCTAATAGCTAAGGTCTTAGACTCGTACACTGGCCTAATGGTTAAGGTCTTAACTCTTACTCTGGCCTACTGGTTAAGGTCTTAACTCTTACTCTGGCCTAATAGCTAAGGTCTTAACTCTTACTCTGGCCTAATAGCTAAGGTCTTAGACTCGTACTCTGGCCAAATGGTTAAGGTCTTAACTCTTACTCTGGCCTAATGGTTAAAGTCTTAACTCTTACTCTGGTCTAATAGCTAAGGTCTTAACTCTTACTCTGGCCTAATAGCTAAGGTCTTAGACTCGTACTCTGGCCTACTGGTTAAGGTCTTAACTCTTACTCTGGCCTAATAGCTAAGGTCTTAGACTCGTACTCTGGCCTAATGGTTAAGGTCTTAACTCTTACTCTGGCCTAATAACTAAGGTCTGAACTCTTACTCTGGCCTAATAGCTAAGGTCTTAACTCTTACTCTGGCCTAATGGTTAAGGTCTTAACTCTAACTCTGGCCTAATGGTTAAGGTCTTAACTCTTACTCTGGCCTACTGGTTAAGGTCTTAACTCTTACTCTGGCCTAATAGCTAAGGTCTTAGACTCGTACTCTGGCCTAATGGTTAAGGCCTTAACTCTTACTCTGGCCTACTGGTTAAGGTCTTAACTCTTACTCTGGCCTAATAGCTAAGGTCTTAGACTCATGCTCTGGCCTAATGGTTACGGCCTTAACTCTTACTCTGGCCGAATAGCTAAGGTCTTAAACTCGTACTCTGGCCTACTGGTTAAGGTCTTAACTCTTACTCTGGCCTACTGGTTAAGGTCTTAACTCTTACTCTGGCCTAATAGCTAAGGTCTTAACTCTTACTCTGGCCTAATAGCTAAGGTCTTAGACTCGTACTCTGGCCTAATGGTTAAGGTCTTAACTCTTACTCTGGCCTACTGGTTAAGGTCTTAACTCTTACGCTGGCCTACTGGTTAAGGTCTTAACTCTTACTCTGGCCTAATGGTTAAGGTCTTAACTCTTACTCTGGCCTAATAGCTATGGTCTTAACTCTTACTCTGGCCTAATGGTTAAGGTCTTAACTCTTACTCTGGCCTAATAGCTAAGGTCTTAACTCTTACTCTGGCCTAATAGCTAAGGTGTTAGACTCGTACTCTGGCCTACTGGTTAAGGTCTTAATTCTATCTCTGGCCAAATAGCTAAGGTCTCAGACTCGTACTCTGGCCTACTGGTTAAGGTCTTAACTCTTACGCTGGCCTACTGGTTAAGGTCTTAAGTCTTACTCTGGCCTAATAGCTAAGGTCTTAGACTCGTACTCTGGCCTAATGGTTAAGGTCTTAACACTTACTCTGGACTACTGGTTAAGGTCTTAACTCTTACTCTGGCCTAATAGCTAGGGTCTTAACTCTTACTCTGGCCTAATAGCTAAGGTCTTAACTCTTACTCTGGCCTAATAGCTAAGGTCTTAGACTCGTACTCTGGCCTAATGGTTAAGGTCTTAACTCTTACTCTGGCCTACTGGTTAAGGTCTTAACTCTTACGCTGGCCTACTGGTTAAGGTCTTAACTCTTACTCTGGCCTAATGGTTAAGGTCTTAACTCTTACTCTGGCCTAATAGCTATGGTCTTAACTCTTACTCTGACCTAATGGTTAAGGTCTTAACTCTTACTCTGGCCTAATAGCTAAGGTCTTAACTCTTACTCTGGCCTAATAGCTAAGGTGTTAGACTCGTACTCTGGCCTACTGGTTAAGGTCTTAGATCTATCTCTGGCCAAATAGCTAAGGTCTCAGACTCGTACTCTGGCCTACTGGTTAAGGTCTTAACTCTTACGCTGGACTACTGGTTAAGGTCTTAAGTCTTACTCTGGCCTAATAGCTAAGGTCTTAGACTCGTACTCTGGCCTAATGGTTAAGGTCTTAACACTTACTCTGGACTACTGGTTAAGGTCTTAACTCTTACTCTGGCCTAATAGCTAGGGTCTTAACTCTTACTCTGGCCTAATAGCTAAGGTCTTAGACTCGTACTCTGGCCTAATGGTTAAGGTATTAACTCTTACTCTGGCCTAATAGCTAAGGTCTTAACTCTTACTCTGGCCTAATAGCTAAGGTCTTAGACTCGTACTATGGCCTACAGGTTAAGGTCTTAACTCTTACTCTGGCCTACTGGTTAAGGTCTTAACTCTTACTCTGGCCTAATAGCTAAGGTCCTATACTCGTACTCTGGCCTACTGGTTAAGGTCTTGACTCTTACTCTGACCTATTAGCTAAGGTCTTAACTCTTACTCTGGCCTAATAGCTAAGGTCTTTGACTCGTACTCTGGCCTACTGGTTAAGGTCTTAACTCTTACTCTGGTCTACTGGTTAAGGTCTTAACTCTTACTCTGGCCTAATAGCTAAGGTCTTAACTCTTACTCTGGCCTAATAGCTAAGGTCTTAGACTCGTACTCTGGCCTACTGGTTAAGGTCTTAACTCTTACTCTGGCCTAATAGCTAAGGTCTTAGACCCGTACTCTGGCCTAATGGTTAAGGTCTTAACTCTTACTCTGGCCTAATAACTAAGGTCTGAACTCTTACTCTGGCCTAATAGCTAAGGTCTTAACTCTTACTCTGGCCTAATAGCTAAGGTCTTAACTCTTACTCTGGCCTAATAGCTAAGATCTTAGGCTCTTACTCTGGCCTAATAGCTAAGGTCTTAACTCTTACTCTGGCCTAATAGCTAAGGTCTTAGATTCGTACTCTGGCCTAATGGTTAAGGTCTTAACTCTTACTCTGGCCTACAGGTTAAGGTCTTAACTCTTACTCTGGCCTACTGGTTAAGGTCTTAACTCTTACTCTGGCCTAATAGCTAAGGTCTTAGACTCGTACTCTGGCCTAATGGTTAAGGCCTTAACTCTTACTCTGGCCTACTGGTTAAGGTCTTAACTCTCAAGCTGGCCTACTGGTTAAGGTCTTAACTCTTACTCTGGCCTAATAGCTAAGGTCTTAGACTCGTACTCTGGCCTAATGGTTAACGTCTTAACTCTTACTCTGGCCTACTGGTTAAGGTCTTAACTCTTACTCTGGCCTAATAGCTAAGGTCTTAACTCTTACTCTGGCCTAATAGCTACGGTCTTAGACTCGTACTATGGCCTACAGGTTAAGGTCTTAACTCTTACTCTGGCCTACTGGTTAAGGTCTTAACTCTTACTCTGGCCTAATAGCTAAGGTCCTAGACTCGTACTCTGGCCTACTGCTTAAGGTCTTGACTCTTACTCTGACCTATTAGCTAAGGTCTTAACTCTTACTCTGGCCTAATAGCTAAGGTCTTTGACTCGTACTCTGGCCTACTGGTTAAGGTCTTAACTCTTACTATGGTCTACTGGTTAAGGTCTTAACTCTTACTCTGGCCTAATAGCTAAGGTCTTAGACTCGTACTCTGGCCTACTGGTTAAGGTCTTAACTCTTACTCTGGCCTAATAGCTAAGGTCTTAGACCCGTACTCTGGCCTAATGGTTAAGGTCTTAACTCTTACTCTGGCCTAATAACTAAGGTCTGAACTCTTACTCTGGCCTAATAGCTAAGGTCTTAACTCTTACTCTGGCCTAATAGCTAAGGTCTTAACTCTTACTCTGGCCTAATAGCTAAGGTCTTAGACTCTTACTCTGGCCTAATAGCTAAGGTCTTAACTCTTACTCTGGCCTAATAGCTAAGGTCTTAGATTCGTACTCTGGCCTAATGGTTAAGGTCTTAACTCTTACTCTGGCCTACAGGTTAAGGTCTTAACGCTTACTCTGGCCTACTGGTTAAGGTCTTAACTCTTACTCTGGCCTACTAGCTAAGGTCTTAGACTCGCACTCTGGCCTAATGGTTAAGGCCTTAACTCTTACTCTGGCCGAATAGCTAAGGTCTTAAACTCGTACTCTGGCCGACTGGTTAAGGTCTTAACTCTTACTCTGGCCTACTGGTTAAGGTCTTAACTCTTACTCTGGCCTAATAGCTAAGGTCTTAGACTCGTACTCTGACCTAATGGTTATGGTCTTAACTCTTAATCTGGCCTACTGGTTAAGGTCTTAACTCTTACTCTGGCCTAATAGCTAAGGTCTTAACTCTTACTCTGGCCTAATAGCTAAGGTCTTAGACTCGTACTCTGGCCTAATGGTTAAGGTCTTAACTCTTACTCTGGCCTACTGGTTAAGGTCTTAACTCTTACACTGGCCTACTGGTTAAGGTCTTAACTCATACTCTGGCCTAATGGTTAAGGTCTTAACTCTTACTCTGGCCTAATAGCTAAGGTCTTAACTCTTACTCTGGCCTAATGGTTAAGGTCTTAACTCTTACTCTGGCCTAATAGCTAGAGTCTTAACTCTTACTCTGGCCTAATAGCTAAGGTCTTAGACTCGTACTCTGGCCTATTGGTTAAGGTCTTAACTCTTACTCTGGCCAAATAGCTAAGGTCTCAGACTCGTACTCTGGCCTAATGGTTAAGGTCTTAACTCTTACTCTGGCCTACTGGTTAAGGTCTTAACTCTTACTATTGCCTACTGATAAAGGTCTTAACTCTTACTCTGGCCTAATAGCTAAGGTCTTTGACTCGTGCTCTGGCCTAATGGATAAGGTCTTAACTCTTACTCTGGCCGAATAGCTAAGGTCTTAGACTCGTACTCTGGCCTACTGGTTAAATTCTTAACTCTTACTCTGGCCTACTGGTTAAGGTCTTAATTCTTACTCTGGCCTACTGGTTAAGGTCTTAACTCTTACTCTGGCCTAATAGCTAAGGTCTTAGACTCATACTCTGGCCTAATGGTTATGGTCTTAACTCTTACTCTGGCCTAATAGCTAAGGTCTTAGACTCGTACTCTGGAATAATGGTTAAGGTCTTAACTCTTACTCTGGCCTAATAGCTAAGGTCTTAACTCTTACTCTGGCCTAATAGCTAAGGTCTTAGACTCGTACTATGGCCTACAGGTTAAGGTCTTAACTCTTACTCTGGCCTACTGGTTAAGGTCTTAACTCTTACTCTGGCCTAATAGCTAAGGTCCTAGACTTGTACTCTGGCCTACTGGTTAAGGTCTTAACTCTTACTCTGACCTAATAGCTAAGGTCTTAACTCTAACTCTGGCCTAATAGCTAAGGTCGTAGACTCGTACTCTGGCCTAATGGTTAAGGTCTTAACTCTTACTCTGGCCTACTGGCTAAGGTCTTAACTCTTACTCTTGCCTAATAGCTAAGGTCTTAGACTCATACTCTGGCCTAATGGTTAAGGTCTTAACTCTTACTCTGGCCTACTGGTTAAGGTCTTAACTCTTACTCTGGCCTACTGGTTAAGGTCTTAACTCTTACTCTGGCCTAATAGCTAAGGTCTTAGACTCGTACTCTGGCCTAATGGTTAAGGTCTTAACTCTTACTCTGGCCTACTGGTTAAGGTCTTAACTCTCACGCTGGCCTACTGGTTAAGGTCTTAACTCTTACTCTGGCCTAATAGCTAAGGTCTTAGACTCGTACTCTGGCCTAATGGTTAAGGTCTTAACTCTTACTCTGGCCTACTGGTTAAGGTCTTAACTCTTACTCTGGCCTAATAGCTAAGGTCTTAACTCTTACTCTGGCCTAATAGCTAAGGTCTTAGACTCGTACTATGGCCTACAGGTTAAGGTCTTAACTCTTACTCTGGCCTACTGGTTAAGGTCTTGACTCTTACTCTGGCCTAATAGCTAAGGTCCTAGACTCGTACTCTGGCCTACTGGTTAAGGTCTTAACTCTTACTCTGACCTATTAGCTAAGGTCTTAACTCTTACTCTGGCCTAATAGCTAAGGTCTTTGACTCGTACTCTGGCCTAATGGTTAAGGTCTTAACTCTTACTCTGGTCTACTGGTTAAGGTCTTAACTCTTACTCTGGCTTAATAGCTAAGGTCTTAGACTCATACTCTGGCCTAATGGTTAAGGTCTTAACTCTTACTCTGGCCTACTGGTTAAGGTCTTAACTCTTACTCTGGCCTACTGGTTAAGGTCTTAACTCTTACGCTGGCCTAATAGCTAAGGTCTTAACTCTTACTCTGGCCTATTAGCTAAGGTCTTAGACTCGTACTCTGGCCTAATGGTTAAGGTCTTAACTCTTACTCTGGCCTAATAGCTAAGGTCTTAACTCTTACTCTGGCCTAATAGCTAAGGTCTTAGACTCGTACTATGGCCTAATGGTTAAGGTCTTAACTCTTACTCTGGCCTACTGGTTAAGGTCTTAACTCTTACGCTGGCCTACAGGTTAAGGTCTTAACTCTTACTCTGGCCTACTGGTTAAGGTCTTAACTCTTACTCTGGCCTAATAGCTAAGGTCCTATACTCGTACTCTGGCCTACTGGTTAAGGTCTTAACTCTTACTCTGACCTAATAGCTAAGGTCTTAACTCTTACTCTGGCCTAATAGCTAAGGTCTTAGACTCGTACTCTGGCCTAATGGTTAAGGTCTTAACACTTACTCTGGACTACTGGTTAAGGTCTTAACTCTTACTCTGGCCTAATAGCTAGGGTCTTAACTCTTACTCTGGCCTAATAGCTAAGGTCTTAGACTCGTACTCTGGCCTAATGGTTAAGGTATTAACTCTTACTCTGGCCTAATAGCTAAGGTCTTAACTCTTACTCTGGCCTAATAGCTAAGGTCTTAGACTCGTACTATGGCCTACAGGTTAAGGTCTTAACTCTTACTCTGGCCTACTGGTTAAGGTCTTAACTCTTACTCTAGCCTTCTGGTTAAGGTCTTAACTCTTACTCTGGCCTACTGGTTAAGGTCTTAACTCTTACTCTGGCCTAATAGCTAAGGTCTTAGACTCGTACTCTGGCCTAATGGTTAAGGTCTTAACTCTTACTCTGGCCTTCTGGTTAAGGTCTTCACTCTTACTCTGGCCTTATGGTTAAGGTCTTAACTCTTACTCTAGCCTAATAGCTAAGGTCTTAACTTGTACTTTGGCCAAATGGTTAAGGTCATAACTCTTGCTCTGGCCTAATAGCTAAGGTCTTAACTCTTACTCTGGCCTAATAGCTAAGGTCTTAGACTCGTACTCTGGCCTAATGGTTAAGGTCTTAACTCTTACCCTGGCCTAAAAGCTAAGGTGTTAGACTCGTACTCTGGCCTAATAGCTAAGTTCTTAGACTCGTACTCTGGTCTAATAGCTAAGGTCTTAGACTCATACTCTGGCCTAATGGTTAAGGTCTTAACTCTTAATCTGGCCTAATAGCTAAGGTCTTAGACTCGTACTCTGGCCTACTGGTTAAGGTCTTAACTCTTACGCTGGCCTACTGGTTAAGGTCTTAACTCTTACTCTGGCCTACTGGTTAAGGTCTTAACTCTTACTCTTGCCTAATAGCTAAGGTCTTAGACTCGTACTCTGGCCTAATGGTTAAGGTCTTAACTCTTACTCTGGCCTAATAGCTAAGGTCTTAGACTCGTACTCTGGCCTAATGGTTAAGGTCTTAACTCTTACTCTGGCCTAATAGCTAAGGTCTTAACTCTTACTCTGGCCTAATAGCTAAGGTCTTAACTCTTACTCTGGCCTAATAGCTAAGGTCTTAGACTCATACTATGGCCTACAGGTTAAGGTCTTAACTCTTACTCTGGCCTACTGGTTAAGGTCTTAACTCTTACTCTGGCCTAATAGCTAAGGTCCTAGACTCGTACTCTGGCCTACTGGTTAAGGTCTTAACTCTTACTCTGACCTAATAGCTAAGGTCTTAACTCTTACTCTGGCCTAATAGCTAAGGTCTTAGACTCGTACTCTGGCCTAATGGTTAAGGTCTTAACTCTTACTCTGGCCTACTGGCTAAGGTCTTAACTCTTACTCTGGCCTTATAGCTAAGGTCTTAGACTCGTACTCTGGCCTAATGGTTAAGGTCTTAACTCTTACTCTAGCCTTCTGGTTAAGGTCTTAACTCTTACTCTGGCCTACTGGTTAAGGTCTTAACTCTTACTCTGGCCTAATAGCTAAGGTCTTAACTCATACTCTGGCCTAATGGTTAAGGTCTTAACTCTTGCTCTGGCCTAATAGCTAAGGTCTTAACTCTTACTCTGGCCTAATAGCTAAGGTCTTAGACTCGTACTCTGGCCTAATGGTTAAGGTCTTAACTCTTACCCTGGCCTAAAAGCTAAGGTCTTAGACACGTACTCTGGCCTAATAGCTAAGTTCTTAGACTCGTACTCTGGTCTAATAGCTAAGGTCTTAGACTCATACTCTGGCCTAATGGTTAAGGTCTTAACTCTTAATCTGGCCTAATAGCTAAGGTCTTAGACTCGTACTCTGGCCTACTGGTTAAGGTCTTAACTCTTACGCTGGCCTACTGGTTAAGGTCTTAACTCTTACTCTGGCCTACTGGTTAAGGTCTTAACTCTTACTCTTGCCTAATAGCTAAGGTCTTAGACTCGTACTCTGGCCTAATGGTTAAGGTCTTAACTCTTACTCTGGCCTAATAGCTAAGGTCTTAGACTCATACTCTGGCCTAATGGTTAAGGTCTTAACTCTTACTCTGGCCTAATAGCTAAGGTCTTAACTCCTACTCTGGCCTAATAGCTGAGGTCTTAGACTCATATTATGGCCTACAGGTTAAGGTCTTAACTCTTACTCTGGCCTACTGGTTAAGGTCTTAACTCTTACTCTGGCCTAATAGCTAAGGTCCTAGACTCGTACTCTGGCCTACTGGTTAAGGTCTTAACTCTTACTCTGACCTAATAGCTAAGGTCTTAACTCTTACTCTGGCCTAATAGCTAAGGTCTTAGACTCGTACTCTGGCTTAATGGTTAAGGTCCTAACTCTTACTCTGGCCTACTGGTTAAGGTCTTAACTCTTACTCTGGCCTAATAGCTAAGGTCTTAGACTCGTACTCTGGCCTAATGGTTAAGGTCTTAACTCTTACTCTGGCCTACTAGTTAAGGTCTTAACTCTTACTCTGGCCTACTGGTTAAGGTCTTAACTTTTACTCTGGCCTAATAGCTAAGGTCTTAACTCTTACTCTGGCCTAATAGCTAAGGTCTTAACTCTTACTCTGGCCTAATAGCTAAGGTCTTAGACTCGTATTCTGGCCAAATGGTTAAGGTCTTAACTCTTACTCTGGCCTAATGGTTAAGGTCTTAACTCTTACACTGGTCTAATAGCTAAGGTCTTAACTCTTACTCTGGCCTAATAGCTAAGGTCTTAGACTCGTACTCTGGCCTACTGGTTAAGGTCTTAACTCTTACTCCGGCCTAATAGCTAAGGTCTTAGACTCGTACTCTGGCCTAATGGTTAAGGTCTTAACTCTTACTCTGGCCTAATATCTAAGGTCTGAACTCTTACTCTGGCCTAATAGATAAGGTATTAACTCTTACTCTGGCCTAATGGTTAAGGTCTTAACTCTTACTCTGACCGAATAGCTAAGGTCTTAGACTCGTACTCTGTCCTACTGGTTAATGTCTTAACTCTTACTCTGGCCTAATAGCTAAGGTCTTAGACTCGTACTCTGGCCTAATGGTTAAGGTCTTAACTCTTACACTGGCCTAATAGCTAAGGTCTTAGCTCTTACTCTGACCTAATGGTTAAGGTCTTAACTCTTACTCTGGCCTAATAGCTAAGGTCTTAGACTCGTACTCTGGCCTACTGGTTAAGGTCTTAACTCTTACTCTGACCTAATAGCTAAGGTCTTAACTCTTACTCTGGCCTAATAGCTAAGGTCTTAGACTCGTACTCTGGCCTAATGGTTAAGGTCCTAACTCTTAATCTGGCCTACTGGTTAAGGTCTTAACTCTTACTCTGGCCTAATAGCTAAGGTCTTAGACTTGTACTCTGGCCTAATAGTTAAGGTCTTAACTCTTACTCTGGCCTACTGGTTAAAGTCTTAACTCTTACTCTGGCCTACTGGTTAAGGTCTTAACTCTTACTCTGGCCTAATAGCTAAGGTCTTAACTCATACTCTGGCCTAATAGATAAGGATTTAAGTCTTACTCTGGCCTAATGGTTAAGGTCTTAACTCTTACTCTGGCCTAATAGCTAAGGTCTTAACTCTTACTCTGGCCTAATGGTTAAGGTCTTAACTCTTACTCTGGTCTAATAGCTAAGGTCTTAACTCTGACTCTGGCCTAATAGCTAAGGTCTTAGACTCGTACTCTGGCCTACTGGTTAAGGTCTTAACTCTTACTCTGGCCTAATAGCTAAGGTCTTAGACTCGTACTCTGGCCTAATGGTTAAGGTCTTAACTCTTACTCTGGCCTAATAACTAAGGTCTGAACTCTTACTCTGGCCTAATAGCCAAGGTCTTAACTCTTACTCTGGCCTAATAGCTAAGGTCTTAACTCTTACTCTGGCCTAATAGCTAAGGTCTTAGACTCTTACTCTGGCCTAATAGCTAAGGTCTTAACTCTTACTCTGGACTAATAGCTAAGGTCTTAGACTCGTACTCTGGCCTAATGGTTAAGGTCTTAACTCTTACTCTGGCCTACAGGTTAAGGTCTTAACTCTTACTCTGGCCTACTGGTTAAGGTCTTAACTCTTACTCTGGCCTAATAGCTAAGGTCTTAGACTCGTACTCTGGCCTAATGGTTAAGGCCTTAACTCTTACTCTGGCCTACTGGTTAAGGTCTTAACTCTTACTCTGGCCTAATAGCTAAGGTCTTAGACTCATGCTCTGGCCTAATGGTTACGGCCTTAACTCTTACTCTGGCCGAATAGCTAAGGTCTTAAACTCGTACTCTGGCCTACTGGTTAAGGTCTTAACTCTTACTCTGGCCTACTGGTTAAGGTCTTAACTCTTACTCTGGCCTAATAGCTAAGGTCTTAACTCTTACTCTGGCCTAATAGCTAAGGTCTTAGACTCGTACTCTGGCCTAATGGTTAAGGTCTTAACTCTTACTCTGGCCTACTGGTTAAGGTCTTAACTCTTACGCTGGCCTACTGGTTAAGGTCTTAACTCTTACTCTGGCCTAATGGTTAAGGTCTTAACTCTTACTCTGGCCTAATAGCTATGGTCTTAACTCTTACTCTGGCCTACTGGTTAAGGTCTTAACTCTTACTCTGGCCTAATGGTTAAGGTCTTAACTCTTACTCTGGCCTAATAGCTATGGTCTTAACTCTTACTCTGGCCTAATGGTTAAGGTCTTAACTCTTACTCTGGCCTAATAGCTAAGGTCTTAACTCTTACTCTGGCCTAATAGCTAAGGTGTTAGACTCGTACTCTGGCCTACTGGTTAAGGTCTTAATTCTATCTCTGGCCAAATAGCTAAGGTCTCAGACTCGTACTCTGGCCTACTGGTTAAGGTCTTAACTCTTACGCTGGCCTACTGGTTAAGGTCTTAAGTCTTACTCTGGCCTAATAGCTAAGGTCTTAGACTCGTACTCTGGCCTAATGGTTAAGGTCTTAACACTTACTCTGGACTACTGGTTAAGGTCTTAACTCTTACTCTGGCCTAATAGCTAGGGTCTTAACTCTTACTCTGGCCTAATAGCTAAGGTCTTAGACTCGTACTCTGGCCTAATAGCTAAGGTCTAAGACTCGTACTCTGGCCTAATGGTTAAGGTCTTAACACTTACTCTGGACTACTGGTTAAGGTCTTAACTCTTACTCTGGCCTAATAGCTAGGGTCTTAACTCTTACTCTGGCCTAATAGCTAAGGTCTTAACTCTTACTCTGGCCTAATAGCTAAGGTCTTAGACTCGTACTATGGCCTACAGGTTAAGGTCTTAACTCTTACTCTGGCCTACTGGTTAAGGTCTTAACTCTTACTCTGGCCTAATAGCTAAGGTCCTATACTCGTACTCTGGCCTACTGGTTAAGGTCTTAACTCTTACTCTGACCTAATAGCTAAGGTCTTAACTCTTACTCTGGCCTAATAGCTAAGGTCTTAGACTCGTACTCTGGCCTAATGGTTAAGGTCTTAACTCTTACTCTGGCCTACTGGCTAAGGTCTTAACTCTTACTCTGGCCTTATAGCTAAGGTCTTAGACTCGTACTCTGGCCTAATGGTTAAGGTCTTAACTCTTACTCTAGCCTTCTGGTTAAGGTCTTAACTCTTACTCTGGCCTACTGGTTAAGGTCTTAACTCTTACTCTGGCCTAATAGCTAAGGTCTTAACTCATACTCTGGCCTAATGGTTAAGGTCTTAACTCTTGCTCTGGCCTATTAGCTAAGGTCTTAACTCTTACTCTGGCCTAATAGCTAAGGTCTTAGACTCGTACTCTGGCCTAATGGTTAAGGTCTTAACTCTTACCCTGGCCTAAAAGCTAAGGTCTTAGACACGTACTCTGGCCTAATAGCTAAGTTCTTAGACTCGTACTCTGGTCTAATAGCTAAGGTCTTAGACTCATACTCTGGCCTAATGGTTAAGGTCTTAACTCTTAATCTGGCCTAATAGCTAAGGTCTTAGACTCGTACTCTGGCCTACTGGTTAAGGTCTTAACTCTTACGCTGGCCTACTGGTTAAGGTCTTAACTCTTACTCTGACCTAATAGCTAAGGTCTTAACTCTTACTCTGGCCTAATAGCTAAGGTCTTAGACTCGTACTCTGGCTTAATGGTTAAGGTCCTAACTCTTACTCTGGCCTACTGGTTAAGGTCTTAACTCTTACTCTGGCCTAATAGCTAAGGTCTTAGACTCGTACTCTGGCCTAATGGTTAAGGTCTTAACTCTTACTCTGGCCTACTAGTTAAGGTCTTAACTCTTACTCTAGCCTACTGGTTAAGGTCTTAACTTTTACTCTGGCCTAATAGCTAAGGTCTTAACTCTTACTCTGGCCTAATAGCTAAGGTCTTAACTCTTACTCTGGCCTAATAGCTAAGGTCTTAGACTCGTATTCTGGCCAAATGGTTAAGGTCTTAACTCTTACTCTGGCCTAATGGTTAAGGTCTTAACTCTTACTCTGGTCTAATAGCTAAGGTCTTAACTCTTACTCTGGCCTAATAGCTAAGGTCTTAGACTCGTACTCTGGCCTACTGGTTAAGGTCTTAACTCTTACTCTGGCCTAATAGCTAAGGTCTTAGACTCGTACTCTGGCCTAATGGTTAAGGTCTTAACTCTTACTCTGGCCTAATAACTAAGGTCTTAACTCTTACTCTGGCCTAATGGTTAAGGTCTTAGACTCGTACTCTGGCCTAATGGTTAAGGTCCTAACTCTTAATCTGGCCTACTGGTTAAGGTCTTAACTCTTACTCTGGCCTAATAGCTAAGGTCTTAGACTTGTACTCTGGCCTAATGGTTAAGGTCTTAACTCTTACTCTGGCCTACTGGTTAAAGTCATAACTCTTACTCTGGCCTACTGGTTAAGGTCTTAACTCTTACTCTGGCCTAATAGCTAAGGTCTTAACTCATACTCTGGCCTAATAGATAAGGATTTAAGTCTTACTCTGGCCTAATGGTTAAGGTCTTAACTCTTACTCTGGCCTAATAGCTAAGGTCTTAACTCTTACTCTGGCCTAATGGTTAAGGTCTTAACTCTTACTCTGGTCTAATAGCTAAGGTCTTAACTCTGACTCTGGCCTAATAGCTAAGGTCTTAGACTCTTATCTGGCCTACTGGTTAAGGTCTTAACTCTTACTCTGGCCTAATAGCTAAGGTCTTAGACTCGTACTCTGGCCTAATGGTTAAGGTCTTAACTCTTACTCTGGCCTAATAACTAAGGTCTGAACTCTTACTCTGGCCTAATAGCCAAGGTCTTAACTCTTACTCTGGCCTAATAGCTAAGGTCTTAACTCTTACTCTGGCCTAATAGCTAAGGTCTTAGACTCTTACTCTGGCCTAATAGCTAAGGTCTTAACTCTTACTCTGGCCTAATAGCTAAGGTCTTAGACTCGTACTCTGGCCTAATGGTTAAGGTCTTAACTCTTACTCTGGCCTACAGGTTAAGGTCTTAACTCTTACTCTGGCCTACTGGTTAAGGTCTTAACTCTTACTCTGGCCTAATAGCTAAGGTCTTAGACTCGTACTCTGGCCTAATGGTTAAGGCCTTAACTCTTACTCTGGCCTACTGGTTAAGGTCTTAACTCTTACTCTGGCCTAATAGCTAAGGTCTTAGACTCATGCTCTGGCCTAATGGTTACTGCCTTAACTCTTACTCTGGCCGAATAGCTAAGGTCTTAAACTCGTACTCTGGCCTACTGGTTAAGGTCTTAACTCTTACTCTGGCCTACTGGTTAAGGTCTTAACTCTTACTCTGGCCTAATAGCTAAGGTCTTAACTCTTACTCTGGCCTAATAGCAAAGGTCTTAGACTCGTACTCTGGCCTAATGGTTAAGGTCTTAACTCTTACTCTGGCCTACTGGTTAAGGTCTTAACTCTTACGCTGGCCTACTGGTTAAGGTCTTAACTCTTACTCTGGCCTAATAGCTAAGGTCTTAGACTCGTACTCTGGCCTAATGGTTAAGGTCTTAACTCTTACTCTGGCCTAATAACTAAGGTCTGAACTCTTACTCTGGCCTAATAGCCAAGGTCTTAACTCTTACTCTGGCCTAATAGCTAAGGTCTTAACTCTTACTCTGGCCTAATAGCTAAGGTCTTAGACTCTTACTCTGGCCTAATAGCTAAGGTCTTAACTCTTACTCTGGCCTAATAGCTAAGGTCTTAGACTCGTACTCTGGCCTAATGGTTAAGGTCTTAACTCTTACTCTGGCCTACAGGTTAAGGTCTTAACTCTTACTCTGGCCTACTGGTTAAGGTCTTAACTCTTACTCTGGCCTAATAGCTAAGGTCTTAGACTCGTACTCTGGCCTAATGGTTAAGGCCTTAACTCTTACTCTGGCCTACTGGTTAAGGTCTTAACTCTTACTCTGGCCTAATAGCTAAGGTCTTAGACTCATGCTCTGGCCTAATGGTTACGGCCTTAACTCTTACTCTGGCCGAATAACTAAGGTCTTAAACTCGTACTCTGGCCTACTGGTTAAGGTCTTAACTCTTACTCTGGCCTACTGGTTAAGGTCTTAACTCTTACTCTGGCCTAATAGCTAAGGTCTTAACTCTTACTCTGGCCTAATAGCTAAGGTCTTAGACTCGTACTCTGGCCTAATGGTTAAGGTCTTAACTCTTACTCTGGCCTACTGGTTAAGGTCTTAACTCTTACGCTGGCCTACTGGTTAAGGTCTTAACTCTTACTCTGGCCTAATGGTTAAGGTCTTAACTCTTACTCTGGCCTAATAGCTATGGTCTTAACTCTTACTCTGGCCTAATGGTTAAGGTCTTAACTCTTACTCTGGCCTAATAGCTAAGGTCTTAACTCTTACTCTGGCCTAATAGCTAAGGTGTTAGACTCGTACTCTGGCCTACTGGTTAAGGTCTTAATTCTATCTCTGGCCAAATAGCTAAGGTCTCAGACTCGTACTCTGGCCTACTGGTTAAGGTCTTAACTCTTACGCTGGCCTACTGGTTAAGGTCTTAAGTCTTACTCTGGCCTAATAGCTAAGGTCTTAGACTCGTACTCTGGCCTAATGGTTAAGGTCTTAACACTTACTCTGGACTACTGGTTAAGGTCTTAACTCTTACTCTGGCCTAATAGCTAGGGTCTTAACTCTTACTCTGGCCTAATAGCTAAGGTCTTAGACTCGTACTCTGGCCTAATAGCTAAGGTCTAAGACTCGTACTCTGGCCTAATGGTTAAGGTCTTAACACTTACTCTGGACTACTGGTTAAGGTCTTAACTCTTACTCTGGCCTAATAGCTAGGGTCTTAACTCTTACTCTGGCCTAATAGCTAAGGTCTTAACTCTTACTCTGGCCTAATAGCTAAGGTCTTAGACTCGTACTATGGCCTACAGGTTAAGGTCTTAACTCTTACTCTGGCCTACTGGTTAAGGTCTTAACTCTTACTCTGGCCTAATAGCTAAGGTCCTATACTCGTACTCTGGCCTACTGGTTAAGGTCTTAACTCTTACTCTGACCTAATAGCTAAGGTCTTAACTCTTACTCTGGCCTAATAGCTAAGGTCTTAGACTCGTACTCTGGCCTAATGGTTAAGGTCTTAACTCTTACTCTGGCCTACTGGCTAAGGTCTTAACTCTTACTCTGGCCTTATAGCTAAGGTCTTAGACTCGTACTCTGGCCTAATGGTTAAGGTCTTAACTCTTACTCTAGCCTTCTGGTTAAGGTCTTAACTCTTACTCTGGCCTACTGGTTAAGGTCTTAACTCTTACTCTGGCCTAATAGCTAAGGTCTTAACTCATACTCTGGCCTAATGGTTAAGGTCTTAACTCTTGCTCTGGCCTATTAGCTAAGGTCTTAACTCTTACTCTGGCCTAATAGCTAAGGTCTTAGACTCGTACTCTGGCCTAATGGTTAAGGTCTTAACTCTTACCCTGGCCTAAAAGCTAAGGTCTTAGACACGTACTCTGGCCTAATAGCTAAGTTCTTAGACTCGTACTCTGGTCTAATAGCTAAGGTCTTAGACTCATACTCTGGCCTAATGGTTAAGGTCTTAACTCTTAATCTGGCCTAATAGCTAAGGTCTTAGACTCGTACTCTGGCCTACTGGTTAAGGTCTTAACTCTTACGCTGGCCTACTGGTTAAGGTCTTAACTCTTACTCTGACCTAATAGCTAAGGTCTTAACTCTTACTCTGGCCTAATAGCTAAGGTCTTAGACTCGTACTCTGGCTTAATGGTTAAGGTCCTAACTCTTACTCTGGCCTACTGGTTAAGGTCTTAACTCTTACTCTGGCCTAATAGCTAAGGTCTTAGACTCGTACTCTGGCCTAATGGTTAAGGTCTTAACTCTTACTCTGGCCTACTAGTTAAGGTCTTAACTCTTACTCTGGCCTACTGGTTAAGGTCTTAACTTTTACTCTGGCCTAATAGCTAAGGTCTTAACTCTTACTCTGGCCTAATAGCTAAGGTCTTAACTCTTACTCTGGCCTAATAGCTAAGGTCTTAGACTCGTATTCTGGCCAAATGGTTAAGGTCTTAACTCTTACTCTGGCCTAATGGTTAAGGTCTTAACTCTTACTCTGGTCTAATAGCTAAGGTCTTAACTCTTACTCTGGCCTAATAGCTAAGGTCTTAGACTCGTACTCTGGCCTACTGGTTAAGGTCTTAACTCTTACTCTGGCCTAATAGCTAAGGTCTTAGACTCGTACTCTGGCCTAATGGTTAAGGTCTTAACTCTTACTCTGGCCTAATAACTAAGGTCTTAACTCTTACTCTGGCCTAATGGTTAAGGTCTTAACTCTAACTCTGGCCTACTGGTTAAGGTCTTAACTCTTACTCTGGCCTAATAGCTAAGGTCTTAACTCTTACTCTGGCCTAATAGCTAAAGTCATAGACTCGTACTCTGGCCTAATGGTTAAGGTCTTAACTCTTACTCTGGCCGAATAGCTAAGGTCTTAGACTCGTACTTTGGCCTACTGGTTAAGGTCTTAACTCTTACTCTGGCCTACTGGTTAAGGTCTTAACTCTTACTCTGGCCTAATAGCTAAGGTCTTAGACTCGTACTCTGGCCTAATGGTTATGGTCTTAACTCTTACTCTGGCCTACTGGCTAAGGTCTTAACTCTTACTCTGGCCTAATAGCTAGGGTCTTAACTCTTACTCTGGCCTAATAGCTACGGTCTTAACTCTTACTCTGGCCTAATAGCTAAGGTCTTAGACTCGTACTCTGGCCAAATGGTTAAGGTCTTAACTCTTACTCTGGCCTAATGGTTAAGGTCTTAACTCTTCCTCTGGCCTAATAGCTAAGGTCTTAACTCTTACTCTGGCCTAATGGTTAAGGTCTTAACTCTTACTCTGGTCTAATAGCTAAGGTCTTAGACTCGTACTCTGGCCTACTGGTTAAGGTCTTAACTCTTACTCTGGCCTAATAGCTAAGGTCTTAGACTCGTACTGTAGGCCTAATGGTTAAGGTCTTAACTCTTACTCTGGCCTAATAACTAAGGTCTGAACTCTTACTCTGGCCTAATAGCTAAGGTCTTAACTCTTACTCTGGCCTAACAGCTAAGGTCTTAGACTCTTACTCTGGCCTAATAGCTAAGGTCTTAACTCTTACTCTGGCCTAATAGCTAAGGTCTTAGACTCGTACTCTGGCCTAATGGTTAAGGTCTTAACTCTTACTCTGGCCTACAGGTTAAGGTCTTAACTCTTACTCTGGCCTACTGGTTAAGGTCTTAACTCTTACTCTGGCCTAATAGCTAAGGTCATAGACTCGTACTCTGGCCTAATGGTTAAGGCCTTAACTCTTACTCTGGCCTACTGGTTAAGGTCTTAACTCTTACTCTGGCCTAATAGCTAAGGTCTTAGACTCGTACTCTGGCCTAATGGTTAAGGTCTTAACTCATACTCTGGCCTAATGGTTGAGGTCTTAACTCTTACTCTGGCCTACGGGTTAATGTCTTAACTCTTACTCTGGCCTACTGGTTAAGGTCTTAACTCTTACTCTGGCCTAATAGCTAAGGTCTTAACTCTTACTCTGGCCTAATAGCTAAGGTCTTAGACTCATACTCTGGCCTAATGGTTAAGGTCTTCACTCTTACCCTGGCCTAAAAGCTAAGGTCTTAGACTCGTACTCTGGCCTAATAGCTAAGTTCTTAGACTCGTACTCTGGTCTAATAGCTAAGGTCTTAGACTCATACTCTGGCCTAATGGTTAAGGTCTTAACTCTTAATCTGGCCTAATAGCTAAGGTCTTAGACTCGTACTCTGGCCTACTGGTTAAGGTCTTAACTCTTACGCTGGCCTACTGGTTAAGGTCTTAACTCTTACTCTGGCCTACTGGTTAAGGTCTTAACTCTTACTCTTGCCTAATAGCTAAGGTCTTAGACTCGTACTCTGGCCTAATGGTTAAGGTCTTAACTCTTACTCTGGCCTAATAGCTAAGGTCTTAGACTCGTACTCTGGCCTAATGGTTAAGGTCTTAACTCTTACTCTGGCCTAATAGCTAAGGTCTTAACTCTTACTCTGGCCTACTGGTTAAGGACTTAACTTTTACTCTGGCCTAAGAGCTAAGGTCTTAACTCTTACTCTGGCCTAATAGCTAAGGTCTTAGACTCGTATTCTGGCCAAATGGTTACGGTCTTAACTCTTACTCTGGCCTAATGGTTAAGGTCTTAACTCTTACTCTGGCCTAATAGCTAAGGTCTTAGACTCGTACTCTGGCCTACTGGTTAAGGTTTTAACTCTTACTCTGGCCTAATAGCTAAGGTCTTAGACTCGTACTCTGGCCTAATGGTTAAGGTCTTAACTCTTACTCTGGCCTAATAACTAAGGTCTTAACTCTTACTCTGGCCTAATGGTTAAGGTCTTAACTCTAACTCTGGCCTACTGGTTAAGGTCTTAACTCTTACTCTGGCCTAATAGCTAAGGTCTTAACTCTTACTCTGGCCTAATAGCTAAGGTCTTAGACTCGTACTCTGGCCTAATGGTTAAGGTCTTAACTCTTACTCTGGCCGAATAGCTAAGGTCTTAGACTCGTACTCTGGCCTACTGGTTAAGGTCTTAACTCTTACTCTGGCCTACTGGTTAAGGTCTTAACTCTTACACTGGCCTAATAGCTAAGGTCTTAGACTCGTACTTTGGCCTAATGGTTATGGTATTAACTCTTACTCTGGCCTACTGGCTAAGGTCTTAACTCTTACTCTGGCCTAATAGCTAGGGTCTTAACTCTTACTCTGGCCTAATAGCTAAGGTCTTAACTCTTACTCTGGCCTAATAGCTAAGGTCTTAGACTCGTACTTTGGCCAAATGGTTAAGGTCTTAACTCTTACTCTGGCCTAATGGTTAAGGTCTTAACTCTTACTCTGGTCTAATAGCTAAGGTCTTAGACTCGTACTCTGGCCTACTGGTTAAGGTCTTAACTCTTACGCTGGCCTAATAGCTAAGGTCTTAGACTCGTACTCTGGCCTAATGGTTAAGGTCTTAACTCTTACTCTGGCCTAATAACTAAGGTCTGAACTCTTACTCTGGCCTAATAGCTAAGGTCTTAACTCTTACTCTGGCCTAACAGCTAAGGTCTTAGACTCTTACTCTGGCCTACTAGCTAAGGTCTTAACTCTTACTCTGGCCTAATAGCTAAGGTCTTAGACTCGTACTCTGGCCTAATGGTTAAGGTCTTAACTCTTACTCTGGCCTAAAGGTTAAGGTCTTAACTCTTACTCTGGCCTACTGGTTAAGGTCTTAACTCTTACTCTGGCCTAATAGCTAAGGTCATAGACTCGTACTTTGGCCTAATGGTTAAGGCCTTAACTCTTACTCTGGCCTACTGGTTAAGGTCTTAACTCTTACTCTGGCCTAATAGCTAAGGTCTTAGAGTCGTACTCTGGCCTAATGGTTAAGGTCTTAACTCATACTCTGGCCTAATGGTTAATGTCTTAACTCTTACTCTGGCCTACGGGTTAAGGTCTTAACTCTTACTCTGGCCTACTGGTTAAGGTCTTAACTCTTACTCTGGCCTAATAGCTAAGGTCTTAACTCTTACTCTGACCTAATAGCTAAGGTCTTAACTCTTACTCTGGCCTAATAGCTAAGATCTTAGACTCGTACTCTGGCCAAATGGTTAAGGTCTTAACTCTTACTCTGGCCTAATGGTTAAGGTTTTAAATCTTACTCTGGCCTAATAGCTAAGGTCTTAACTCTTATTCTGGCCTAATGGTTAAGGTCTTAACTCTTACTCTGGCCTAATAGCTAAGGGCTTAACTCTTACTCTGGCCTAATAGCTAAGGTCTTAGACTCGTACTCTGGCCTACTTTTTAAGGTCTTATCTCTTACTCTGGCCTAATAGCTAAGGTCTTAGACTCGTACTCTGGCCTAATGGTTAAGGTCTTAACTCTTACTCTGGCCTAATAACTAAGGGCTTAACTCTTACTCTGGCCTAATAGCTAAGGTCTTAGACTCGTACTATGGCCTACAGGTTAAGGTCTTAGATCTTACTCTGGCCCAATAGTTAAGGTCTTACTTACTCTGGCCTAATAGCTAAGGTCTTAGACTCGTAATATGGCCTACAGGTTAAGGTCTTAACTCTTACTCTTGCCTAATAGCTAAGGTCTTAACTCTTACTCTGGCCTACTGGTTAAGGTCTTAACTCTTACTCTGGCCTAATAGCTAAGGTCTTAGACTCGTACTCTGGCCTAATGGTTAAGGTCTTAACTCTTACTCTGGCCTACTGGTTAAGGTCTTAACTCTTACTCTGGCCTAATAGCTAAGGTCTTAGACTCGTACTCTGGCCTAATGGTTAAGGTCTTAACTCTTACTCTGGCCTACTGGTTAAGGTCTTAACTCTTACTCTGACCTAATAGCTAAGGTCTTAACTCTTACTCTGGCCTAATAGCTAAGGTCTTAGACTCGTACTCTGGCCTAATGGTTAAGGTCTTAACTCTTACTCTGGCCTACTGGTTAAGGTATTAACTCTTACTCTGGCCTGATAGCTAAGGTCTTTGACTTGTACTCTGGCCTAATGGTTATGGTCTTAACTCTTACTCTGGCCTACTGGTTAAGGTCTTAACTCTTACTCTGGCCTAATTGCTAAGGTCTTAGACTCGTACTCTGGCCTACTTGTTAAGGTCTTAACTCTTACTCTGGCCTAATAGCTAAGGTCTTAGACTCGTACTATGGCCTACAGGTTAAGGTCTTAACTCTTACTCTGGCCTACTGGTTAAGGTCTTAACTCTTACTCTGGCCTAATAGCTAAGGTCCTAGACTCGTACTCTGGCCTACTGGTTAAGGTCTTAACTCTTACTCTGACCTATTAGCTAAGGTCTTAACTCTTACTCTGGCCTAATAGCTAAGGTCGTAGACTCGTACTCTGGACTAATAGTTAAGGTCTTAACTCTTACTCTGGCCTACTGGTTAAGGTCTTAACTCTTACTCTGGCCTAATAGCTAAGGTCTTAGACTCATACTCTGGCCTAATGGTTAAGGTCTTAACTCTTACTCTGGCCTACTGATTAAGGTCTTAACTCTTACTCTGGCCTAATAGCTAAGGTCTTAGACTCGTACTCTGGACTAATGGTTAAGGTCTTAACTCTTACTCTGGCCTACTGGTTAAGGTCTTAACTCTTACGGTGGCCTATTAGCTAAGGTCTTAACTCTTACTCTGGCCTAATAGCTAAGGTCTTAGACTCGTACTCTGGCCTAATGGTTAAGGTCTTAACTCTTACTCTGGCCTAATAGCTAAGGTCTTAACTCTTACTCTGGCCTAATAGCTAAGGTCTTAGACTCATACTATGACCTAATGGTTAAGGTCTTAACTCTTACTCTGGCCTACTGGTTAAGGTCTTAACTCTTACGCTGGCCTACAGGTTAAGGTCTTAACTCTTACTCTGGCCTAATAGCTAAGGTCTTAACTCTTCCTCTGGCCTACTGGTTAAGGTCTTAACTCTTACTCTGGCCTAATAGCTAAGGTCTTAGACTCGTACTCTGGCCTAATGGTTAAGGTCTTAACTCTTACTCGGCCTACTGGTTAAGGTCTTAACTCTTACTCTGGCCTAATAGCTAAGGTCTTAGACTCGTACTCTGGTCTAATGGTTAAGGTCTTAACTCTTACTCTGGCCTAATGGTTAAGGTCTTAACTCTTACTCTGGTCTAATAGCTAAGGTCTTAACTCTTACTCTGGCCTAATAGCTAAGGTCTTAGACTCGTACTCTGGCCTACTGGTTAATGTCTTAACTCTTCTCTGGCCTAATAGCTAAGGTCTTAGACTCGTACACTGGCCTAATGGTTAAGGTCTTAACTCTTACTCTGGCCTACTGGTTAAGGTCTTAACTCTTACTCTGGCCTAATAGCTAAGGTCTTAACTCTTACTCTGGCCTAATAGCTAAGGTCTTAGACTCGTACTCAGGCCAAATGGTTAAGGTCTTAACTCTTACTCTGGCCTAATGGTTAAAGTCTTAACTCTTACTCTGGTCTAATAGCTAAGGTCTTAACTCTTACTCTGGCCTAATAGCTAAGGTCTTAGACTCGTACTCTGGCCTACTGGTTAAGGTCTTAACTCTTACTCTGGCCTAATAGCTAAGGTCTTAGACTCGTACTCTGGCCTAATGGTTAAGGTCTTAACTCTTACTCTGGCCTAATAACTAAGGTCTGAACTCTTACTCTGGCCTAATAGCTAAGGTCTTAACTCTTACTCTGGCCTAACAGCTAAGGTCTTAGACTCTTACTCTGGCCTACTAGCTAAGGTCTTAACTCTTACTCTGGCCTAATAGCTAAGGTCTTAGACTCGTACTCTGGCCTAATGGTTAAGGTCTTAACTCTTACTCTGGCCTAAAGGTTAAGGTCTTAACTCTTACTCTGGCCTACTGGTTAAGGTCTTAACTCTTACTCTGGCCTAATAGCTAAGGTCATAGACTCGTACTTTGGCCTAATGGTTAAGGCCTTAACTCTTACTCTGGCCTACTGGTTAAGGTCTTAACTCTTACTCTGGCCTAATAGCTAAGGTCTTAGAGTCGTACTCTGGCCTAATGGTTAAGGTCTTAACTCATACTCTGGCCTAATGGTTAATGTCTTAACTCTTACTCTGGCCTACGGGTTAAGGTCTTAACTCTTACTCTGGCCTACTGGTTAAGGTCTTAACTCTTACTCTGGCCTAATAGCTAAGGTCTTAACTCTTACTCTGACCTAATAGCTAAGGTCTTAACTCTTACTCTGGCCTAATAGCTAAGATCTTAGACTCGTACTCTGGCCAAATGGTTAAGGTCTTAACTCTTACTCTGGCCTAATGGTTAAGGTTTTAAATCTTACTCTGGCCTAATAGCTAAGGTCTTAACTCTTATTCTGGCCTAATGGTTAAGGTCTTAACTCTTACTCTGGCCTAATAGCTAAGGGCTTAACTCTTACTCTGGCCTAATAGCTAAGGTCTTAGACTCGTACTCTGGCCTACTTTTTAAGGTCTTATCTCTTACTCTGGCCTAATAGCTAAGGTCTTAGACTCGTACTCTGGCCTAATGGTTAAGGTCTTAACTCTTACTCTGGCCTAATAACTAAGGGCTTAACTCTTACTCTGGCCTAATAGCTAAGGTCTTAGACTCGTACTATGGCCTACAGGTTAAGGTCTTAGATCTTACTCTGGCCCAATAGTTAAGGTCTTACTTACTCTGGCCTAATAGCTAAGGTCTTAGACTCGTAATATGGCCTACAGGTTAAGGTCTTAACTCTTACTCTTGCCTAATAGCTAAGGTCTTAACTCTTACTCTGGCCTACTGGTTAAGGTCTTAACTCTTACTCTGGCCTAATAGCTAAGGTCTTAGACTCGTACTCTGGCCTAATGGTTAAGGTCTTAACTCTTACTCTGGCCTACTGGTTAAGGTCTTAACTCTTACTCTGGCCTAATAGCTAAGGTCTTAGACTCGTACTCTGGCCTAATGGTTAAGGTCTTAACTCTTACTCTGGCCTACTGGTTAAGGTCTTAACTCTTACTCTGACCTAATAGCTAAGGTCTTAACTCTTACTCTGGCCTAATAGCTAAGGTCTTAGACTCGTACTCTGGCCTAATGGTTAAGGTCTTAACTCTTACTCTGGCCTACTGGTTAAGGTATTAACTCTTACTCTGGCCTGATAGCTAAGGTCTTTGACTTGTACTCTGGCCTAATGGTTATGGTCTTAACTCTTACTCTGGCCTACTGGTTAAGGTCTTAACTCTTACTCTGGCCTAATTGCTAAGGTCTTAGACTCGTACTCTGGCCTACTTGTTAAGGTCTTAACTCTTACTCTGGCCTAATAGCTAAGGTCTTAGACTCGTACTATGGCCTACAGGTTAAGGTCTTAACTCTTACTCTGGCCTACTGGTTAAGGTCTTAACTCTTACTCTGGCCTAATAGCTAAGGTCCTAGACTCGTACTCTGGCCTACTGGTTAAGGTCTTAACTCTTACTCTGACCTATTAGCTAAGGTCTTAACTCTTACTCTGGCCTAATAGCTAAGGTCGTAGACTCGTACTCTGGACTAATAGTTAAGGTCTTAACTCTTACTCTGGCCTACTGGTTAAGGTCTTAACTCTTACTCTGGCCTAATAGCTAAGGTCTTAGACTCATACTCTGGCCTAATGGTTAAGGTCTTAACTCTTACTCTGGCCTACTGATTAAGGTCTTAACTCTTACTCTGGCCTAATAGCTAAGGTCTTAGACTCGTACTCTGGACTAATGGTTAAGGTCTTAACTCTTACTCTGGCCTACTGGTTAAGGTCTTAACTCTTACGGTGGCCTATTAGCTAAGGTCTTAACTCTTACTCTGGCCTAATAGCTAAGGTCTTAGACTCGTACTCTGGCCTAATGGTTAAGGTCTTAACTCTTACTCTGGCCTAATAGCTAAGGTCTTAACTCTTACTCTGGCCTAATAGCTAAGGTCTTAGACTCATACTATGACCTAATGGTTAAGGTCTTAACTCTTACTCTGGCCTACTGGTTAAGGTCTTAACTCTTACGCTGGCCTACAGGTTAAGGTCTTAACTCTTACTCTGGCCTAATAGCTAAGGTCTTAACTCTTCCTCTGGCCTACTGGTTAAGGTCTTAACTCTTACTCTGGCCTAATAGCTAAGGTCTTAGACTCGTACTCTGGCCTAATGGTTAAGGTCTTAACTCTTACTCGGCCTACTGGTTAAGGTCTTAACTCTTACTCTGGCCTAATAGCTAAGGTCTTAGACTCGTACTCTGGTCTAATGGTTAAGGTCTTAACTCTTACTCTGGCCTAATGGTTAAGGTCTTAACTCTTACTCTGGTCTAATAGCTAAGGTCTTAACTCTTACTCTGGCCTAATAGCTAAGGTCTTAGACTCGTACTCTGGCCTACTGGTTAATGTCTTAACTCTTCTCTGGCCTAATAGCTAAGGTCTTAGACTCGTACACTGGCCTAATGGTTAAGGTCTTAACTCTTACTCTGGCCTACTGGTTAAGGTCTTAACTCTTACTCTGGCCTAATAGCTAAGGTCTTAACTCTTACTCTGGCCTAATAGCTAAGGTCTTAGACTCGTACTCAGGCCAAATGGTTAAGGTCTTAACTCTTACTCTGGCCTAATGGTTAAAGTCTTAACTCTTACTCTGGTCTAATAGCTAAGGTCTTAACTCTTACTCTGGCCTAATAGCTAAGGTCTTAGACTCGTACTCTGGCCTACTGGTTAAGGTCTTAACTCTTACTCTGGCCTAATAGCTAAGGTCTTAGACTCGTACTCTGGCCTAATGGTTAAGGTCTTAACTCTTACTCTGGCCTAATAACTAAGGTCTGAACTCTTACTCTGGCCTAATAGCTAAGGTCTTAACTCTTACTCTGGCCTAATGGTTAAGGTCTTAACTCTAACTCTGGCCTACTGGTTAAGGTCTTAACTCTTACTCTGGCCTAATAGCTAAGGTCTTAGACTCGTACTCTGGCCTAATGGTTAAGGTCTTAACTCTTACTCTGGCCTACTGGCTAAGGTCTTAACTCTTACTCTGGCCTAATAGCTAAGGCATTAGACTCGTACTCTGGCCTAATGGTTAAGGTCTTAACTCTTACTCTGGCCTTCTGGTTAAGGTCTTAACTCTTACTCTGGCCTACTGGTTAAGGTCTTAACTCTTACTCTGGCCTAATAGCTAAGGTCTTAACTCGTACTCTGGCCTAATGGTTAAGGTCTTAACTCTTGCTCTGGCCTCATAGCTAAGGTCTTAACTCTTACTCTGGCCTAATAGCTAAGGTCTTAGACTCGTACTCTGGCCTAATGGTTAAGGTCTTAACTCTTACCATGGCCTAAAAGCTAAGGTCTTAGACTCATACTCTGGCCTAATAGCTAAGTTCTTAGACTCGTACTCTGGTCTAATAGCTAAGGTCTTAGACTCATACTCTGGCCTAATGGTTAAGGTCTTAACTCTTAATCTGGCCTAATAGCTAAGGTCTTAGACTCGTACTCTGGCCTACTGGTTAAGGTCTTAACTCTTACGCTGGCCTACTGGTTAAGGTCTTAACTCTTACTCTTGCCTAATAGCTAAGGTCTTAGACTCGTACTCTTGCCTAATGGTTAAGGTCTTAACTCTTACTCTGGCCTAATAGCTAAGGTCTTAGACTCGTACTCTGGCCTAATGGTTAAGGTCTTAACTCTTACTCTGGCCTAATAGCTAAGGTCTTAACTCTTACTCTGGCCTAATAGCTAAGGTCTAACTCTTACTCTGGCCTAATAGCTAAGGTCTTAGACTCATACTATGGCCTACAGGTTAAGGTCTTAACTCTTACTCTGGCCTACTGGTTAAGGTCTTAACTCTTACTCTGGCCTAATAGCTAAGGTCCTAGACTCGTACTCTGGCCTACTGGTTAAGGTCTTAACTCTTACTCTGACCTAATAGCTAAGGTCTTAACTCTTACTCTGGCCTAATAGCTAAGGTCTTAGACTCGTACTCTGGCCTAATGGTTAAGGTCCCAACTCTTACTCTGGCCTACTGGTTAAGGTCTTAACTCTTACTCTGGCCTAATAGCTAAGGTCTTAGACTCGTACTCTGGCCTAATGGTTAAGGTCTTAACTCTTACTCTGGCCTACTAGTTAAGGTCTTAACTCTTACTCTGGCCTACTGGTTAAGGTCTTAACTCTTACTCTGGCCTAATAGCTAAGGTCTTAAATCTTACTCTGGCCTAATAGCTAAGGTCTTAACTCTTACTCTGGCCTAATAGCTAAGGTCTTAGACTCGTATTCTGGCCAAATGGTTAAGGTCTTAACTCTTACTCTGGCCTAATGGTTAAGGTCTTAACTCTTACTCTGGTCTAATAGCTAAGGTCTTAACTCTTACTCTGGCCTAATAGCTAAGGTCTTAGACTCGTACTCTGGCCTACTGGTTAAGGTCTTAACTCTTACTCTGGCCTAATAGCTAAGGTCTTAGACTCGTACTCTGGCCTAATGGTTAAGGTCTTAACTCTTACTCTGGCCTAATAACTAAGGTCTTAACTCTTACTCTGGCCTAATGGTTAAGGTCTTAACTCTAACACTGGCCTACTGGTTAAGGTCTTAACTCTTACTCTGGCCTAATAACTAAGGTCTTAACTCTTACTCTGGCCTACTGGTTAAGGTCTTAACTCTTACTCTGGCCTACTGGTTAAGGTCTTAACTCTTACTCTGGCCTAATAGCTAAGGTCTTAGACTCGTACTCTGGCCTAATGGTTATGGTCTTAACTCTTACTCTGGCCTACTGGCTAAGGTCTTAACTCTTACTCTGGCCTAATAGCTAGGGTCTTAACTCTTACTCTGGCCTAATAGCTAAGGTCTTAACTCTTACTCTGGCCTAATAGCTAAGGTCTTAGACTCGTACTCTGGCCAAATGGTTAAGGTCTTAACTCTTACTCTGGCCTAATGGTTAAGGTCTTAACTCTTACTCTGGCCTATTAGCTAAGGTCTTAACTCTTACTCTGGCCTAATGGTTAAGGTCTTAACTCTTACTATGGTCTAATAGCTATGGTCTTAGACTCGTACTCTGGCCTACTGGTTAAGGTCTTAACTCTTACTCTGGCCTAATAGCTAAGGTCTTAGACTCGTACTCTGGCCTAATGGTTAAGGTCTTAACTCTTACTCTGGCCTAATAACTAAGGTCTGAACTCTTACTCTGGCCTAATAGCTAAGGTCTTAACTCTTACTCTGGCCTAACAGCTAAGGTCTTAGACTCTTACTCTGGCCTAATAGCTAAGGTCTTAACTCTTACTCTGGCCTAATAGCTAAGGTCTTAGACTCGTGCTCTGGCCTAATGGTTAAGGTCTTAACTCTTACTCTGGCCTACAGGTTAAGGTCTTAACTCTTACTCTGGCCTACTGGTTAAGGTCTTAGCTCTTACTCTGGCCTAATAGCTAAGGTCATAGACTCGTACTCTGGCCTAATGGTTAAGGCCTTAACTCTTACTCTGGCCTACTGGTTAAGGTCTTAACTCTTACTCTGGCCTAATAGCTAAGGTCTTAGACTCGTACTCTGGCCTAATGGTTAAGGTCTTAACTCATACTCTGGCCTAATGGTTAAGGTCTTAACTCTTACTCTGGCCTACGGGTTAAGGTCTTAACTCTTACTCTGGCCTACTGGTTAAGGTCTTAACTCTTACTCTGGCCTAATAGCTAAGGTCTTAACTCTTACTCTGGCCTAATAGCTAAGGTCTTAGACTCATACTCTGGCCTAATGGTTAAGGTCTTAACTCTTACTCTGGCCTAATAGCTAAGGTCTTAACTCTTACTCTGGCCTACTGGTTAAGGTCTTAACTTTTACTCTGGCCTAATAGCTAAGGTCTTAACTCTTACTCTGGCCTAATAGCTAAGGTCTTAACTCTTACTCTGGCCTAATAGCTAAGGTCTTAGACTCGTATTCTGGCCAAATGGTTAAGGTCTTAACTCTTACTCTGGAATAATGGTTAAGGTCTTAACTCTTACTCTGGCCTAATAGCTAAGGTCTTAGACTCGTACTCTGGCCTACTGGTTAAGGTTTTAACTCTTACTCTGGCCTAATAGCTAAGGTCTTAGACTCGTACTCTGGCCTAATGGTTAAGGTCTTAACTCTTACTCTGGCCTAATAACTAAGGTCTTAACTCTTACTCTGGCCTAATGGTTAAGGTCTTAACTCTAACTCTGGCCTACTGGTTAAGGTCTTAACTCTTACTCTGGCCTAATAGCTAAGGTCTTAACTCTTACTCTGGCCTAATAGCTAAGGTCTTAGACTCGTACTCTGGCCTAATGGTTAAGGTCTTAACTCTTACTCTGGCCGAATAGCTAAGGTCTCAGACTCGTACTCTGGCCTACTGGTTAAGGTCTTAACTCTTACTCTGGCCTACTGGTTAAGGTCTTAACTCTTACGCTGGCCTAATAGCTAAGGTCTTAGACTCGTACTCTGGCCTAATGGTTATGGTCTTAACTCTTACTCTGGCCTACTGGCTAAGGTCCTAACTCTTACTCTGGCCTAATAGCTAGGGTCTTAACTCTTACTCTGGCCTAATAGCTAAGGTCTTAACTCTTACTCTGGCCTAATAGCTAAGGTCTTAGACTCGTACTCTGGCCAAATGGTTAAGGTCTTAACTCTTACTCTGGCCTAATGGTTAAGGTCTTAACTCTTACTCTGGTCTAATAGCTAAGGTCTTAGACTCGTACTCTGGCCTACTGGTTAAGGTCTTAACTCTTACGCTGGCCTAATAGCTAAGGTCTTAGACTCGTGCTCTGGCCTAATGGTTAAGGTCTTAACTCTTACTCTGGCCTAATAACTAAGGTCTGAACTCTTACTCTGGCCTAATAGCTAAGGTCTTAACTCTTACTCTGGCCTAACAGCTAAGGTCTTAGACTCTTACTCTGGCCTACTAGCTAAGGTCTTAACTCTTACTCTGGCCTAATAGCTAAGGTCTTAGACTCGTACTCTGGCCTAATGGTTAAGGTCTTAACTCTTACTCTGGCCTACAGGTTAAGGTCTTAACTCTTACTCTGGCCTACTGGTTAAGGTCTTAACTCTTACTCTGGCCTAATAGCTAAGGTCATAGACTCGTACTTTGGCCTAATGGTTAAGGCCTTAACTCTTACTCTGGCCTACTGGTTAAGGTCTTAACTCTTACTCTGGCCTAATAGCTAAGGTCTTAGAGTCATACTCTGGCCTAATGGTTAAGGTCTTAACTCATACTCTGGCCTAATGGTTAATGTCTTAACTCTTACTCTGGCCTACGGGTTAAGGTCTTAACTCTTACTCTGGCCTACTGGTTAAGGTCTTAACTCTTACTCTGGCCTAATAGCTAAGGTCTTAACTCTTACTCTGACCTAATAGCTAAGGTCTTAACTCTTACTCTGGCCTAATAGCTAAGATCTTAGACTCGTACTCTGGCCAAATGGTTAAGGTCTTAACTCTTACTCTGGCCTAATGGTTAAGGTTTTAAATCTTACTCTGGCCTAATAGCTAAGGTCTTAACTCTTATTCTGGCCTAATGGTTAAGGTCTTAACTCTTACTCTGGCCTAATAGCTAAGGGCTTAACTCTTACTCTGGCCTAATAGCTAAGGTCTTAGACTCGTACTCTGGCCTACTTTTTAAGGTCTTATCTCTTACTCTGGCCTAATAGCTAAGGTCTTAGACTCGTACTCTGGCCTAATGGTTAAGGTCTTAACTCTTACTCTGGCCTAATAACTAAGGGCTTAACTCTTACTCTGGCCTAATAGCTAAGGTCTTAGACTCGTACTATGGCCTACAGGTTAAGGTCTTAACTCTTACTCTTGCCTAATAGCTAAGGTCTTAACTCTTACTCTGGCCTACTGGTTAAGGTCTTAACTCTTACTCTGGCCTAATAGCTAAGGTCTTAGACTCGTACTCTGGCCTAATGGTTAAGGTCTTAACTCTTACTCTGGCCTACTGGTTAAGGTCTTAACTCTTACTCTGGCCTAATAGCTAAGGTCTTAGACTCGTACTCTGGCCTAATGGTTAAGGTCTTAACTCTTACTCTGGCCTACTGGTTAAGGTCTTAACTCTTACTCTGACCTAATAGCTAAGGTCTTAACTCTTACTCTGGCCTAATAGCTAAGGTCTTAGACTCGTACTCTGGCCTAATGGTTAAGGTCTTAACTCTTACTCTGGCCTACTGGTTAAGGCATTAACTCTTACTCTGGCCTGATAGCTAAGGTCTTTGACTTGTACTCTGGCCTAATGGTTATGGTCTTAACTCTTACTCTGGCCTACTGGTTAAGGTCTTAACTCTTACTCTGGCCTAATTGCTAAGGTCTTAGACTCGTACTCTGGCCTACTTGTTAAGGTCTTAACTCTTACTCTGGCCTAATAGCTAAGGTCTTAGACTCGTACTATGGCCTACAGGTTAAGGTCTTAACTCTTACTCTGGCCTACTGGTTAAGGTCTTAACTCTTACTCTGGCCTAATAGCTAAGGTCCTAGACTCGTACTCTGGCCTACTGGTTAAGGTCTTAACTCTTACTCTGACCTATTAGCTAAGGTCTTAACTCTTACTCTGGCCTAATAGCTAAGGTCGTAGACTCGTACTCTGGCCTAATGGTTAAGGTCTTAACTCTTACTCTGGCCTACTGGTTAAGGTCTTAACTCTTACTCTGGCCTAATAGCTAAGGTCTTAGACTCATACTCTGGCCTAATGGTTAAGGTCTTAACTCTTACTCTGGCCTACTGATTAAGGTCTTAACTCTTACTCTGGCCTAATAGCTAAGGTCTTAGACTCGTACTCTGGACTAATGGTTAAGGTCTTAACTCTTACTCTGGCCTACTGGTTAAGGTCTTAACTCTTACGCTGGCCTATTAGCTAAGGTCTTAACTCTTACTCTGGCCTAATAGCTAAGGTCTTAGACTCGTACTCTGGCCTAATGGTTAAGGTCTTAACTCTTACTCTGGCCTAATAGCTAAGGTCTTAACTCTTACTCTGGCCTAATAGCTAAGGTCTTAGACTCGTACTATGACCTAATGGTTAAGGTCTTAACTCTTACTCTGGCCTACTGGTTAAGGTCTTAACTCTTACGCTGGCCTACAGGTTAAGGTCTTAACTCTTACTCTGGCCTAATAGCTAAGGTCTTAACTCTTCCTCTGGCCTACTGGTTAAGGTCTTAACTCTTACTCTGGCCTAATAGCTAAGGTCTTAGACTCGTACTCTGGCCTAATGGTTAAGGTCTTAACTCTTACTCGGCCTACTGGTTAAGGTCTTAACTCTTACTCTGGCCTAATAGCTAAGGTCTTAGACTCGTACTCTGGTCTAATGGTTAAGGTCTTAACTCTTACTCTGGCCTAATGGTTAAGGTCTTAACTCTTACTCTGGTCTAATAGCTAAGGTCTTAACTCTTACTCTGGCCTAATAGCTAAGGTCTTAGACTCGTACTCTGGCCTACTGGTTAATGTCTTAACTCTTCTCTGGCCTAATAGCTAAGGTCTTAGACTCGTACACTGGCCTAATGGTTAAGGTCTTAACTCTTACTCTGGCCTACTGGTTAAGGTCTTAACTCTTACTCTGGCCTAATAGCTAAGGTCTTAACTCTTACTCTGGCCTAATAGCTAAGGTCTTAGACTCGTACTCTGGCCAAATGGTTAAGGTCGTAACTCTTACTCTGGCCTAATGGTTAAGGTCTTAACTCTTACTCTGGTCTAATAGCTAAGGTCTTAACTCTTACTCTGGCCTAATAGCTAAGGTCTTAGACTCGTACTCTGGCCTACTGGTTAAGGTCTTAACTCTTACTCTGGCCTAATAGCTAAGGTCTTAGACTCGTACTCTGGCCTAATGGTTAAGGTCTTAACTCTTACTCTGGCCTAATAACTAAGGTCTGAACTCTTACTCTGGCCTAATAGCTAAGGTCTTAACTCTTACTCTGGCCTAATGGTTAAGGTCTTAACTCTAACTCTGGCCTACTGGTTAAGGTCTTAACTCTTACTCTGGCCTAATAGCTAAGGTCTTAGACTCGTACTCTGGCCTAATGGTTAAGGTCTTAACTCTTACTCTAGCCTACTGGCTAAGGTCTTAACTCTTACTCTGGCCTAATAGCTAAGGCCTTAGACTCGTACTCTGGCCTAATGGTTAAGGTCTTAACTCTTACTCTGGCCTTCTGGTTAAGGTCTTAACTCTTACTCTGGCCTACTGGTTAAGGTCTTAACTCTTACTCTGGCCTAATAGCTAAGGTCTTAACTCGTACTCTGGCCTAATGGTTAAGGTCTTAACTCTTGCTCTGGCCTCATAGCTAAGGTCTTAACTCTTACTCTGGCCTAATAGCTAAGGTCTTAGACTCGTACTCTGGCCTAATGGTTAAGGTCTTAACTCTTACCCTGGCCTAAAAGCTAAGGTCTTAGACTCATACTCTGGCCTAATAGCTAAGTTCTTAGACTCGTACTCTGGTCTAATAGCTAAGGTCTTAGACTCATACTCTGGCCTAATGGTTAAGGTCTTAACTCTTAATCTGGCCTAATAGCTAAGGTCTTAGACTCGTACTCTGGCCTACTGGTTAAGGTCTTAACTCTTACGCTGGCCTACTGGTTAAGGTCTTAACTCTTACTCTGGCCTACTGGTTAAGGTCTTAACTCTTACTCTTGCCTAATAGCTAAGGTCTTAGACTCGTACTCTTGCCTAATGGTTAAGGTCTTAACTCTTACTCTGGCCTAATAGCTAAGGTCTTAGACTCGTACTCTGGCCTAATGGTTAAGGTCTTAACTCTTACTCTGGCCTAATAGCTAAGGTCTTAACTCTTACTCTGGCCTAATAGCTAAGGTCTAACTCTTACTGTGGCCTAATAGCTAAGGTCTTAGACTCATACTATGGCCTACAGGTTAAGGTCTTAACTCTTACTCTGGCCTACTGGTTAAGGTCTTAACTCTTACTCTGGCCTAATAGCTAAGGTCCTAGACTCGTACTCTGGCCTACTGGTTAAGGTCTTAACTCTTACTCTGACCTAATAGCTAAGGTCTTAACTCTTACTCTGGCCTAATAGCTAAGGTCTTAGACTCATACTCTGGCCTAATGGTTAAGGTCCCAACTCTTACTCTGGCCTACTGGTTAAGGTCTTAACTCTTACTCTGGCCTAATAGCTAAGGTCTTAGACTCGTACTCTGGCCTAATGGTTAAGGTCTTAACTCTTACTCTGGCCTACTAGTTAAGGTCTTAACTCTTACTCTGGCCTACTGGTTAAGGTCTTAACTCTTACTCTGGCCTAATAGCTAAGGTCTTAAATCTTACTCTGGCCTAATAGCTAAGGTCTTAACTCTTACTCTGGCCTAATAGCTAAGGTCTTAGACTCGTATTCTGGCCAAATGGTTAAGGTCTTAACTCTTACTCTGGCCTAATGGTTAAGGTCTTAACTCTTACTCTGGTCTAATAGCTAAGGTCTTAACTCTTACTCTGGCCTAATAGCTAAGGTCTTAGACTCGTACTCTGGCCTACTGGTTAAGGTCTTAACTCTTACTCTGGCCTAATAGCTAAGGTCTTAGACTCGTACTCTGGCCTTCTTACTCTGGCCTAATAACTAAGGTCTTAACTCTTACTCTGGCCTAATGGTTAAGGTCTTAACTCTAACACTGGCCTACTGGTTAAGGTCTTAACTCTTACTCTGGCCTAATAACTAAGGTCTTAACTCTTACTCTGGCCTACTGGTTAAGGTCTTAACTCTTACTCTGGCCTACTGGTTAAGGTCTTAACTCTTACTCTAGCCTAATAGCTAAGGTCTTAGACTCGTACTCTGGCCTAATGGTTATGGTCTTAACTCTTACTCTGGCCTACTGGCTAAGGTCTTAACTCTTACTCTGGCCTAATAGCTAGGGTCTTAACTCTTACTCTGGCCTAATAGCTAAGGTCTTAACTCTTACTCTGGCCTAATAGCTAAGGTCTTAGACTCATACTCTGGCCAAATGGTTAAGGTCTTAACTCTTACTCTGGCCTAATGGTTAAGGTCTTAACTCTTACTCTGGCCTATTAGCTAAGGTCTTAACTCTTACTCTGGCCTAATGGTTAAGGTCTTAACTCTTACTATGGTCTAATAGCTATGGTCTTAGACTCGTACTCTGGCCTACTGGTTAAGGTCTTAACTCTTACTCTGGCCTAATAGCTAAGGTCTTAGACTCGTACTCTGGCCTAATGGTTAAGGTCTTAACTCTTACTCTGGCCTAATAACTAAGGTCTGAACTCTTACTCTGGCCTAATAGCTAAGGTCTTAACTCTTACTCTGGCCTAACAGCTAAGGTCTTAGACTCTTACTCTGGCCTAATAGCTAAGGTCTTAACTCTTACTCTGGCCTAATAGCTAAGGTCTTAGACTCGTGCTCTGGCCTAATGGTTAAGGTCTTAACTCTTACTCTGGCCTACAGGTTAAGGTCTTAACTCTTACTCTGGCCTACTGGTTAAGGTCTTAACTCTTACTCTGGCCTAATAGCTAAGGTCATAGACTCGTACTCTGGCCTAATGGTTAAGGCCTTAACTCTTACTCTGGCCTACTGCTTAAGGTCTTAACTCTTACTCTGGCCTAATAGCTAAGGTCTTAGACTCGTACTCTGGCCTAATGGTTAAGGTCTTAACTCATACTCTGGCCTAATGGTTAAGGTCTTAACTCTTACTCTGGCCTACGGGTTAAGGTCTTAACTCTTACTCTGGCCTACTGGTTAAGGTCTTAACTCTTACTCTGGCCTAATAGCTAAGGTCTTAACTCTTACTCTGACCTAATAGCTAAGGTCTTAACTCTTACTCTGGCCTAATAGCTAAGGTCTTAGACTCGTACTCTAGCCAAATGGTTAAGGTCTTAACTCTTACTCTGGCCTAATGGTTAAGGTTTTAAATCTTACTCTGGCCTAATAGCTAAGGTCTTAACTCTTATTCTGGCCTAATGGTTAAGGTCTTAACTCTTACTCTGGCCTAATAGCTAAGGGCTTAACTCTTACTCTGGCCTAATAGCTAAGGTCTTAGACTCGTACTCTGAACTACTTTTTAAGGTCTTATCTCTTACTCTGGCCTAATAAGCTAAGGTCTTAGACTCGTACTCTGGCCTAATGGTTAAGGTCTTAACTCTTACTCTGGCCTAATAACTAAGGGCTTAACTCTTACTCTGGCCTAATAGCTAAGGTCTTAGACTCGTACTATGGCCTACAGGTTAAGGTCTTAGATCTTACTCTGGCCTAATAGCTAAGGTCTTACTTACTCTGGCCTAATAGCTAAGGTCTTAGACTCGTACTATGGCCTACAGGTTAAGGTCTTAACTCTTACTCTTGCCTAATAGCTAAGGTCTTAACTCTTACTCTGGCCTACTGGTTAAGGTCTTAACTCTTACTCTGGCCTAATAGCTAAGGTCTTAGACTCGTACTATGGCCTAATGGTTAAGGTCTTAACTCTTACTCTGGCCTACTGGTTAAGGTCTTAACTCTTACTCTGGCCTAATAGCTAAGGTCTTAGACTCGTACTCTGGCCTAATGGTTAAGGTCTTAACTCTTACTCTTGCCTACTGGTTAAGGTCTTAACTCTTACTCTGACCTAATAGCTAAGGTCTTAATTCTTACTCTGGCCTAATAGCTAAGGTCTTAGACTCTTACTCTGGCCTGATGGTTAAGGTCTTAACTCTTACTCTGGCCTACTGGTTAAGGTATTAACTCTTATTCTGGCCTGATAGCTAAGGTCTTAGACTTGTACTCTGGCCTAATGGTTAAGGTCTTAACTCTTACTCTGGCCTACTGGTTAAGGTATTAACTCTTACTCTGGCCTAATTGCTAAGGTCTTAGACTCGTACTCTGGCCTACTGGTTAAGGTCTTAACTCTTACTCTGGCCTAATAGCTAAGGTCTTAGACTCGTACTATGGCCTACAGGTTAAGGTCTTAACTCTTACTCTGGCCTACTGGTTAAGGCCTTAACTCTTACTCTGGCCTAATAGCTAAGGTCCTAGACTCGTACTCTGGCCTACTGGTTAAGGTCTTAACTCTTACTCTGACCTATTAGCTAAGGTCTTAACTCTTACTCTGGCCTAATAGCTAAGGTCATAGACTCGTACTCTGGCCTAATGGTTAAGGTCTTAACTCTTACTCTGGCCTACTGGTTAAGGTCTTAACTCTTACTCTGGCCTAATAGCTAAGGTCTTAGACTCATAATCTGGCCTAATGGTTAAGGTCTTAACTCTTACTCTGGCCTACTGATTAAGGTCTTAACTCTTACTCTGGCCTAATAGCTAAGGTCTTAGACTCGTACTCTGGACTAATGGTTAAGGTCTTAACTCTTACTCTGGCCTACTGGTTAAGGTCTTAACTCTTACGCTGGCCTATTACCTAAGGTCTTAACTCTTACTCTGGCCTAATAGCTAAGGTCTTAGACTCGTACTCTGGCCTAATGGTTAAGGTCTTAACTCTTACTCTGGCCTAATAGCTAAGGTCTTAACTCTTACTCTGGCCTAATAGCTAAGGTCTTAGACTCGTACTATGGCCTAATGGTTAAGGTCTTAACTCTTACTCTGGCCTACTGGTTAAGGTCTTAACTCTTACGCTGGCCTACAGGTTAAGGTCCTAACTCTTACTCTGGCCTAATAGCTAAGGTCTTAACTCTTCCTCTGGCCTACTGGTTAAGGTCTTAACTCTTACTCTGGCCTAATAGCTAAGGTCTTAGACTTGTACTCTGGCCTAATGTTTAAGGTCTTAACTCTTACTCTGGCCTACTGGTTAAGGTCTTAACTCTTACTCTGGCCTAATAGCTAAGGTCTTAGACTCGTACTCTGGCCTAATGGTTAAGGTCTTAACTCTTACTCTGGTCTAATAGCTAAGGTCTTAACTCTTACTCTGGCCTAATAGCTAAGGTCTTAGACTCGTACTCTGGCCTACTAGTTAAGGTCTTAACTCTTCTCTGGCCTAATAGCTAAGGTCTTAGACTCGTACTCTGGCCTAATGGTTAAGGTCTTAACTCTTACTCTGGCCTACTGGTTAAGGTCATAACTCTTACTCTGGCCTAATAGCTAAGGTCTTAACACTTACTCTGGCCTAATAGCTAAGGTCTTAGACTCGTACTCTGGCCAAATGGTTAAGGTCTTAACTCTTACTCTGGCCTAATGGTTAAGGTCTTAACTCTTACTCTGGTCTAATAGCTAAGGTCTTAACTCTTACTCTGGCCTAATAGCTAAGGTCTTAGACTCGTACTCTGGCCTACTGGGTAAGGTCTTAACTCTTACTCTGGCCTAATAGCTAAGGTCTTAGACTCGTACTCTGGCCTAATGGTTAAGGTCTTAACTCTTACTCTGGCCTAATAACTAAGGTCTAAACTCTTACTCTGGCCTAATAGCTAAGGTCTTAACTCTTACTCTGGCCTAATGGTTAAGGTCTTAACTCTAACTCTGGCCTACTGGTTAAGGTCTTAACTCTTACTCTGGCCTAATAGCTAAGGTCTTAACTCTTACTCTGGCCTAATAGCTAAGGTCTTAGACTCGTACTATGGCCTACGGGTTAAGGTCTTAAGTCTTACTATGGCCTACTGGTTAAGGTCTTAACTCTTACTCTGGCCTAATAGCTAAGGTATTAGACTCGTACTCTGGCCTAATAGCTAAGGTCTTAACTCTTACTCTGGCCTACTGGTTAAAGTCTTAACTCTTACTCTGGCCTACTGGTTAAGGTCTTAACTCTTACTCTGGCCTAATAGCCAAGGTCTTAACTCATACTCTGGCCTAATAGAGAAGGTCTTAAGTCTTACTCTGGCCTAATGGTTAAGGTCTTAACTCTTACTCTGGCCTAATAGCTAAGGTCTTAACACTTACTCTGGCCTAATGGATAAGGTCTTAACTCTTACTCTGGTCTAATAGCTAAGGTCTTAACTCTTACTCTGGCCTAATAGCTAAGGTCTTAGACTCGTACTCTGGCCTACTGGTTAAGGTCTTAACTCTTACTCTGGCCTAATAGCTAAGGTCTTAGACTCGTACTCTGGCCTAATGGTTAAGGTCTTAACTCTTACTCTGGCCTAATAACTAAGGTCTGAACTCTTACTCTGGCCTAATAGCTAAGGTCTTAACTCTTACTCTGGCCTAATAGCTAAGGTCTTAGACTCTTACTCTGGCCTAATAGCTAAGGTCTTAACTCTTACTCTGGCCTAATAGCTAAGGTCTTAGACTCGTACTCTGGCCTAATGGTTAAGGTCTTAACTCTTACTCTGGCCTACAGGTTAAGGTCTTAACTCTTACTCTGGCCTACTGGTTAAGGTCTTAACTCTTACTCTGGCCTAATAGCTAAGGCCTTAGACTCGTACTCTGTTCTAATGGTTAAGGCCTTAACTCTTACTCTGGCCTACTGGTTAAGGTCTTAACTCTTACTCTGGCCTAATAGCTAAGGTCTTAGACTCGTACTCTGGCCTAATGGTTACGGTCTTAACTCTTACTCTGGCGGAATAGCTAAGGTCTTAAACTCGTACTCTGGCCTACTGGTTAAGGTCTTAACTCTTACTCTGGCCTACTGGTTAAGGTCTTAACTCTTACTCTGGCCTAATAGCTAAGGTCTTAACTCTTACTCTTGCCTAATAGCTAAGGTCTTAGACTCGTACTCTGGCCTAATTGTTAAGGTCTTAACTCTTACTCTGGCCTACTGGTTAAGGTCTTAACTCTTACGCTGGCCTACTGGTTAAGGTCTTAACTCTTACTCTGGCCTAATGGTTAAGGTCTTAACTCTTACTCTGGCCTAATAGCTAAGGTCTTAACTCTTACTCTGGCCTAATGGTTAAGGTCTTAACTGTTACTCTGGCCTAATAGCTAAAGTCTTAACTCCAACTCTGGCCTAATAGCTAAGGTCTTAGACTCGTACTCTGGCCTACTGGTTAAGGTCTTAACTCTTTCTCTGGCCAAATAGCTAAGGTCTCAGACTTGTACTCTGGCCTAATGGTTAAGGTCTTAACTCTCACTCTGGCCTTCTGGTTAAAGTCTTAATTCTTACGCTGGCCTACTGGTTAAGGTCTTAAGTCTTACTCTGGCCTAATAGCTAAGGTCTTAGACTCGTACTCTGGCCTAATGGTTAAGGTCTTAACTCTTACTCTGGACTACTGGTTAAGGTCTTAACTCTTACTCTGGCCTAATAGCTAGGGTCTTAACTCTTACTCTGGCCTAATAGCTAAGGTCTTAGACTCGTACTCTGGCCTAATGGTTAAGGTATTAACTCTTACTCTGGCCTAATAGCTAAGGTCTTAGACTCGTACTATTGCCTACAGGTTAAGGTCTTAACTCTTACTCTGGCCTACTGGTTAAGGTCTTAACTCTTACTCTGGCCTAATAGCTAAGGTCCTATACTCGTACTCTGGCCTATTGGTTAAGGTCTTAACTCTTACTCTGACCTAATAGCTAAGGTCTTAACTCTTACTCTGGCCTAATAGCTAAGGTCTTAGACTCATACTCTGGCCTAATGGTTAAGGTCTTAACTCTTACTCTGGCCTACTGGCTAAGGTCTTAACTCTTACTCTGGCCTAATAGCTAAGGTCTTAGACTCGTACTCTGGCCTAATGGTTAAGGTCTTAACTCTTACTCTGGCCTTCTGGTTAAGGTCTTCACTCTTACTCTGGCCTACTGGTTAAGGTCTTAACTCTTACTCTGGCCTACTAGCTAAGGTCTTAACTTGTACTCTGGCCTAATGGTTAAGGTCTTAACTCTTGCTCTGGCCTAATAGCTAAGGTCTTAACTCTTACTCTGGCCTAATAGCTAAGGTCTTAACTCTTACTCTGGCCTAATAGCTAAGGTCTTAGACTCGTACTCTGGCCTAATGGTTAAGGTCTTAACTCTTACTCTGGCCTACAGGTTAAGGTCTTAACTCTTACTCTGGCCTACTGGTTAAGGTCTTAACTCTTACTCTGGCCTAATAGCTAAGGTCATAGACTCGTACTCTGGCCTACTGGTTAAGGTCTTAACTCTTACTATGGCCTACTGGTTAAGGTCTTAACTCTTACTCTGGCCTAATAGCTAAGGTCCTAGACTCATACTCTGGCCTTCTGGTTAAGGTCTTAACTCTTACTCTGACCTAAAAGCTAAGGTCTTAACTCTTACTCGGGCCTAATAGCTAAGGTCTTAGACTCGTACTCTGGCCTAATGGTTAAGGTCCTAACTCTTACTCTGGCCTACTGGTTAAGGTCTTAACTCTTACTCTGGCCTAATAGCTAAGGTATTAGACTCGTACTCTGGCCTAATGGCTAAGGTCTTAACTCTTACTCTGGCCTACTGGTTAAAGTCTTAACTCTTACTCTGGCCTACTGGTTAAGGTCTTAACTCTTACTCTGGCCTAATAGCCAAGGTCTTAACTCATACTCTGGCCTAATAGATAAGGTCTTAAGTCTTACTCTGGCCTAATGGTTAAGGTCTTAACTCTTACTCTGGCCTAATAGCTAAGGTCTTAACTCTTACTCTGGCCTAATGGTTAAGGTCTTAACTCTTACTCTGGTCTAATAGATAAGGTCTTAACTCTTACTCTGGCCTAATAGCTAAGGTCTTAGACTCGTACTCTGGCCTACTGGTTAAGGTCTTAACTCTTACTCTGGCCTAATAGCTAAGGTCTTAGACTCGTACTCTGGCCTAATGGTTAAGGTCTTAACTCTTACTCTGGCCTAATAACTAAGGTCTGAACTCTTACTCTGGCCTAATAGCTAAGGTCTTAACTCTTACTCTGGCCTAATAGCTAAGGTCTTAGACTCTTACTCTGGCCTAATAGCTAAGGTCTTAACTCTTACTCTGGCCTAATAGCTAAGGTCTTAGACTCGTACTCTGGCCTAATGGTTAAGGTCTTAACTCTTACTCTGGCCCACAGGTTAAGGTCTTAACTCTTACTCTGGCCTACTGGTTAAGGTCTTAACTCTTACTCTGGCCTAATAGCTAAGGTCTTAGACTCGTACTCTGGCCTAATGGTTAAGGCCTTAACTCTTACTCTGGCCTACTGGTTAAGGTCTTAACTCTTACTCTGGCCTAAAAGCTAAGGTCTTAGACTCGTACTCTGGCCTAATGGTTACGGTCTTAACTCTTACTCTGGCGGAATAGCTAAGGTCTTAAACTCGTACTCTGGCCTACTGGTTAAGGTCTCAACTCTTACTCTGGCCTACTGGTTAAGGTCTTAACTCTTACTCTGGCCTAATAGCTAAGGTCTTAACTCTTACTCTTGCCTAATAGCTAAGGTCTTAGACTCGTACTCTGGCCTAATGGTTAAGGTCTTAACTCTTACTCTGGCCTACTGGTTAAGGTCTTAACTCTTACGCTGGCCTACTGGTTAAGGTCTTAACTCTTACTCTGGCCTAATGGTTAAGGTCTTAACTCTTACTCTGGCCTAATAGCTAAGGTCTTAACTCTTACTCTGGCCTAATGGTTAAGGTCTTAACTGTTACTCTGGCCTAATAGCTAAAGTCTTAACTCTTACTCTGGCCTAATAGCTAAGGTCTTAGACTCGTACTCTGGCCTACTGGTTAAGGTCTTAACTCTTTCTCTGGCCAAATAGCTAAGGTCTCAGACTTGTACTCTGGCCTAATGGTTAAGGTCTTAACTCTCACTCTGGCCTACTGGTTAAGGTCTTAATTCTTACGCTGGCCTACTGGTTAAGGTCTTAAGTCTTACTCTGGCCTAATAGCTAAGGTCTTAGACTCGTACTCTGGCCTAATGGTTAAGGTCTTAACTCTTACTCTGGACTACTGGTTAAGGTCTTAACTCTTACTCTGGCCTAATAGCTAGGGTCTTAACTCTTACTCTGGCCTAATAGCTAAGGACTTAGACTCGTACTCTGGCCTAATGGTTAAGGTATTAACTCTTACTCTGGCCTAATAGCTAAGGTCTTAACTCTTACTCTGGCCTAATAGCTAAGGTCTTAGACTCGTACTATGGCCTACAGGTTAAGGTCTTAACTCTTACTCTGGCCTACTGGTTAAGGTCTTAACTCTTACTCTGGCCTAATAGCTAAGGTCCTATACTCGTATTCTGGCCTATTGGTTAAGGTCTTAACTCTTACTCTGACCTAATAGCTAAGGTCTTAACTCTTACTCTGGCCTAATAGCTAAGGTCTTAGACTCATACTCTGGCCTAATGGTTAAAGTCTTAACTCTTACTCTGGCCTACTGGCTAAGGTCTTAACTCTTACTCTGGCCTAATAGCTAAGGTCTTAGACTCGTACTCTGGCCTAATGGTTAAGGTCTTAACTCTTACTCTGGCCTTCTGGTTAAGGTCTTCACTCTTACTCTGGCCTACTGGTTAAGGTCTTAACTCTTACTCTGGCCTAATAGCTAAGGTCTTAACTTGTACTCTGGCCTAATGGTTAAGGTCTTAACTCTTGCTCTGGCCTAATAGCTAAGGTCTTAACTCTTACTCTGGCCTAATAGCTAAGGTCTTAGACTCGTACTCTGGCCTAATGGTTAAGGTCTTAACTCTTACCCTGGCCTAAAAGCTAAGGTCTGAACTCTTACTCTGGCCTAATAGCTAAGGTCTTAACTCTTACTCTGGCCTAACAGCTAAGGTCTTAGACTCTTACTCTGGCCTAATAGCTAAGGTCTTAACTCTTACTCTGGCCTAATAGCTAAGGTCTTAGACTCGTACTATGGCCTACAGGTTAAGGTCTTAACTCTTACTCTGGCCTACTGGTTAAGGCCTTAACTCTTACTCTGGCCTAATAGCTAAGGTCCTAGACTCGTACTCTGGCCTACTGGTTAAGGTCTTAACTCTTACTCTGACCTATTAGCTAAGGTCTTAACTCTTACTCTGGCCTAATATCTAAGGTCTTAGACTCGTACTCTGGCCAAATGGTTAAGGTCTTAACTCTTACTCTGGCCTAATGGTTAAGGTTTTAAATCTTACTCAGGCCTAATAGCTAAGGTCTTAACTCTTATTCTGGCCTAATGGTTAAGGTCTTAACTCTTACTCTGGCCTAATAGCTAAGGGCTTAACTCTTACTCTGGCCTAATAGCTAAGGTCTTAGACTCGTACTCTGAACTACTTTTTAAGGTCTTATCTCTTACTCTGGCCTAATAAGCTAAGGTCTTAGACTCGTACTCTGGCCTAATGGTTAAGGTCTTAACTCTTACTCTGGCCTAATAACTAAGGGCTTAACTCTTACTCTGGCCTAATAGCTAAGGTCTTAGACTCGTACTATGGCCTACAGGTTAATGTCTTAGATCTTACTCTGGCCTAATAGCTAAGGTCTTACTTACTCTGGCCTAATAGCTAAGGTCTTAGACTCGTACTATGGCCTACAGGTTAAGGTCTTAACTCTTACTCTTGCCTAATAGCTAAGGTCTTAACTCTTACTCTGGCCTACTGGTTAAGGTCTTAACTCTTACTCTGGCCTAATAGCTAATGTCTTAGACTCGTACTCTGGCCTACTGGTTAAGGTCTTAACTCTTACTCTGGCCTAATAGCTAAGGTCTTAGACTCGTACTCTGGCCTAATGGTTAAGGTCTTAACTCTTACTCTGACCTATTAGCTAAGGTCTTAATTCTTACTCTGGCCTAATAGCTAAGGTCTTAGACTCGTACTCTGGCCTGATGGTTAAGGTCTTAACTCTTACTCTGGCCTACTGGTTAAGGTATTAACTCTTACTCTGGCCTAATTGCTAAGGTCTTAGACTCGTACTCTGGCCTGATGGTTAAGGTCTTAACTCTTACTCTGGCCTACTGGTTAAGGTATTAACTCTTAATCTGGCCTGATAGCTAAGGTCTTAGACTTGTACTCTGGCCTAATGGTTAAGGTCTTAACTCTTACTCTGGCCTACTGGTTAAGGTATTAACTCTTACTCTGGCCTAATTGCTAAGGTCTTAGACTCGTACTCTGGCCTACTGGTTAAGGTCTTAACTCTTACTCTGGCCTAATAGCTAAGGTCTTAGACTCGTACTATGGCCTACAGGTTAAGGTCTTAACTCTTACTCTGGCCTACTGGTTAAGGCCTTAACTCTTACTCTGGCCTAATAGCTAAGGTCCTAGACTCGTACTCTGGCCTACTGGTTAAGGTCTTAACTCTTACTCTGACCTATTAGCTAAGGTCTTAACTCTTACTCTGGCCTAATAGCTAAGGTCATAGACTCGTACTCTGGCCTAATGGTTAAGGTCTTAACTCTTACTCTGGCCTACTGGTTAAGGTCTTAACTCTTACTCTGGCCTAATAGCTAAGGTCTTAGACTCATAATCTGGCCTAATGGTTAAGGTCTTAACTCTTACTCTGGCCTACTGATTAAGGTCTTAACTCTTACTCTGGCCTAATAGCTAAGGTCTTAGACTCGTACTCTGGCCTAATGGTTAAGGTCTTAACTCTTACTCTGGCCTACTGGTTAAGGTCTTAACTCTTACGCTGGCCTATTAGCTAAGGTCTTAACTCTTACTCTGGCCCAATAGCTAAGGTCTTAGACTCGTACTCTGGCCTAATGGTTAAGGTCTTAACTCTTACTCTGGCCTAATAGCTAAGGTCTTAACTCTTACTCTGGCCTAATAGCTAAGGTCTTAGACTCGTACTATTGCCTAATGGTTAAGGTCTTAACTCTTACTCTGGCCTACTGGTTAAGGTCTTAACTCTTACGCTGGCCTACAGGTTAAGGTCTTAACTCTTACTCTGGCATAATAGCTAAGGTCTTAACTCTTCCTCTGGCCTACTGGTTAAGGTCTTAACTCTTACTCTGGCCTAATAGCTAAGGTCTTAGACTCGTACTCTGGCCTAATGGTTAAGGTCTTAACTCTTACTCTGGCCTACTGGTTAAGGTCTTAACTCTTACTCTGGCCTAATAGCTAAGGTCTTAGACTCGTACTCTAGTCTAATGGTTAAGGTCTTAACTCTTACTCTGGCCTAATGGTTAAGGTCTTAACTCTTACTCTCGTCTAATAGCTAAGGTCTTAACTCTTACTCTGGCCTAATAGCTAAGGTCTTAGACTCGTACTCTGGCCTACTAGTTAAGGTCTTAACTCTTCTCTGGCCTAATAGCTAAGGTCTTAGACTCGTACTCTGGCCTAATGGTTAAGGTCTTAACTCTTACTCTGGCCTACTGGTTAAGGTCTTAACTCTTACTCTGGCCTAATAGCTAAGGTCTTAACTCTTACTCTGGCCTAATAGCTAAGGTCTTAGACTCGTACTCTGGCCAAATGGTTAAGGTCTTAACTCTTACTCTGGTCTAATAGCTAAGGTCTTAACTCTTACTCTGGCCTAATAGCTAAGGTCTTAGACTTGTACTCTGGCCTACTGGTTAAGGTCTTAACTCTTACTCTGGCCTAATAGCTAAGGTCTTAGACTCGTACTCTGGCCTAATGGTTAAGGTCTTAACTCTTACTCTGGCCTAATGGTTAAGGTCTTAACTCTAACTCTGGCCTACTGGTTAAGGTCTTAACTCTTACTCTGGCCTAATAGCTTAGGTCTTAACTCTTACTCTGGCCTAATAGCTAAGGTCTTAGACTCGTACTATGGCCTACAGGTTAAGGTCCTAACTCTTACTATGGCCTACTGGTTAAGGTCTTAACTCTTACTCTGGCCTAATAGCTAAGGTCCTAGACTCATACTCTGGCCTACTGGTTAAGGTCTTAACTCTTACTCTGACCTAAAAGCTAAGGTCTTAACTCTTACTCTGGCCTAATAGCTAAGGTCTTAGACTCGTACTCTGGCCTAATGGTTAAGGTCCTAACTCTTACTCTGGCCTACAGGTTAAGGTCTTAACTCTTACTCTGGCCTAATAGCTAAGGTATTAGACTCGTACTCTGGCCTAATGGCTAAGGTCTTAACTCTTACTCTGGCCTACTGGTTAAAGTCTTAACTCTTACTCTGGCCTACTGGTTAAGGTCTTAACTCTTACTCTGGCCTAATAGCCAAGGTCTTAACTCATACTCTGGCCTAATAGATAAGGTCTTAAGTCTTACTCTGGCCTAATGGTTAAGGTCTTAACTCTTACTCTGGCCTAATAGCTAAGGTCTTAACTCTTACTCTGGCCTAATGGTTAAGGTCTTAACTCTTACTCTGGTCTAATAGCTAAGGTCTTAACTCTTACTCTGGCCTAATAGCTAAGGTCTTAGACTCGTACTCTGGCCTACTGGTTAAGGTCTTAACTCTTACTCTGGCCTAATAGCTAAGGTCTTAGACTCGTACTCTGGCCTAATGGTTAAGGTCTTAACTCTTACTCTGGCCTAATAACTAAGGTCTGAACTCTTACTCTGGCCTAATAGCTAAGGTCTTAACTCTTACTCTGGCCTAATAGCTAAGGTCTTAACTCTTACTCTGGCCTAATAGCTAAGGTCTTAGACTCTTACTCTGGCCTAATAGCTAAGGTCTTAACTCTTACTCTGGCCTAATAGCTAAGGTCTTAGACTCGTACTCTGGCCTAATGGTTAAGGTCTTAACTCTTACTCTGGCCTACAGGTTAAGGTCTTAACTCTTACTCTGGCCTACTGGTTAAGGTCTTAACTCTTACTCTGGCCTAATAGCTAAGGTCTTAGACTCGTACTCTGGCCTAATGGTTAAGGCCTTAACTCTTACTCTGGCCTACTGGTTAAGGTCTTAACTCTTACTCTGGCCTAATAGCTAAGGTCTTAGACTCGTACTCTGGCCTAATGGTTACGGTCTTAACTCTTATTCTGGCGGAATAGCTAAGGTCTTAAACTCGTACTCTGGCCTACTGGTTAAGGTCTTAACTCTTACTCTGGCCTACTGGTTAAGGTCTTAACTCTTACTCTGGCCTAATAGCTAAGGTCTTAACTCTTACTCTTGCCTAATAGCTAAGGTCTTAGACTCGTACTCTGGCCTAATGGTTAAGGTCTTAACTCTTACTCTGGCCTACTGGTTAAGGTCTTAACTCTTACGCTGGCCTACTGGTTAAGGTCTTAACTCTTACTCTGGCCTAATGGTTAAGGTCTTAACTCTTACTCTGGCCTAATAGCTAAGGTCTTAACTCTTACTCTGGCCTAATGGTTAAGGTCTTAACTCTTACTCTGGCCTAATAGCTAAAGTCTTAACTCTTACTCTGGCCTAATAGCTAAGGTCTTAGACTCGTACTCTGGCCTACTGGTTAAGGTCTTAACTCTTTCTCTGGCCAAATAGCTAAGGTCTCAGACTTGTACTCTGGCCTAATGGTTAAGGTCTTAACTCTCACTCTGGCCTACTGGTTAAGGTCTTAATTCTTACGCTGGCCTATTGGTTAAGGTCTTAAGTCTTACTCTGGACTACTGGTTAAGGTCTTAACTCTTACTCTGGCCTAATAGCTAGGGTCTTAACTCTTACTCTGGCCTAATAGCTAAGGTCTTAGACTCGTACTCTGGCCTAATGGTTAAGGTATTAACTCTTACTCTGGCCTAATAGCTAAGGTCTTAACTCTTACTCTGGCCTAATAGCTAAGGTCTTAGACTCGTACTATGGCCTACAGGTTAAGGTCTTAACTCTTACTCTGGCCTACTGGTTAAGGTCTTAACTCTTACTCTGGCCTAATAGCTAAGGTCCTATACTCGTACTCTGGCCTATTGGTTAAGGTCTTAACTCTTACTCTGACCTAATAGCTAAGGTCTTAACTCTTACTCTGGCCTAATAGCTAAGGTCTTAGACTCATACTCTGGCCTAATGGTTAAGGTCTTAACTCTTACTCTGGCCTACTGGCTAAGGTCTTAACTCTTACTCTGGCCTAATAGCTAAGGTCTTAGACTCGTACTCTGGCCTAATGGTTAAGGTCTTAACTCTTACTCTGGCCTTCTGGTTAAGGTCTTCACTCTTACTCTGGCCTTATGGTTAAGGTCTTAACTCTTACTCTGGCCTAATAGCTAAGGTCTTAACTTGTACTTTGGCCTAATGGTTAAGGTCTTAACTCTTGCTCTGGCCTAATAGCTAAGGTCTTAACTCTTACTCTGGCCTAATAGCTAAGGTCTTAGACTCGTACTCTGGCCTAATCGTTAAGGTCTTAACTCTTACCCTGGCCTAAAAGCTAAGGTCTTAGACTCGTACTCTGGCCTAATAGCTAAGTTCTTAGACTCGTACTCTGGTCTAATAGCTAAGGTCTTAGACTCATACTCTGGCCTAATGGTTAAGGTCTTAACTCTTAATCTGGCCTAATAGCTAAGGTCTTAGACTCGTACTCTGGCCTAATGGTTAAGGTCTTAACTCTTACTCTGGCCTAATAGCTAAGGTCTTAGACTCGTACTCTGGCCTAATGGTTAAGGTCTTAACTCTTACTCTGGCCTAATAGCTAAGGTCTTAACTCTTACTCTGGCCTAATAGCTAAGGTCTTAACTCTTACTCTGGCCTAATAGCTAAGGTCTTAGACTCGTACTCTGGCCTAATGGTTAAGGTCCTAACTCTTACGCTGGCCTACTGGTTAAGGTCTTAACTCTTACTCTGGCCTAATAGCTAGGGTCTTAACTCTTACTCTGGCCTAATAGCTAAGGTCTTAGACTCGTACTCTGGCCTAATGGTTAAGGTATTAACTGTTACTCTGGCCTAATAGCTAAAGTCTTAACTCTTACTCTGGCCTAATAGCTAAGGTCTTAGACTCGTACTCTGGCCTACTGGTTAAGGTCTTAACTCTTTCTCTGGCCAAATAGCTAAGGTCTCAGACTTGTACTCTGGCCTAATAGTTAAGGTCTTAACTCTCACTCTGGCCTACTGGTTAAGGTCTTAATTCTTACGCTGGCCTACTGGTTAAGGTCTTAAGTCTTACTCTGGCCTAATAGCTAAGGTCTTAGACTCGTACTCTGGCCTAATGGTTAAGGTCTTAACTCTTACTCTGGCCTACAGGTTAAGGTCTTAACTCTTACTCTGGCCTACTGGTTAAGGTCTTAACTCTTACTCTGGCCTAATAGCTAAGGTCTTAGACTCGTACTCTGGCCTAATGGTTAAGGCCTTAACTCTTACTCTGGCCTACTGGTTAAGGTCTTAACTCTTACTCTGGCCTAATAGCTAAGGTCTTAGACTCGTACTCTGGCCTAATGGTTACGGTCTTAACTCTTACTCTGGCGGAATAGCTAAGGTCTTAAACTCGTACTCTGGCCTACTGGTTAAGGTCTTAACTCTTACTCTGGCCTACTGGTTAAGGTCTTAACTCTTACTCTGGCCTAATAGCTAAGGTCTTAACTCTTACTCTTGCCTAATAGCTAAGGTCTTAGACTCGTACTCTGGCCTAATGGTTAAGGTCTTAACTCTTACTCTGGCCTACTGGTTAAGGTCTTAACTCTTACGCTGACCTACTGGTTAAGGTCTTAACTCTTACTCTGGCCTAATGGTTAAGGTCTTAACTCTTACTCTGGCCTAATAGCTAAGGTCTTAACTCTTACTCTGGCCTAATGGTTAAGGTCTTAACTGTTACTCTGGCCTAATAGCTAAAGTCTTAACTCTTACTCTGGCCTAATAGCTAAGGTCTTAGACTCGTACTCTGGCCTACTGGTTAAGGTCTTAACTCTTTCTCTGGCCAAATAGCTAAGGTCTCAGACTTGTACTCTGGCCTAATGGTTAATGTCTTAACTCTCACTCTGGCCTACTGGTTAAGGTCTTAATTCTTACGCTGGCCTATTGGTTAAGGTCTTAACTCTTACTCTGGCCTAATAGCTAGGGTCTTAACTCTTACTCTGGCCTAATAGCTAAGGTCTTAGACTCGTACTCTGGCCTAATGGTTAAGGTATTAACTCTTACTCTGGCCTAATAGCTAAGGTCTTAACTCTTACTCTGGCCTAATAGCTAAGGTCTTAGACTCGTACTATGGCCTACAGGTTAAGGTCTTAACTCTTACTCTGGCCTACTGGTTAAGGTCTTAACTCTTACTCTGGCCTAATAGCTAAGGTCCTATACTCGTACTCTGGCCTATTGGTTAAGGTCTTAACTCTTACTCTGACCTAATAGCTAAGGTCTTAACTCTTACTCTGGCCTAATAGCTAAGGTCTTAGACTCATACTCTGGCCTAATGGTTAAGGTCTTAACTCTTACTCTGGCCTACTGGCTAAGGTCTTAACTCTTACTCTGGCCTAATAGCTAAGGTCTTAGACTCGTACTCTGGCCTAATGGTTAAGGTCTTAACTCTTACTCTGGCCTTCTGGTTAAGGTCTTCACTCTTACTCTGGCCTTATGGTTAAGGTCTTAACTCTTACTCTGGCCTAATAGCTAAGGTCTTAACTTGTACTTTGGCCTAATGGTTAAGGTCTTAACTCTTGCTCTGGCCTAATAGCTAAGGTCTTAACTCTTACTCTGGCCTAATAGCTAAGGTCTTAGACTCGTACTCTGGCCTAATCGTTAAGGTCTTAACTCTTACCCTGGCCTAAAAGCTAAGGTCTTAGACTCGTACTCTGGCCTAATAGCTAAGTTCTTAGACTCGTACTCTGGTCTAATAGCTAAGGTCTTAGACTCATACTCTGGCCTAATGGTTAAGGTCTTAACTCTTAATCTGGCCTAATAGCTAAGGTCTTAGACTCGTACTCTGGCCTACTGGTTAAGGTCTTAACTCTTACGCTGGCCTACTGGTTAAGGTCTTAACTCTTACTCTGGCCTACTGGTTAAGGTCTTAACTCTTACTCTTGCCTAATAGCTAAGGTCTTAGACTCGTACTCTGGCCTAATGGTTAAGGTCTTAACTCTTACTCTGGCCTAATAGCTAAGGTCTTAGACTCGTACTCTGGCCTAATGGTTAAGGTCTTAACTCTTACTCTGGCCTAATGGTTATGGTCTTAACTCTTACCCTGGCCTAAAAGCTAAGGTCTTAGACTCGTACTCTGGCCTAATAGCTAAGTTCTTAGACTCGTACTCTGGTCTAATAGCTAAGGTCTTAGACTCATACTCTGGCCTAATGGTTAAGGTCTTAACTCTTAATCTGGCCTAATAGCTAAGGTCTTAGACTCGTACTCTGGCCTACTGGTTAAGGTCTTAACTCTTACGCTGGCCTACTGGTTAAGGTCTTAACTCTTACTCTGGCCTACTGGTTAAGGTCTTAACTCTTACTCTTGCCTAATAGCTAAGGTCTTAGACTCGTACTCTGGCCTAATGGTTAAGGTCTTAACTCTTACTCTGGCCTAATAGCTAAGGTCTTAGACTCGTACTCTGGCCTAATGGTTAAGGTCTTAACTCTTACTCTGGCCTAATAGCTAAGGTCTTAACTCTTACTCTGGCCTAATAGCTAAGGTCTTAACTCTTACTCTGGCCTAATAGCTAAGGTCTTAACTCTTACTCTGGCCTAATAGCTAAGGTCTTAGACTCGTACTCTGGCCTAATGGTTAAGGTCCTAACTCTTACACTGGCCTACTGGTTAAGGTCTTAACTCTTACTCTGGCCTAATAGCTAAGGTCTTAGACTCGTACTCTGGCCTACTGGTTAAGGTCTTAACTCTTACGCTGGCCTACTGGTTAAGGTCTTAACTCTTACTCTGGCCTACTGGTTAAGGTCTTAACTCTTACTCTTGCCTAATAGCTAAGGTCTTAGACTCGTACTCTGGCCTAATGGTTAAGGTCTTAACTCTTACTCTGGCCTAATAGCTAAGGTCTTAGACTCGTACTCTGGCCTAATGGTTAAGGTCTTAACTCTTACTCTGGCCTAATGGTTATGGTCTTAACTCTTACCCTGGCCTAAAAGCTAAGGTCTTAGACTCGTACTCTGGCCTAATAGCTAAGTTCTTAGACTCGTACTCTGGTCTAATAGCTAAGGTCTTAGACTCATACTCTGGCCTAATGGTTAAGGTCTTAACTCTTAATCTGGCCTAATAGCTAAGGTCTTAGACTCGTACTCTGGCCTACTGGTTAAGGTCTTAACTCTTACGCTGGCCTACTGGTTAAGGTCTTAACTCTTACTCTGGCCTACTGGTTAAGGTCTTAACTCTTACTCTTGCCTAATAGCTAAGGTCTTAGACTCGTACTCTGGCCTAATGGTTAAGGTCTTAACTCTTACTCTGGCCTAATAGCTAAGGTCTTAGACTCGTACTCTGGCCTAATGGTTAAGGTCTTAACTCTTACTCTGGCCTAATAGCTAAGGTCTTAACTCTTACTCTGGCCTAATAGCTAAGGTCTTAACTCTTACTCTGGCCTAATAGCTAAGGTCTTAGACTCGTACTCTGGCCTAATGGTTAAGGTCCTAACTCTTACGCTGGCCTACTGGTTAAGGTCTTAACTCTTACTCTGGCCTAATAGCTAGGGTCTTAACTCTTACTCTGGCCTAATAGCTAAGGTCTTAGACTCGTACTCTGGCCTAATGGTTAAGGTATTAACTGTTACTCTGGCCTAATAGCTAAAGTCTTAACTCTTACTCTGGCCTAATAGCTAAGGTCTTAGACTCGTACTCTGGCCTACTGGTTAAGGTCTTAACTCTTTCTCTGGCCAAATAGCTAAGGTCTCAGACTTGTACTCTGGCCTAATAGTTAAGGTCTTAACTCTCACTCTGGCCTACTGGTTAAGGTCTTAATTCTTACGCTGGCCTACTGGTTAAGGTCTTAAGTCTTACTCTGGCCTAATAGCTAAGGTCTTAGACTCGTACTCTGGCCTAATGGTTAAGGTCTTAACTCTTACTCTGGACTACTGGTTAAGGTCTTAACTCTTACTCTGGCCTAATAGCTAGGGTCTTAACTCTTACTCAGGCCTAATAGCTAAGGTCTTAGACTCGTACTCTGGGCTAATGGTTAAGGTATTAACTCTTACTCTGGCCTAATAGCTAAGGTCTTAACTCTTACTCTGGCCTAATAGCTAAGGTCTTAGACTCGTACTATGGCCTACAGGTTAAGGTCTTAACTCTTACTCTGGCCTACTGGTTAAGGTCTTAACTCTTACTCTGGCCTAATAGCTAAGGTCCTATACTCGTACTCTGGCCTATTGGTTAAGGTCTTAACTCTTACTCTGACCTAATAGCTAAGGTCTTAACTCTTACTCTGGCCTAATAGCTAAGGTCTTAGACTCATACTCTGGCCTAATGGTTAAGGTCTTAACTCTTACTCTGGCCTACTGGCTAAGGTCTTAACTCTTACTCTGGCCTAATAGCTAAGGTCTTAGACTCGTACTCTGGCCTAATGGTTAAGGTCTTAACTCTTACTCTGGCCTTCTGGTTAAGGTCTTCACTCTTACTCTGGCCTTATGGTTAAGGTCTTAACTCTTACTCTAGCCTAATAGCTAAGGTCTTAACTTGTACTTTGGCCAAATGGTTAAGGTCATAACTCTTGCTCTGGCCTAATAGCTAAGGTCTTAACTCTTACTCTGGCCTAATAGCTAAGGTCTTAGACTCGTACTCTGGCCTAATGGTTAAGGTCTTAACTCTTACCCTGGCCTAAAAGCTAAGGTCTTAGACTCGTACTCTGGCCTAATAGCTAAGTTCTTAGACTCGTACTCTGGTCTAATAGCTAAGGTCTTAGACTCATACTCTGGCCTAATGGTTAAGGTCTTAACTCTTAATCTGGCCTAATAGCTAAGGTCTTAGACTCGTACTCTGGCCTACTGGTTAAGGTCTTAACTCTTACGCTGGCCTACTGGTTAAGGTCTTAACTCTTACTCTGGCCTACTGGTTAAGGTCTTAACTCTTACTCTTGCCTAATAGCTAAGGTCTTAGACTCGTACTCTGGCCTAATGGTTAAGGTCTTAACTCTTACTCTGGCCTAATAGCTAAGGTCTTAGACTCGTACTCTGGCCTAATGGTTAAGGTCTTAACTCTTACTCTGGCCTAATAGCTAAGGTCTTAACTCTTACTCTGGCCTAATAGCTAAGGTCTTAACTCTTACTCTGGCCTAATAGCTAAGGTCTTAGACTCATACTATGGCCTACAGGTTAAGGTCTTAACTCTTACTCTGGCCTACTGGTTAAGGTCTTAACTCTTACTCTGGCCTAATAGCTAAGGTCCTAGACTCGTACTCTGGCCTACTGGTTAAGGTCTTAACTCTTACTCTGACCTAATAGCTAAGGTCTTAACTCTTACTCTGGCCTAATAGCTAAGGTCTTAGACTCGTACTCTGGCCTAATGGTTAAGGTCCGAACTCTTACTCTGGCCTACTGGTTAAGGTCTTAACTCTTACTCTGGCCTAATAGCTAAGGTCTTAGACTCGTACTCTGGCCTAATGGTTAAGGTCTTAACTCTTACTCTGGCCTACTAGTTAAGGTCTTAACTCTTACTCTGGCCTACTGGTTAAGGTCTTAACTCTTACTCTGGCCTAATAGCTAAGGTCTTAACTCTTACTCTGGCCTAATAGCTAAGGTCTTAACTCTTACTGTGGCCTAATAGCTAAGGTCTTAGACTCGTATTCTGGCCAAATGGTTAAGGTCTTAACTCTTACTCTGGCCTAATGGTTAAGGTCTTAACTCTTACTCTGGTCTAATAGCTAAGGTCTTAACTCTTACTCTGGCCTAATAGCTAACGTCTTAGACTCGTACTCTGGCCTACTGGTTAAGGTCTTAACTCTTACTCTGGCCTAATAGCTAAGGTCTTAACTCTTACTCTGGCCTAATGGTTAAGGTCTTAACTCTAACTCTGGCCTACTGGTTAAGGTCTTAATTCTTACGCTGGCCTACTGGTTAAGGTCTTAAGTCTTACTCTGGCCTAATAGCTAAGGTCTTAGACTCGTACTCTGGCCTAATGGTTAAGGTCTTAACTCTTACTCTGGACTACTGGTTAAGGTCTTAACTCTTACTCTGGCCTAATAGCTAGGGTCTTAACTCTTACCCTGGCCTAATAGCTAAGGTCTTAGACTCGTACTCTGGCCTAATGGTTAAGGTATTAACTCTTACTCTGGCCTAATAGCTAAGGTCTTAGACTCGTACTATGGCCTACAGGTTAAGGTCTTAACTCTTACTCTGGCCTACTGGTTAAGGTCTTAACTCTTACTCTGGCCTAATAGCTAAGGTCCTATACTCGTACTCTGGCCTATTGGTTAAGGTCTTAACTCTTACTCTGACCTAATAGCTAAGGTCTTAACTCTTACTCTGGCCTAATAGCTAAGGTCTTAGACTCATACTCTGGCCTAATGGTTAAGGTCTTAACTCTTACTCTGGCCTACTGGCTAAGGTCTTAACTCTTACTCTGGCCTACAGGTTAAGGTCTTAACTCTTACTCTGGCCTACTGGTTAAGGTCTTAACTCTTACTCTGGCCTAATAGCTAAGGTCATAGACTCGTACTCTGGCCTACTGGTTAAGGTCTTAACTCTTACTATGGCCTACTGGTTAAGGTCTTAACTCTTACTCTGGCCTAATAGCTAAGGTCCTAGACTCTTACTCTGGCCTAATGGTTAAGGTCTTAACTCTTACTCTGGTCTAATAGCTAAGGTCTTAACTCTTACTCTGGCCTAATAGCTAACGTCTTAGACTCGTACTCTGGCCTACTGGTTAAGGTCTTAACTCTTACTCTGGCCTAATAGCTAAGGTCTTAACTCTTACTCTGGCCTAATGGTTAACGTCTTAACTCTAACTCTGGCCTACTGGTTAAGGTCTTAATTCTTACGCTGGCCTACTGGTTAAGGTCTTAAGTCTTACTCTGGCCTAATAGCTAAGGTCTTAGACTCGTACTCTGGCCTAATGGTTAAGGTCTTAACTCTTACTCTGGACTACTGGTTAAGGTCTTAACTCTTACTCTGGCCTAATAGCTAGGGTCTTAACTCTTACTCTGGCCTAATAGCTAAGGTCTTAGACTCGTACTCTGGCCTAATGGTTAAGGTATTAACTCTTACTCTGGCCTAATAGCTAAGGTCTTAGACTCGTACTATGGCCTACAGGTTAAGGTCTTAACTCTTACTCTGGCCTACTGGTTAAGGTCTTAACTCTTACTCTGGCCTAATAGCTAAGGTCCTATTCTCGTACTCTGGCCTATTGGTTAAGGTCTTAACTCTTACTCTGACCTAATAGCTAAGGTCTTAACTCTTACTCTGGCCTAATAGCTAAGGTCTTAGACTCATACTCTGGCCTAATGGTTAAGGTCTTAACTCTTACTCTGGCCTACTGGCTAAGGTCTTAACTCTTACTCTGGCCTAATAGCTAAGGTCTTAGACTCGTACTCTAGCCTAATGGTTAAGGTCTTAACTCTTACTCTGGCCTTCTGGTTAAGGTCTTCACTCTTACTCTGGCCTACTGGTTAAGGTCTTAACACTTACTCTGGCCTAATAGCTAAGGTCTTAACTTGTACTCTGGCCTAATGGTTAAGGTCTTAACTCTTGCTCTGGCCTAATAGCTAAGGTCTTAACTCTTACTCTGGCCTAATAGCTAAGGTCTTAGACTCGTACTCTGGCCTAATGGTTAAGGTCTTAACTCTTACCCTGGCCTAAAAGCTAAGGTCTGAACTCTTACTCTGGCCTAATAGCTAAGGTCTTAACTCTTACTCTGGCCTAATAGCTAAGGTCTTAGACTCGTACTCTGGCCTAATGGTTAAGGTCTTAACTCTTACTCTGGCCTACAGGTTAAGGTCTTAACTCTTACTCTGGCCTACTGGTTAAGGTCTTAACTCTTACTCTGGCCTAATAGCTAAGGTCATAGACTCGTACTCTGGCCTACTGGTTAAGGTCTTAACTCTTACTATGGCCTACTGGTTAAGGTCTTAACTCTTACTCTGGCCTAATAGCTAAGGTCCTAGACTCATACTCTGGCCTACTGGTTAAGGTCTTAACTCTTACTCTGACCTAAAAGCTAAGGTCTTAACTCTTACTCTGGCCTAATAGCTAAGGTCTTAGACTCGTACTCTGGCCTAATGGTTAAGGTCCTAACTCTTACTCTGGCCTACTGGTTAAGGTCTTAACTCTTACTCTGGCCTAATAGCTAAGGTATTAGACTCGTACTCTGGCCTAATGGCTAAGGTCTTAACTCTTACTCTGGCCTACTGGTTAAAGTCTTAACTCTTACTCTGGCCTACTGGTTAAGGTCTTAACTCTTACTCTGGCCTAATAGCCAAGGTCTTAACTCATATGCTGGCCTAATAGATAAGGTCTTAAGTCTTACTCTGGCCTAATGGTTAAGGTCTTAACTCTTACTCTGGCCTAATAGCTAAGGTCTTAACTCTTACTCTGGCCTAATGGTTAAGGTCTTAACTCTTACTCTGGTCTAATAGCTAAGGTCTTAACTCTTACTCTGGCCTAATAGCTAAGGTCTTAGACTCGTACTCTGGCCTACTGGTTAAGGTCTTAACTCTTACTCTGGCCTAATAGCTAAGGTCTTAGACTCGTACTCTGGCCTAATGGTTAAGGTCTTAACTCTTACTCTGGCCTAATAACTAAGGTCTGAACTCTTACTCTGGCCTAATAGCTAAGGTCTTAACTCTTACTCTGGCCTAATAGCTAAGGTCTTAGACTCTTACTCTGGCCTAATAGCTAAGGTCTTAACTCTTGCTCTGGCCTAATAGCTAAGGTCTTAACTCTTACTCTGGCCTAATAGCTAAGGTCTTAGACTCGTACTCTGGCCTAATGGTTAAGGTCTTAACTCTTACCCTGGCCTAAAAGCTAAGGTCTGAACTCTTACTCTGGCCTAATAGCTAAGGTCTTAACTCTTACTCTGGCCTAATAGCTAAGGTCTTAGACTCGTACTCTGGCCTAATGGTTAAGGTCTTAACTCTTACTCTGGCCTACAGGTTAAGGTCTTAACTCTTACTCTGGCCTACTGGTTAAGGTCTTAACTCTTACTCTGGCCTAATAGCTAAGGTCATAGACTCGTACTCTGGCCTACTGGTTAAGGTCTTAACTCTTACTATGGCCTACTGGTTAAGGTCTTAACTCTTACTCTGGCCTAATAGCTAAGGTCCTAGACTCATACTCTGGCCTACTGGTTAAGGTCTTAACTCTTACTCTGACCTAAAAGCTAAGGTCTTAACTCTTACTCTGGCCTAATAGCTAAGGTCTTAGACTCGTACTCTGGCCTAATGGTTAAGGTCCTAACTCTTACTCTGGCCTACTGGTTAAGGTCTTAACTCTTACTCTGGCCTAATAGCTAAGGTATTAGACTCGTACTCTGGCCTAATGGCTAAGGTCTTAACTCTTACTCTGGCCTACTGGTTAAAGTCTTAACTCTTACTCTGGCCTACTGGTTAAGGTCTTAACTCTTACTCTGGCCTAATAGCCAAGGTCTTAACTCATACGCTGGCCTAATAGATAAGGTCTTAAGTCTTACTCTGGCCTAATGGTTAAGGTCTTAACTCTTACTCTGGCCTAATAGCTAAGGTCTTAACTCTTACTCTGGCCTAATGGTTAAGGTCTTAACTCTTAATCTGGTCTAATAGCTAAGGTCTTAACTCTTACTCTGGCCTAATAGCTAAGGTCTTAGACTCGTACTCTGGCCTACTGGTTAAGGTCTTAACTCTTACTCTGGCCTAATAGCTAAGGTCTTAGACTCGTACTCTGGCCTAATGGTTAAGGTCTTAACTCTTACTCTGGCCTAATAACTAAGGTCTGAACTCTTACTCTGGCCTAATAGCTAAGGTCTTAACTCTTACTCTGGCCTAATAGCTAAGGTCTTAGACTCTTACTCTGGACTAATAGCTAAGGTCTTAACTCTTACTCTGGCCTAATAGCTAAGGTCTTAGACTCGTACTCTGGCCTAATGGTTAAGGTCTTAACTCTTACTCTGGCCTACAGGTTAAGGTCTTAACTCTTACTCTGGCCTACTGGTTAAGGTCTTAACTCTTACTCTGGCCTAATAGCTAAGGTCTTAGACTCGTACTCTGGCCTAATGGTTAAGGCCTTAACTCTTACTCTGGCCTACTGGTTAAGGTCTTAACTCTTACTCTGGCCTAATAGCTAAGGTCTTAGACTCGTACTCTGGCCTAATGGTTACGGTCTTAACTCTTACTCTGGCGGAATAGCTAAGGTCTTAAACTCGTACTCTGGCCTACTGGTTAAGGTTTTAACTCTTACTCTGGCCTAATAGCTAAGGTCTTAACTCTTACTCTTGCCTAATAGCTAAGGTCTTAGACTCGTACTCTGGCCTAATGGTTAAGGTCTTAACTCTTACTCTGGCCTACTGGTTAAGGTCTTAACTCTTACGCTGGCCTACTGGTTAAGGTCTTAACTCTTACTCTGGCCTAATGGTTAAGGTCTTAACTCTTACTCTGGCCTAATAGCTAAGGTCTTAACTCTTACTCTGGCCTAATGGTTAAGGTCTTAACTGTTACTCTGGCCTAATAGCTAAAGTCTTAACTCTTACTCTGGCCTAATAGCTAAGGTCTTAGACTCGTACTCTGGCCTACTGTTTAAGGTCTTAACTCTTTCTCTGGCCAAATAGCTAAGCTCTCAGACTTGTACTCTGGCCTAATGGTTAAGGTCTTAACTCTCACTCTGGCCTACTGGTTAAGGTCTTAATTCTTACGCTGGCCTACTGGTTAAGGTCTTAAGTCTTACTCTGGCCTAATAGCTAAGGTCTTAGACTCGTACTCTGGCCTAATGGTTAAGGTCTTAACTCTTACTCTGGACTACTGGTTAAGGTCTTAACTCTTACTCTGGCCTAATAGCTAGGGTCTTAACTCTTACTCTGGCCTAATAGCTAAGGACTTAGACTCGTACTCTGGCCTAATGGTTAAGGTATTAACTCTTACTCTGGCCTAATAGCTAAGGTCTTAACTCTTACTCTGGCCTAATAGCTAAGGTCTTAGACTCGTACTATGGCCTACAGGTTAAGGTCTTAACTCTTACTCTGGCCTACTGGTTAAGGTCTTAACTCTTACTCTGGCCTAATAGCTAAGGTCCTATACTCGTACTCTGGCCTATTGGTTAAGGTCTTAACTCTTACTCTGACCTAATAGCTAAGGTCTTAACTCTTCCTCTGGCCTAATAGCTAAGGTCTTAGACTCATACTCTGGCCTAATGGTTAAGGTCTTAACTCTTACTCTGGCCTACTGGCTAAGGTCTTAACTCTTACTCTGGCCTAATAGCTAAGGTCTTAGACTCGTACTCTGGCCTAATGGTTAAGGTCTTAACTCTTACTCTGGCCTTCTGGTTAAGGTCTTCACTCTTACTCTGGCCTACTGGTTAAGGTCTTAACTCTTACTCTGGCCTAATAGCTAAGGTCTTAACTTGTACTCTGGCCTAATGGTTAAGGTCTTAACTCTTGCTCTGGCCTAATAGCTAAGGTCTTAACTCTTACTCTGGCCTAATAGCTAAGGTCTTAGACTCGTACTCTGGCCTAATGGTTAAGGTCTTAACTCTTACCCTGGCCTAAAAGCTAAGGTCTGAACTCTGGCCTAATAGCTAAGGTCTTAACTCTTACTCTGGCCTAACAGCTAAGGTCTTAGACTCTTACTCTGGCCTAATAGCTAAGGTATTAACTCTTACTCTGGCCTAATAGCTAAGGTCTTAGACTCGTACTATGGCCTACAGGTTAAGGTCTTAACTCTTACTCTGGCCTACTGGTTAAGGTCTTAACTCTTACTCTGGCCTAATAGCTAAGGTCCTATACTCGTACTCTGGCCTATTGGTTAAGGTCTTAACTCTTACTCTGACCTAATAGCTAAGGTCTTAACTCTTACTCTGGCCTAATAGCTAAGGTCTTAGACTCATACTCTGGCCTAATGGTTAAGGTCTTAACTCTTACTCTGGCCTACTGGCTAAGGTCTTAACTCTTACTCTGGCCTAATAGCTAAGGTCTTAGACTCGTACTCTAGCCTAATGGTTAAGGTCTTAACTCTTACTCTGGCCTTCTGGTTAAGGTCTTCACTCTTACTCTGGCCTACTGGTTAAGGTCTTAACTCTTACTCTGGCCTAATAGCTAAGGTCTTAACTTGTACTCTGGCCTAATGGTTAAGGTCTTAACTCTTGCTCTGGCCTAATAGCTAAGGTCTTAACTCTTACTCTGGCCTAATAGCTAAGGTCTTAGACTCGTACTCTGGCCTAATGGTTAAGGTCTTAACTCTTACCCTGGCCTAAAAGCTAAGGTCTGAACTCTTACTCTGGCCTAATAGCTAAGGTCTTAACTCTTACTCTGGCCTAATAGCTAAGGTCTTAGACTCGTACTCTGGCCTAATGGTTAAGGTCTTAACTCTTACTCTGGCCTACAGGTTAAGGTCTTAACTCTTACTCTGGCCTACTGGTTAAGGTCTTAACTCTTACTCTGGCCTAATAGCTAAGGTCATAGACTCGTACTCTGGCCTACTGGTTAAGGTCTTAACTCTTACTATGGCCTACTGGTTAAGGTCTTAACTCTTACTCTGGCCTAATAGCTAAGGTCCTAGACTCTTACTCTGGCCTAATGGTTAAGGTCTTAACTCTTACTCTGGTCTAATAGCTAAGGTCTTAACTCTTACTCTGGCCTAATAGCTAACGTCTTAGACTCGTACTCTGGCCTACTGGTTAAGGTCTTAACTCTTACTCTGGCCTAATAGCTAAGGTCTTAACTCTTACTCTGGCCTAATGGTTAACGTCTTAACTCTAACTCTGGCCTACTGGTTAAGGTCTTAATTCTTACGCTGGCCTACTGGTTAAGGTCTTAAGTCTTACTCTGGCCTAATAGCTAAGGTCTTAGACTCGTACTCTGGCCTAATGGTTAAGGTCTTAACTCTTACTCTGGACTACTGGTTAAGGTCTTAACTCTTACTCTGGCCTAATAGCTAGGGTCTTAACTCTTACTCTGGCCTAATAGCTAAGGTCTTAGACTCGTACTCTGGCCTAATGGTTAAGGTATTAACTCTTACTCTGGCCTAATAGCTAAGGTCTTAGACTCGTACTATGGCCTACAGGTTAAGGTCTTAACTCTTACTCTGGCCTACTGGTTAAGGTCTTAACTCTTACTCTGGCCTAATAGCTAAGGTCCTATTCTCGTACTCTGGCCTATTGGTTAAGGTCTTAACTCTTACTCTGACCTAATAGCTAAGGTCTTAACTCTTACTCTGGCCTAATAGCTAAGGTCTTAGACTCATACTCTGGCCTAATGGTTAAGGTCTTAACTCTTACTCTGGCCTACTGGCTAAGGTCTTAACTCTTACTCTGGCCTAATAGCTAAGGTCTTAGACTCGTACTCTAGCCTAATGGTTAAGGTCTTAACTCTTACTCTGGCCTTCTGGTTAAGGTCTTCACTCTTACTCTGGCCTACTGGTTAAGGTCTTAACACTTACTCTGGCCTAATAGCTAAGGTCTTAACTTGTACTCTGGCCTAATGGTTAAGGTCTTAACTCTTGCTCTGGCCTAATAGCTAAGGTCTTAACTCTTACTCTGGCCTAATAGCTAAGGTCTTAGACTCGTACTCTGGCCTAATGGTTAAGGTCTTAACTCTTACCCTGGCCTAAAAGCTAAGGTCTGAACTCTTACTCTGGCCTAATAGCTAAGGTCTTAACTCTTACTCTGGCCTAATAGCTAAGGTCTTAGACTCGTACTCTGGCCTAATGGTTAAGGTCTTAACTCTTACTCTGGCCTACAGGTTAAGGTCTTAACTCTTACTCTGGCCTACTGGTTAAGGTCTTAACTCTTACTCTGGCCTAATAGCTAAGGTCATAGACTCGTACTCTGGCCTACTGGTTAAGGTCTTAACTCTTACTATGGCCTACTGGTTAAGGTCTTAACTCTTACTCTGGCCTAATAGCTAAGGTCCTAGACTCATACTCTGGCCTACTGGTTAAGGTCTTAACTCTTACTCTGACCTAAAAGCTAAGGTCTTAACTCTTACTCTGGCCTAATAGCTAAGGTCTTAGACTCGTACTCTGGCCTAATGGTTAAGGTCCTAACTCTTACTCTGGCCTACTGGTTAAGGTCTTAACTCTTACTCTGGCCTAATAGCTAAGGTATTAGACTCGTACTCTGGCCTAATGGCTAAGGTCTTAACTCTTACTCTGGCCTACTGGTTAAAGTCTTAACTCTTACTCTGGCCTACTGGTTAAGGTCTTAACTCTTACTCTGGCCTAATAGCCAAGGTCTTAACTCATATGCTGGCCTAATAGATAAGGTCTTAAGTCTTACTCTGGCCTAATGGTTAAGGTCTTAACTCTTACTCTGGCCTAATAGCTAAGGTCTTAACTCTTACTCTGGCCTAATGGTTAAGGTCTTAACTCTTACTCTGGTCTAATAGCTAAGGTCTTAACTCTTACTCTGGCCTAATAGCTAAGGTCTTAGACTCGTACTCTGGCCTACTGGTTAAGGTCTTAACTCTTACTCTGGCCTAATAGCTAAGGTCTTAGACTCGTACTCTGGCCTAATGGTTAAGGTCTTAACTCTTACTCTGGCCTAATAACTAAGGTCTGAACTCTTACTCTGGCCTAATAGCTAAGGTCTTAACTCTTACTCTGGCCTAATAGCTAAGGTCTTAGACTCTTACTCTGGCCTAATAGCTAAGGTCTTAACTCTTGCTCTGGCCTAATAGCTAAGGTCTTAACTCTTACTCTGGCCTAATAGCTAAGGTCTTAGACTCGTACTCTGGCCTAATGGTTAAGGTCTTAACTCTTACCCTGGCCTAAAAGCTAAGGTCTGAACTCTTACTCTGGCCTAATAGCTAAGGTCTTAACTCTTACTCTGGCCTAATAGCTAAGGTCTTAGACTCGTACTCTGGCCTAATGGTTAAGGTCTTAACTCTTACTCTGGCCTACAGGTTAAGGTCTTAACTCTTACTCTGGCCTACTGGTTAAGGTCTTAACTCTTACTCTGGCCTAATAGCTAAGGTCATAGACTCGTACTCTGGCCTACTGGTTAAGGTCTTAACTCTTACTATGGCCTACTGGTTAAGGTCTTAACTCTTACTCTGGCCTAATAGCTAAGGTCCTAGACTCATACTCTGGCCTACTGGTTAAGGTCTTAACTCTTACTCTGACCTAAAAGCTAAGGTCTTAACTCTTACTCTGGCCTAATAGCTAAGGTCTTAGACTCGTACTCTGGCCTAATGGTTAAGGTCCTAACTCTTACTCTGGCCTACTGGTTAAGGTCTTAACTCTTACTCTGGCCTAATAGCTAAGGTATTAGACTCGTACTCTGGCCTAATGGCTAAGGTCTTAACTCTTACTCTGGCCTACTGGTTAAAGTCTTAACTCTTACTCTGGCCTACTGGTTAAGGTCTTAACTCTTACTCTGGCCTAATAGCCAAGGTCTTAACTCATACGCTGGCCTAATAGATAAGGTCTTAAGTCTTACTCTGGCCTAATGGTTAAGGTCTTAACTCTTACTCTGGCCTAATAGCTAAGGTCTTAACTCTTACTCTGGCCTAATGGTTAAGGTCTTAACTCTTACTCTGGTCTAATAGCTAAGGTCTTAACTCTTACTCTGGCCTAATAGCTAAGGTCTTAGACTCGTACTCTGGCCTACTGGTTAAGGTCTTAACTCTTACTCTGGCCTAATAGCTAAGGTCTTAGACTCGTACTCTGGCCTAATGGTTAAGGTCTTAACTCTTACTCTGGCCTAATAACTAAGGTCTGAACTCTTACTCTGGCCTAATAGCTAAGGTCTTAACTCTTACTCTGGCCTAATAGCTAAGGTCTTAGACTCTTACTCTGGACTAATAGCTAAGGTCTTAACTCTTACTCTGGCCTAATAGCTAAGGTCTTAGACTCGTACTCTGGCCTAATGGTTAAGGTCTTAACTCTTACTCTGGCCTAATAGCTAAGGTCTTAACTCTTACTCTGGCCTAATGGTTAAGGTCTTAACTGTTACTCTGGCCTAATAGCTAAAGTCTTAACTCTTACTCTGGCCTAACAGCTAAGGTCTTAGACTCGTACTCTGGCCTACTGGTTAAGGTCTTAACTCTTTCTCTGGCCAAATAGCTAAGCTCTCAGACTTGTACTCTGGCCTAATGGTTAAGGTCTTAACTCTCACTCTGGCCTACTGGTTAAGGTCTTAATTCTTACGCTGGCCTACTGGTTAAGGTCTTAAGTCTTACTCTGGCCTAATAGCTAAGGTCTTAGACTCGTACTCTGGCCTAATGGTTAAGGTCTTAACTCTTACTCTGGACTACTGGTTAAGGTCTTAACTCTTACTCTGGCCTAATAGCTAGGGTCTTAACTCTTACTCTGGCCTAATAGCTAAGGACTTAGACTCGTACTCTGGCCTAATGGTTAAGGTATTAACTCTTACTCTGGCCTAATAGCTAAGGTCTTAACTCTTACTCTGGCCTAATAGCTAAGGTCTTAGACTCGTACTATGGCCTACAGGTTAAGGTCTTAACTCTTACTCTGGCCTACTGGTTAAGGTCTTAACTCTTACTCTGGCCTAATAGCTAAGGTCCTATACTCGTACTCTGGCCTATTGGTTAAGGTCTTAACTCTTACTCTGACCTAATAGCTAAGGTCTTAACTCTTCCTCTGGCCTAATAGCTAAGGTCTTAGACTCATACTCTGGCCTAATGGTTAAGGTCTTAACTCTTACTCTGGCCTACTGGCTAAGGTCTTAACTCTTACTCTGGCCTAATAGCTAAGGTCTTAGACTCGTACTCTGGCCTAATGGTTAAGGTCTTAACTCTTACTCTGGCCTTCTGGTTAAGGTCTTCACTCTTACTCTGGCCTACTGGTTAAGGTCTTAACTCTTACTCTGGCCTAATAGCTAAGGTCTTAACTTGTACTCTGGCCTAATGGTTAAGGTCTTAACTCTTGCTCTGGCCTAATAGCTAAGGTCTTAACTCTTACTCTGGCCTAATAGCTAAGGTCTTAGACTCGTACTCTGGCCTAATGGTTAAGGTCTTAACTCTTACCCTGGCCTAAAAGCTAAGGTCTGAACTCTGGCCTAATAGCTAAGGTCTTAACTCTTACTCTGGCCTAACAGCTAAGGTCTTAGACTCTTACTCTGGCCTAATAGCTAAGGTATTAACTCTTACTCTGGCCTAATAGCTAAGGTCTTAGACTCGTACTATGGCCTACAGGTTAAGGTCTTAACTCTTACTCTGGCCTACTGGTTAAGGTCTTAACTCTTACTCTGGCCTAATAGCTAAGGTCCTATACTCGTACTCTGGCCTATTGGTTAAGGTCTTAACTCTTACTCTGACCTAATAGCTAAGGTCTTAACTCTTACTCTGGCCTAATAGCTAAGGTCTTAGACTCATACTCTGGCCTAATGGTTAAGGTCTTAACTCTTACTCTGGCCTACTGGCTAAGGTCTTAACTCTTACTCTGGCCTAATAGCTAAGGTCTTAGACTCGTACTCTAGCCTAATGGTTAAGGTCTTAACTCTTACTCTGGCCTTCTGGTTAAGGTCTTCACTCTTACTCTGGCCTACTGGTTAAGGTCTTAACTCTTACTCTGGCCTAATAGCTAAGGTCTTAACTTGTACTCTGGCCTAATGGTTAAGGTCTTAACTCTTGCTCTGGCCTAATAGCTAAGGTCTTAACTCTTACTCTGGCCTAATAGCTAAGGTCTTAGACTCGTACTCTGGCCTAATGGTTAAGGTCTTAACTCTTACCCTGGCCTAAAAGCTAAGGTCTGAACTCTTACTCTGGCCTAATAGCTAAGGTCTTAACTCTTACTCTGGCCTAATAGCTAAGGTCTTAGACTCGTACTCTGGCCTAATGGTTAAGGTCTTAACTCTTACTCTGGCCTACAGGTTAAGGTCTTAACTCTTACTCTGGCCTACTGGTTAAGGTCTTAACTCTTACTCTGGCCTAATAGCTAAGGTCATAGACTCGTACTCTGGCCTACTGGTTAAGGTCTTAACTCTTACTATGGCCTACTGGTTAAGGTCTTAACTCTTACTCTGGCCTAATAGCTAAGGTCCTAGACTCTTACTCTGGCCTAATGGTTAAGGTCTTAACTCTTACTCTGGTCTAATAGCTAAGGTCTTAACTCTTACTCTGGCCTAATAGCTAACGTCTTAGACTCGTACTCTGGCCTACTGGTTAAGGTCTTAACTCTTACTCTGGCCTAATAGCTAAGGTCTTAACTCTTACTCTGGCCTAATGGTTAACGTCTTAACTCTAACTCTGGCCTACTGGTTAAGGTCTTAATTCTTACGCTGGCCTACTGGTTAAGGTCTTAAGTCTTACTCTGGCCTAATAGCTAAGGTCTTAGACTCGTACTCTGGCCTAATGGTTAAGGTCTTAACTCTTACTCTGGACTACTGGTTAAGGTCTTAACTCTTACTCTGGCCTAATAGCTAGGGTCTTAACTCTTACTCTGGCCTAATAGCTAAGGTCTTAGACTCGTACTCTGGCCTAATGGTTAAGGTATTAACTCTTACTCTGGCCTAATAGCTAAGGTCTTAGACTCGTACTATGGCCTACAGGTTAAGGTCTTAACTCTTACTCTGGCCTACTGGTTAAGGTCTTAACTCTTACTCTGGCCTAATAGCTAAGGTCCTATTCTCGTACTCTGGCCTATTGGTTAAGGTCTTAACTCTTACTCTGACCTAATAGCTAAGGTCTTAACTCTTACTCTGGCCTAATAGCTAAGGTCTTAGACTCATACTCTGGCCTAATGGTTAAGGTCTTAACTCTTACTCTGGCCTACTGGCTAAGGTCTTAACTCTTACTCTGGCCTAATAGCTAAGGTCTTAGACTCGTACTCTAGCCTAATGGTTAAGGTCTTAACTCTTACTCTGGCCTTCTGGTTAAGGTCTTCACTCTTACTCTGGCCTACTGGTTAAGGTCTTAACACTTACTCTGGCCTAATAGCTAAGGTCTTAACTTGTACTCTGGCCTAATGGTTAAGGTCTTAACTCTTGCTCTGGCCTAATAGCTAAGGTCTTAACTCTTACTCTGGCCTAATAGCTAAGGTCTTAGACTCTTACTCTGGCCTAATGGTTAAGGTCTTAACTCTTACCCTGGCCTAAAAGCTAAGGTCTGAACTCTTACTCTGGCCTAATAGCTAAGGTCTTAACTCTTACTCTGGCCTAATAGCTAAGGTCTTAGACTCGTACTCTGGCCTAATGGTTAAGGTCTTAACTCTTACTCTGGCCTACAGGTTAAGGTCTTAACTCTTACTCTGGCCTACTGGTTAAGGTCTTAACTCTTACTCTGGCCTAATAGCTAAGGTCATAGACTCGTACTCTGGCCTACTGGTTAAGGTCTTAACTCTTACTATGGCCTACTGGTTAAGGTCTTAACTCTTACTCTGGCCTAATAGCTAAGGTCCTAGACTCATACTCTGGCCTACTGGTTAAGGTCTTAACTCTTACTCTGACCTAAAAGCTAAGGTCTTAACTCTTACTCTGGCCTAATAGCTAAGGTCTTAGACTCGTACTCTGGCCTAATGGTTAAGGTCCTAACTCTTACTCTGGCCTACTGGTTAAGGTCTTAACTCTTACTCTGGCCTAATAGCTAAGGTATTAGACTCGTACTCTGGCCTAATGGCTAAGGTCTTAACTCTTACTCTGGCCTACTGGTTAAAGTCTTAACTCTTACTCTGGCCTACTGGTTAAGGTCTTAACTCTTACTCTGGCCTAATAGCCAAGGTCTTAACTCATATGCTGGCCTAATAGATAAGGTCTTAAGTCTTACTCTGGCCTAATGGTTAAGGTCTTAACTCTTACTCTGGCCTAATAGCTAAGGTCTTAACTCTTACTCTGGCCTAATGGTTAAGGTCTTAACTCTTACTCTGGTCTAATAGCTAAGGTCTTAACTCTTACTCTGGCCTAATAGCTAAGGTCTTAGACTCGTACTCTGGCCTACTGGTTAAGGTCTTAACTCTTACTCTGGCCTAATAGCTAAGGTCTTAGACTCGTACTCTGGCCTAATGGTTAAGGTCTTAACTCTTACTCTGGCCTAATAACTAAGGTCTGAACTCTTACTCTGGCCTAATAGCTAAGGTCTTAACTCTTACTCTGGCCTAATAGCTAAGGTCTTAGACTCTTACTCTGGCCTAATAGCTAAGGTCTTAACTCTTGCTCTGGCCTAATAGCTAAGGTCTTAACTCTTACTCTGGCCTAATAGCTAAGGTCTTAGACTCGTACTCTGGCCTAATGGTTAAGGTCTTAACTCTTACCCTGGCCTAAAAGCTAAGGTCTGAACTCTTACTCTGGCCTAATAGCTAAGGTCTTAACTCTTACTCTGGCCTAATAGCTAAGGTCTTAGACTCGTACTCTGGCCTAATGGTTAAGGTCTTAACTCTTACTCTGGCCTACAGGTTAAGGTCTTAACTCTTACTCTGGCCTACTGGTTAAGGTCTTAACTCTTACTCTGGCCTAATAGCTAAGGTCATAGACTCGTACTCTGGCCTACTGGTTAAGGTCTTAACTCTTACTATGGCCTACTGGTTAAGGTCTTAACTCTTACTCTGGCCTAATAGCTAAGGTCCTAGACTCATACTCTGGCCTACTGGTTAAGGTCTTAACTCTTACTCTGACCTAAAAGCTAAGGTCTTAACTCTTACTCTGGCCTAATAGCTAAGGTCTTAGACTCGTACTCTGGCCTAATGGTTAAGGTCCTAACTCTTACTCTGGCCTACTGGTTAAGGTCTTAACTCTTACTCTGGCCTAATAGCTAAGGTATTAGACTCGTACTCTGGCCTAATGGCTAAGGTCTTAACTCTTACTCTGGCCTACTGGTTAAAGTCTTAACTCTTACTCTGGCCTACTGGTTAAGGTCTTAACTCTTACTCTGGCCTAATAGCCAAGGTCTTAACTCATACGCTGGCCTAATAGATAAGGTCTTAAGTCTTACTCTGGCCTAATGGTTAAGGTCTTAACTCTTACTCTGGCCTAATAGCTAAGGTCTTAACTCTTACTCTGGCCTAATGGTTAAGGTCTTAACTCTTACTCTGGTCTAATAGCTAAGGTCTTAACTCTTACTCTGGCCTAATAGCTAAGGTCTTAGACTCGTACTCTGGCCTACTGGTTAAGGTCTTAACTCTTACTCTGGCCTAATAGCTAAGGTCTTAGACTCGTACTCTGGCCTAATGGTTAAGGTCTTAACTCTTACTCTGGCCTAATAACTAAGGTCTGAACTCTTACTCTGGCCTAATAGCTAAGGTCTTAACTCTTACTCTGGCCTAATAGCTAAGGTCTTAGACTCTTACTCTGGACTAATAGCTAAGGTCTTAACTCTTACTCTGGCCTAATAGCTAAGGTCTTAGACTCGTACTCTGGCCTAATGGTTAAGGTCTTAACTCTTACTCTGGCCTACAGGTTAAGGTCTTAACTCTTACTCTGGCCTACTGGTTAAGGTCTTAACTCTTACTCTGGCCTAATAGCTAAGGTCTTAGACTCGTACTCTGGCCTAATGGTTAAGGCCTTAACTCTTACTCTGGCCTACTGGTTAAGGTCTTAACTCTTACTCTGGCCTAATAGCTAAGGTCTTAGACTCGTACTCTGGCCTAATGGTTACGGTCTTAACTCTTACTCTGGCGGAATAGCTAAGGTCTTAAACTCGTACTCTGGCCTACTGGTTAAGGTTTTAACTCTTACTCTGGCCTAATAGCTAAGGTCTTAACTCTTACTCTTGCCTAATAGCTAAGGTCTTAGACTCGTACTCTGGCCTAATGGTTAAGGTCTTAACTCTTACTCTGGCCTACTGGTTAAGGTCTTAACTCTTACGCTGGCCTACTGGTTAAGGTCTTAACTCTTACTCTGGCCTAATAGCTAAGGTCTTAACTCTTACTCTGGCCTAATGGTTAAGGTCTTAACTGTTACTCTGGCCTAATAGCTAAAGTCTTAACTCTTACTCTGGCCTAATAGCTAAGGTCTTAGACTCGTACTCTGGCCTACTGGTTAAGGTCTTAACTCTTTCTCTGGCCAAATAGCTAAGCTCTCAGACTTGTACTCTGGCCTAATGGTTAAGGTCTTAACTCTCACTCTGGCCTACTGGTTAAGGTCTTAATTCTTACGCTGGCCTACTGGTTAAGGTCTTAAGTCTTACTCTGGCCTAATAGCTAAGGTCTTAGACTCGTACTCTGGCCTAATGGTTAAGGTCTTAACTCTTACTCTGGACTACTGGTTAAGGTCTTAACTCTTACTCTGGCCTAATAGCTAGGGTCTTAACTCTTACTCTGGCCTAATAGCTAAGGACTTAGACTCGTACTCTGGCCTAATGGTTAAGGTATTAACTCTTACTCTGGCCTAATAGCTAAGGTCTTAACTCTTACTCTGGCCTAATAGCTAAGGTCTTAGACTCGTACTATGGCCTACAGGTTAAGGTCTTAACTCTTACTCTGGCCTACTGGTTAAGGTCTTAACTCTTACTCTGGCCTAATAGCTAAGGTCCTATACTCGTACTCTGGCCTATTGGTTAAGGTCTTAACTCTTACTCTGACCTAATAGCTAAGGTCTTAACTCTTCCTCTGGCCTAATAGCTAAGGTCTTAGACTCATACTCTGGCCTAATGGTTAAGGTCTTAACTCTTACTCTGGCCTACTGGCTAAGGTCTTAACTCTTACTCTGGCCTAATAGCTAAGGTCTTAGACTCGTACTCTGGCCTAATGGTTAAGGTCTTAACTCTTACTCTGGCCTTCTGGTTAAGGTCTTCACTCTTACTCTGGCCTACTGGTTAAGGTCTTAACTCTTACTCTGGCCTAATAGCTAAGGTCTTAACTTGTACTCTGGCCTAATGGTTAAGGTCTTAACTCTTGCTCTGGCCTAATAGCTAAGGTCTTAACTCTTACTCTGGCCTAATAGCTAAGGTCTTAGACTCGTACTCTGGCCTAATGGTTAAGGTCTTAACTCTTACCCTGGCCTAAAAGCTAAGGTCTGAACTCTGGCCTAATAGCTAAGGTCTTAACTCTTACTCTGGCCTAACAGCTAAGGTCTTAGACTCTTACTCTGGCCTAATAGCTAAGGTCTTAACTCTTACTCTGGCCTAATAGCTAAGGTCTTAGACTCGTACTATGGCCTACAGGTTAAGGTCTTAACTCTTACTCTGGCCTACTGGTTAAGGCCTTAACTCTTACTCTGGCCTAATAGCTAAGGTCCTAGACTCGTACTCTGGCCTACTGGTTAAGGTCTTAACTCTTACTCTGACCTATTAGCTAAAGTCTTAACTCTTACTCTGGCCTAATAGCTAAGGTCTTAGACTCGTACTCTGGCCAAATGGTTAAGGTCTTAACTCTTACTCTGGCCTAATGGTTAAGGTTTTAAATCTTACTCTGGCCTAATAGCTAAGGTCTTAACTCTTATTCTGGCCTAATGGTTAAGGTCTTAACTCTTACTCTGGCCTAATAGCTAAGGGCTTAACTCTTACTCTGGCCTAATAGCTAAGGTCTTAGACTCGTACTCTGAACTACTTTTTAAGGTCTTATCTCTTACTCTGGCCTAATAAGCTAAGGTCTTAGACTCGTACTCTGGCCTAATGGTTAAGGTCTTAACTCTTACTCTGGCCTAATAACTAAGGGCTTAACTCTTACTCTGGCCTAATAGCTAAGGTCTTAGACTCGTACTATGGCCTACAGGTTAATGTCTTAGATCTTACTCTGGCCTAATAGCTAAGGTCTTACTTACTCTGGCCTAATAGCTAAGGTCTTAGACTCGTACTATGGCCTAATGGTTAAGGTCTTAACTCTTACTCTGGCCTTCTGGTTAAGGTCTTCACTCTTACTCTGGCCTACTGGTTAAGGTCTTAACTCTTACTCTTGCCTAATAGCTAAGGTCTTAGACTCGTACTCTGGCCTAATGGTTAAGGTCTTAACTCTTACTCTGGCCTAATAGCTAAGGTCTTAGACTCGTACTCTGGCCTAATGGTTAAGGTCTTAACTCTTACTCTGGCCTAATAGCTAAGGTCTTAGACTCGTACTCTGGCCTAATGGTTAAGGTCTTAACTCTTACTCTGGCCTAATAGCTAAGGTCTTAACTCTTACTCTGGCCTAATAGCTAAGGTCTTAACTCTTACTCTGGCCTAATAGCTAAGGTCTTAGACTCGTACTCTGGCCTAATGGTTAAGGTCCTAACTCTTACTCTGGCCTACTGGTTAAGGTCTTAACTCTTACTCTGGCCTAATAGCTAGGGTCTTAACTCTTACTCTGGCCTAATAGCTAAGGTCTTAGACTCGTACTATGGCCTACTGGTTAAGGTCTTAACTCTTTCTCTGGCCAAATAGCTAAGGTCTCAGACTTGTACTCTGGCCTAATAGTTAAGGTCTTAACTCTCACTCTGGCCTACTGGTTAAGGTCTTAATTCTTACGCTGGCCTACTGGTTAAGGTCTTAAGTCTTACTCTGGCCTAATAGCTAAGGTCTTAGACTCGTACTCTGGCCTAATGGTTAAGGTCTTAACTCTTACTCTGGACTACTGGTTAAGGTCTTAACTCTTACTCTGGCCTAATAGCTAGGGTCTTAACTCTCACTCTGGCCTAATAGCTAAGGTCTTAGACTCGTACTCTGGCCTAATGGTTAAGGTATTGACTCTTACTCTGGCCTAATAGCTAAGGTCTTAACTCTTACTCTGGCCTAATAGCTAAGGTCTTAGACTCGTACTATGGCCTACAGGTTAAGGTCTTAACTCTTACTCTGGCCTACTGGTTAAGGTATTAACTCTTACTCTGGCCTAATAGCTAAGGTCCTATACTCGTACTCTGGCCTATTGGTTAAGGTCTTAACTCTTACTCTGACCTAATAGCTAAGGTCTTAACTCTTACTCTGGCCTAATAGCTAAGGTCTTAGACTCATACTCTGGCCTAATGGTTAAGGTCTTAACTCTTACTCTGGCCTACTGGCTAAGGTCTTAACTCTTACTCTGGCCTAATAGCTAAGGTCTTAACTCTTCCTCTGGCCTAATAGCTAAGGTCTTAGACTCATACTCTGGCCTAATGGTTAAGGTCTTAACTCTTACTCTGGCCTACTGGCTAAGGTCTTAACTCTTACTCTGGCCTAATAGCTAAGGTCTTAGACTCGTACTCTGGCCTAATGGTTAAGGTCTTAACTCTTACTCTGGCCTTCTGGTTAAGGTCTTCACTCTTACTCTGGCCTACTGGTTAAGGTCTTAACTCTTACTCTGGCCTAATAGCTAAGGTCTTAACTTGTACTCTGGCCTAATGGTTAAGGTCTTAACTCTTGCTCTGGCCTAATAGCTAAGGTCTTAACTCTTACTCTGGCCTAATAGCTAAGGTCTTAGACTCGTACTCTGGCCTAATGGTTAAGGTCTTAACTCTTACCCTGGCCTAAAAGCTAAGGTCTGAACTCTGGCCTAATAGCTAAGGTCTTAACTCTTACTCTGGCCTAACAGCTAAGGTCTTAGACTCTTACTCTGGCCTAATAGCTAAGGTCTTAACTCTTACTCTGGCCTAATAGCTAAGGTCTTAGACTCGTACTATGGCCTACAGGTTAAGGTCTTAACTCTTACTCTGGCCTACTGGTTAAGGCCTTAACTCTTACTCTGGCCTAATAGCTAAGGTCCTAGACTCGTACTCTGGCCTACTGGTTAAGGTCTTAACTCTTACTCTGACCTATTAGCTAAAGTCTTAACTCTTACTCTGGCCTAATAGCTAAGGTCTTAGACTCGTACTCTGGCCAAATGGTTAAGGTCTTAACTCTTACTCTGGCCTAATGGTTAAGGTTTTAAATCTTACTCTGGCCTAATAGCTAAGGTCTTAACTCTTATTCTGGCCTAATGGTTAAGGTCTTAACTCTTACTCTGGCCTAATAGCTAAGGGCTTAACTCTTACTCTGGCCTAATAGCTAAGGTCTTAGACTCGTACTCTGAACTACTTTTTAAGGTCTTATCTCTTACTCTGGCCTAATAAGCTAAGGTCTTAGACTCGTACTCTGGCCTAATGGTTAAGGTCTTAACTCTTACTCTGGCCTAATAACTAAGGGCTTAACTCTTACTCTGGCCTAATAGCTAAGGTCTTAGACTCGTACTATGGCCTACAGGTTAATGTCTTAGATCTTACTCTGGCCTAATAGCTAAGGTCTTACTTACTCTGGCCTAATAGCTAAGGTCTTAGACTCGTACTATGGCCTAATGGTTAAGGTCTTAACTCTTACTCTGGCCTTCTGGTTAAGGTCTTCACTCTTACTCTGGCCTACTGGTTAAGGTCTTAACTCTTACTCTTGCCTAATAGCTAAGGTCTTAGACTCGTACTCTGGCCTAATGGTTAAGGTCTTAACTCTTACTCTGGCCTAATAGCTAAGGTCTTAGACTCGTACTCTGGCCTAATGGTTAAGGTCTTAACTCTTACTCTGGCCTAATAGCTAAGGTCTTAGACTCGTACTCTGGCCTAATGGTTAAGGTCTTAACTCTTACTCTGGCCTAATAGCTAAGGTCTTAACTCTTACTCTGGCCTAATAGCTAAGGTCTTAACTCTTACTCTGGCCTAATAGCTAAGGTCTTAGACTCGTACTCTGGCCTAATGGTTAAGGTCCTAACTCTTACTCTGGCCTACTGGTTAAGGTCTTAACTCTTACTCTGGCCTAATAGCTAGGGTCTTAACTCTTACTCTGGCCTAATAGCTAAGGTCTTAGACTCGTACTATGGCCTACTGGTTAAGGTCTTAACTCTTTCTCTGGCCAAATAGCTAAGGTCTCAGACTTGTACTCTGGCCTAATAGTTAAGGTCTTAACTCTCACTCTGGCCTACTGGTTAAGGTCTTAATTCTTACGCTGGCCTACTGGTTAAGGTCTTAAGTCTTACTCTGGCCTAATAGCTAAGGTCTTAGACTCGTACTCTGGCCTAATGGTTAAGGTCTTAACTCTTACTCTGGACTACTGGTTAAGGTCTTAACTCTTACTCTGGCCTAATAGCTAGGGTCTTAACTCTCACTCTGGCCTAATAGCTAAGGTCTTAGACTCGTACTCTGGCCTAATGGTTAAGGTATTGACTCTTACTCTGGCCTAATAGCTAAGGTCTTAACTCTTACTCTGGCCTAATAGCTAAGGTCTTAGACTCGTACTATGGCCTACAGGTTAAGGTCTTAACTCTTACTCTGGCCTACTGGTTAAGGTATTAACTCTTACTCTGGCCTAATAGCTAAGGTCCTATACTCGTACTCTGGCCTATTGGTTAAGGTCTTAACTCTTACTCTGACCTAATAGCTAAGGTCTTAACTCTTACTCTGGCCTAATAGCTAAGGTCTTAGACTCATACTCTGGCCTAATGGTTAAGGTCTTAACTCTTACTCTGGCCTACTGGCTAAGGTCTTAACTCTTACTCTGGCCTAATAGCTAAGGTCTTAGACTCGTACTCTGGCCTAATGGTTAAGGTCTTAACTCTTACTCTGGCCTTCTGGTTAAGGTCTTCACTCTTACTCTGGCCTTATGGTTAAGGTCTTAACTCTTACTCTGGCCTAACAGCTAAGGTCTTAACTTGTACTTTGGCCTAATGGTTAAGGTCTTAACTCTTGCTCTGGCCTAATAGCTAAGGTCTTAACTCTTACTCTGGCCTAATAGCTAAGGTCTTAGACTCGTACTCTGGCCTAATGGTTAAGGTCTTAACTCTTACCCTGGCCTAAAAGCTAAGGTCTTAGACTCGTACTCTGGCCTAATAGCTAAGTTCTTAGACTCGTACTCTGGTCTAATAGCTAAGGTCTTAGACTCATACTCTGGCCTAATGGTTAAGATCTTAACTCTTAATCTGACCTAATAGCTAAGGTCTTAGACTCGTACTCTGGCCTACTGGTTAAGGTCTTAACTCTTACGCTGGCCTACTGGTTAAGGTCTTAACTCTTACTCTGGCCTACTGGTTAAGGTCTTAACTCTTACTCTTGCCTAATAGCTAAGGTCTTAGACTCGTACTCTGGCCTAATGGTTAAGGTCTTAACTCTTCCTCTGGCCTAATAGCTAAGGTCTTAGACTCGTACTCTGGCCTAATGGTTAAGGTCTTAACTCTTACTCTGGCCTAATAGCTAAGGTCTTAACTCTTACTCTGGCCTAATAGCTAAGGTCTTAACTCTTACTCTGGCCTAATAGCTAAGGTCTTAGACTCATACTATGGCCTACAGGTTAAGGTCTTAACTCTTACTCTGGCCTACTGGTTAAGGTCTTAACTCTTACTCTGGCCTAATAGCTAAGGTCCTAGCCTCGTACTCTGGCCTACTGGTTAAGGTCTTAACTCTTACTCTGACCTAATAGCTAAGGTCTTAACTCTTACTCTGGCCTAATAGCTAAGGTCTTAGACTCGTACTCTGGCCTAATGGTTAAGGTCCGAACTCTTACTCTGGCCTACTGGTTAAGGTCTTAACTCTTACTCTGGCCTAATAGCTAAGGTCTTAGACTCGTACTCTGGCCTAATGGTTAAGGTCTTAACTCTTACTCTGGCCTACTAGTTAAGGTCTTAACTCTTACTCTGGCCTACTGGTTAAGGTCTTAACTCTTACTCTGGCCTAATAGCTAAGGTCTTAACTCTTACTCTGGCCTAATAGCTAAGGTCTTAACTCTTACTCTGGCCTAATAGCTAAGGTCTTAAACTCGTATTCTGGCCAAATGGTTAAGGTCTTAACTCTTACTCTGGCCTAATGGTTAAGGTCTTAACTCTTACTCTGGTCTAATAGCTAAGGTCTTAACTCTTACTCTGGCCTAATAGCTAACGTCTTAGACTCGTACTTTGGCCTACTGGTTAAGGTCTTAACTCTTACTCTGGCCTAATAGCTAAAGTCTTAACTCTTACTCTGGCCTAATGGTTAAGGTCTTAACTCTAACTCTGGCCTACTGGTTAAGGTCTTAACTCTTACTCTGGCCTAATAGCTAAGGTCTTAACTCTTACTCTGGCCTAATAGCTAAGGTCTTGGACTCGTACTCTGGCCTAATGGTTAAGGTCTTAACTCTTACTCTGGCCGAATAGCTAAGGTCTTAGACTCGTACTCTGGCCTACTGGTTAAGGTCTTAACTCTTACTCTGGCCTACTGGTTAAGGTCTTAACTCTTACTCTGGCCTAATAGCTAAGGTCTTAGACTCGTACTCTGGCCTAATGGTTATGGTCTTAACTCTTACTCTGGCCTACTGGCTAAGGTCTTAACTCTTACTCTGGCCTAATAGCTAAGGTCTTAACTCTTACTCTGGCCTAATAGCTAAGGTCGTAACTCTTACTCTGGCCTAATAGCTAAGGTCTTAGACTCGTACTCTGGCCAAATGGTTAAGGTCTTAACTCTTACTCTGGCCTAATGGTTAAGGTCTTAACTCTTACTCTGGCCTAATAGCTAAGGTCTTAACTCTTACTCTGGCCTAATGGTTAAGGTCTTAACTCTTACTCTGGTCTAATAGCTAAGGTCTTAGACTCGTACTCTGGCCTAATGGTTAAGGTCTTAACTCTTACTCTGGCCTAATAACTAAGGTCTGAACTCTTACTCTGGCCTAATAGCTAAGGTCTTAACTCTTACTCTGGCCTAACAGCTAAGGTCTTAGACTCTTACTCTGGCCTAATAGCTAAGGTCTTAACTCTTACTCTGGCCTAATAGCTAAGGTCTTAGACTCGTACTCTGGCCTAATGGTTAAGGTCTTAACTCTTACTCTGGCCTACAGGTTAAGATCTTAACTCTTACTCTGGCCTACTGGTTAAGGTCTTAACTCTTACTCTGGCCTAATAGCTAAGGTCTTAGACTCGTACTCTGGCCTAATGGTTAAGGCCTTAACTCTTACTCTGGCCTACTGGTTAAGGTCTTAACTCGTACTCTGGCCTAATGGTTAAGGTCTTAACTCATACTCTGGCCTAATGGTTAAGGTCTTAACTCTTACTCTGGCCTACGGGTTAAGGTCTTAACTCTTACTCTGGCCTACTGGTTAAGGTCTTAACTCTTACTCTGGCCTAATAGCTAAGGTCTTAACTCTTACTCTGACCTAATAGCTAAGGTCTTAACTCTTACTCTGGCCTAATAGCTAAGGTCTTAGACTCGTACTCTGGCCAAATGGTTAAGGTCTTAACTCTTACTCTGGCCTAATGGTTAAGGTCTTAACTCTTACTCTGGCCTAATAGCTAAGGTCTTAACTCTTATTCTGGCCTAATGGTTAAGGTCTTAACTCTTACTCTGGCCTAATAGCTAAGGGCTTAACTCTTACTCTGGCCTAATAGCTAAGGTCTTAGACTCGTACTCTGGCCTACTTTTTAAGGTCTTATCTCTTACTCTGGCCTAATAGCTAAGGTCTTAGACTCGTACTATGGCCTACAGGTTAAGGTCTTAGATCTTTCTCTGGCCTAATAGCTAAGGTCTTACTTACTCTGCCCTAATAGCTAAGGTCTTAGACTCGTACTATGGCCTACAGGTTAAGGTCTTAACTCTTACTCTGGCCTAATAGCTAAGGTCTTAACTCTTACTCTGGCCTACTGGTTAAGGTCTTAACTCTTACTCTGGCCTAATAGCTAAGGTCTTAGACTCGTACTCTGGCCTAATGGTTAAGGTCTTAACTCTTACTCTGGCCTAATGTTTAAGGTCTTAACTCTTACTCTGGCCTACTGGTTAAGGTCTTAACTCTTACTCTGGCCTAATTGCTAAGGTCTTAGACTCGTACTCTGGCCTAATGGTTAAGGTATTAACTCTTAATCTGGCCTAATAGCTAAGGTCTAAGACTCGTACTCTGGCCTACTGGTTAAGGTCTTAACTCTTACTCTAGCCTACTGGTTAAGGTCTTAACTCTTACTCTTGCCTAATAGCTAAGGTCTTAGACTCGTACTCTGGCCTAATGGTTAAGGTCTTAACTCTTACTCTGGCCTAATAGCTAAGGTCTTAGACTCGTACTCTGGCCTAATGGTTAAGGTCTTAACTCTTACTCTGGCCTAATAGCTATGGTCTTAACTCTTACTCTGGCCTAATAGCTAAGGTCTTAACTCTTACTCTGGCCTAATAGCTAAGGTCTTAGATTCATACTATGGCCTACAGGTTAAGGTCTTAACTCGTACTCTGGCCTACTGGTTAAGGTCTTAACTCTTACTCTGACCTAATAGCTAAGGTCTTAACTCTTACTCTGGCCTAATAGCTAAGGTCTTAGACTCGTACTCTGGCCTAATGGTTAAGGTCCTAACTCTTACTCTGGCCTACTGGTTAAGGTCTTAACTCTCACTCTGGCCTAATAGCTAAGGTCTTAGACTCGTACTCTGGCCTAATGGTTAAGGTCTTTACTCTTACTCTGGCCTACTAGTTAAGGTCTTAACTCTTACTCTGGCCTACTGGTTAAGGTCTTAACTCTTACTCTGGCCTAATAGCTAAGGTCTTAACTCTTACTCTGGCCTAATAGCTAAGGTCTTAACTCTTACTCTGGCCTAATAGCTAAGGTCTTAGACACTTATTTTGGCCAAATGGTTAAGGTCTTAACTCTTACTCTGGCCTAATGGTTAAGGTCGTAACTCTTACTCTGGTCTAGTAGCTAAGGTCTTAACTCTTACTCTGGCCTAATAGCTAAGGTCTTAGACTCGTACTCTGGCCTACTGGTTAAGGTCTTAACTCTTACTCTGGCCTAATAGCTAAGGTCTTAGACTCGTACTGTGGCCTAATGGTTAAGGTCTTAACTCTCACTCTGGCCTAATAACTAAGGTCTTAACTCTTACTCTGGCCTAATGGTTAAGGTCTTAACTATAACTCTGGCCTACTGGTTAAGGTCTTAACTCTTACTCTGGCCTAATAGCTAAGGTCTTAACTCTTACTCTGGCCTAATAGCTAAGGTCTTAGACTCGTACTCTGGCCTAATGGTTAAGGTCTTAACTCTTACTCTGGCCTAATAGCTAAGGGCTTAACTCATACTCTGGCCTAATAGCTAAGGTCTTAGACTCGTACTCTGGCCTACTTTTTAAAAGCGTTATCTCTTACTCTGGCCTAATAGCTAAGGTCTTAGACTCGTACTCTGGCCTAATGTTTAAGGTCTTAACTCTTACTCTGGCCTAATAACTAAGGGCTTAACTCTTACTCTGGCCTAATAGCTAAGGTCTTAGACTCATACTATGGCCTACAGGTTAAGGTCTTAGATCTTACTCTGGCCTAATAGCTAAGGTCTTACTTACTCTGGCCTAATAGCTAAGGTCTTAGACTCGTACTATGGCCTACAGGTTAAGGTCTTAACTCTTACTCTGGCCTAATAGCTAAGGTCTTAGACTCGTACTCTGGCCTAATGGTTAAGGTCTTAACTCTTACTCTGGCCTACTGGTTAAGGTCTTAACTCTTACTCTGGCCTAATAACTAAGGTCTTAGACTCGTACTCTGGCCTAATGGTTAAGGTCTTAACTCTTACTCTGGCCTACTGGTTAAGGTCTTAACTCTTACTCTGGCCTACTGGTTAAGGTATTAACTCTTACTCTGGCCTGATAGCTAAAGTCTTAGACTTGTACTCCGGCCTAATGGTTAAGGTCTTAACTCTTACTCTGGCCTACTGGTTAAGGTCTTAACTCTTACTCTGGCCTAATTGCTAAGGTCCTAGACTCGTACTCTGGCCTAATGGTTAAGGTCTTAACTCTTAATATGGCCTAATAGCTAAGGTCTTAGACTCGTACTCTGGCCTACTGGTTAAGGTCTTAACTCTTACTCTGGCCTACTGGTTAAGGTCTTAACTCTTACTCTTGCCTAATAGCTAAGGTCTTAGACTCGTACTCTGGCCTAATGGTTAAGGTCTTAACTCTTACTCTGGCCTAATAGCTAAGGTCTTAGACTCGTACTCTGGCCTAATGGTTAAGGTCTTAACTCTTACTCTGGCCTAATAGCTACGGTCTTAACTCTTACTCTGGCCTAATAGCTAAGGTCTTAGATTCATACTATGGCCTTCAGGTTAAGGTCTTAACTCGTACTCTGGCCTACTGGTTAAGGTCTTAACTCTTACTCTGACCTAATAGCTAAGGTCTTAACTCTTACTCTGGCCTAATAGCTAAGGTCTTAGACTCGTACTCTGGCCTAATGGTTAAGGTCCTAACTCTTACTCTGGCCTACTGGTTAAGGTCTTAACTCTTACTCTGGCCTAATAGCTAAGGTCTTAGACTCGTACTCTGGCCTAATGGTTAAGGTCTAAACTCTTACTCTGGCCTACTAGTTAAGGTCTTAACTCTTACTCTGGCCTACTGGTTAAGGTCTTAACTCTTACTCTGGCCTAATAGCTAAGGTCTTAACTCTTACTCGGGCCTACTAGTTAAGGTCTTAACTCTTACTCTGGCCTATTGGTTAAGGTCTTAACTCTTACTCTGGCCTAATGGTTAAGGTCTTAACTCTTACTCTGGTCTAATAGCTAAGGTCTTAACTCTTACTCTGGCCTAATAGCTAAGGTCTTAGACTCGTACTCTGGCCTACTGGTTAAGGTCTTAACTCTTACTCTGGCCTAATAGCTAAGGTCTTAGACTCGTACTGAGGCCTAATGGTTAAGGTCTTAACTCTCACTCTGGCCTAATAACTAAGGTCTTAACTCTTACTCTGGCCTAATGGTTAAGGTCTTAAATCTAACTCTGGCCTACTGGTTAAGGTCTTAACTCTTACTCTGGCCTAATAGCTAAGGTCTTAGACTCGTACTCTGGCCTAATGGTTAAGGTCTTAACTCTTACTCTGGCCGAATGGCTAAGGTCTTAGACTCATACTCTGGCCTTCTGGTTAAGGTCTTAACTCTTACTCTGGCCTACTGTTTAAGGTCTTAACTCTTACTCTGGCCTAATAGCTAAGGTCTTAGACTCGTACTCTGGCCTAATGGTTATGGTCTTAACTCTTACTCTGGTCTAGTAGCTAAGGTCTTAACTCTTACTCTGGCCTAATAGCTAAGGTCTTAGACTCGTACTCTGGCCTACTGGTTAAGGTCTTAACTCTTACTCTGGCCTAATAGCTAAGGTCTTAGACTCGTACTGTGGCCCAATGGTTAAGGTCTTAACTCTCACTCTGGCCTAATAACTAAGGTCTTAACTCTTACTCTGGCCTAATGGTTAAGGTCTTAACTATAACTCTGGCCTACTGGTTAAGGTCTTAACTCTTACTCTGGCCTAATAGCTAAGGTCTTAACTCTTACTCTGGCCTAATAGCTAAGGTCTTAGACTCGTACTCTGGCCTAATGGTTAAGGTCTTAACTCTTACTCTGGCCTAATAGCTAAGGGCTTAACTCTTACTCTGGCCTAATAGCTAAGGTCTTCGACTCGTACTCTGGCCTACTTTTTAAAGTCTTATCTCTTACAATGGCCTAATAGCTAAGGTCTTAGACTCGTACTCTGGCCTAATGGTTAAGGTCTTAACTCTTACTCTGGCCTAATAACTAAGGGCTTAACTCTTACTCTGGCCTAATAGCTAAGGTCTTAGAATCGTACTATGGCCTACAGGTTAAGGTCTTAACTCTTACTCTGGCCTAATAGCTAAGGTCTTAACTCTTACTCTGGCCTACTGGTTAAGGTCTTAACTCTTACTCTGGCCTAATAGCTAAGGTCTTAGACTCGTACTCTGGCCTAATGCTTAAGGTCTTCACTCTTACTCTGGCCTACTGGTTAAGGTCTTAACTCTTACTCTGGCCTAATAGCTAAGGTCTTAGACTCGTACTCTGGCCTAATGGTTAAGGTCTTAACTCTTACTCTGGCCTACTGGTTAAGGTCTTAACTCTTACTCTGACCTAATAGCTAAGGTCTTAACTCTTACTCTGGCCTAATAGCTAAGGTCTTAGACTCGTACTCTGGCCTAATGGTTAAGGTCTTAACTCTTACTCTGGCCTACTGGTTAAGGTATTAACTCTTACTCTGGCCTGATAGCTAAGGTCTTAGACTTGTACTCTGGCCTAATGGTTAAGGTCTTAACTCTTACTCTGGCCTACTGGTTAAGGTCTTAACTCTTACTCTGGCCTAATTGCTAAGGTCCTAGACTCGTACTCTGGCCTAATGGTTAAGGTCTTAACTCTTAATCTGGCCTAATAGCTAAGGTCTTAGACTCGTACTCTGGCCTACTGGTTAAGGTCTTAACTCTTACTCTGGCCTACTGGTTAAGGTCTTAACTCTTACTCTTGCCTAATAGCTAAGGTCTTAGACTCGTACTCTGGCCTAATGGTTAAGGTCTTAACTCTTACTCTGGCCTAATAGCTAAGGTCTTAGACTCGTACTCTGGCCTAATGGTTAAGGTCTTAACTCTCACTCTGGCCTAATAGCTACGGTCTTAACTCTTACTCTGGCCTAATAGCTAAGGTCTTAGATTCATACTATGGCCTTCAGGTTAAGGTCTTAACTCGTACTCTGGCCTACTGGTTAAGGTCTTAACTCTTACTCTGACCTAATAGCTAAGGTCTTAACTCTTTCTCTGGCCTAATAGCTAAGGTCTTAGACTCGTACTCTGGCCTAATGGTTAAGGTCCTAACTCTTACTCTGGCCTACTGGTTAAGGTCTTAACTCTTACTCTGGCCTAATAGCTAAGGTCTTAGACTCGTACTCTGGCCTAATGGTTAAGGTCTTAACTCTTTCTCTGGCCTACTAGTTAAGGTCTTAACTCTTACTCTGGCCTACTGGTTAAGGTCTTAACTCTTACTCTGGCCTAATAGCTAAGGTCTTAACTCTTACTCTGGCCTACTAGTTAAGGTCTTAACTCTTACTCTGGCCTACTGGTTAAGGTCTTAACTCTTACTCTGGCCTAATGGTTAAGGTCTTAACTCTTACTCTGGTCTAATAGCTAAGGTCTTAACTCTTATTCTGGCCTAATAGCTAAGGTCTTAGACTCGTACTCTGGCCTACTGGTTAAGGTCTTAACTCTTACTCTGGCCTAATAGCTAAGGTCTTAGACTCGTACTGTGGCCTAATGGTTAAGGTCTTAACTCTCACTCTGGCCTAATAACTAAGGTCTTAACTCTTACTCTGGCCTAATGGTTAAGGTCTTAAATCTAACTCTGGCCTACTGGTTAAGGTCTTAACTCTTACTCTGGCCTAATAGCTAAGGTCTTAACTCTTACTCTGGCCTAATAGCTAAGGTCTTAGACTCGTACTCTGGCCTAATGGTTAAGGTCTTAACTCTTACTCTGGCCGAATAGCTAAGGTCTTAGACTCGTACTCTGGCCTTCTGGTTAAGGTCTTAACTCTTACTCTGGCCTTCTGGTTAAGGTCTTAACTCTTACTCTGGCCTAATTGCTAAGGTCCTAGACTCGTACTCTGGCCTAATGGTTAAGGTCTTAACTCTTACTCTGGCCTACTGGTTAAGGTCTTAACTCTTACTCTTGCCTAATAGCGAAGGTCTTAGACTCGTACTCTGGCCTAATGGTTAAGGTCTTAACTCTTACTCTGGCCTAATAGCTAAGGTCTTAGACTCGTACTCTGGCCTAATGGTTAAGGTCTTAACTCTTACTCTGGCCTAATAGCTACGGTCTTAACTCTTACTCTGGCCTAATAGCTAAGGTCTTAACTCTTACTCTGGCCTAATAGCTAAGGTCTTAGATTCATACTATGGCCTTCAGGTTAAGGTCTTAACTCGTACTCTGGCCTACTGGTTAAGGTCTTAACTCTTACTCTGACCTAATAGCTAAGGTCTTAACTCTTACTCTGGCCTAATAGCTAAGGTCTTAGACTCGTACTCTGGCCTAATGGTTAAGGTCCTAACTCTTACTCTGGCCTACTGGTTAAGGTCTTAACTCTTACTCTGGCCTAATAGCTAAGGTCTTAGACTCGTACTCTGGCCTAATGGTTAAGGTCTTAACTCTTTCTCTGGCCTACTAGTTAAGGTCTTAACTCTTACTCTGGCCTACTGGTTAAGGTCTTAACTCTTACTCTGGCCTAATAGCTAAGGTCTTAACTCTTACTCTGGCCTACTAGTTAAGGTCTTAACTCTTACTCTGGCCTACTGGTTAAGGTCTTAACTCTTACTCTGGCCTAATGGTTAAGGTCTTAACTCTTACTCTGGTCTAATAGCTAAGGTCTTAACTCTTATTCTGGCCTAATAGCTAAGGTCTTAGACTCGTACTCTGGCCTACTGGTTAAGGTCTTAACTCTTACTCTGGCCTAATAGCTAAGGTCTTAGACTCGTACTGTGGCCTAATGGTTAAGGTCTTAACTCTCACTCTAGCCTAATAACTAAGGTCTTAACTCTTACTCTGGCCTAATGGTTAAGGTCTTAAATCTAACTCTGGCCTACTGGTTAAGGTCTTAACTCTTACTCTGGCCTAATAGCTAAGGTCTTAACTCTTACTCTGGCCTAATAGCTAAGGTCTTAGACTCGTACTCTGGCCTAATGTTTAAGGTCTTAACTCTTACTCTGGCCGAATAGCTAAGGTCTTAGACTCATACTCTGGCCTTCTGGTTAAGGTCTTAACTCTTACTCTGGCCTACTGGTTAAGGTCTTAACTCTTACTCTGGCCTAATAGCTAAGGTCTTAGACTCGTACTCTGGCCTAATGGTTATGGTCTTAACTCTTACTCTGGTCTAGTAGCTAAGGTCTTAACTCTTACTCTGGCCTAATAGCTAAGGTCTTAGACTCGTACTCTGGCCTACTGGTTAAGGTCTTAACTCTTACTCTGGCCTAATAGCTAAGGTCTTAGACTCGTACTGTGGCCCAATGGTTAAGGTCTTAACTCTCACTCTGGCCTAATAACTAAGGTCTTAACTCTTACTCTGGCCTAATGGTTAAGGTCTTAACTATAACTCTGGCCTACTGGTTAAGGTCTTAACTCTTACTCTGGCCTAATAGCTAAGGTCTTAACTCTTACTCTGGCCTAATAGCTAAGGTCTTAGACTCGTACTCTGGCCTAATGGTTAAGGTCTTAACTCTTACTCTGGCCTAATAGCTAAGGGCTTAACTCTTACTCTGGCCTAATAGCTAAGGTCTTAGACTCGTACTCTGGCCTACTTTTTAAAGTCTTATCTCTTACTCTGGCCTAATAGCTAAGGTCTTAGACTCGTACTCTGGCCTAATGGTTAAGGTCTTAACTCTTACTCTGGCCTAATAACTAAGGGCTTAACTCTTACTCTGGCCTAATAGCTAAGGTCTTAGAATCGTACTATGGCCTACAGGTTAAGGTCTTAACTCTTACTCTGGCCTAATAGCTAAGGTCTTAACTCTTACTCTGGCCTACTGGTTAAGGTCTTAACTCTTACTCTGGCCTAATAGCTAAGGTCTTAGACTCGTACTCTGGCCTAATGCTTAAGGTCTTCACTCTTACTCTGGCCTACTGGTTAAGGTCTTAACTCTTACTCTGGCCTAATAGCTAAGGTCTTAGACTCGTACTCTGGCCTAATGGTTAAGGTCTTAACTCTTACTCTGGCCTACTGGTTAAGGTCTTAACTCTTACTCTGACCTAATAGCTAAGGTCTTAACTCTTACTCTGGCCTAATAGCTAAGGTTTTAGACTCGTACTCTGGCCTAATGGTTAAGGTCTTAACTCTTACTCTGGCCTACTGGTTAAGGTATTAACTCTTACTCTGGCCTGATAGCTAAGGTCTTAGACTTGTACTCTGGCCTAATGGTTAAGGTCTTAACTCTTACTCTGGCCTACTGGTTAAGGTCTTAACTCTTACTCTGGCCTAATAGCTAAGGTCTTAGACTCGTACTCTGGCCTAATGGTTAAGGTCTTAACTCTTACTCTGGCCTAATAGCTAAGGTCTTAGACTCGTACTCTGGCCTAATGGTTAAGGTCTTAACTCTTACTCTGGCCTAATAGCTACGGTCTTAACTCTTACTCTGGCCTAATAGCTAAGGTCTTAACTCTTACTCTGGCCTAATAGCTAAGGTCTTAGATTCATACTATGGCCTTCAGGTTAAGGTCTTAACTCGTACTCTGGCCTACTGGTTAAGGTCTTAACTCTTACTCTGACCTAATAGCTAAGGTCTTAACTCTTACTCTGGCCTAATAGCTAAGGTCTTAGACTCATACTCTGGCCTAATGGTTAAGGTCCTAACTCTTACTCTGGCCTACTGGTTAAGGTCTTAACTCTTACTCTGGCCTAATAGCTAAGGTCTTAGACTCGTACTCTGGCCTAATGGTTAAGGTCTTAACTCTTTCTCTGGCCTACTAGTTAAGGTCTTAACTCTTACTCTGGCCTACTGGTTAAGGTCTTAACTCTTACTCTGGCCTAATAGCTAAGGTCTTAACTCTTACTCTGGCCTACTAGTTAAGGTCTTAACTCTTACTCTGGCCTACTGGTTAAGGTCTTAACTCTTACTCTGGCCTAATATCTAAGGTCTTAACTCTTACTCTGGTCTAATAGCTAAGGTCTTAACTCTTATTCTGGCCTAATAGCTAAGGTCTTAGACTCGTACTCTGGCCTACTGGTTAAGGTCTTAACTCTTACTCTGGCCTAATAGCTAAGGTCTTAGACTCGTACTGTGGCCTAATGTTAAGGTCTTAACTCTCACTCTGGCCTAATAACTAAGGTCTTAACTCTTACTCTGGCCTAATGGTTAAGGTCTTAAATCTAACTCTGGCCTACTGGTTAAGGTCTTAACTCTTACTCTGGCCTAATAGCTAAGGTCTTAACTCTTACTCTGGCCTAATAGCTAAGGTCTTAGACTCGTACTCTGGCCTAATGGTTAAGGTCTTAACTCTTACTCTGGCCGAATAGCTAAGGTCTTAGACTCGTACTCTGGCCTTCTGGTTAAGGTCTTAACTCTTACTCTGGCCTTCTGGTTAAGGTCTTAACTCTTACTCTGGCCTAATTGCTAAGGTCCTAGACTCGTACTCTGGCCTAATGGTTAAGGTCTTAACTCTTACTCTGGCCTACTGGTTAAGGTCTTAACTCTTACTCTTGCCTAATAGCGAAGGTCTTAGACTCATACTCTGGCCTAATGGTTAAGGTCTTAACTCTTACTCTGGCCTAATAGCTAAGGTCTTAGACTCGTACTCTGGCCTAATGGTTAAGGTCTTAACTCTTACTCTGGCCTAATAGCTACGGTCTTAACTCTTACTCTGGCCTAATAGCTAAGGTCTTAACTCTTACTCTGGCCTCATAGCTAAGGTCTTAGATTCATACTATGGCCTTCAGGTTAAGGTCTTAACTCGTACTCTGGCCTACTGGTTAAGGTCTTAACTCTTACTCTGACCTAATAGCTAAGGTCTTAACTCTTACTCTGGCCTAATAGCTAAGGTCTTAGACTCGTACTCTGGCCTAATGGTTAAGGTCCTAACTCTTACTCTGGCCTACTGGTTAAGGTCTTAACTCTTACTCTGGCCTAATAGCTAAGGTCTTAGACTCGTACTCTGGCCTAATGGTTAAGGTCTTAACTCTTTCTCTGGCCTACTAGTTAAGGTCTTAACTCTTACTCTGGCCTACTGGTTAAGGTCTTAACTCTTACTCTGGCCTAATAGCTAAGGTCTTAACTCTTACTCTGGCCTACTAGTTAAGGTCTTAACTCTTACTCTGGCCTACTGGTTAAGGTCTTAACTCTTACTCTGGCCTAATGGTTAAGGTCTTAACTCTTACTCTGGTCTAATAGCTAAGGTCTTAACTCTTATTCTGGCCTAATAGCTAAGGTCTTAGACTCGTACTCTGGCCTACTGGTTAAGGTCTTAACTCTTACTCTGGCCTAATAGCTAAGGTCTTAGACTCGTACTGTGGCCTAATGGTTAAGGTCTTAACTCTCACTCTGGCCTAATAACTAAGGTCTTAACTCTTACTCTGGCCTAATGGTTAAGGTCTTAAATCTAACTCTGGCCTACTGGTTAAGGTCTTAACTCTTACTCTGGTCTAATAGCTAAGGTCTTAACTCTTACTCTGGCCTAATAGCTAAGGTCTTAGACTCGTACTCTGGCCTAATGGTTAAGGTCTTAACTCTTACTCTGGCCGAATAGCTAAGGTCTTAGACTCGTACTCTGGCCTTCTGGTTAAGGTCTTAACAATAACTCTGGCCTTCTGGTTAAGGTCTTAACTCTTACTCTGGCCTAATAGCTAAGGTCTTAGACTCGTACTGTGGCCTAATGGTTAAGGTCTTAACTCTCACTCTGGCCTAATAACTAAGGTCTTAACTCTTACTCTGGCCTAATGGTTAAGGTCTTAAATCTAACTCTGGCCTACTGGTTAAGGTCTTAACTCTTACTCTGGCCTAATAGCTAAGGTCTTAACTCTTACTCTGGCCTAATAGCTAAGGTCTTAGACGCATACTCTGGCCTAATGGTTAAGGTCTTAACTCTTACTCTGGCCTAATAGCTAAGGTCTTAGACTCGTACTCTGGCCTTCTGGTTAAGGTCTTAACTCTTACTCTGGCCTTCTGGTTAAGGTCTTAACTCTTACTCTGGCCTAATTGCTAAGGTCCTAGACTCGTACTCTGGCCTAATGGTTAAGGTCTTAACTCTTACTCTGGCCTAATAGCTAAGGTCTTAGACACGTACTCTGGCCTAATGGTTAAGGTCTTAACTCTTACTCTGGCCTAATAGCTACGGTCTTAACTCTTACTCTGGCCTAATAGCTAAGGTCTTAACTCTTACTCTGGCCTAATAGCTAAGGTCTTAACTCTTACTCTGGCCTAATAGCTAAGGTCTTAGATTCATACTATGGCCTTCAGGTTAAGGTCTTAACTCGTACTCTGGCCTACTGGTTAAGGTCTTAACTCTTACTCTGACCTAATAGCTAAGGTCTTAACTCTTACTCTGGCCTAATAGCTAAGGTCTTAGACTCGTACTCTGGCCTAATGGTTAAGGTCCTAACTCTTACTCTGGCCTACTGGTTAAGGTCTTAACTCTTACTCTGGCCTAATAGCTAAGGTCTTAGACTCGTACTCTGGCCTAATGGTTAAGGTCTTAACTCTTTCTCTGGCCTACTAGTTAAGGTCTTAACTCTTACTTTGGCCTACTGGTTAAGGTCTTAACTCTTACTCTGGCCTACTGGTTAAGGTCTTAACTCTTACTCTGGCCTAATGGTTAAGGTCTTAACTCTTACTCTGGTCTAATAGCTAAGGTCTTAACTCTTATTCTGGCCTAATAGCTAAGGTCTTAGACTCGTACTCTGGCCTACTGGTTAAGGTCTTAACTCTTACTCTGGCCTAATAGCTAAGGTCTTAGACTCGTACTGTGGCCTAATGGTTAAGGTCTTAACTCACTCTGGCCTAATAACTAAGGTCTTAACTCTTACTCTGGCCTAATAGCTAAGGTCTTAGACTCGTACTCTGGCCTAATGGTTAAGGTCTTAACTCTTACTCTGGCCGAATAGCTAAGGTCTTAGACTCGTACTCTGGCCTTCTGGTTAAGGTCTTAACTCTTACTCTGGCCTTCTGGTTAAGGTCTTAACTCTTACTCTGGCCTAATAGCTAAGGTCTTAGACTCGTACTCTGGCCTAATGGTTATGGTCTTAACTCTTACTCTGGTCTAGTAGCTAAGGTCATAACTCTTACTCTGGCCTAATAGCTAAGGTCTTAGACTCGTACTCTGGCCTACTGGTTAAGGTCTTAACTCTTACTCTGGCCTAATAGCTAAGGTCTTAGACTCGTACTGTGGCCTAATGGTTAAGGTCTTAACTCTCACTCTGGCCTAATAACTAAGGTCTTAACTCTTACTCTGGCCTAATGGTTAAGGTCTTAAATCTAACTCTGGCCTACTGGTTAAGGTCTTAACTCTTACTCTGGCCTAATAGCTAAGGTCTTAACTCTTACTCTGGCCTAATAGCTAAGGTCTTAGACTCGTACTCTGGCCTAATGGTTAAGGTCTTAACTCTTACTCTGGCCGAATAGCTAAGGTCTTAGACTCGTACTCTGGCCTTCTGGTTAAGGTCTTAACTCTTACTCTGGCCTTCTGGTTAAGGTCTTAACTCTTACTCTGGCCTAATTGCTAAGGTCCTAGACTCGTACTCTGGCCTAATGGTTAAGGTCTTAACTCTTACTCTGGCCTACTGGTTAAGGTCTTAACTCTTACTCTTGCCTAATAGCGAAGGTCTTAGACTCGTACTCTGGCCTAATGGTTAAGGTCTTAACTCTTACTCTGGCCTAATAGCTAAGGTCTTAGACTCGTACTCTGGCCTAATGGTTAAGGTCTTAACTCTTACTCTGGCCTAATAGCTACGGTCTTAACTCTTACTCTGGCCTAATAGCTAAGGTCTTAACTCTTACTCTGGCCTAATAGCTAAGGTCTTAGATTCATACTATGGCCTTCAGGTTAAGGTCTTAACTCGTACTCTGGCCTACTGGTTAAGGTCTTAACTCTTACTCTGGCCTAATGGTTAAGGTCCTAACTCTTACTCTGGCCTACTGGTTAAGGTCTTAACTCTTACTCTGGCCTAATAGCTAAGGTCTTAGACTCGTACTCTGGCCTAATGGTTAAGGTCTTAACTCTTTCTCTGGCCTACTAGTTAAGGTCTTAACTCTTACTCTGGCCTACTGGTTAAGGTCTTAACTCTTACTCTGGCCTAATAGCTAAGGTCTTAACTCTTACTCTGGCCTACTAGTTAAGGTCTTAACTCTTACTCTGGCCTACTGGTTAAGGTCTTAACTCTTACTCTGGCCTAATGGTTAAGGTCTTAACTCTTACTCTGGTCTAATAGCTAAGGTCTTAACTCTTATTCTGGCCTAATAGCTAAGGTCTTAGACTCGTACTCTGGCCTACTGGTTAAGGTCTTAACTCTTACTCTGGCCTAATAGCTAAGGACTTAGACTCGTACTGTGGCCTAATGGTTAAGGTCTTAACTCTCACTCTGGCCTAATAACTAAGGTCTTAACTCTTACTCTGGCCTAATGGTTAAGGTCTTAAATCTAACTCTGGCCTACTGGTTAAGGTCTTAACTCTTACTCTGGCCTAATAGCTAAGGTCTTAACTCTTACTCTGGCCTAATAGCTAAGGTCTTAGACTCGTACTCTGGCCTAATGGTTAAGGTCTTAACTCTTACTCTGGCCGAATAGCTAAGGTCTTAGACTCGTACTCTGGCCTTCTGGTTAAGGTCTTAACAATAACTCTGGCCTTCTGGTTAAGGTCTTAACTCTTACTCTGGCCTAATAGCTAAGGTCTTAGACTCGTACTGTGGCCTAATGGTTAAGGTCTTAATTCTCACTCTGGCCTAATAACTAAGGTCTTAACTCTTACTCTGGCCTAATGGTTAAGGTCTTAAATCTAACTCTGGCCTACTGGTTAAGGTCTTAACTCTTACTCTGGCCTAATAGCTAAGGTCTTAACTCTTACTCTGGCCTAATAGCTAAGGTCTTAGACTCGTACTCTGGCCTAATGGTTAAGGTCTTAACTCTTACTCTGGCCTAATAGCTAAGGTCTTAGACTCGTACACTGGCCTTCTGGTTAAGGTCTTAACTCTTACTCTGGCCTTCTGGTTAAGGTCTTAACTCTTACTCTGGCCTAATTGCTAAGGTCCTAGACTCGTACTCTGGCCTAATGGTTAAGGTCTTAACTCTTACTCTGGCCTAATAGCTAAGGTCTTAGACTCGTACTCTGGCCTAATGGTTAAGGTCTTAACTCTTACTCTGGCCTAATAGCTATGGTCTTAACTCTTACTCTGGCCTAATAGCTAAGGTCTTAACTCTTACTCTGGCCTAATAGCTAAGGTCTTAGATTCATACTATGGCCTTCAGGTTAAGGTCTTAACTCGTACTCTGGCCTACTGGTTAAGGTCTTAACTCTTACTCTGACCTAATAGCTAAGGTCTTAACTCTTACTCTGGCCTAATAGCTAAGGTCTTAGACTCGTACTCTGGCCTAATGGTTAAGGTCCTAACTCTTACTCTGGCCTACTGGTTAAGGTCTTAACTCTTACTCTGGCCTAATAGCTAAGGTCTTAGACTCGTACTCTGGCCTAATGGTTAAGGTCTTAACTCTTTCTCTGGCCTACTAGTTAAGGTCTTAACTCTTACTTTGGCCTACTGGTTAAGGTCTTAACTCTTACTCTGGCCTAATAGCTAAGGTCTTAACTCTTACTCTGGCCTACTAGTTAAGGTCTTAACTCTTACTCTGGCCTACTGGTTAAGGTCTTAACTCTTACTCTGGCCTAATGGTTAAGGTCTTAACTCTTACTCTGGTCTAATAGCTAAGGTCTTAACTCTTATTCTGGCCTAATAGCTAAGGTCTTAGACTCGTACTCTGGCCTACTGGTTAAGGTCTTAACTCTTACTCTGGCCTAATAGCTAAGGTCTTAGACTCGTACTGTGGCCTAATGGTTAAGGTCTTAACTCTCACTCTGGCCTAATAACTAAGGTTTTAACTCTTACTCTGGCCTAATGGTTAAGGTCTTAAATCTAACTCTGGCCTACTGGTTAAGGTCTTAACTCTTACTCTGGCCTAATAGCTAAGGTCTTAACTCTTACTCTGGCCTAATAGCTAAGGTCTTAGACTCGTACTCTGGCCTACTGGTTAAGGTCTTAACTCTTACTCTGGCCTAATAGCTAAGGTCTTAGACTCGTACTGTGGCCTAATGGTTAAGGTCTTAACTCTCACTCTGGCCTAATAACTAAGGTCTTAACTCTTACTCTGGCCTAATGGTTAAGGTCTTAAATCTAACTCTGGCCTACTGGTTAAGGTCTTAACTCTTACTCTGGCCTAATAGCTAAGGTCTTAACTCTTACTCTGGCCTAATAGCTAAGGTCTTAGACTCGTACTCTGGCCTAATGGTTAAGGTCTTAACTCTTACTCTGGCCGAATAGCTAAGGTCTTAGACTCATACTCTGGCCTTCTGGTTAAGGTCTTAACTCTTACTCTGGCCTACTGGTTAAGGTCTTAACTCTTACTCTGGCCTAATAGCTAAGGTCTTAGAATCGTACTCTGGCCTAATGGTTATGGTCTTAACTCTTACTCTGGTCTAGTAGCTAAGGTCTTAACTCTTACTCTGGCCTAATAGCTAAGGTCTTAGACTCGTACTCTGGCCTACTGGTTAAGGTCTTAACTCTTACTCTGGCCTAATAGCTAAGGTCTTAGACTCGTACTCTGGCCTAATGGTTAAGGTCTTAACTCTTACTCTGGCATAATAGCTAAGGTCTTAGACTCGTACTCTGGCCTAATGGTTAAGGTCTTAACTCTTACTCTGGCCTAATAGCTAAGGTCTTAACTCTTACTCTGGCCTAATAGCTAAGGTCTTAGATTCATACTATGGCCTTCAGGTTAAGGTCTTAACTCGTACTCTGGCCTACTGGTTAAAGTCTTAACTCTTACTCTGACCTAATAGCTAAGGTCTTAACTCTTACTCTGGCCTAATAGCTAAGGTCTTAGACTCGTACTCTGGCCTAATGGTTAAGGTCCTAACTCTTACTCTGGCCTACTGGTTAAGGTCTTAACTCTTACTCTGGCCTAATAGCTAAGGTCTTAGACTCGTACTCTGGCCTAATGGTTAAGGTCTAAACTCTTACTCTGGCCTACTAGTTAAGGTCTTAACTCTTACTCTGGCCTACTGGTTAAGGTCTTAACTCTTACTCTGGCCTAATAGCTAAGGTCTTAACTCTTACTCGGGCCTACTAGTTAAGGTCTTAACTCTTACTCTGGCCTATTGGTTAAGGTCTTAACTCTTACTCTGGCCTAATGGTTAAGGTCTTAACTCTTACTCTGGTCTAATAGCTAAGGTGTTAACTCTTACTCTGGCCTAATAGCTAAGGTCTTAGACTCGTACTCTGGCCTACTGGTTAAGGTCTTAACTCTTACTCTGGCCTAATAGCTAAGGTCTTAGACTCGTACTGTGGCCTAATGGTTAAGGTCTTAACTCTCACTCTGGCCTAATAACTAAGGTCTTAACTCTTACTCTGGCCTAATGGTTAAGGTCTTAAATCTAACTCTGGCCTACTGGTTAAGGTCTTAACTCTTACTCTGGCCTAATAGCTAAGGTCTTAACTCTTACTCTGGCCTAATAGCTAAGGTCTTAGACTCGTACTCTGGCCTAATGGTTAAGGTCTTAACTCTTACTCTGGCCGAATAGCTACGGTCTTAGACTCATACTCTGGCCTTCTGGTTAAGGTCTTAACTCTTACTCTGGCCTACTGGTTAAGGTCTTAACTCTTACTCTGGCCTAATAGCTAAGGTCTTAGACTCGTACTCTGGCCTAATGGTTATGGTCTTAACTCTTACTCTGGTCTAGTAGCTAAGGTCTTAACTCTTACTCTGGCCTAATAGCTAAGGTCTTAGACTCGTACTCTGGCCTACTGGTTAAGGTCTTAACTCTTACTCTGGCCTAATAGCTAAGGTCTTAGACTCGTACTGTGGCCCAATGGTTAAGGTCTTAACTCTCACTCTGGCCTAATAACTAAGGTCTTAACTCTTACTCTGGCCTAATGGTTAAGGTCTTAACTATAACTCTGGCCTACTGGTTAAGGTCTTAACTCTTACTCTGGCCTAATAGCTAAGGTCTTAACTCTTACTCTGGCCTAATAGCTAAGGTCTTAGACTCGTACTCTGGCCTAATGGTTAAGGTCTTAACTCTTACTCTGGCCTAATAGCTAAGGGCTTAACTCTTACTCTGGCCTAATAGCTAAGGTCTTAGACTCGTACTCTGGCCTACTTTTTAAAGTCTTATCTCTTACTCTGGCCCAATAGCTAAGGTCTTAGACTCGTACTCTGGCCTAATGGTTAAGGTCTTAACTCTTACTCTGGCCTAATAACTAAGGGCTTAACTCTTACTCTGGCCTAATAGCTAAGGTCTTAGAATCGTACTATGGCCTACAGGTTAAGGTCTTAACTCTTACTCTGGCCTAATAGCTAAGGTCTTAACTCTTACTCTGGCCTACTGGTTAAGGTCTTAACTCTTACTCTGGCCTAATAGCTAAGGTCTTAGACTCGTACTCTGGCCTAATGCTTAAGGTCTTCACTCTTACTCTGGCCTACTGGTTAAGGTCTTAACTCTTACTCTGGCCTAATAGCTAAGGTCTTAGACTCGTACTCTGGCCTAATGGTTAAGGTCTTAACTCTTACTCTGGCCTACTGGTTAAGGTCTTAACTCTTACTCTGACCTAATAGCTAAGGTCTTAACTCTTACTCTGGCCTAATAGCTAAGGTCTTAGACTCGTACTCTGGCCTAATGGTTAAGGTCTTAACTCTTACTCTGGCCTACTGGTTAAGGTATTAACTCTTACTCTGGCCTGATAGCTGAGGTCTTAGACTTGTACTCTGGCCTAATGGTTAAGGTCTTAACTCTTACTCTGGCCTAATAGCTAAGGTCTTAACTCTTACTCTGGCCTAATAGCTAAGGTCTTAGACTCATACTCTGGCCTAATGGTTAAGGTCTTAACTCTTACTCTGGCCTAATAGCTAAGGTCTTAGACTCGTACTCTGGCCTTCTGGTTAAGGTCTTAACTCTTACTCTGGCCTTCTGGTTAAGGTCTTAACTCTTACTCTGGCCTAATTGCTAAGGTCCTAGACTCGTACTCTGGCCTAATGGTTAAGGTCTTAACTCTTACTCTGGCCTAATAGCTAAGGTCTTAGACTCGTACTCTGGCCTAATGGTTAAGGTCTTAACTCTTACTCTGGCCTAATAGCTACGGTCTTAACTCTTACTCTGGCCTAATAGCTAAGGTCTTAACTCTTACTCTGGCCTAATAGCTAAGGTCTTAACTCTTACTCTGGCCTAATAGCTAAGGTCTTAGATTCATACTATGGCCTTCAGGTTAAGGTCTTAACTCGTACTCTGGCCTACTGGTTAAGGTCTTAACTCTTACTCTGACCTAATAGCTAAGGTCTTAACTCTTACTCTGGCCTAATAGCTAAGGTCTTAGACTCGTACTCTGGCCTAATGGTTAAGGTCCTAACTCTTACTCTGGCCTACTGGTTAAGGTCTTAACTCTTACTCTGGCCTAATAGCTAAGGTCTTAGACTCGTACTCTGGCCTAATGGTTAAGGTCTTAACTCTTTCTCTGGCCTACTAGTTAAGGTCTTAACTCTTACTTTGGCCTACTGGTTAAGGTCTTAACTCTTACTCTGGCCTACTGGTTAAGGTCTTAACTCTTACTCTGGCCTAATGGTTAAGGTCTTAACTCTTACTCTGGTCTAATAGCTAAGGTCTTAACTCTTATTCTGGCCTAATAGCTAAGGTCTTAGACTCGTACTGTGGCCTAATGGTTAAGGTCTTAACTCTCACTCTGGCCTAATAACTAAGGTCTTAACTCTTACTCTGGCCTAATGGTTAAGGTCTTAAATCTAACTCTGGCCTACTGGTTAAGGTCTTAACTCTTACTCTGGCCTAATAGCTAAGGTCTTAACTCTTACTCTGGCCTAATAGCTAAGGTCTTAGACTCGTACTCTGGCCTAATGGTTAAGGTCTTAACTCTTACTCTGGCCGAATAGCTAAGGTCTTAGACTCGTACTCTGGCCTTCTGGTTAAGGTCTTAACTCTTACTCTGGCCTTCTGGTTAAGGTCTTAACTCTTACTCTGGCCTTCTGGTTAAGGTCTTAACTCTTACTCTGGCCTAATAGCTAAGGTCTTAGACTCGTACTCTGGCCTAATGGTTATGGTCTTAACTCTTACTCTGGTCTAGTAGCTAAGGTCATAACTCTTACTCTGGCCTAATAGCTAAGGTCTTAGACTCGTACTCTGGCCTACTGGTTAAGGTCTTAACTCTTACTCTGGCCTAATAGCTAAGGTCTTAGACTCGTACTGTGGCCTAATGGTTAAGGTCTTAACTCTCACTCTGGCCTAATAACTAAGGTCTTAACTCTTACTCTGGCCTAATGGTTAAGGTCTTAAATCTAACTCTGGCCTACTGGTTAAGGTCTTAACTCTTACTCTGGCCTAATAGCTAAGGTCTTAACTCTCACTCTGGCCTAATAGCTAAGGTCTTAGACTCGTACTCTGGCCTAATGGTTAAGGTCTTAACTCTTACTCTGGCCAAATAGCTAAGGTCTTAGACTCGTACTCTGGCCTTCTGGTTAAGGTCTTAACTCTTACTCTGGCCTTCTGGTTAAGGTCTTAACTCTTACTCTGGCCTAATTGCTAAGGTCCTAGACTCGTACTCTGGCCTAATGGTTAAGGTCTTAACTCTTACTCTGGCCTACTGGTTAAGGTCTTAACTCTTACTCTTGCCTAATAGCGAAGGTCTTAGACTCGTACTCTGGCCTAATGGTTAAGGTCTTAACTCTTACTCTGGCCTAATAGCTAAGGTCTTAGACTCGTACTCTGGCCTAATGGTTAAGGTCTTAACTCTTACTCTGGCCTAATAGCTACGGTCTTAACTCTTACTCTGGCCTAATAGCTAAGGTCTTAACTCTTACTCTGGCCTAATAGCTAAGGTCTTAGATTCATACTATGGCCTTCAGGTTAAGGTCTTAACTCGTACTCTGGCCTACTGGTTAAGGTCTTAACTCTTACTCTGGCCTAATGGTTAAGGTCCTAACTCTTACTCTGGCCTACTGGTTAAGGTCTTAACTCTTACTCTGGCCTAATAGCTAAGGTCTTAGACTCGTACTCTGGCCTAATGGTTAAGGTCTTAACTCTTTCTCTGGCCTACTAGTTAAGGTCTTAACTCTTACTCTGGCCTACTGGTTAAGGTCTTAACTCTTACTCTGGCCTAATAGCTAAGGTCTTAACTCTTACTCTGGCCTACTAGTTAAGGTCTTAACTCTTACTCTGGCCTACTGGTTAAGGTCTTAACTCTTACTCTGGCCTAATGGTTAAGGTCTTAACTCTTACTCTGGTCTAATAGCTAAGGTCTTAACTCTTATTCTGGCCTAATAGCTAAGGTCTTAGACTCGTACTCTGGCCTACTGGTTAAGGTCTTAACTCTTACTCTGGCCTAATAGCTAAGGTCTTAGACTCGTACTGTGGCCTAATGGTTAAGGTCTTAACTCTCACTCTGGCCTAATAACTAAGGTCTTAACTCTTACTCTGGCCTAATGGTTAAGGTCTTAAATATAACTCTGGCCTACTGGTTAAGGTCTTAACTCTTACTCTGGCCTAATAGCTAAGGTCTTAACTCTTACTCTGGCCTAATAGCTAAGGTCTTAGACTCGTACTCTGGCCTAATGGTTAAGGTCTTAACTCTTACTCTGGCCGAATAGCTAAGGTCTTAGACTCGTACTCTGGCCTTCTGGTTAAGGTCTTAACAATAACTCTGGCCTTCTGGTTAAGGTCTTAACTCTTACTCTGGCCTAATAGCTAAGGTCTTAGACTCGTACTGTGGCCTAATGGTTAAGGTCTTAATTCTCACTCTGGCCTAATAACTAAGGTCTTAACTCTTACTCTGGCCTAATGGTTAAGGTCTTAAATCTAACTCTGGCCTACTGGTTAAGGTCTTAACTCTTACTCTGGCCTAATAGCTAAGGTCTTAACTCTTACTCTGGCCTAATAGCTAAGGTCTTAGACTCGTACTCTGGCCTAATGGTTAAGGTCTTAACTCTTACTCTGGCCTAATAGCTAAGGTCTTAGACTCGTACTCTGGCCTTCTGGTTAAGGTCTTAACTCTTACTCTGGCCTTCTGGTTAAGGTCTTAACTCTTACTCTGGCCTAATTGCTAAGGTCATAGACTCGTACTCTGGCCTAATGGTTAAGGTCTTAACTCTTACTCTGGCCTAATAGCTAAGGTCTTAGACTCGTACTCTGGCCTAATGGTTAAGGTCTTAACTCTTACTCTGGCCTAATAGCTATGGTCTTAACTCTTACTCTGGCCTAATAGCTAAGGTCTTAACTCTTACTCTGGCCTAATAGCTAAGGTCTTAGATTCATACTATGGCCTTCAGGTTAAGGTCTTAACTCGTACTCTGGCCTACTGGTTAAGGTCTTAACTCTTACTCTGACCTAATAGCTAAGGTCTTAACTCTTACTCTGGCCTAATAGCTAAGGTCTTAGACTCGTACTCTGGCCTAATGGTTAAGGTCCTAACTCTTACTCTGGCCTACTGGTTAAGGTCTTAACTCTTACTCTGGCCTAATAGCTAAGGTCTTAGACTCGTACTCTGGCCTAATGGTTAAGGTCTTAACTCTTTCTCTGGCCTACTAGTTAAGGTCTTAACTCTTACTTTGGCCTACTGGTTAAGGTCTTAACTCTTACTCTGGCCTAATAGCTAAGGTCTTAACTCTTACTCTGGCCTACTAGTTAAGGTCTTAACTCTTACTCTGGCCTACTGGTTAAGGTCTTAACTCTTACTCTGGCCTAATGGTTAAGGTCTTAACTCTTACTCTGGTCTAATAGCTAAGGTCTTAACTCTTATTCTGGCCTAATAGCTAAGGTCTTAGACTCGTACTCTGGCCTACTGGTTAAGGTCTTAACTCTTACTCTGGCCTAATAGCTAAGGTCTTAGACTCGTACTGTGGCCTAATGGTTAAGGTCTTAACTCTCACTCTGGCCTAATAACTAAGGTTTTAACTCTTACTCTGGCCTAATGGTTAAGGTCTTAAATCTAACTCTGGCCTACTGGTTAAGGTCTTAACTCTTACTCTGGCCTAATAGCTAAGGTCTTAACTCTTACTCTGGCCTAATAGCTAAGGTCTTAGACTCGTACTCTGGCCTACTGGTTAAGGTCTTAACTCTTACTCTGGCCTAATAGCTAAGGTCTTAGACTCGTACTGTGGCCTAATGGTTAAGGTCTTAACTCTCACTCTGGCCTAATAACTAAGGTCTTAACTCTTACTCTGGCCTAATGGTTAAGGTCTTAAATCTAACTCTGGCCTACTGGTTAAGGTCTTAACTCTTACTCTGGCCTAATAGCTAAGGTCTTAACTCTTACTCTGGCCTAATAGCTAAGGTCTTAGACTCGTACTCTGGCCTAATGGTTAAGGTCTTAACTCTTACTCTGGCCGAATAGCTAAGGTCTTAGACTCATACTCTGGCCTTCTGGTTAAGGTCTTAACTCTTACTCTGGCCTACTGGTTAAGGTCTTAACTCTTACTCTGGCCTAATAGCTAAGGTCTTAGACTCGTACTCTGGCCTAATGGTTATGGTCTTAACTCTTACTCTGGTCTAGTAGCTAAGGTCTTAACTCTTACTCTGGCCTAATAGCTAAGGTCTTAGACTCGTACTCTGGCCTACTGGTTAAGGTCTTAACTCTTACTCTGGCCTAATAGCTAAGGTCTTAGACTCGTACTCTGGCCTAATGGTTAAGGTCTTAACTCTTACTCTGGCATAATAGCTAAGGTCTTAGACTCGTACTCTGGCCTAATGGTTAAGGTCTTAACTCTTACTCTGGCCTAATAGCTACGGTCTTAACTCTTACTCTGGCCTAATAGCTAAGGTCTTAACTCTTACTCTGGCCTAATAGCTAAGGTCTTAGATTCATACTATGGCCTTCAGGTTAAGGTCTTAACTCGTACTCTGGCCTACTGGTTAAAGTCTTAACTCTTACTCTGACCTAATAGCTAAGGTCTTAACTCTTACTCTGGCCTAATAGCTAAGGTCTTAGACTCGTACTCTGGCCTAATGGTTAAGGTCCTAACTCTTACTCTGGCCTACTGGTTAAGGTCTTAACTCTTACTCTGGCCTAATAGCTAAGGTCTTAGACTCGTGCTCTGGCCTAATGGTTAAGGTCTAAACTCTTACTCTGGCCTACTAGTTAAGGTCTTAACTCTTACTCTGGCCTACTGGTTAAGGTCTTAACTCTTACTCTGGCCTAATAGCTAAGGTCTTAACTCTTACTCGGGCCTACTAGTTAAGGTCTTAACTCTTACTCTGGCCTATTGGTTAAGGTCTTAACTCTTACTCTGGCCTAATGGTTAAGGTCTTAACTCTTACTCTGGTCTAATAGCTAAGGTCTTAACTCTTACTCTGGCCTAATAGCTAAGGTCTTAGACTCGTACTCTGGCCTACTGGTTAAGGTCTTAACTCTTACTCTGGCCTAATAGCTAAGGTCTTAGACTCGTACTGTGGCCTAATGGTTAAGGTCTTAACTCTCACTCTGGCCTAATAACTAAGGTCTTAACTCTTACTCTGGCCTAATGGTTAAGGTCTTAAATCTAACTCTGGCCTACTGGTTAAGGTCTTAACTCTTACTCTGGCCTAATAGCTAAGGTATTAACTCTTACTCTGGCCTAATAGCTAAGGTCTTAGACTCGTACTCTGGCCTAATGGTTAAGGTCTTAACTCTTACTCTGGCCGAATAGCTACGGTCTTAGACTCATACTCTGGCCTTCTGGTTAAGGTCTTAACTCTTACTCTGGCCTACTGGTTAAGGTCTTAACTCTTACTCTGGCCTAATAGCTAAGGTCTTAGACTCGTACTCTGGCCTAATGGTTATGGTCTTAACTCTTACTCTGGTCTAGTAGCTAAGGTCTTAACTCTTACTCTGGCCTAATAGCTAAGGTCTTAGACTCGTACTCTGGCCTACTGGTTAAGGTCTTAACTCTTACTCTGGCCTAATAGCTAAGGTCTTAGACTCGTACTGTGGCCCAATGGTTAAGGTCTTAACTCTCACTCTGGCCTAATAACTAAGGTCTTAACTCTTACTCTGGCCTAATGGTTAAGGTCTTAACTATAACTCTGGCCTACTGGTTAAGGTCTTAACTCTTACTCTGGCCTAATAGCTAAGGTCTTAACTCTTACTCTGGCCTAATAGCTAAGGTCTTAGACTCGTACTCTGGCCTAATGGTTAAGGTCTTAACTCTTACTCTGGCCTAATAGCTAAGGGCTTAACTCTTACTCTGGCCTAATAGCTAAGGTCTTAGACTCGTACTCTGGCCTACTTTTTAAAGTCTTATCTCTTACTCTGGCCCAATAGCTAAGGTCTTAGACTCGTACTCTGGCCTAATGGTTAAGGTCTTAACTCTTACTCTGGCCTAATAACTAAGGGCTTAACTCTTACTCTGGCCTAATAGCTAAGGTCTTAGAATCGTACTATGGCCTACAGGTTAAGGTCTTAACTCTTACTCTGGCCTAATAGCTAAGGTCTTAACTCTTACTCTGGCCTACTGGTTAAGGTCTTAACTCTTACTCTGGCCTAATAGCTAAGGTCTTAGACTCGTACTCTGGCCTAATGCTTAAGGTCTTCACTCTTACTCTGGCCTACTGGTTAAGGTCTTAACTCTTACTCTGGCCTAATAGCTAAGGTCTTAGACTCGTACTCTGGCCTAATGGTTAAGGTCTTAACTCTTACTCTGGCCTACTGGTTAAGGTCTTAACTCTTACTCTGACCTAATAGCTAAGGTCTTAACTCTTACTCTGGCCTAATAGCTAAGGTCTTAGACTCGTACTCTGGCCTAATGGTTAAGGTCTTAACTCTTACTCTGGCCTACTGGTTAAGGTATTAACTCTTACTCTGGCCTGATAGCTAAGGTCTTAGACTTGTACTCTGGCCTAATGGTTAAGGTCTTAACTCTTACTCTGGCCTAATAGCTAAGGTCTTAGACTCGTACTGTGGCCTAATGGTTAAGGTCTTAACTCTCACTCTGGCCTAATAACTAAGGTCTTAACTCTTACTCTGGCCTAATGGTTAAGGTCTTAAATCTAACTCTGGCCTACTGGTTAAGGTCTTAACTCTTACTCTGGCCTAATAGCTAAGGTCTTAACTCTTACTCTGGCCTAATAGCTAAGGTCTTAGACTCGTACTCTGGACTAATGGTTAAGGTCTTAACTCTTACTCTGGCCGAATAGCTAAGGTCTTAGACTCATACTCTGGCCTTCTGGTTAAGGTCTTAACTCTTACTCTGGCCTACTGGTTAAGGTCTTAACTCTTACTCTGGCCTAATAGCTAAGGTCTTAGACTCGTACTCTGGCCTAATGGTTATGGTCTTAACTCTTACTCTGGTCTAGTAGCTAAGGTCTTAACTCTTACTCTGGCCTAATAGCTAAGGTCTTAGACTCGTACTCTGGCCTACTGGTTAAGGTCTTAACTCTTACTCTGGCCTAATAGCTAAGGTCTTAGACTCGTACTCTGGCCTAATGGTTAAGGTCTTAACTCTTACTCTGGCATAATAGCTAAGGTCTTAGACTCGTACTCTGGCCTAATGGTTAAGGTCTTAACTCTTACTCTGGCCTAATAGCTACGGTCTTAACTCTTACTCTGGCCTAATAGCTAAGGTCTTAACTCTTACTCTGGCCTAATAGCTAAGGTCTTAGATTCATACTATGGCCTTCAGGTTAAGGTCTTAACTCGTACTCTGGCCTACTGGTTAAAGTCTTAACTCTTACTCTGACCTAATAGCTAAGGTCTTAACTCTTACTCTGGCCTAATAGCTAAGGTCTTAACTCTTACTCTGGCCTAATAGCTAAGGTCTTAGACTCGTACTCTGGCCTAATGGTTAAGGTCTTAACTCTTACTCTGGCCTAATAGCTAAGGGCTTAACTCTTACTCTGGCCTAATAGCTAAGGTCTTAGACTCGTACTCTGGCCTACTTTTTAAAGTCTTATCTCTTACTCTGGCCCAATAGCTAAGGTCTTAGACTCGTACTCTGGCCTAATGGTTAAGGTCTTAACTCTTACTCTGGCCTAATAACTAAGGGCTTAACTCTTACTCTGGCCTAATAGCTAAGGTCTTAGAATCGTACTATGGCCTACAGGTTAAGGTCTTAACTCTTACTCTGGCCTAATAGCTAAGGTCTTAACTCTTACTCTGGCCTACTGGTTAAGGTCTTAACTCTTACTCTGGCCTAATAGCTAAGGTCTTAGACTCGTACTCTGGCCTAATGCTTAAGGTCTTCACTCTTACTCTGGCCTACTGGTTAAGGTCTTAACTCTTACTCTGGCCTAATAGCTAAGGTCTTAGACTCGTACTCTGGCCTAATGGTTAAGGTCTTAACTCTTACTCTGGCCTACTGGTTAAGGTCTTAACTCTTACTCTGACCTAATAGCTAAGGTCTTAACTCTTACTCTGGCCTAATAGCTAAGGTCTTAGACTCGTACTCTGGCCTAATGGTTAAGGTCTTAACTCTTACTCTGGCCTACTGGTTAAGGTATTAACTCTTACTCTGGCCTGATAGCTAAGGTCTTAGACTTGTACTCTGGCCTAATGGTTAAGGTCTTAACTCTTACTCTGGCCTACTGGTTAAGGTCTTAACTCTTACTCTGGCCTAATTGCTAAGGTCCTAGACTCGTACTCTGGCCTAATGGTTAAGGTCTTAACTCTTAATCTGGCCTAATAGCTAAGGTCTTAGACTCGTACTCTGGCCTACTGGTTAAGGTCTTAACTCTTACTCTGGCCTACTGGTTAAGGTCTTAACTCTTACTCTTGCCTAATAGCTAAGGTCTTAGACTCGTACTCTGGCCTAATGGTTAAGGTCTTAACTCTTACTCTGGCCTAATAGCTAAGGTCTTAGACTCGTACTCTGGCCTAATGGTTAAGGTCTTAACTCTTACTCTGGCCTAATAGCTACGGTCTTAACTCTTACTCTGGCCTAATAGCTAAGGTCTTAACTCTTACTCTGGCCTAATAGCTAAGGTCTTAGATTCATACTATGGCCTTCAGGTTAAGGTCTTAACTCGTACTCTGGCCTACTGGTTAAGGTCTTAACTCTTACTCTGACCTAATAGCTAAGGTCTTAACTCTTACTCTGGCCTAATAGCTAAGGTCTTAGACTCGTACTCTGGCCTAATGGTTAAGGTCCTAACTCTTACTCTGGCCTACTGGTTAAGGTCTTAACTCTTACTCTGGCCTAATAGCTAAGGTCTTAGACTCGTACTCTGGCCTAATGGTTAAGGTCTTAACTCTTTCTCTGGCCTACTAGTTAAGGTCTTAACTCTTACTCTGGCCTACTGGTTAAGGTCTTAACTCTTACTCTGGCCTAATAGCTAAGGTCTTGACTCTTACTCTGGCCTACTAGTTAAGGTCTTAACTCTTACTCTGGCCTACTGGTTAAGGTCTTAACTCTTACTCTGGCCTAATGGTTAAGGTCTTAACTCTTACTCTGGTCTAATAGCTAAGGTCTTAACTCTTATTCTGGCCTAATAGCTAAGGTCTTAGACTCGTACTCTGGCCTACTGGTTAAGGTCTTAACTCTTACTCTGGCCTAATAGCTAAGGTCTTAGACTCGTACTGTGGCCTAATGGTTAAGGTCTTAACTCTCACTCTGGCCTAATAACTAAGGTCTTAACTCTTACTCTGGCCTAATGGTTAAGGTCTTAAATCTAACTCTGGCCTACTGGTTAAGGTCTTAACTCTTACTCTGGCCTAATAGCTAAGGTCTTAGACTCGTACTCTGGCCTAATGGTTAAGGACTTAACTCTTACTCTGGCCTTCTGGTTAAGGTCTTAACTCTTACTCTGGCCTAATTGCTAAGGTCCTAGACTCGTACTCTGGCCTAATGGTTAAGGTCTTAACTCTTACTCTGGCCTACTGGTTAAGGTCTTAACTCTTACTCTTGCCTAATAGCGAAGGTCTTAGACTCGTACTCTGGCCTAATGGTTAAGGTCTTAACTCTTACTCTGGCCTAATAGCTAAGGTCTTAGACTCGTACTCTGGCCTAATGGTTAAGGTCTTAACTCTTACTCTGGCCTAATAGCTACGGTCTTAACTCTTACTCTGGCCTAATAGCTAAGGTCTTAACTCTTACTCTGGCCTAATAGCTAAGGTCTTAGATTCATACTATGGCCTTCAGGTTAAGGTCTTAACTCGTACTCTGGCCTACTGGTTAAGGTCTTAACTCTTACTCTGACCTAATAGCTAAGGTCTTAACTCTTACTCTGGCCTAATAGCTAAGGTCTTAGACTCGTACTCTGGCCTAATGGTTAAGGTCCTAACTCTTACTCTGGCCTACTGGTTAAGGTCTTAACTCTTACTCTGGCCTAATAGCTAAGGTCTTAGACTCGTACTCTGGCCTAATGGTTAAGGTCTTAACTCTTTCTCTGGCCTACTAGTTAAGGTCTTAACTCTTACTCTGGCCTACTGGTTAAGGTCTTAACTCTTACTCTGGCCTAATAGCTAAGGTCTTAACTCTTACTCTGGCCTACTAGTTAAGGTCTTAACTCTTACTCTGGCCTACTGGTTAAGGTCTTAACTCTTACTCTGGCCTAATGGTTAAGGTCTTAACTCTTACTCTGGTCTAATAGCTAAGGTCTTAACTCTTATTCTGGCCTAATAGCTAAGGTCTTAGACTCGTACTCTGGCCTACTGGTTAAGGTCTTAACTCTTACTCTGGCCTAATAGCTAAGGTCTTAGACTCGTACTGTGGCCTAATGGTTAAGGTCTTAACTCTCACTCTGGCCTAATAACTAAGGTCTTAACTCTTACTCTGGCCTAATGGTTAAGGTCTTAAATCTAACTCTGGCCTACTGGTTAAGGTCTTAACTCTTACTCTGGCCTAATAGCTAAGGTCTTAACTCTTACTCTGGCCTAATAGCTAAGGTCTTAGACTCGTACTCTGGCCTAATGGTTAAGGTCTTAACTCTTACTCTGGCCGAATAGCTAAGGTCTTAGACTCGTACTCTGGCCTTCTGGTTAAGGTCTTAACAATAACTCTGGCCTTCTGGTTAAGGTCTTAACTCTTACTCTGGCCTAATAGCTAAGGTCTTAGACTCGTACTGTGGCCTAATGGTTAAGGTCTTAACTCTCACTCTGGCCTAATAACTAAGGTCTTAACTCTTACTCTGGCCTAATGGTTAAGGTCTTAAATCTAACTCTGGCCTACTGGTTAAGGTCTTAACTCTTACTCTGGCCTAATAGCTAAGGTCTTAACTCTTACTCTGGCCTAATAGCTAAGGTCTTAGACTCGTACTCTGGCCTAATGGTTAAGGTCTTAACTCTTACTCTGGCCTAATAGCTAAGGTCTTAGACTCGTACTCTGGCCTTCTGGTTAAGGTCTTAACTCTTACTCTGGCCTTCTGGTTAAGGTCTTAACTCTTACTCTGGCCTAATTGCTAAGGTCCTAGACTCGTACTCTGGCCTAATGGTTAAGGTCTTAACTCTTACTCTGGCCTAATAGCTAAGGTCTTAGACTCGTACTCTGGCCTAATGGTTAAGGTCTTAACTCTTACTCTGGCCTAATAGCTACGGTCTTAACTCTTACTCTGGCCTAATAGCTAAGGTCTTAACTCTTACTCTGGCCTAATAGCTAAGGTCTTAGATTCATACTATGGCCTTCAGGTTAAGGTCTTAACTCGTACTCTGGCCTACTGGTTAAGGTCTTAACTCTTACTCTGACCTAATAGCTAAGGTCTTAACTCTTACTCTGGCCTAATAGCTAAGGTCTTAGACTCGTACTCTGGCCTAATGGTTAAGGTCCTAACTCTTACTCTGGCCTACTGGTTAAGGTCTTAACTCTTACTCTGGCCTAATAGCTAAGGTCTTAGACTCGTACTCTGGCCTAATGGTTAAGGTCTTAACTCTTTCTCTGGCCTACTAGTTAAGGTCTTAACTCTTACTTTGGCCTACTGGTTAAGGTCTTAACTCTTACTCTGGCCTACTGGTTAAGGTCTTAACTCTTACTCTGGACTAATGGTTAAGGTCTTAACTCTTACTCTGGTCTAATAGCTAAGGTCTTAACTCTTATTCTGGCCTAATAGCTAAGGTCTTAGACTCGTACTCTGGCCTACTGGTTAAGGTCTTAACTCTTACTCTGGCCTAATAGCTAAGGTCTTAGACTCGTACTGTGGCCTAATGGTTAAGGTCTTAACTCTCATTCTGGCCTAATAACTAAGGTCTTAACTCTTACTCTGGCCTAATGGTTAAGGTCTTAAATCTAACTCTGGCCTACTGGTTAAGGTCTTAACTCTTACTCTGGCCTAATAGCTAAGGTCTTAACTCTTACTCTGGCCTAATAGCTAAGGTCTTAGACTCGTACTCTGGCCTAATGGTTAAGGTCTTAACTCTTACTCTGGCCGAATAGCTAAGGTCTTTGACTCGTACTCTGGCCTTCTGGTTAAGGTCTTAACTCTTACTCTGGCCTTCTGGTTAAGGTCTTAACTCTTACTCTGGCCTAATAGCTAAGGTCTTAGACTCATACTCTGGCCTAATGGTTATGGTCTTAACTCTTACTCTGGTCTAGTAGCTAAGGTCATAACTCTTACTCTGGCCTAATAGCTAAGGTCTTAGACTCGTACTCTGGCCTACTGGTTAAGGTCTTAACTCTTACTCTGGCCTAATAGCTAAGGTCTTAGACTCGTACTGTGGCCTAATGGTTAAGGTCTTAACTCTCACTCTGGCCTAATAACTAAGGTCTTAACTCTTACTCTGGCCTAATGGTTAAGGTCTTAAATCTAACTCTGGCCTACTGGTTAAGGTCTTAACTCTTACTCTGGCCTAATAGCTAAGGTCTTAACTCTTACTCTGGCCTAATAGCTAAGGTCTTAGACTCGTACTCTGGCCTAATGGTTAAGGTCTTAACTCTTACTCTGGCTGAATAGCTAAGGTCTTAGACTCGTACTCTGGCCTTCTGGTTAAGGTCTTAACTCTTACTCTGGCCTTCTGGTTAAGGTCTTAACTCTTACTCTGGCCTAATTGCTAAGGTCCTAGACTCGTACTCTGGCCTAATGGTTAAGGTCTTAACTCTTACTCTGGCCTACTGGTTAAGGTCTTAACTCTTACTCTTGCCTAATAGCGAAGGTCTTAGACTCGTACTCTGGCCTAATGGTTAAGGTCTTAACTCTTACTCTGGCCTAATAGCTAAGGTCTTAGACTCGTACTCTGGCCTAATGGTTAAGGTCTTAACTCTTACTCTGGCCTAATAGCTACGGTCTTCACTCTTTCTCTGGCCTAATAGCTAAGGTCTTAACTCTTACTCTGGCCTAATAGCTAAGGTCTTAGATTCATACTATGGCCTTCAGGTTAAGGTCTTAACTCGTACTCTGGCCTACTGGTTAAGGTCTTAACTCTTACTCTGGCCTAATGGTTAAGGTCCTAACTCTTACTCTGGCCTACTGGTTAAGGTCTTAACTCTTACTCTGGCCTAATAGCTAAGGTCTTAGACTCGTACTCTGGCCTAATGGTTAAGGTCTTAACTCTTTCTCTGGCCTACTAGTTAAGGTCTTAACTCTTACTCTGGCCTACTGGTTAAGGTCTTAACTCTTACTCTGGCCTAATAGCTAAGGTCTTAACTCTTACTCTGGCCTACTAGTTAAGGTCTTAACTCTTACTCTGGCCTACTGGTTAAGGTCTTAACTCTTACTCTGGCCTAATGGTTAAGGTCTTAACTCTTACTCTGGTCTAATAGCTAAGGTCTTAACTCTTATTCTGGCCTAATAGCTAAGGTCTTAGACTCGTACTCTGGCCTACTGGTTAAGGTCTTAACTCTTACTCTGGCCTAATAGCTAAGGTCTTAGACTCGTACTGTGGCCTAATGGTTAAGGTCTTAACTCTCACTCTGGCCTAATAACTAAGGTCTTAACTCTTACTCTGGCCTAATGGTTAAGGTCTTAAATCTAACTCTGGCCTACTGTTTAAGGTCTTAACTCTTACTCTGGCCTAATAGCTAAGGTCTTAACTCTTACTCTGGCCTAATAGCTAAGGTCTTAGACTCGTACTCTGGCCTAATGGTTAAGGTCTTAACTCTTACTCTGGCCGAATAGCTAAGGTCTTAGACTCGTACTCTGGCCTTCTGGTTAAGGTCTTAACAATAACTCTGGCCTTCTGGTTAAGGTCTTAACTCTTACTCTGGCCTAATAGCTAAGGTCTTAGACTCGTACTGTGGCCTAATGGTTAAGGTCTTAATTCTCACTCTGGCCTAATAACTAAGGTCTTAACTCTTACTCTGGCCTAATGGTTAAGGTCTTAAATCTAACTCTGGCCTACTGGTTAAGGTCTTAACTCTTACTCTGGCCTAATAGCTAAGGTCTTAACTCTTACTCTGGCCTAATAGCTAAGGTCTTAGACTCGTACTCTGGCCTAATGGTTAAGGTCTTAACTCTTACTCTGGCCTAATAGCTAAGGTCTTAGACTCGTACTCTGGCCTTCTGGTTAAGGTCTTAACTCTTACTCTGGCCTTCTGGTTAAGGTCTTAACTCTTACTCTGGCCTAATTGCTAAGGTCCTAGACTCGTACTCTAGCCTAATGGTTAAGGTCTTAACTCTTACTCTGGCCTAATAGCTAAGGTCTTAGACTCGTACTCTGGCCTAATGGTTAAGGTCTTAACTCTTACTCTGGCCTAATAGCTATGGTCTTAACTCTTACTCTGGCCTAATAGCTAAGGTCTTAACTCTTACTCTGGCCTAATAGCTAAGGTCTTAGATTCATACTATGGCCTTCAGGTTAAGGTCTTAACTCGTACTCTGGCCTACTGGTTAAGGTCTTAACTCTTACTCTGACCTAATAGCTAAGGTCTTAACTCTTACTCTGGCCTAATAGCTAAGGTCTTAGACTCGTACTCTGGCCTAATGGTTAAGGTCCTAACTCTTACTCTGGCCTACTGGTTAAGGTCTTAACTCTTACTCTGGCCTAATAGCTAAGGTCTTAGACTTGTACTCTGGCCTAATGGTTAAGGTCTTAACTCTTTCTCTGGCCTACTAGTTAAGGTCTTAACTCTTACTTTGGCCTACTGGTTAAGGTCTTAACTCTTACTCTGGCCTAATAGCTAAGGTCTTAACTCTTACTCTGGCCTACTAGTTAAGGTCTTAACTCTTACTCTGGCCTACTGGTTAAGGTCTTAACTCTTACTCTGGCCTAATGGTTAAGGTCTTAACTCTTACTCTGGTCTAATAGCTAAGGTCTTAACTCTTATTCTGGCCTAATAGCTAAGGTCTTAGACTCGTACTGTGGCCTACTGGTTAAGGTCTTAACTCTTACTCTGGCCTAATAGCTAAGGTCTTAGACTCGTACTGTGGCCTAATGGTTAAGGTCTTAACTCTCACTCTGGCCTAATAACTAAGGTCTTAACTCTTACTCTGGCCTAATGGTTAAGGTCTTAAATCTAACTCTGGCCTACTGGTTAAGGTCTTAACTCTTACTCTGGCCTAATAGCTAAGGTCCTAACTCTTACTCTGGCCTAATAGCTAAGGTCTTAGACTCGTACTCTGGCCTACTGGTTAAGGTCTTAACTCTTACTCTGGCCTAATAGCTAAGGTCTTAGACTCGTACTGTGGCCTAATGGTTAAGGTCTTAACTCTCACTCTGGCCTAATAACTAAGGTCTTAACTCTTACTCTGGCCTAATGGTTAAGGTCTTAAATCTAACTCTGGCCTACTGGTTAAGGTCTTAACTCTTACTCTGGCCTAATAGCTAAGGTCTTAACTCTTACTCTGGCCTAATAGCTAAGGTCTTAGACTCGTACTCTGGCCTAATGGTTAAGGTCTTAACTCTTACTCTGGCCGAATAGCTAAGGTCTTAGACTCATACTCTGGCCTTCTGGTTAAGGTCTTAACTCTTACTCTGGCCTACTGGTTAAGGTCTTAACTCTTACTCTGGCCTAATAGCTAAGGTCTTAGACTCGTACTCTGGCCTAATGGTTATGGTCTTAACTCTTACTCTGGTCTAGTAGCTAAGGTCTTAACTCTTACTCTGGCCTAATAGCTAAGGTCTTAGACTCGTACTCTGGCCTACTGGTTAAGGTCTTAACTCTTACTCTGGCCTAATAGCTAAGGTCTTAGACTCGTACTCTGGCCTAATGGTTAAGGTCTTAACTCTTACTCTGGCCTAATAGCTAAGGTCTTAGACTCGTACTCTGGCCTAATGGTTAAGGTCTTAACTCTTACTCTGGCCTAATAGCTACGGTCTTAACTCTTACTCTGGCCTAATAGCTAAGGTCTTAACTCTTACTCTGGCCTAATAGCTAAGGTCTTAGATTCATACTATGGCCTTCAGGTTAAGGTCTTAACTCGTACTCTGGCCTACTGGTTAAGGTCTTAACTCTTACTCTGACCTAATAGCTAAGGTCCTAGACTCGTACTCTGGCCTAATGGTTAAGGTCTTAACTCTTACTCTGGCCTACTGGTTAAGGTCTTAACTCTTACTCTTGCCTAATAGCGAAGGTCTTAGACTCGTACTCTGGCCTAATGGTTAAGGTCTTAACTCTTACTCTGGCCTAATAGCTAAGGTCTTAGACTCGTACTCTGGCCTAATGGTTAAGGTCTTAACTCTTACTCTGGCCTAATAGCTACGGTCTTAACTCTTACTCTGGCCTAATAGCTAAGGTCTTAACTCTTACTCTGGCCTAATAGCTAAGGTCTTAGATTCATACTATGGCCTTCAGGTTAAGGTCTTAACTCGTACTCTGGCCTACTGGTTAAAGTCTTAACTCTTACTCTGACCTAATAGCTAAGGTCTTAACTCTTACTCTGGCCTAATAGCTAAGGTCTTAGACTCGTACTCTGGCCTAATGGTTAAGGTCCTAACTCTTACTCTGGCCTACTGGTTAAGGTCTTAACTCTTATTCTGGCCTAATAGCTAAGGTCTTAGACTCGTACTCTGGCCTACTGGTTAAGGTCTTAACTCTTACTCTGGCCTAATAGCTAAGGTCTTAGACTCGTACTGTGGCCTAATGGTTAAGGTCTTAACTCTCACTCTGGCCTAATAACTAAGGTCTTAACTCTTACTCTGGCCTAATGGTTAAGGTCTTAAATCTAACTCTGGCCTACTGGTTAAGGTCTTAACTCTTACTCTGGCCTAATAGCTAAGGTCTTAGACTCGTACTCTGGCCTAATGGTTAAGGACTTAACTCTTACTCTGGCCGAATAGCTAAGGTCTTAGACTCGTACTCTGGCCTTCTGGTTAAGGTCTTAACTCTTACTCTGGCCTTCTGGTTAAGGTCTTAACTCTTACTCTGGCCTAATTGCTAAGGTCCTAGACTCGTACTCTGGCCTAATGGTTAAGGTCTTAACTCTTACTCTGGCCTACTGGTTAAGGTCTTAACTCTTACTCTTGCCTAATAGCGAAGGTCTTAGACTCGTACTCTGGCCTAATGGTTAAGGTCTTAACTCTTACTCTGGCCTAATAGCTAAGGTCTTAGACTCGTACTCTGGCCTAATGGTTAAGGTCTTAACTCTTACTCTGGCCTAATAGCTACGGTCTTAACTCTTACTCTGGCCTAATAGCTAAGGTCTTAACTCTTACTCTGGCCTAATAGCTAAGGTCTTAGATTCATACTATGGCCTTCAGGTTAAGGTCTTAACTCGTACTCTGGCCTACTGGTTAAGGTCTTAACTCTTACTCTGACCTAATAGCTAAGGTCTTAACTCTTACTCTGGCCTAATAGCTAAGGTCTTAGACTCGTACTCTGGCCTAATGGTTAAGGTCCTAACTCTTACTCTGGCCTACTGGTTAAGGTCTTAACTCTTACTCTGGCCTAATAGCTAAGGTCTTAGACTCGTACTCTGGCCTAATGGTTAAGGTCTTAACTCTTTCTCTGGCCTACTAGTTAAGGTCTTAACTCTTACTCTGGCCTACTGGTTAAGGTCTTAACTCTTACTCTGGCCTAATAGCTAAGGTCTTAACTCTTACTCTGGCCTACTAGTTAAGGTCTTAACTCTTACTCTGGCCTACTGGTTAAGGTCTTAACTCTTACTCTGGCCTAATGGTTAAGGTCTTAACTCTTACTCTGGTCTAATAGCTAAGGTCTTAACTCTTATTCTGGCCTAATAGCTAAGGTCTTAGACTCGTACTCTGGCCTACTGGTTAAGGTCTTAACTCTTACTCTGGCCTAATAGCTAAGGTCTTAGACTCGTACTGTGGCCTAATGGTTAAGGTCTTAACTCTCACTCTGGCCTAATAACTAAGGTCTTAACTCTTACTCTGGCCTAATGGTTAAGGTCTTAAATCTAACTCTGGCCTACTGGTTAAGGTCTTAACTCTTACTCTGGCCTAATAGCTAAGGTCTTAACTCTTACTCTGGCCTAATAGCTAAGGTCTTAGACTCGTACTCTGGCCTAATGGTTAAGGTCTTAACTCTTACTCTGGCCGAATAGCTAAGGTCTTAGACTCGTACTCTGGCCTTCTGGTTAAGGTCTTAACAATAACTCTGGCCTTCTGGTTAAGGTCTTAACTCTTACTCTGGCCTAATAGCTAAGGTCTTAGACTCGTACTGTGGCCTAATGGTTAAGGTCTTAACTCTCACTCTGGCCTAATAACTAAGGTCTTAACTCTTACTCTGGCCTAATGGTTAAGGTCTTAAATCTAACTCTGGCCTACTGGTTAAGGTCTTAACTCTTACTCTGGCCTAATAGCTAAGGTCTTAACTCTTACTCTGGCCTAATAGCTAAGGTCTTAGACTCGTACTCTGGCCTAATGGTTAAGGTCTTAACTCTTACTCTGGCCTAATAGCTAAGGTCTTAGACTCGTACTCTGGCCTTCTGGTTAAGGTCTTAACTCTTACTCTGGCCTTCTGGTTAAGGTCTTAACTCTTACTCTGGCCTAATTGCTAAGGTCCTAGACTCGTACTCTGGCCTAATGGTTAAGGTCTTAACTCTTACTCTGGCCTAATAGCTAAGGTCTTAGACTCGTACTCTGGCCTAATGGTTAAGGTCTTAACTCTTACTCTGGCCTAATAGCTACGGTCTTAACTCTTACTCTGGCCTAATAGCTAAGGTCTTAACTCTTACTCTGGCCTAATAGCTAAGGTCTTAGATTCATACTATGGCCTTCAGGTTAAGGTCTTAACTCGTACTCTGGCCTACTGGTTAAGGTCTTAACTCTTACTCTGACCTAATAGCTAAGGTCTTAACTCTTACTCTGGCCTAATAGCTAAGGTCTTAGACTCGTACTCTGGCCTAATGGTTAAGGTCCTAACTCTTACTCTGGCCTACTGGTTAAGGTCTTAACTCTTACTCTGGCCTAATAGCTAAGGTCTTAGACTCGTACTCTGGCCTAATGGTTAAGGTCTTAACTCTTTCTCTGGCCTACTAGTTAAGGTCTTAACTCTTACTTTGGCCTACTGGTTAAGGTCTTAACTCTTACTCTGGCCTACTGGTTAAGGTCTTAACTCTTACTCTGGACTAATGGTTAAGGTCTTAACTCTTACTCTGGTCTAATAGCTAAGGTCTTAACTCTTATTCTGGCCTAATAGCTAAGGTCTTAGACTCGTACTCTGGCCTACTGGTTAAGGTCTTAACTCTTACTCTGGCCTAATAGCTAAGGTCTTAGACTCGTACTGTGGCCTAATGGTTAAGGTCTTAACTCTCATTCTGGCCTAATAACTAAGGTCTTAACTCTTACTCTGGCCTAATGGTTAAGGTCTTAAATCTAACTCTGGCCTACTGGTTAAGGTCTTAACTCTTACTCTGGCCTAATAGCTAAGGTCTTAACTCTTACTCTGGCCTAATAGCTAAGGTCTTAGACTCGTACTCTGGCCTAATGGTTAAGGTCTTAACTCTTACTCTGGCCGAATAGCTAAGGTCTTTGACTCGTACTCTGGCCTTCTGGTTAAGGTCTTAACTCTTACTCTGGCCTTCTGGTTAAGGTCTTAACTCTTACTCTGGCCTAATAGCTAAGGTCTTAGACTCATACTCTGGCCTAATGGTTATGGTCTTAACTCTTACTCTGGTCTAGTAGCTAAGGTCATAACTCTTACTCTGGCCTAATAGCTAAGGTCTTAGACTCGTACTCTGGCCTACTGGTTAAGGTCTTAACTCTTACTCTGGCCTAATAGCTAAGGTCTTAGACTCGTACTGTGGCCTAATGGTTAAGGTCTTAACTCTCACTCTGGCCTAATAACTAAGGTCTTAACTCTTACTCTGGCCTAATGGTTAAGGTCTTAAATCTAACTCTGGCCTACTGGTTAAGGTCTTAACTCTTACTCTGGCCTAATAGCTAAGGTCTTAACTCTTACTCTGGCCTAATAGCTAAGGTCTTAGACTCGTACTCTGGCCTAATGGTTAAGGTCTTAACTCTTACTCTGGCCGAATAGCTAAGGTCTTAGACTCGTACTCTGGCCTTCTGGTTAAGGTCTTAACTCTTACTCTGGCCTTCTGGTTAAGGTCTTAACTCTTACTCTGGCCTAATTGCTAAGGTCCTAGACTCGTACTCTGGCCTAATGGTTAAGGTCTTAACTCTTACTCTGGCCTACTGGTTAAGGTCTTAACTCTTACTCTTGCCTAATAGCGAAGGTCTTAGACTCGTACTCTGGCCTAATGGTTAAGGTCTTAACTCTTACTCTGGCCTAATAGCTAAGGTCTTAGACTCGTACTCTGGCCTAATGGTTAAGGTCTTAACTCTTACTCTGGCCTAATAGCTACGGTCTTAACTCTTACTCTGGCCTAATAGCTAAGGTCTTAACTCTTACTCTGGCCTAATAGCTAAGGTCTTAGATTCATACTATGGCCTTCAGGTTAAGGTCTTAACTCGTACTCTGGCCTACTGGTTAAGGTCTTAACTCTTACTCTGGCCTAATGGTTAAGGTCCTAACTCTTACTCTGGCCTACTGGTTAAGGTCTTAACTCTTACTCTGGCCTAATAGCTAAGGTCTTAGACTCGTACTCTGGCCTAATGGTTAAGGTCTTAACTCTTTCTCTGGCCTACTAGTTAAGGTCTTAACTCTTACTCTGGCCTACTGGTTAAGGTCTTAACTCTTACTCTGGCCTAATAGCTAAGGTCTTAACTCTTACTCTGGCCTACTAGTTAAGGTCTTAACTCTTACTCTGGCCTACTGGTTAAGGTCTTAACTCTTACTCTGGCCTAATGGTTAAGGTCTTAACTCTTACTCTGGTCTAATAGCTAAGGTCTTAACTCTTATTCTGGCCTAATAGCTAAGGTCTTAGACTCGTACTCTGGCCTACTGGTTAAGGTCTTAACTCTTACTCTGGCCTAATAGCTAAGGTCTTAGACTCGTACTCTGGCCTAATGGTTAAGGTCTTAACTCTTACTCTGGCCTAATAACTAAGGGCTTAACTCTTACTCTGGCCTAATGGCTAAGGTCTTAGAATCGTACTATGGCCTACAGGTTAAGGTCTTAACTCTTACTCTGGCCTAATAGCTAAGGTCTTAACTCTTACTCTGGCCTACTGGTTAAGGTCTTAACTCTTACTCTGGCCTAATAGCTAAGGTCTTAGACTCGTACTCTGGCCTAATGCTTAAGGTCTTCACTCTTACTCTGGCCTACTGGTTAAGGTCTTAACTCTCACTCTGGCCGAATAGCTAAGGTCTTAGACTCGTACTCTGGCCTAATGGTTAAGGTCTTAACTCTTACTCTGGCCTACTGGTTAAGGTCTTAACTCTTACTCTGACCTAATAGCTAAGGTCTTAACTCTTACTCTGGCCTAATAGCTAAGGTCTTAGACTCGTACTCTGGCCTAATGGTTAAGGTCTTAACTCTTACTCTGGCCTACTGGTTAAGGTATTAACTCTTACTCTGGCCTGATAGCTAAGGTCTTAGACTTGTACTCTGGCCTAATGGTTAAGGTCTTAACTCTTACTCTGGCCTACTGGTTAAGGTCTTAACTCTTACTCTGGCCTAATTGCTAAGGTCCTAGACTCGTACTCTGGCCTAATGGTTAAGGTCTTAACTCTTAATCTGGCCTAATAGCTAAGGTCTTAGACTCGTACTCTGGCCTACTGGTTAAGGTCTTAACTCTTACTCTGGCCTACTGGTTAAGGTCTTAACTCTTACTCTTGCCTAATAGCTAAGGTCTTAGACTCGTACTCTGGCCTAATGGTTAAGGTCTTAACTCTTACTCTGGCCTAATAGCTAAGGTCTTAGACTCGTACTCTGGCCTAATGGTTAAGGTCTTAACTCTTACTCTGGCCTAATAGCTACGGTCTTAACTCTTACTCTGGCCTAATAGCTAAGGTCTTAACTCTTACTCTGGCCTAATAGCTAAGGTCTTAGATTCATACTATGGCCTTCAGGTTAAGGTCTTAACTCGTACTCTGGCCTACTGGTTAAGGTCTTAACTCTTACTCTGACCTAATAGCTAAGGTCTTAACTCTTACTCTGGCCTAATAGCTAAGGTCTTAGACTCATACTCTGGCCTAATGGTTAAGGTCCTAACTCTTACTCTGGCCTACTGGTTAAGGTCTTAACTCTTACTCTGGCCTAATAGCTAAGGTCTTAGACTCGTACTCTGGCCTAATGGTTAAGGTCTTAACTCTTTCTCTGGCCTACTAGTTAAGGTCTTAACTCTTACTCTGGCCTACTGGTTAAGGTCTTAACTCTTACTCTGGCCTAATAGCTAAGGTCTTAACTCTTACTCTGGCCTACTAGTTAAGGTCTTAACTCTTACTCTGGCCTACTGGTTAAGGTCTTAACTCTTACTCTGGCCTAATGGTTAAGGTCTTAACTCTTACTCTGGTCTAATAGCTAAGGTCTTAACTCTTATTCTGGCCTAATAGCTAAGGTCTTAGACTCGTACTCTGGCCTACTGGTTAAGGTCTTAACTCTTACTCTGGCCTAATAGCTAAGGTCTTAGACTCGTACTGTGGCCTAATGGTTAAGGTCTTAACTCTCACTCTGGCCTAATAACTAAGGTCTTAACTCTTACTCTGGCCTAATGGTTAAGGTCTTAAATCTAACTCTGGCCTACTGGTTAAGGTCTTAACTCTTACTCTGGCCTAATAGCTAAGGTCTTAACTCTTACTCTGGCCTAATAGCTAAGGTCTTAGACTCGTACTCTGGCCTAATGGTTAAGGTCTTAACTCTTACTCTGGCCGAATAGCTAAGGTCTTAGACTCGTACTCTGGCCTTCTGGTTAAGGTCTTAACTCTTACTCTGGCCTTCTGGTTAAGGTCTTAACTCTTACTCTGGCCTAATTGCTAAGGTCCTAGACTCGTACTCTGGCCTAATGGTTAAGGTCTTAACTCTTACTCTGGCCTACTGGTTAAGGTCTTAACTCTTCCTCTTGCCTAATAGCGAAGGTCTTAGACTCGTACTCTGGCCTAATGGTTAAGGTCTTAACTCTTACTCTGGCCTAATAGCTAAGGTCTTAGACTCGTACTCTGGCCTAATGGTTAAGGTCTTAACTCTTACTCTGGCCTAATAGCTACGGTCTTAACTCTTACTCTGGCCTAATAGCTAAGGTCTTACTTCTTACTCTGGCCTAATAGCTAAGGTCTTAGATTCATACTATGGCCTTCAGGTTAAGGTCTTAACTCGTACTCTGGCCTACTGGTTAAGGTCTTAACTCTTACTCTGACCTAATAGCTAAGGTCTTAACTCTTACTCTGGCCTAATAGCTAAGGTCTTAGACTCGTACTCTGGCCTAATGGTTAGGGTCCTAACTCTTACTCTGGCCTACTGGTTAAGGTCTTAACTCTTACTCTGGCCTAATAGCTAAGGTCTTAGACTCGTACTCTGGCCTAATGGTTAAGGTCTTAACTCTTTCTCTGGCCTACTAGTTAAGGTCTTAACTCTTACTCTGGCCTACTGGTTAAGGTCTTAACTCTTACTCTGGCCTAATAGCTAAGGTCTTAACTCTTACTCTGGCCTACTAGTTAAGGTCTTAACTCTTACTCTGGCCTACTGGTTAAGGTCTTAACTCTTACTCTGGCCTAATGGTTAAGGTCTTAACTCTTACTCTGGTCTAATAGCTAAGGTCTTAACTCTTATTCTGGCCTAATAGCTAAGGTCTTAGACTCGTACTCTGGCCTACTGGTTAAGGTCTTAACTCTTACTCTGGCCTAATAGCTAAGGTCTTAGACTCGTACTGTGGCCTAATGGTTAAGGTCTTAACTCTCACTCTGGCCTAATAACTAAGGTCTTAACTCTTACTCTGGCCTAATGGTTAAGGTCTTAAATCTAACTCTGGCCTACTGGTTAAGGTCTTAACTCTTACTCTGGCCTAATAGCTAAGGTCTTAACTCTTACTCTGGCCTAATAGCTAAGGTCTTAGACTCGTACTCTGGCCTAATGGTTAAGGTCTTAACTCTTACTCTGGCCGAATAGCTAAGGTCTTAGACTCGTACTCTGGCCTTCTGGTTAAGGTCTTAACAATAACTCTGGCCTTCTGGTTAAGGTCTTAACTCTTACTCTGGCCTAATAGCTAAGGTCTTAGACTCGTACTGTGGCCTAATGGTTAAGGTCTTAACTCTCACTCTGGCCTAATAACTAAGGTCTTAACTCTTACTCTGGCCTAATGGTTAAGGTCTTAAATCTAACTCTGGCCTACTGGTTAAGGTCTTAACTCTTACTCTGGCCTAATAGCTAAGGTCTTAACTCTTACTCTGGCCTAATAGCTAAGGTCTTAGACTCGTACTCTGGCCTAATGGTTAAGGTCTTAACTCTTACTCTGGCCTAATAGCTAAGGTCTTAGACTCGTACTCTGGCCTTCTGGTTAAGGTCTTAACTCTTACTCTGGCCTTCTGGTTAAGGTCTTAACTCTTACTCTGGCCTAATTGCTAAGGTCCTAGACTCGTACTCTGGCCTAATGGTTAAGGTCTTAACTCTTACTCTGGCCTAATAGCTAAGGTCTTAGACTCGTACTCTGGCCTAATGGTTAAGGTCTTAACTCTTACTCTGGCCTAATAGCTACGGTCTTAACTCTTACTCTGGCCTAATAGCTAAGGTCTTAACTCTTACTCTGGCCTAATAGCTAAGGTCTTAGATTCATACTATGGCCTTCAGGTTAAGGTCTTAACTCGTACTCTGGCCTACTGGTTAAGGTCTTAACTCTTACTCTGACCTAATAGCTAAGGTCTTAACTCTTACTCTGGCCTAATAGCTAAGGTCTTAGACTCGTACTCTGGCCTAATGGTTAAGGTCCTAACTCTTACTCTGGCCTACTGGTTAAGGTCTTAACTCTTACTCTGGCCTAATAGCTAAGGTCTTAGACTCGTACTCTGGCCTAATGGTTAAGGTCTTAACTCTTTCTCTGGCCTACTAGTTAAGGTCTTAACTCTTACTTTGGCCTACTGGTTAAGGTCTTAACTCTTACTCTGGCCTACTGGTTAAGGTCTTAACTCTTACTCTGGACTAATGGTTAAGGTCTTAACTCTTACTCTGGTCTAATAGCTAAGGTCTTAACTCTTATTCTGGCCTAATAGCTAAGGTCTTAGACTCGTACTCTGGCCTACTGGTTAAGGTCTTAACTCTTACTCTGGCCTAATAGCTAAGGTCTTAGACTCGTACTGTGGCCTAATGGTTAAGGTCTTAACTCTCACTCTGGCCTAATAACTAAGGTCTTAACTCTTACTCTGGCCTAATGGTTAAGGTCTTAAATCTAACTCTGGCCTACTGGTTAAGGTCTTAACTCTTACTCTGGCCTAATAGCTAAGGTCTTAACTCTTACTCTGGCCTAATAGCTAAGGTCTTAGACTCGTACTCTGGCCTAATGGTTAAGGTCTTAACTCTTACTCTGGCCGAATAGCTAAGGTCTTAGACTCGTACTCTGGCCTTCTGGTTAAGGTCTTAACTCTTACTCTGGCCTTCTGGTTAAGGTCTTAACTCTTACTCTGGCCTAATAGCTAAGGTCTTAGACTCATACTCTGGCCTAATGGTTATGGTCTTAACTCTTACTCTGGTCTAGTAGCTAAGGTCATAACTCTTACTCTGGCCTAATAGCTAAGGTCTTAGACTCGTACTCTGGCCTACTGGTTAAGGTCTTAACTCTTACTCTGGCCTAATAGCTAAGGTCTTAGACTCGTACTGTGGCCTAATGGTTAAGGTCTTAACTCTCACTCTGGCCTAATAACTAAGGTCTTAACTCTTACTCTGGCCTAATGGTTAAGGTCTTAAATCTAACTCTGGCCTACTGGTTAAGGTCTTAACTCTTACTCTGGCCTAATAGCTAAGGTCTTAACTCTTACTCTGGCCTAATAGCTAAGGTCTTAGACTCGTACTCTGGCCTAATGGTTAAGGTCTTAACTCTTACTCTGGCCGAATAGCTAAGGTCTTAGACTCGTACTCTGGCCTTCTGGTTAAGGTCTTAACTCTTACTCTGGCCTTCTGGTTAAGGTCTTAACTCTTACTCTGGCCTAATTGCTAAGGTCCTAGACTCGTACTCTGGCCTAATGGTTAAGGTCTTAACTCTTACTCTGGCCTACTGGTTAAGGTCTTAACTCTTACTCTGGTCTAATAGCTAAGGTCTTAACTCTTATTCTGGCCTAATAGCTAAGGTCTTAGACTCGTACTCTGGCCTACTGGTTAAGGTCTTAACTCTTACTCTGGCCTAATAGCTAAGGTCTTAGACTCGTACTGTGGCCTAATGGTTAAGGTCTTAACTCTCACTCTGGCCTAATAACTAAGGTCTTAACTCTTACTCTGGCCTAATGGTTAAGGTCTTAAATCTAACTCTGGCCTACTGGTTAAGGTCTTAACTCTTACTCTGGCCTAATAGCTAAGGTCTTAACTCTTACTCTGGCCTAATAGCTAAGGTCTTAGACTCGTACTCTGGCCTAATGGTTAAGGTCTTAACTCTTACTCTGGCCGAATAGCTAAGGTCTTAGACTCGTACTCTGGCCTTCTGGTTAAGGTCTTAACTCTTACTCTGGCCTTCTGGTTAAGGTCTTAACTCTTACTCTGGCCTAATTGCTAAGGTCCTAGACTCGTACTCTGGCCTAATGGTTAAGGTCTTAACTCTTACTCTGGCCTACTGGTTAAGGTCTTAACTCTTCCTCTTGCCTAATAGCGAAGGTCTTAGACTCGTACTCTGGCCTAATGGTAAGGTCTTAACTCTTACTCTGGCCTAATAGCTAAGGTCTTAGACTCGTACTCTGGCCTAATGGTTAAGGTCTTAACTCTTACTCTGGCCTAATAGCTACGGTCTTAACTCTTACTCTGGCCTAATAGCTAAGGTCTTACTTCTTACTCTGGCCTAATAGCTAAGGTCTTAGATTCATACTATGGCCTTCAGGTTAAGGTCTTAACTCGTACTCTGGCCTACTGGTTAAGGTCTTAACTCTTACTCTGACCTAATAGCTAAGGTCTTAACTCTTACTCTGGCCTAATAGCTAAGGTCTTAGACTCGTACTCTGGCCTAATGGTTAGGGTCCTAACTCTTACTCTGGCCTACTGGTTAAGGTCTTAACTCTTACTCTGGCCTAATAGCTAAGGTCTTAGACTCGTACTCTGGCCTAATGGTTAAGGTCTTAACTCTTTCTCTGGCCTACTAGTTAAGGTCTTAACTCTTACTCTGGCCTACTGGTTAAGGTCTTAACTCTTACTCTGGCCTAATAGCTAAGGTCTTAACTCTTACTCTGGCCTACTAGTTAAGGTCTTAACTCTTACTCTGGCCTACTGGTTAAGGTCTTAACTCTTACTCTGGCCTAATGGTTAAGGTCTTAACTCTTACTCTGGTCTAATAGCTAAGGTCTTAACTCTTATTCTGGCCTAATAGCTAAGGTCTTAGACTCGTACTCTGGCCTACTGGTTAAGGTCTTAACTCTTACTCTGGCCTAATAGCTAAGGTCTTAGACTCGTACTGTGGCCTAATGGTTAAGGTCTTAACTCTCACTCTGGCCTAATAACTAAGGTCTTAACTCTTACTCTGGCCTAATGGTTAAGGTCTTAAATCTAACTCTGGCCTACTGGTTAAGGTCTTAACTCTTACTCTGGCCTAATAGCTAAGGTCTTAACTCTTACTCTGGCCTAATAGCTAAGGTCTTAGACTCGTACTCTGGCCTAATGGTTAAGGTCTTAACTCTTACTCTGGCCGAATAGCTAAGGTCTTAGACTCGTACTCTGGCCTTCTGGTTAAGGTCTTAACAATAACTCTGGCCTTCTGGTTAAGGTCTTAACTCTTACTCTGGCCTAATAGCTAAGGTCTTAGACTCGTACTGTGGCCTAATGGTTAAGGTCTTAACTCTCACTCTGGCCTAATAACTAAGGTCTTAACTCTTACTCTGGCCTAATGGTTAAGGTCTTAAATCTAACTCTGGCCTACTGGTTAAGGTCTTAACTCTTACTCTGGCCTAATAGCTAAGGTCTTAACTCTTACTCTGGCCTAATAGCTAAGGTCTTAGACTCGTACTCTGGCCTAATGGTTAAGGTCTTAACTCTTACTCTGGCCTAATAGCTAAGGTCTTAGACTCGTACTCTGGCCTTCTGGTTAAGGTCTTAACTCTTACTCTGGCCTTCTGGTTAAGGTCTTAACTCTTACTCTGGCCTAATTGCTAAGGTCCTAGACTCGTACTCTGGCCTAATGGTTAAGGTCTTAACTCTTACTCTGGCCTAATAGCTAAGGTCTTAGACTCGTACTCTGGCCTAATGGTTAAGGTCTTAACTCTTACTCTGGCCTAATAGCTACGGTCTTAACTCTTACTCTGGCCTAATAGCTAAGGTCTTAACTCTTACTCTGGCCTAATAGCTAAGGTCTTAGATTCATACTATGGCCTTCAGGTTAAGGTCTTAACTCGTACTCTGGCCTACTGGTTAAGGTCTTAACTCTTACTCTGACCTAATAGCTAAGGTCTTAACTCTTACTCTGGCCTAATAGCTAAGGTCTTAGACTCGTACTCTGGCCTAATGGTTAAGGTCCTAACTCTTACTCTGGCCTACTGGTTAAGGTCTTAACTCTTACTCTGGCCTAATAGCTAAGGTCTTAGACTCGTACTCTGGCCTAATGGTTAAGGTCTTAACTCTTTCTCTGGCCTACTAGTTAAGGTCTTAACTCTTACTTTGGCCTACTGGTTAAGGTCTTAACTCTTACTCTGGCCTACTGGTTAAGGTCTTAACTCTTACTCTGGACTAATGGTTAAGGTCTTAACTCTTACTCTGGTCTAATAGCTAAGGTCTTAACTCTTATTCTGGCCTAATAGCTAAGGTCTTAGACTCGTACTCTGGCCTACTGGTTAAGGTCTTAACTCTTACTCTGGCCTAATAGCTAAGGTCTTAGACTCGTACTGTGGCCTAATGGTTAAGGTCTTAACTCTCACTCTGGCCTAATAACTAAGGTCTTAACTCTTACTCTGGCCTAATGGTTAAGGTCTTAAATCTAACTCTGGCCTACTGGTTAAGGTCTTAACTCTTACTCTGGCCTAATAGCTAAGGTCTTAACTCTTACTCTGGCCTAATAGCTAAGGTCTTAGACTCGTACTCTGGCCTAATGGTTAAGGTCTTAACTCTTACTCTGGCCGAATAGCTAAGGTCTTAGACTCGTACTCTGGCCTTCTGGTTAAGGTCTTAACTCTTACTCTGGCCTTCTGGTTAAGGTCTTAACTCTTACTCTGGCCTAATAGCTAAGGTCTTAGACTCATACTCTGGCCTAATGGTTATGGTCTTAACTCTTACTCTGGTCTAGTAGCTAAGGTCATAACTCTTACTCTGGCCTAATAGCTAAGGTCTTAGACTCGTACTCTGGCCTACTGGTTAAGGTCTTAACTCTTACTCTGGCCTAATAGCTAAGGTCTTAGACTCGTACTGTGGCCTAATGGTTAAGGTCTTAACTCTCACTCTGGCCTAATAACTAAGGTCTTAACTCTTACTCTGGCCTAATGGTTAAGGTCTTAAATCTAACTCTGGCCTACTGGTTAAGGTCTTAACTCTTACTCTGGCCTAATAGCTAAGGTCTTAACTCTTACTCTGGCCTAATAGCTAAGGTCTTAGACTCGTACTCTGGCCTAATGGTTAAGGTCTTAACTCTTACTCTGGCCGAATAGCTAAGGTCTTAGACTCGTACTCTGGCCTTCTGGTTAAGGTCTTAACTCTTACTCTGGCCTTCTGGTTAAGGTCTTAACTCTTACTCTGGCCTAATTGCTAAGGTCCTAGACTCGTACTCTGGCCTAATGGTTAAGGTCTTAACTCTTACTCTGGCCTACTGGTTAAGGTCTTAACTCTTACACTTGCCTAATAGCGAAGGTCTTAGACTCGTACTCTGGCCTAATGGTTAAGGTCTTAACTCTTACTCTGGCCTAATAGCTAAGGTCTTAGACTCGTACTCTGGCCTAATGGTTAAGGTCTTAACTCTTACTCTGGCCTAATAGCTACGGTCTTAACTCTTACTCTGGCCTAATAGCTAAGGTCTTAACTCTTACTCTGGCCTAATAGCTAAGGTCTTAGATTCATACTATGGCCTTCAGGTTAAGGTCTTAACTCGTACTCTGGCCTACTGGTTAAGGTCTTAACTCTTACTCTGGCCTAATGGTTAAGGTCCTAACTCTTACTCTAGCCTACTGGTTAAGGTCTTAACTCTTACTCTGGCCTAATAGCTAAGGTCTTAGACTCGTACTCTGGCCTAATGGTTAAGGTCTTAACTCTTTCTCTGGCCTACTAGTTAAGGTCTTAACTCTTACTCTGGCCTACTGGTTAAGGTCTTAACTCTTACTCTGGCCTAATAGCTAAGGTCTTAACTCTTACTCTGGCCTACTGGTTAAGGTCTTAACTCTTACTCTGGCCTAATGGTTAAGGTCTTAACTCTTACTCTGGTCTAATAGCTAAGGTCTTAACTCTTATTCTGGCCTAATAGCTAAGGTCTTAGACTCGTACTCTGGCCTACTGGTTAAGGTCTTAACTCTTACTCTGGCCTAATAGCTAAGGTCTTAGACTCGTACTGTGGCCTAATGGTTAAGGTCTTAACTCTCACTCTGGCCTAATAACTAAGGTCTTAACTCTTACTCTGGCCTAATGGTTAAGGTCTTAAATCTAACTCTGGCCTACTGGTTAAGGTCTTAACTCTTACTCTGGCCTAATAGCTAAGGTCTTAACTCTTACTCTGGCCTAATAGCTAAGGTCTTAGACTCGTACTCTGGCCTAATGGTTAAGGTCTTAACTCTTACTCTGGCCGAATAGCTAAGGTCTTAGACTCGTACTCTGGCCTTCTGGTTAAGGTCTTAACAATAACTCTGGCCTTCTGGTTAAGGTCTTAACTCTTACTCTGGCCTAATAGCTAAGGTCTTAGACTCGTACTGTGGCCTAATGGTTAAGGTCTTAATTCTCACTCTGGCCTAATAACTAAGGTCTTAACTCTTACTCTGGCCTAATGGTTAAGGTCTTAAATCTAACTCTGGCCTACTGGTTAAGGTCTTAACTCTTACTCTGGCCTAATAGCTAAGGTCTTAACTCTTACTCTGGCCTAATAGCTAAGGTCTTAGACTCGTACTCTGGCCTAATGGTTAAGGTCTTAACTCTTACTCTGGCCTAATAGCTAAGGTCTTAGACTCGTACTCTGGCCTTCTGGTTAAGGTCTTAACTCTTACTCTGGCCTTCTGGTTAAGGTCTTAACTCTTACTCTGGCCTAATTGCTAAGGTCCTAGACTCGTACTCTGGCCTAATGGTTAAGGTCTTAACTCTTACTCTGGCCTAATAGCTAAGGTCTTAGACTCGTACTCTGGCCTAATGGTTAAGGTCTTAACTCTTACTCTGGCCTAATAGCTATGGTCTTAACTCTTACTCTGGCCTAATAGCTAAGGTCTTAACTCTTACTCTGGCCTAATAGCTAAGGTCTTAGAGTCATACTATGGCCTTCAGGTTAAGGTCTTAACTCGTACTCTGGCCTACTGGTTAAGGTCTTAACTCTTACTCTGACCTAATAGCTAAGGTCTTAACTCTTACTCTGGCCTAATAGCTAAGGTCTTAGACTCGTACTCTGGCCTAATGGTTAAGGTCCTAACTCTTACTCTGGCCTACTGGTTAAGGTCTTAACTCTTACTCTGGCCTAATAGCTAAGGTCTTAGACTCGTACTCTGGCCTAATGGTTAAGGTCTTAACTCTTTCTCTGGCCTACTAGTTAAGGTCTTAACTCTTACTTTGGCCTACTGGTTAAGGTCTTAACTCTTACTCTGGCCTAATAGCTAAGGTCTTAACTCTTACTCTGGCCTACTAGTTAAGGTCTTAACTCTTACTCTGGCCTACTGGTTAAGGTCTTAACTCTTACTCTGGCCTAATGGTTAAGGTCTTAACTCTTACTCTGGTCTAATAGCTAAGGTCTTAACTCTTATTCTGGCCTAATAGCTAAGGTCTTAGACTCGTACTCTGGCCTACTGGTTAAGGTCTTAACTCTTACTCTGGCCTAATAGCTAAGGTCTTAGACTCGTACTGTGGCCTAATGGTTAAGGTCTTAACTCTCACTCTGGCCTAATAACTAAGGTCTTAACTCTTACTCTGGCCTAATGGTTAAGGTCTTAAATCTAACTCTGGCCTACTGGTTAAGGTCTTAACTCTTACTCTGGCCTAATAGCTAAGGTCTTAACTCTTACTCTGGCCTAATAGCTAAGGTCTTAGACTCGTACTCTGGCCTAATGGTTAAGGTCTTAACTCTTACTCTGGCCGAATAGCTAAGGTCTTAGACTCGTACTCTGGCCTTCTGGTTAAGGTCTTAACTCTTACTCTGGCCTTCTGGTTAAGGTCTTAACTCTTACTCTGGCCTAATAGCTAAGGTCTTAGACTCGTACTCTGGCCTAATGGTTATGGTCTTAACTCTTACTCTGGTCTAGTAGCTAAGGTCATAACTCTTACTCTGGCCTAATAGCTAAGGTCTTAGACTCGTACTCTGGCCTACTGGTTAAGGTCTTTACTCTTACTCTGGCCTAATAGCTAAGGTCTTAGACTCGTACTGTGGCCTAATGGTTAAGGTCTTAACTCTCACTCTGGCCTAATAACTAAGGTCTTAACTCTTACTCTGGCCTAATGGTTAAGGTCTTAACTATAACTCTGGCCTACTGGTTAAGGTCTTAACTCTTACTCTGGCCTAATAGCTAAGGTCTTAACTCTTACTCTGGCCTAATAGCTAAGGTCTTAGACTCGTACTCTGGCCTAATGGTTAAGGTCTTAACTCTTACTCTGGCCTAATAGCTAAGGGCTTAACTCTTACTCTGGCCTAATAGCTAAGGTCTTAGACTCGTACTCTGGCCTACTTTTTAAAGTCTTATCTCTTACTCTGGCCTAACAGCTAAGGTCTTAGACTCGTACTCTGGCCTAATGGTTAAGGTCTTAACTCTTACTCTGGCCTAATAACTAAGGGCTTAACTCTTACTCTGGCCTAATAGCTAAGGTCTTAGACTCGTACTATGGCCTACAAGTTAAGGTCTTAGATCTTACTCTGGCCTAATAGCTAAGGTCTTACTTACTCTGGCCTAATAGCTAAGGTCTTAGACTCGTACTATGGCCTACAGGTTAAGGTCTTAACTCTTACTCTGGCCTAATAGCTAAGGTCTTAACTCTTACTCTGGCCTACTGTTTAAGGTCTTAACTCTTACTCTGGCCTAATAGCTAAGGTCTTAGACTCGTACTCTGGCCTAATGGTTAAGGTCTTAACTCTTACTCTGGCCTACTGGTTAAGGTCTTAACTCTTACTCTGGCCTAATAGCTAAGGTCTTAGACTCGTACTCTGGCCTAATGGCTAAGGTCTTAGACTCGTACTCTGGCCTAATGGTTAAGGATTTAACTCTTAATCTGGCCTAATAGCTAAGGTCTTAGACTCATACTCTGGCCTAATGGTTAAGGCCTTATCTCTTACTCTGGCCTACTGGTTAAGGTCTTAACTCTTACTCTGGCCTAATAGCTAAGGTCTTAGACTCGTACTCTGGCCTACTCGTTAAGGTCTTAACTCTTGCTCTGGCCTAATAGCTAAGGTCTTAACTCTTACTCTTATTTATACTCTTATCAGCAAGAGTATAAATAGGATGTCGCATCCACTGGGATGCTTGTGTGGCAATAGTTTCCCTTTCTTCCGTTCCCAAGGCAGAACGAGTGAACAACCTCCTACCCTCCGTTAGACTGGCCGGATGTATTGGAGTAGTCACAGCTGTTACCGGCGTTGTACTGGCGGAGGAGGAGGGCAGAACAGAAGGGGAAGACATTGACCCCGGCAACAGCTGAGGGGTCCCGGCTGCAGCTGCCATCAATAAATTAGGTAGCATGGCCATAACTTCAGACACAGATGTCGGCAACCGGGAGAGGTTCGGCAGAGAGGGAGGGGTAGTAGTGGCCGGGGGAGCCGAAGCCGAGGCCCCCAGGGACATATTTGGGGCCGGGGCCGAGGCCCCTGACACCTCCGGATATATTCTCTGCGGCACATAAGGGGGCGGCGGCCTGGTGTCCAATAAATCCTCTATTTCATCTTCCGCATTCGGGCGGGTCACATAGCTCTTATCAACCTTCAATCTAAATTCGCGATTCATGCAATCCAATCCCTTTTCTACTCTTTCTCGGTCATAGGCCATAGCTTTCTGAGTAACGTTCTGTCCTGCCTTGGCTCTAGCTACTTTCTCTTCCCTTATTCGCCGTTGTTTGGCCTTCTTCTTCCATGCAATTAGAGCATCGAACATGGCCTGCCTACTTCGCCTAGAAAACAGTTGTTCCTGTAGGAACGCAATTTTCTTCTCATCAAACGAACCCGTCTTGGGCCATCGTAACTCCTCATTTCCCTTGGTATACTTATGCCACAGAGTGCAGAACAACAACGGAGAGATCCCATGTTTGACATACATAAAATGGCTAGGACTGCCCTCCGGCGGGGCGGGTTGGCTCTCAGCTAGTCTGGAGTCACTTGTTCGGCAGCAGCAGCCAAAACAATTCAGTTTACTAAAACAGGACATTTTGGTTAGTTTTCAGACATGTATACACAAAACAACAATCAACACGAATCATACACAACATACAATCGGTATCAGAGAACCAAGCCCGTCGACTCTGGTTCACAGTCCAGACACCAAACTGCACGCGGGATTCCGTCCACCCTCCTGGCTCACCACTAAGACCAGCCCCCAACGAGGACTTGCCCTGTGGCTACCCAGTCTAGGTCGCAGGCCCTTCCACGTGCAATCCGTCTATATTCCTCCGGCGCGCTGTTTTTTAATCAACTCACAACCTGTACGTACTTCGAGTCAAACCACGGTAATGCTAACCCGATCCAACAAGACTCCACTCTCCGGTGCGTGCCTTCAAATTAATGCACCGCTGTCCAGCGCGAGCTTCAAACAAATGCAATCCGTGTTCAAAATCAAAAATGCATCATTCTCAACGAATGCTCTTAAATCAATCAAATAGCACACCGTCTTCAACGCGTGCTTTAACCAATAATGCACCGTTTACAACGCGTGCGTCAAATCAAATCAATACTCACCGGGTGCACCCAGATACGAATGTTCATTCTCCGCTGCCAACTTCTCCCGACCAAATCAGTCCATTTTCTGGGTTAAGCCCGTAGGACCCCGGTGAAGGGTGACTAGCAGCAGGGGACGTACCGAAAAGTCGTGCAGGGTGGGAGAAATCCTCAGGCTCCTCTCCCGCCAACCGGTCAGGACGCCCCCAATCCCACCACCCGAGTACGGGGGGGGAAGACCCTTTCACGGGGTCCCTTCGTGGTCGCCAACTGTTGTGTCCAATTTAATTATTCCAAGGGCCACACTTACCACTGGCCCGCAATATCGAGTAGAATAAGGAGCAGTTGGCAACGTGGAAGGTTCAAACGTTTATTAGCCACCACAGAGCTCTATATAGAGGAGCCTCGTCGATCCTCACCCATCAGGTGCGCCGAGGAAGACTGCTGGCTTCTTGACAGTAACATACTTTTATACATTATCAGTACAGCATACAAAACCTTATATGTGGAAAAGTACCAGTTAGTCCTGGCGCTCCTAATGAGCTCATGCCTATTTCTAGTTTCGGTTACACATACAAAGGGTTACTATCTTTACAGAGAAGGTCGAAAGGGTGACTCCCTTCTCGTCCCAGGTCTAGAGGAATTTGCTTGATACTCCCTTTTAGCAGATGTGACCTTGCTTCTCAGCAACTCAGCCTGTCTCCTAATTAAATGCAAGAAAAGGGGAAGCAGAGGGTGTGCGGAAGAGACCACGTGATTCCCAAGCAAAAGAGCCGCAATCCAAGATGGAGGCGGTTCGGTTCTCGGCCCTTTTTGTCGTGCTAAACATAATTGGGGATTTCGAACCGTTTAATACACCATAACTAATCAGACTATCATTAGATATACTGCGCTAATCATATCATAGTGTCTTGAACACCTCACCTAATAGCTACGGTCTTAGACTCGTACTCTGGACTACTGGTTAAGGTCTTAACTCTTACTCTGGCCTACTGGTTAAGGTCTTAACTCTTACTCTGGCCTAATAGATAAGGTCTTAGACTCGTACTCTGGCCTACTGGTTAAGGTGTTAACTCTTACTCTGGCATACTGGTTAAGGTCTTAACTCTTACTCTGGCCTACTGGTTAAGGTCTTAACTCTTACTCTGGCCTAATAGCTAAGGTCTTAACTCCTACTCTGGCCTAATAGCTAAGGTCTTAGACTCATACTCTGGCCTAATGGTTAAGGTGTTAACTCTTACTCTGGCCTACTGGTTAAGATCTCAACTCTTACTCTGGCCTAATAGCTAAGGTCTTAACTCTTACTCTGGCCTAATAGCTAAGGTCTTAGACTCATACTCTGGCCTAATGGTTAAGGTCTTAACTCTTACTCTGGCCTACAGATTAAGGTCTTAACTCTTACTCTGGCCTACTGGTTAAGGTCTTAACTATTACTCTGGCCTAATAGCTAAGGTCTTAGACTTGTACTCTGGCCTAATGGTTAAGGACTTAACTCTTACTCTGGCCTAAGAACTAAGGTCTGAACTCTTACTCTGGCCTAATAGCTAAGGTCTTAACTCGTACTCTGTCCTAATAGCTAAGGTCTTAACTCTTACTCTGGAATAATAGCTAAGGTCTTAGACTCGTACACTGGCCTAATGGTTAAGGTCTTAACTCTTATCCTGGCCTAATATCTAAGGTCTTAAACTCTTACTCTGGCCTAATAGCTAAGGTCTTAGACTCGTACTATGACCTAATGGTTAAGGTCTTAACTCTTACTCTGGCCTAATGGTTAAGGTCTTAACTCTTACTCTGGCCGAAAAGCTAAGGTCTTAGACTCGTACTCTGGCCTAATGGTTAAGGTCTTAACTCTTACTCTGGCCTACTGGTTAAGGTCTTATCTCTTACGCTGGCCTACTGGTTAAGGTCTTAACTCTTACTCTGGCCTAATAGCTAAGGTCTTAGACTCGTACTCTGGCCTAATGGTTAAGATCTTAACTCTTACTCTGGCCTACTGGTTAAGGTCGTAACTCTTACTCTGGCCTAATAGCTAAGGTCTTAACTCTTACTCTGGCCTAATAGCTAAGGTCTTAACTCTTACTCTGGCCTAATAGCTAAGGTCTTAGACTCATACTCTGGCCTAATGGTTAAGGTCTTAACTCTTACTCTGGCCTAATAGCTAAGGTCTTAACTCTTACTCTGGCCTAATAGCTAAGGTCTTAGACTCGTACTCTGGCCTAATGGTTAAGATCTTAACTCTTACTCTGGCCTACTGGTTAAGGTCGTAACTCTTACTCTGGCCTAATAGCTAAGGTCTTAACTCTTACTCTGGCCTAATAGCTAAGGTCTTAACTCTTACTCTGGCCTAATAGCTAAGGTCTTAGACTCGTACTATGGCCTACAGGTTAAGGTCTTAACTCTTACTCTGGCCTACTGGTTAAGGTCTTAACTGTTACTCTGGCCTAATAGCTAGGGTCCTAGACTCATACTCTGGCCTACTGGTTAAGGTCTTAACTCTTACTCTGACCTAATACCTAACGTCTTAACTCTTACTCTGGCCTAATAGCTAAGGTCTTAGACTCGTACTCTGGCCTAATGGTTAAGGTCTTAACTCTTACTCTGGCCTACTGGTTAAGGTCTTAACTCTTACTCTGGCTTCATAGCTAAGGTCTTAGACTCGTACTCTGGCCTAATGGTTAAGGTCTTAACTCTTACTTTGGCCTACTGGTTAAGGTCTTAACTCTTACTCTGGCCTAATAGCTAAGGTCTAAACACTTACTCTGGCCTAATAGCTAAGGTCTTAACTCATACTCTGGCCTAATGGATAAGGTCTTAACTCTTGCTCTTTCCTAATAGCTAAGGTCTTAACTCTTACTCTGGCCTAATAGCTAAGGTCTTAGACTCGTACTCTGGCCTAACGGTTAAGGTCTTAACTCTTACCCTGGCCTAATAGCTAAGGTCTTAGACTCGTACTCTGGCCTAATAGCTAAATTCTTAGACTCGTACTCTGGTCTAATAGCTAAGGTCTTAGACTCGTACTCTAGCCTTCTGGTTAAGGTCCTAACTCTTACTCTGGCCTAATAGCTAAGGTTTTAGACTCGTACTCTGGCCTAATAGTTAAGGTCTTAACTCTTACTCTGGCCTAATAACTAAGGTCTGAACTCTTACTCTGGCCTAATACCTAAGGTCTTAACTCTTACTCTGTCCTAATAGCTAAGGTCTTAACTCTTACTCTGGAATAATAGCTAAGGTCTTAGACTCCTACACTGGCCTAATGGTTCAGGTCTTAACTCTTATCCTGGCCTAATATCTAAGGTCTTAAACTTTTACTCTGGCCTAATAGCTAAGGTCTTAGACTCGTACTCTGACCTAATGGTTAAGGTCTTAACTCTTACTCTGGCCTAATGGTTAAGGTCTTAACTCTTACTCTGGCCGAAAAGCTAAGGTCTTAGACTCGTACTCTGGCCTACTGGTTAAGGTCTTTACTCTTACTCTGGCCTACTGATTAAGGTCTTAACTCTTACCCTGGCCTAATAGCTAAGGTCTTAGACCCGTACTCTGGCCTAATGGTTATGGTCTTAACTCTTACTCTGGCCTACTTGTTAAGGTCTTAACTCTTACTCTGGCCTAATAGCTAAGGTCTTAACTCTTACTCTGGCCTAATAGCCAAGGTCTTAGACTCGTACTCTGGCCTAATGGTTAAGGTCTTAACTCTTACTCTGGCCTACTGGTTAAGGTCTTATCTCTTACGCTGGCCTACTGGTTAAGGTCTTAACTCTTACTCTGGCCTAATAGCTAAGGTCTTAGACTCGGACTCTGGCCTAATGGTTAAGGTCTTAACTCTTACTCTGGCCTAATAGCTAAGGTCTTAACTCTTACTCTGGCCTAATAGCTAAGGTCTTAGACTCGTACTCTGGCCTAATAGCTAAGGTCTTAGACTTGTACTATGGCCTACAGGTTAAGGTCTTAACTCTTACTCTGGCCTACTGGTTAAGGTCTTAACTGTTACTCTGGCCTAATAGCTAGGGTCCTAGACTCGTACTCTGGCTTACTGGTTAAGGTCTTAACTCTTACTCTGACCTAATACCTAACGTCTTAACTCTTACTCTGGCCTAATAGATAAGGTCTTAGACTCGTACTCTGGCCTAATGGTTAAAGTGTTAACTCTTACTCTGGCCTACTGGTTAAGGTCTTAACTCTTACTCTGGCTTAATAGCTAAGGTCTTAGACTCGTACTCTGGCCTAATGGTTAAGGTCTTAACTCTTACTCTGGCCTACTGGTTAAGGTCTTAACTCTTACTTTGGCCTACTGGTTAAGATCTTAACTCTTACTCTGGCCTAATAGCTAAGGTCTTAACTCTTACTCTGGCATAATAGCTAAGGTCTTAACTCATACTCTGGCCTAATGGATAAGGTCTTAACTCTTGCTCTGGCCTAATAGCTAAGGTCTTAACTCTTACTCTGGCCTAATAGCTAAGGTCTTAGACTCGTACTCTGGCCTAACGGTTAAGGTCTTAACTCTTACCCTGGCCTAATAGCTAAGGTCTTAGACTCGTACTCTGGCCTAATAGCTAAGGTCTTAGACTAGTACTCTGGTCTAATAGCTAAGGTCTTAGACTCGTACTCTAGCCTTCTGGTTAAGGTCCTAACTCTTACTCTGGCCTAATAGCTAAGGTTTTAGACTCGTACTCTGGCCTAATGGTTAAGGTCTTAACTCTTACTCTGGCCTAATAGCTAAGGTCTTAGACTCGTACTCTGGCCTAATGGTTAAGGTCTCAACTCTTACTCTGGCCTACTGGTTAAGGTCTTAACTCTTACTTTGGCCTAATAGCTACGGTCTTAACTCTTACTCTGGCCTATTAGCTAAGGTCTTAGACTCGTACTGTGGCCTACTGGTAAAGGTCTTAACTCTTACTCTGGCCTAATGGTTAAGGTCTTAAATCTTACTCTGGCCTAATAGCTAAGGTCTTAACTCTTACTCTGGCCTAATGGTTAAGGTCTTAACTCATACTCTGGCCTAATGGCTAAGGTCTTAACTCTTACTCTGGCCTAATAGCTAAGGTCTTAGACTCGTACTCTGGCCTACTGGTTAAGGTCTTAACTCTTATTCTGGCCTAATAGCTAAGGTCTTAGACTCATACTCTGGCCTAATGGTTAAGGTCTTAACTCTTACTCTGGCCTAATAGCTAAGGTCTTAGACTCGTACTATGGCCTACAGGTTAAGGTCTTAACTCTTACTCTGGCCTACTGGTTAAGGTCATAACTCTTACTATGGCCTACTGGTTAAGGTCTTAACTCTTACTCTGGCCTAATAGCTAAGGTCTTAGACTCGTACTCTGGCCTAATGGTTAAGGTCTTAACTCTTACTCTGGCCGAATAGCTAAGGTCTTAGACTCGTACTCTGGCCTAATGGTTATGGTCTTAACTCTTACTCTGGCCTACTGGTTAAGGTCTTAACTCTTACCCTGGCCTAATAGCTAAGGTCTTAGACTCGTACTCTGACCTAATGGTTATGGTCTTAACTCTTACTCTGGACGAATAGCTAAGGTCTTAGACTCGTACTCTGGCCTACTTGTTAAGGTCTTAACTCTTACTCTGGCCTACTGGTTAACGTCTTAACTCTTACTCTGGCCTAATAGCTAAGCTCTTAACTCTTACTCTAGCCTAATAGCTAAGGTCTTAACTCTTACTCTGGCCTAATAGCTAAGGTCTTAGAGTCGTACTCTGGCCTAATGGTTAAGGTCTTAACTCTTACTCTGGCCTACTGATTAAGGTCTTAACTCCTACGCTGGCCTACTGGTTAAGGTCTTAACTCTTACTCTGGCCTAATAGCTAAGGTCTTAGACTCGTACTCTGGCCTAATGGTTAATGTCTTAACTCTTACTCTGGCCTACTGGTTAATGTCTTAACTCTTACTCTGGCCTAATAGCTAAGGTCTTAACTCTTACTCTGGCCTAATAGCTAAGGTCTTAGACTTGTACTCTGGCCTACTGGTTAAGGTCTTAACGCTTACTCTGGCCTAATAGCTAAGGTATTAACTCTTACTCTGGCCTAATAGCTAAGGTCTTAGACTTGTGCCATGGCCTACAGGTTAAGGTCTTAACTCTTACTCTGGCCTAATGGTTAAGGTCTTAACTCTTCCTCTGGCCTAATAGCTAAGTTCTTAGACTCGTACTCTGGCCTAATGGTTAAGGACTTAACTCTTACTCTGGCCTAATAGCTAAGGTCTAAGACTCGTACTATGGCCTACAGGTTAAGGTCTTAACTCTTACTCTGGCCTAATAACTAAGGTCTGAACTCTTACTCTGGCCTAATAGCTAAGGTCTTAACTCTTACTCTGTCCTAATAGCTAAGGTCTTAACTCTTACTCTGGAATAATAGCTAAGGTCTTAGACTCGTACACTGGCCTAATGGTTAAGGTCTTAACTCTTATCCTGGCCTAATATCTAAGGTCTTAAACGCTTACTCTGGCCTAATAGCTAAGGTCTTAGACTCGTATTCTGACCTAATGGTTAAGGTCTTAACTCTTACTCTGACCTAATGGTTAAGGTCTTAACTCTTACTCTGGCCGAAAAGCTAAGGTCTTAGACTCTTACTCTGGCCTACTGGTTAAGGTCTTAACTCTTACTCTGGCCTAATAGCTAAGGTCTTAGACCCGTACTCTGGCCTAATAGCTAAGGTCTTAGACTCGTACTCTGGCCTAATGGTTAAGGTCTTAACTCTTACTCTGGCCTACTGGTTAAGGTCTTATCTCTTACGCCGGCCTACTGGTTAAGATCTTAACTCTTACTCTGGCCTAATAGCTAAGGTCTTAGACTCGTACTCTGGCCTAATGGTTAAGGTCTTAACTCTTACTCTGGCTTACTGGTTAAGGTCGTAACTCTTACTCTGGCCTAATAGCTAAGGTCTTAACTCTTACTCTGGCCTAATAGCTAAGGTCTTAACTCTTACTCTGGCCTAATAGCTAAGGTCTTAGACTCGTACTCTGGCCTAATGGTTAAGGTCTTAACTCTTACTCTGGCCTAATAGCTAAGGTCTTAACTCTTACTCTGGCCTAATAGCTAAGGTCTTAGACTCGTACTCTGGTCTAATAGCTAAGGTCTTAGACTCGTACTCTAGCCTTCTGGTTAAGGTCCTAACTCTTACTCTAGCCTAATAGCTAAGGTTTTAGACTCGTACTCTGGCCTAATGGTTAAGGTCTTAACTCTTACTCTGGCCTAATAGCTAAGGTCTTAGACTCGTACTCTGGCCTAATGGTTAAGGTCTTAACTCTTACTCTGGCTTACTGGTTAAGGTCGTAACTCTTACTCTGGCCTAATAGCTAAGGTCTTAACTCTTACTCTGGCCTAATAGCTAAGGTCTTAACTCTTACTCTGGCCTAATAGCTAAGGTCTTAGACTCGTACTCTGGCCTAATGGTTAAGGTCTTAACTCTTACTCTGGCCTAATAGCTAAGGTCTTAACTCTTACTCTGGCCTAATAGCTAAGGTCTTAGACTCGTACTCTGGTCTAATAGCTAAGGTCTTAGACTCGTACTCTAGCCTTCTGGTTAAGGTCCTAACTCTTACTCTAGCCTAATAGCTAAGGTTTTAGACTCGTACTCTGGCCTAATGGTTAAGGTCTTAACTCTTACTCTGGCCTAATAGCTAAGGTCTTAGACTCGTACTGTGGCCTACTGGTGAAGGTCTTAACTCTTACTCTGGCCTAATGGTTAAGGTCTTAAATCTTACTCTGGCCTAATAGCTAAGGTCTTAACTCTTACTCTGGCCTAATGGTTAAGGTCTTAACTCATACTCTGGCCTAATGGCTAAGGTCTTAACTCTTACTCTGGCCTAATAGCTAAGGTCTTAACTCTTACTCTGGCCTACTGGTTAAGGTCTTAACTGTTACTCTGGCCTAATAGCTAGGGTCCTAGGCTCGTACTCTGGCCTACTGGTTAAGGTCCTAACACTTACTCTGACCTAATACCTAACATCTTAACTCTTACTCTGGCCTAATAGCTAAGGTCTTAGACTCGTACTCTGGCCTAATGGTTAAGGTCTTAACTCTTACTCTGGCCTACTGGTTAAGGTCTTAACTCTTACTCTGGCTTAATAGCTAAGGTCTTAGACTCGTACTCTGGCCTAATGGTTAAGGTCTTAACTCTTACTCTGGCCTACTGGTTAAGGTCTTAACTCTTACTTTGGCCTACTGGTTAAGGTCTTAACTCTTACTCTGGCCTAATAGCTAAGGTCTTAACTCTTACTCTGGCCTAATAGCTAAGGTCTTAACTCGTACTCTGGCCTAATGGATAAGGTCTTAACTCTTGCTCTGGCCTAATAGCTAAGGTCTTAACTCTTAATCTGGCCTAATAGCTAAGGTCTTAGACTCGTACTCTGGCCTAACGGTTAAGGTCTTAACTCTTACTCTGGCCTAATAGCTAAGGTCTTAGACTCGTACTCTGGTCTAATAGCTAAGGTCTTAGACTCGTACTCTAGCCTTCTGGTTAAGGTCCTAACTCTTACTCTGGCCTAATAGCTAAGGTTTTAGACTTGTACTCTGGCCTAATGGTTAAGGTCTTAACTCTTACTCTGGCCTAATAGCTAAGGTCTTAGACTCGTACTCTGGCCTAATGGTTAAGGTCTCAACTCTTACTCTGGCCTACTGGTTAAGGTCTTAACTCTTACTTTGGCCTAATAGCTAAGGTCTTAACTCTTACTCTGGCCTAATAGCTAAGGTCTTAGACTCGTACTGTGGCCTACTAGTGAAGGTCTTAACTCTTACTCTGGCCTAATGGTTAAGGTCTTAAATCTTACTCTGGCCTAATAGCTAAGGTCTTAACTCTTACTCTGGCCTAATGGTTAAGGTCTTAACTCATACTCTGGCCTAATGGCTAAGGTCTTAACTCTTACTCTGGCCTAATAGCTAAGGTCTTAGACTCGTACTCTGGCCTACTGGTTAAGGTGTTAACTCTTACTCTGGCCTACTGGTTAAGATCTCAACTCTTACTCTGGCCTAATAGCTAAGGTCTTAACTCTTCCTCTGGCCTAATAGCTAAGGTCTTAGACTCATACTCTGGCCTAATGGTTAAGGTCTTAACTCTTATTCTGGCCTAATAGCTAAGGTCTTAGACTCATACTCTGGCCTAATGGTTAAGGTCTTAACTCTCACTCTGGCCTAATAGGTAAGGTCTTAGACTCGTACTATGGCCTACAGGTTAAGGTCTTAACTCTTACTCTGGCCTACTGGTTAAGGTCTTAACTCTTACTATGGCCTACTGGTTAAGGTCTTAACTCTTACTCTGGCCTAATAGCTAAGGTCTTAGACTCGTACTCTGGCCTAATGGTTAAGGTCTTAACTCTTACTCTGGCCGAATAGCTAAGGTCTTAGACTCGTACTCTGGCCTAATGGTTATGGTCTTAACTCTTACTCTGGCCTACTGGTTAAGGTCTTAACTCTTACTCTGGCCTAATAGCTAAGGTCTTAGACTCGTACTCTGGCCTAATGGTTATGGTCTTAACTCTTACTCTGGCCGAATAGCTAAGGTCTTAGACTCGTACTCTGGCCTACTGGTTAAGGTCTTAACTCTTACTCTGGCCTACTGGTTAACGTCTTAACTCTTACTCTAGCCTAATAGCTAAGGTCTTAACTCTTACTCTGGCCTAATAGCTAAGGTCTTAACTCTTACTCTGGCCTAATAGCTAAGGTCTTAGAGTCGTACTCTGGCCTAATGGTTAAGGTCTTAACTCTGACTCTGGCCTACTGACTAAGGTCTTAACTCCTACGCTGGCCTACTGGTTAAGGTCTTAACTCTTACTCTGGCCTAATAGCTAAGGTCTTAGACTCGTACTCTGGCCTAATGGTTAATGTCTTAACTCTTACTCTGGCCTACTGGTTAATGTCTTAACTCTTACTCTGGCCTAATAGCTAAGGTCTTAACTCTTACTCTGGCCTAATAGCTAAGGTCTTAGACTTGTACTCTGGCCTACTGGTTAAGGTCTTAACGCTTACTCTGGCCTAATAGCTAAGGTATTAACTCTTACTCTGGCCTAATAGCTAAGGTCTTAGACTTGTGCTATGGCCTACAGGTTAAGGTCTTAACTCTTACTCTGGCCTAATGGATAAGGTCTTAACTCTTACTCTGGCCTAATAGCTAAGTTCTTAGACTCGTACTCTGGCCTAATGGTTAAGGTCTTAACTCTTACTCTGGCCTAATAGATAAGGTCTAAGACTCGTACTATGGCCTACAGGTTAAGGTCTTAACTCTTACTCTGGCCTAATAGCTAAGGTCTTAACTCTGACTCTGTCCTAATAGCTAAGGTCTTAACTCTTACTCTGGAATTTTAGCTAAGGTCTTAGACTCGTACACTGGCCTAATGGTTAAGGTCTTAACTCTTATCCTGGCCTAATATCTAAGGTCTTAAACGCTTACTCTGGCCTAATAGCTAAAGTCTTAGACTCGTATTCTGACCTAATGGTTAAGGTCTTAACTCTTACTCTGGCCTAATGGTTAAGGTCTTAACTCTTACTCTGGCCGAAAAGCTAAGGTCTTAGACTCGTACTCTGGCCTACTGGTTAAGGTCTTAACTCTTACTCTGGCCTACTGATTAAGGTCTTAACTCTTACTCTGGCCTAATAGCTAAGGTCTTAGACCCGTACTCTGGCCTAATGGTTATGGTCTTAACTCTTACTCTGGCCTACTTGTTACGGTCTTAATTCTTACTCTGGCCTAATAGCTAAGGTCTTAACTCTTACTCTGGCCTAATAGCTAAGGTCTTAGACTCGTACTCTGGCCTAATGGTTAAGGTCTTAACTCTTACTCTGGCCTACTGGTTAAGGTCTTATCTCTTACGCTGGCCTACTGGTTAAGGTCTTAACTCTTACTCTGGCCTAATAGCTAAGGTCTTAGACTCGTACTCTGGCCTAATGGTTAAGGTCTTAACTCTTACTCTGGCTTTCTGGTTAAGGTCGTAACTCTTACTCTGGCCTAATAGCTAAGGTCTTAACTCTTACTCTGGCCTAATAGCTAAGGTCTTAACTCTTACTCTGGCCTAATAGCTAAGGTCTTAGACTCATACTCTGGCCTAATGGTTAAGGTCTTAACTCTTACTCTGGCCTAATAGCTAAGGTCTTAACTCTTACTCTGGCCTAATAGCTAAGGTCTTAGACTCGTACTATGGCCTACAGGTTAAGGTCTTAACTCTTACTCTGGCCTACTGGTTAAGGTCTTAACTGTTACTCTGGCCTAATAGCTAGGGTCCTAGACTCGTACTCTGGCCTACTGGTTAAGGTCTTAACTCTTACTCTGGCCTAATAGCTAAGGTCTTAACTCTTACTCTGGCCTAATAGCTAAGGTCTTAACTCGTACTCTGGCCTAATGGATAAGGTCTTAACTCTTGCTCTGGCCTAATAGCTAAGGTCTTAACTCTTAATCTGGCCTAATAGCTAAGGTCTTAGACTCGTACTCTGGCCTAACGGTTAAGGTCTTAACTCTTACTCTGGCCTAATAGCTAAGGTCTTAGACTCGTACTCTGGCCTAATAGCTAAGGTCTTAGACTTGTACTCTGGTCTAATAGCTAAGGTCTTAGACTCGTACTCAAGCCTTCTGGTTAAGGTCCTAACTCTTACTCTGGCCTAATAGCTAAGGTTTTAGACTCGTACTCTGGCCTAATGGTTAAGGTCTTAACTCTTACTCTGGCCTAATAGCTAAGGTCTTAGACTCGTACTCTGGCCTAACGGTCAAGGTCTCAACTCTTACTCTGGCCTACTGGTTAAGGTCTTAACTCTTACTTTGGCCTAATAGCTAAGGTCTTAACTCTTACTCTGGCCTAATAGCTAAGGTCTTAGACTCGTACTGTGGCCTACTGGTGAAGGTCTTAACTCTTACTCTGGCCTAATGGTTAAGGTCTTAAATCTTACTCTGGCCTAATAGCTAAGGTCTTAACTCTTACTCTGGCCTAATGGTTAAGGTCTTAACTCATACTCTGGCCTAATGGCTAAGGTCTTAACTCTTACTCTGGCCTAATAGCTAAGGTCTTAGACTCGTACTCTGGCCTACTGGTTAAGGTCTTAACTCTTACTCTGGCCTAATAGCTAAGGTCTTAACTCCTACTCTGGCCTAATAGCTAAGGTCTTAGACTCATACTCTGGCTTAATGGTTAAGGTGTTAACTCTTACTCTGGCCTACTGGTTAAGATCTCAACTCTTACTCTGGCCTAATAGCTAAGGTCCTAACTCTTACTCTGGCCTAATCGCTAAGGTCTTAGACTCATACTCTGGCCTAATGGTTAAGGTCCTAACTCTTACTCTGGCCTACAGATTAAGGTCTTAACTCTTACTCTGGCCTACTGGTTAAGGTCTTAACTGTTACTCTGGCCTAATAGCTAGGGTCCTAGGCTCGTACTCTGGCCTACTGGTTAAGGTCCTAACACTTACTCTGACCTAATACCTAACATCTTAACTCTTACTCTGGCCTAATAGCTAAGGTCTTAGACTCGTACTCTGGCCTAATGGTTAAGGTCTTAACTCTTACTCTGGCCTACTGGTTAAGGTCTTAACTCTTACTCTGGCTTAATAGCTAAGGTCTTAGACTCGTACTCTGGCCTAATGGTTAAGGTCTTAACTCTTACTCTGGCCTACTGGTTAAGGTCTTAACTCTTACTTTGGCCTACTGGTTAAGGTCTTAACTCTTACTCTGGCCTAATAGCTAAGGTCTTAACTCTTACTCTGGCCTAATAGCTAAGGTCTTAACTCGTACTCTGGCCTAATGGATAAGGTCTTAACTCTTGCTCTGGCCTAATAGCTAAGGTCTTAACTCTTAATCTGGCCTAATAGCTAAGGTCTTAGACTCGTACTCTGGCCTAACGGTTAAGGTCTTAACTCTTACTCTGGCCTAATAGCTAAGGTCTTAGACTCGTACTCTGGCCTAATAGCTAAGGTCTTAGACTCGTACTCTGGTCTAATAGCTAAGGTCTTGGACTCGTACTCTAGCCTTCTGGTTAAGGTCCTAACTCTTACTCTGGCCTAATAGCTAAGGTTTTAGACTCGTACTCTGGCCTAATGGTTAAGGTCTTAACTCTTACTCTGGCCTAATAGCTAAGGTCTTAGACTCGTACTCTGGCCTAATGGTTAAGGTCTCAACTCTTACTCTGGCCTACTGGTTAAGGTCTTAACTCTTACTTTGGCCTAATAGCTAAGGTCTTAACTCTTACTCTGGCCTAATAGCTAAGGTCTTAGACTCGTACTGTGGCCTACTAGTGAAGGTCTTAACTCTTACTCTGGCCTAATGGTTAAGGTCTTAAATCTTACTCTGGCCTAATAGCTAAGGTCTTAACTCTTACTCTGGCCTAATGGTTAAGGTCTTAACTCATACTCTGGCCTAATGGCTAAGGTCTTAACTCTTACTCTGGCCTAATAGCTAAGGTCTTAGACTCGTACTCTGGCCTACTGGTTAAGGTCTTAACTCTTACTCTGGCCTAATAGCTAAGTTCTTAACTCCTACTCTGGCCTAATAGCTAAGGTCTTAGACTCATACTCTGGCCTAATGGTTAAGGTGTTAACTCTTACTCTGGCCTACTGGTTAAGATCTCAACTCTTACTCTGGCCTAATAGCTAAGGTCTTAACTCTTACTCTGGCCTAATAGCTAAGTTCTTAGACTCGTACTCTGGCCTAATGGTTAAGGTCTTAACTCTTACTCTGGCCTAATAGATAAGGTCTAAGACTCGTACTATGGCCTACAGGTTAAGGTCTTAACTCTTACTCTGGCCTAATAGCTAAGGTCTTAACTCTGACTCTGTCCTAATAGCTAAGGTCTTAACTCTTACTCTGGAATTTTAGCTAAGGTCTTAGACTCGTACACTGGCCTAATGGTTAAGGTCTTAACTCTTATCCTGGCCTAATATCTAAGGTCTTAAACGCTTACTCTGGCCTAATAGCTAAAGTCTTAGACTCGTATTCTGACCTAATGGTTAAGGTCTTAACTCTTACTCTGGCCTAATGGTTAAGGTCTTAACTCTTACTCTGGCCGAAAAGCTAAGGTCTTAGACTCGTACTCTGGCCTACTGGTTAAGGTCTTAACTCTTACTCTGGCCTACTGATTAAGGTCTTAACTCTTACTCTGGCCTAATAGCTAAGGTCTTAGACCCGTACTCTGGCCTAATGGTTATGGTCTTAACTCTTACTCTGGCCTACTTGTTACGGTCTTAATTCTTACTCTGGCCTAATAGCTAAGGTCTTAACTCTTACTCTGGCCTAATAGCTAAGGTCTTAGACTCGTACTCTGGCCTAATGGTTAAGGTCTTAACTCTTACTCTGGCCTACTGGTTAAGGTCTTATCTCTTACGCTGGCCTACTGGTTAAGGTCTTAACTCTTACTCTGGCCTAATAGCTAAGGTCTTAGACTCGTACTCTGGCCTAATGGTTAAGGTCTTAACTCTTACTCTGGCTTTCTGGTTAAGGTCGTAACTCTTACTCTGGCCTAATAGCTAAGGTCTTAACTCTTACTCTGGCCTAATAGCTAAGGTCTTAACTCTTACTCTGGCCTAATAGCTAAGGTCTTAGACTCATACTCTGGCCTAATGGTTAAGGTCTTAACTCTTACTCTGGCCTAATAGCTAAGGTCTTAACTCTTACTCTGGCCTAATAGCTAAGGTCTTAGACTCGTACTATGGCCTACAGGTTAAGGTCTTAACTCTTACTCTGGCCTACTGGTTAAGGTCTTAACTGTTACTCTGGCCTAATAGCTAGGGTCCTAGACTCGTACTCTGGCCTACTGGTTAAGGTCTTAACTCTTACTCTGGCCTAATAGCTAAGGTCTTAACTCTTACTCTGGCCTAATAGCTAAGGTCTTAACTCGTACTCTGGCCTAATGGATAAGGTCTTAACTCTTGCTCTGGCCTAATAGCTAAGGTCTTAACTCTTAATCTGGCCTAATAGCTAAGGTCTTAGACTCGTACTCTGGCCTAACGGTTAAGGTCTTAACTCTTACTCTGGCCTAATAGCTAAGGTCTTAGACTCGTACTCTGGCCTAATAGCTAAGGTCTTAGACTTGTACTCTGGTCTAATAGCTAAGGTCTTAGACTCGTACTCAAGCCTTCTGGTTAAGGTCCTAACTCTTACTCTGGCCTAATAGCTAAGGTTTTAGACTCGTACTCTGGCCTAATGGTTAAGGTCTTAACTCTTACTCTGGCCTAATAGCTAAGGTCTTAGACTCGTACTCTGGCCTAACGGTCAAGGTCTCAACTCTTACTCTGGCCTACTGGTTAAGGTCTTAACTCTTACTTTGGCCTAATAGCTAAGGTCTTAACTCTTACTCTGGCCTAATAGCTAAGGTCTTAGACTCGTACTGTGGCCTACTGGTGAAGGTCTTAACTCTTACTCTGGCCTAATGGTTAAGGTCTTAAATCTTACTCTGGCCTAATAGCTAAGGTCTTAACTCTTACTCTGGCCTAATGGTTAAGGTCTTAACTCATACTCTGGCCTAATGGCTAAGGTCTTAACTCTTACTCTGGCCTAATAGCTAAGGTCTTAGACTCGTACTCTGGCCTACTGGTTAAGGTCTTAACTCTTACTCTGGCCTAATAGCTAAGGTCTTAACTCCTACTCTGGCCTAATAGCTAAGGTCTTAGACTCATACTCTGGCTTAATGGTTAAGGTGTTAACTCTTACTCTGGCCTACTGGTTAAGATCTCAACTCTTACTCTGGCCTAATAGCTAAGGTCCTAACTCTTACTCTGGCCTAATCGCTAAGGTCTTAGACTCATACTCTGGCCTAATGGTTAAGGTCCTAACTCTTACTCTGGCCTACAGATTAAGGTCTTAACTCTTACTCTGGCCTACTGGTTAAGGTCTTAACTGTTACTCTGGCCTAATAGCTAGGGTCCTAGGCTCGTACTCTGGCCTACTGGTTAAGGTCCTAACACTTACTCTGACCTAATACCTAACATCTTAACTCTTACTCTGGCCTAATAGCTAAGGTCTTAGACTCGTACTCTGGCCTAATGGTTAAGGTCTTAACTCTTACTCTGGCCTACTGGTTAAGGTCTTAACTCTTACTCTGGCTTAATAGCTAAGGTCTTAGACTCGTACTCTGGCCTAATGGTTAAGGTCTTAACTCTTACTCTGGCCTACTGGTTAAGGTCTTAACTCTTACTTTGGCCTACTGGTTAAGGTCTTAACTCTTACTCTGGCCTAATAGCTAAGGTCTTAACTCTTACTCTGGCCTAATAGCTAAGGTCTTAACTCGTACTCTGGCCTAATGGATAAGGTCTTAACTCTTGCTCTGGCCTAATAGCTAAGGTCTTAACTCTTAATCTGGCCTAATAGCTAAGGTCTTAGACTCGTACTCTGGCCTAACGGTTAAGGTCTTAACTCTTACTCTGGCCTAATAGCTAAGGTCTTAGACTCGTACTCTGGCCTAATAGCTAAGGTCTTAGACTCGTACTCTGGTCTAATAGCTAAGGTCTTAGACTCGTACTCTAGCCTTCTGGTTAAGGTCCTAACTCTTACTCTGGCCTAATAGCTAAGGTTTTAGACTCGTACTCTGGCCTAATGGTTAAGGTCTTAACTCTTACTCTGGCCTAATAGCTAAGGTCTTAGACTCGTACTCTGGCCTAATGGTTAAGGTCTCAACTCTTACTCTGGCCTACTGGTTAAGGTCTTAACTCTTACTTTGGCCTAATAGCTAAGGTCTTAACTCTTACTCTGGCCTAATAGCTAAGGTCTTAGACTCGTACTGTGGCCTACTAGTGAAGGTCTTAACTCTTACTCTGGCCTAATGGTTAAGGTCTTAAATCTTACTCTGGCCTAATAGCTAAGGTCTTAACTCTTACTCTGGCCTAATGGTTAAGGTCTTAACTCATACTCTGGCCTAATGGCTAAGGTCTTAACTCTTACTCTGGCCTAATAGCTAAGGTCTTAGACTCGTACTCTGGCCTACTGGTTAAGGTCTTAACTCTTACTCTGGCCTAATAGCTAAGTTCTTAACTCCTACTCTGGCCTAATAGCTAAGGTCTTAGACTCATACTCTGGCCTAATGGTTAAGGTGTTAACTCTTACTCTGGCCTACTGGTTAAGATCTCAACTCTTACTCTGGCCTAATAGCTAAGGTCTTAACTCTTACTCTGGCCTAATAGCATAGGTCTTAGACTCATACTCTGGCCTAATGGTTAAGGTCTTAACTCTTATTCTGGCCTAATAGCTAAGGTCTTAGACTCATACTCTGGCCTAATGGTTAAGGTCTTAACTCTCACTCTGGCCTAATAGGTAAGGTCTTAGACTCGTACTATGGCCTACAGGTTAAGGTCTTAACTCTTAC